>NW_026712344.1:5757912-6957930 GCF_030504385.1 Musca domestica | reverse complement strand
AATGTTTTATTTTTTTTATTAATGCACTTAAGAACAGATGCCTTAGGAAAGGATCAACACCGAGCGTCCAGTTTCATTCAAATTTGTCATCCACAAAAAAAGCGAGGGAATTCAAAGGAGTGCTTCTGTAAATGCTCGATTTTAATGCTTAAATGTCATAGCAACTGAAGTGAATTATCCCAGTCAATTGAAAACCCTTGACCCAACATCATAAATGTCATGACACACACGAATTGCATGAGAAAAGGGGAAATATTTTTGTAATTTCCTATATAAAAATATTTTGAGGTACTATTTTTCCCTCATAAGGTGAAATGTCCACAATAGGGACATTATGCCAAGTCATTACAAACTCTAAATACTAAATTTCAAACTTTATCGTTATGAAGTGTGTCTAATATCATCAGAACAGCGAATATGTGGAGATACCGGTACAGGAAGACATGAACCTATATACAATGTTCTGCCACAGAAAGTAGAACCCATTATGAACTCCAAATACCGAAGATTAACCAATACCGCTGGAAACTGTGACTAAAATCATCAAAATACGGAATATGGAGAAGTACGAAGTACGAGAAGGCTACATACAAGGTGATATAAAAAAAAAACTGCAACAAAGTCAAACGCCATAATTTTTACATATTTTTTGTTAAATTTAATTGAATAAAAGCAAAAAAATGTCGGAAATAGCATCAAATTTTAGAATAACTTTAGATTTGTACGAATTGGTCACCTTCGGCACAAATTGTGGCTTTCAAACGGCCAATGAAACCGTCACACGCTGCCCGAATGTTCCTCTACGGTATTTTGACCCATTCCCGGCGAAGCGCCTGGTTGAGGTGATCGACACTTTGGTATTTTTTAATGCCAAACTTGCTTTCCAAAATTCTCGAGACACAATAGTCCAACGGATTGTGTATCCGGAGATTTTGGTGGCCATTGTGCGCTGGAAATGAAGCGAGGAAACCCCATTTTCTAATCATTCTTGGGTGGCGCGTGCTGAGTGCGGTGGTGCTGAGTCCGGTTGGAATGTCCAAGGCCGCAGACGGCCAAAATGTTTGCGTGCCCAAGGCTTGAATACACCCTCCAGAATATTTTCGCGATAACATTCGGCATTTATTCTGGTGCCACGGTCGATTAATACGAGCGGAGAGCGACCATCGGCTGTTATGGCGGCTTACACCATCACCATGGCCGGCGCTTGAGTTCTGGTGGCCAACCGAAGGTTCAACAACAACAACAACACGATAATTTTGTTTGTTTACAAACTTCTGGACAACAAATGTTTTCTCATCGGAGAAAACCAAATTATGCAGTTCACCACTTTCGGCCAAGCGAAGCAACTCTTTAGCTCTTTTCAGTCTATTTTCTTCTTGTTGCGGTGTAAGTTCTTGCACTTGTTGGGATTTCAATGGCTTTACCCCGAGCTTATTATTCAATATTTTCCGAATGAGATATTGCGATATGTTCAGCTCATGAGCCATTTTTCGACCACTGCGACGCCGGTTTCGATCAAGTCGCTTCTTTACTTTTCGACCCATTTCTGCTGATGTTGCTGTTTTCTTTCGTCCACTTCCTTAACGTCGGGCTACGCTACCAGTATCACGGTAAAGAGCGATGGTACGAGACACAAAAGATTTTTTCACATTTAAATTCGACAGTTCATCACTTTCGGCCAAGCAAAGCAACTCTTTAGCTCTTTTGAGTCTATTTCCTTTCTGTTGCGATGTAAGTTCTTGCACATTTTGGAATCTCAATGGCTTTACTCATTTTTCAATATTTGCCGAATGGAATATTGAGATATGTTCAGCCCACGAGCCATTTTTCGACCACTGCGACGCGGGTTTCGATCAAGTCGCTTCTTTACTTTTCGACCCATTTCTGCTGATGTTGCTGTTTTCTTTCGTCCACATCCTTAACGTCGGGCTACGCTACCAGTATCACGGTAACGATCGATGGTACGAGACACAAAAGATTTTTTCACATTTAAATGATGGAGTGCTCTAACGATAGCCACTTGTAGTTTTCCAGCCAAATAAAAAGAAATCACACTATCACGCTTGAATTCCATCACGAATAACTTTTTATTTTTTTGAAAAATTCTCACCAAAATGCTTTTGTACGCTAGTAATCAATATAATGAGCTGTCTCTGGAATAGTTTTGGTTGCAGTCTGAAGTTGATTGTAGTTTTTTCATCTCACCCTGTATATACCTCATCTTCGAACTTTACCTGACTGCAAACGAAAGTAATGTTAGCTTCCTATCACATGCCGTTTGGACTCTACTGTGATTACAACGGAGTCTATATCGACTTAAAATTTATGCTGATCAAAAATTGATACTTTGTTGGGTCTAACATGGGTTTTTCGTGGAGTTACGTCCATAGTGTGGTGGACACTTTGAGATTTTAGTGGTAAGGTTCTACATTCGAAATAGGTCCCACATTTCTTGTCAGAACATTGTCTAAATAGATCTTCGTTTTACCGTAGCCCCCATATTTCGGTACTTCCCTATATCGGATGATTTGAGCCACATTTTCAGAGGAATTATTTCAAATTAGGTAGATAGAGTTTGTAATGAGCCCTATCTTCTGAGGCAGAATAAATATACCAATGATTTTTATAGCTCCCACATATCGTTACCCCCGAATATTTGGTACTTTCAATTTTTTTCAAATTTGGTATTTAAAACTTGCAAAGATGCTTTATATAGACTTTATTTTGAAGACTTTTTACAAACCAATTGGAAATGGAAGTGGATCCTATGTTTAATCCTCGTGGGGAGGGTATTAAAGGTTCGGCCTAGCAGAATTTCATAATCTATTTTTTCCCTGCATTTTGTTGTAACCCTAGGCGTATAGCTTTAGGGGGTACATATTATTTATAACGGCTGTTTGGAGTATCCGTTTTGGTCCGAACTTTGTGCAACAAAATATTTTTATGAAAATTAGGTCGAGTTCGGAGGTGGGCAATATCGGATTACTTCTTTTGGTACATAGATACACGAAGTTTAATAAACATCCCTGAATTGTTTGGCATGTTATAAGAGTTATAATTATTCAAAATGTGGATCACTTTTAAGGTAGGTGCCAGAAGATGTGGAGCGATATTCCATATTCACATCAGATCTCTGATGGAGAAAAATATGTTGATGAACCAAGTTTGAAAAGAATCGCTGACTTGTTATAAGGGGTTATAACTTGTTGACTGACTTGTTATAAGGGTTATACTTTTTCAAAATTTTGACCCTTTGCGAGAAGGTACCAGAAGAAGTGAACCGATATATTCCATTTTCGCATCAGATATTGTGTTAGTGGTAGCTTTGGAATGTGTAAAGCTTAGAAGGAATCGGCTGCTTATTTCACATTTTATGATCATTTTGGTTATTTAACATTTGGACTCTTTGTGGGGAGGTACCAGCAAGAGTGGGCAGATATTTGTTATATTCATAACAGATCTTGTGTTGATTGAAATATTGAAATGTGCCGAGATCGAAGGGAAACGGATGCTCATTTCCCGTTTTAGGACCTTCATGGTCAATCAAAATTTTGCGAAGTTACCAGAAGGAGTGGACTGATATATCCGATCTTCACATCAGATTTTGAATAAATAAAATATTGGGATGTGTGAAATTTTAAGACAACAGGACTCCTATTTCATATTTCCCCCGTTATGGGGAAGGTACTTGATGGAGTGAACCGATATTGTCAATTTTCGTATCTGACCTGGCACTGATAAAAACATTGGGATTTGCAAAGTTTGCTCAGAATCGGTTGATCATTTCTTAGAAAAGGTAAAATATTTTTTTGAAAATGTTGACTATTTGTGGGGGAAGACCTCCAGAGGGAGTGGACAGATGTTGTCCACTCCCTCTGTATTGCCCATTTGGTGCACAATTAATTTGAAATCGGATAAAGATATATATGGGAGCTATATCCAAATCTGAACCGATCTCGATAAAATTTGGCAAATATATTTCTGAGCTGTGTTTGATATATTTCCCTGAATATCGTTGTTACGGAGTGCATATTACGGTTGTGGGTAACAAATATAACAAATCGGATGAATAATATATATGGAAGCTATAGCTATATCTGAACCGATCTTCACCAAATTTGACATACTAGCTTCTAGATTTAATTCGGTCGTAAGTGCCAAATTCCATCTCATTTGGACAAATATTAGACGTTTGGTGCACAATAAGAGGTAAATCGGACGAAGTTATATATGGGAGCTATATCCAAATCTGAACCGATCTCGATAAAATTTAGCAAATGTATTTCTGAGCGAATATTGTTGTTGCAGAGTGCATATTACGGCGGCGGTGGACAAAAATAACAAATCGGATGAACAATATATATGGGAGCTATAGCTATATCTGAACCGATTTCGATCAAATTTGGCATACATATGCAAAATTTCATACAATTCGGGCTGATATTACACTTTTGGTGCACAATAAAAAGCAAATCGGACGAAGATATATATGGGAGCTATATCTAAATTTTGACCGATTATTTCCAATTTGACCAATTTCAATAGGGTTCGTTCTTGGGCCAAACAAATGATCTATGCAAAATTTCATCTGGGTCGGGCAATAAATGCGATCTGTACTTTGTTTACAAAAATACATGGACAGACGGACGGACGGACGGACGGACATGCATAAATCGACTCAGAATGTGATTCTATGCAGATCATCAAAAGGAACTATGGGTCTATCTCGTTTCCTTCTGCCTGTTACAAACAAATGCACAAAGACATAATACCCTGACCACCTTGTGGTGTAGGGTATAATATATGGGACCTATAGCTATATCTGAACCGATCATCACCAAATTTGACATACTATCTTCTAGACTCAATTCGGTCGTAAGTGCCAAATTTCATCTCATTTGGACAAATCTAAGACGTTTGGTGCACAATAAAGGTAAATCGGACGAAGTGATATATGGGAGATATATCCAAATCCGAACCGATCTCGATAAAATTTAGCAAAGTTATTTTTGACCTGTATTTGATATATTTCCCCAAATATTGTTGTTACAGAGTGCATATTACGGCTGCGGAGGACTAAAGTAACAAATCGGATGAACAATATATATTGGAGCTATAACTATATCTGAACCGATTTCGATCAAATTTGGCATACTTATTTTCTGGCCTAAGTTGGTTGTTTGTGCAAAATTACATGCTACACGTTTGGTGCGCAATAAAAGCGAAATCGGACAAAGATATATATGGGAGCTATATCTAAATTGTTACCAATTATCTCCAATTTCAATAGGGTTCGTCCTTGGGCCATACAAATGATTTGTGCAAAATTTCATCTGGATCGGGTAATAAATGCGAAATGTACTTTGTTCACAAAAATACATGGACAGACGGACGGACGGATGGACAGACGGACTTGCATAAATCGACTCAGAATATGATTCTATGCAGATCATCAAAAGGAACTATGGGTCTATGTCGTTTCCTTTCGCATGTTACAAACAAATGCACAAAGACATAATACCCTGACCACCTTGTGGTGTAGGGTATAAATAGAGAACATCGTCCTCTGCTTTTTGATTTTGATTGACAAAGTTCAGAACATCATATTAGTGGATGTAGACATTATATACGGTTTAGTTGGAAAATGTGACTAGAAAAAGTAGACCTTTGTCACATTTCTATTACCAATATTTTTTCACACCTATACTACATACAATGTTATTAACCTAAAGTGAATTCGATTTCCACAGAAGGCCGGACATGCCTCGATCCATATAGAATTGTATGCTGACCGAGAACATATATACGTTATGCAAAGTTTATTTCGAGATATAACAAACGGAATGACAAACTTTATATACCCTTCATAGGGTGGTGGAAGACAAGGAATAAAGTGGGGTTAAATCATCCATAAATTTTATCTCTAGTATTCTTATGTTTAGAGCGGGCTTTAAATAATTTTTTGGTCTTTGGGGATTGTTTGACAAAGGCCTAAGTTCCTAAAAAACATTAAAAAATTAAAATAAGGGGTTAGGATGCTTTCTTGTAAGTAGTTACTTGTTCCAAGATTTTCCCTTATAAACACAAATCATTTGATAAAGAGACTTTTGCTGGGTTATCTATCTAAAAAACAAACTTTTAGTTTCCTGATGGAAGGTTTAAATGCACTTTTTTCAATTAATTGCTAATACGCAGTGAAGGGCAAAAAAACAAACTTATGGAAATTCATGTGGAAAATTCGGCAGAAACTTCCAAAGTCTTAAACTCGAATATGTCATTATGTTTATGCTGTGTCTAAGAATAAACCATTATCCTCCCCATCAAGTTCTTCTTGTCTACCTATATTTTCAAAGATGTTGTAGCCAAAATGTTCATTGCAATTATCTGGTTCCCATTACCCCAATTTTACTTCAGTCAACCCAATGCACCCCACTACGCATCCTCTTTCGATTTTCCCTTTCGTTTTTTTCTCATTTCTTGCAATAGCAATAATTGACATGCACTTTGCATATGTTCATTCGCATTCCTCAAGTGTATCCGGAATGAGGACAGGTGGACATTACTAGGACATGTTAAGCGCTTGTATTGCTATGATGCGAAAAATTCCTTTTGTTTATTTCGTCCCCATTCCTATGGGCTTGGTTTGAACTCCCATCCATCCACCCGCAACGCAGCCATTGGAACATTACCTTCAACGTTGATAACTGACAAGACGCATTGCAGCTGAAATGGTAGAGTGCGGTAATATTGACGTTATTGTAGCCATTACATATGACAGCAGCAATAATGACAATGACTACGACGATGACGATGAGAACGACGACGATGACGAGAACAACGATGACAACAATGGCTACGGACTGCTGAGAAGACAATGATTGGTAACATTACAAAACTCTTTCTACTCGCCCATGTATTTGAGTTGTCTGTCGGTACGTGAGTGTGTTCTGCTTTCATAACCATTATGGGCTAGGTGGTATAGACGGACGAGTATTATCCCGTGGTTAAGTGAAAACTGTGCGTGGCATGTTGTCGTACATGATTTGGGTTTTCGTGTCATCTAAAAGGGGATAACAAAAACAAAATCATGCCAAGGAATTTTCCCTTTAATAGGGTGGGTGTGGTCCACTTTATAGAGGTGTTGTTATCTTTAAAGGGACCAAATGTTATTTTCAATTATAGTTTTGAATGAGTGAGTACGACTTAAGTGAAGTCTTAAAACCCACCACTATTACGGATGGAAATTTTTTTAAAATATACCCAAAATCGTTGGTTCCTAGAAATTTTTTCAAATACAGCATTTGTTTGCTAACAATCATTAATGGTAATCTATATTAATAGAAGTGAAGCAACGATTCCGAAACGCCCACATGAAGCAGCCTTTGTTCCGAAGGTGTTAGATAAGCCTGTTTTTTTTTTATACCCTACACCACAAGCTCCCATATATATCTTCGTCCGATTTGCTTTTTATTGTGCACCAAACGTGTAATATCAGCCCGAATAGTATGGAATTTTGCATATACACCCAAATTAGGCCTAAAAATAAGTATGCCAAATTTGATCGAAATCGGTTCAGATATAGCTATAGCTCCCATTTATATTGTTCATCCGATTTGTTATTTTTGTACTCCGCAGCCGTAATATGCTCTCTGTAACAACAATATTTGGGGAAATATTTCAAATATAGCTCAGAAATGTCTTTGCCAAATTTTATCGAGATCGGTTCAGATTTGGATATAGCTCCCATATATAACTTCGTCCGATTTACCTTTTATTGTACACCAAACGTCTAATATTTGCCCAAATGGCATGGTATTTGGCACATGCGACCGAATTGAGTCTAGTAGCTATTATGTCAATTTGGTGAAGATCGGTTCAGATATAGGTATAGCTGCCATATATATTGTTCATCCGATTTGTTATATTTGTTACCCACAGCCGTAATATGCACTCCGTAAAAACGATATTCAGGGAAATATATCAAATACAGCTCAGAAATATCTTTGTCAAATTCTATCCGAATCGGATATAGCTCCCGTATATATATCTTTATCCGATTTCAAATTAATTGTGCACCAAATGGGCAACACAAGTCCGAATTTAAGAGATACTAATGCTTCGACATATTTAGTCCTTTGAACCTTAAATTATAGTTATAATCATAGCGTGTATGATAAAAACTTTTAATTGTTATTGGCCAGTTGGCCAATATTGACCAATTCGTAACTGACCTAAAACTGATAAAAATATTACAACGTGCCAGATTTGGACTATATCGACTACTTCCTATACTTTATATGGGATATGTGCAAATTTTTGAAAAATGTTGAAATATGTGTAAAGTAACAGATATAGCGGACTGGGGTATTCCATTGCTAGGTCAGGGCGAAAATGGGCAATACGGTCCACTCTGTACAGTACCACCCCCACAAAAGGGTCAAAATTTTGAATAATTACAACTCTTATAAAATGTAATTGTCTTCAAATTACACACATCCCAATAATTTTATTAGCCCAAGGTCTGGCGTTAAGATGGAATATATCGGCCCGCTCCTTCTGGAACCTCCCCCACAAAAGGTCGAAATTTTCAAAAAATAATTTTTTTACACGGAAAAATAAACGATAATCCAGTTTGCTTCAAATTTGAAAATCCAAATACTTTCTTCAGTGCTAGTTCAGGTGCGAAAATTGACAATACTCCACTCTATCAAGTACCTCCCCACAAAGGACAAACTGTTGAATAATTATAACTCTTATAAAATGTGATGTAAGATACCGATTGTCTTCAAATTTCACACATCGCAAAAAATTTAATTACCCAAAGTTTGGTGTGAATATGGAATATATCGGGGCACTCTTTCTGGTACTTCCCCCACAAATGGTCGAAATTTTGAATATTCTTTAATCTCATAAAACGCAAAATAAACATCCGATTCCATTTAGACTTGGCACATCTGAATATTGCTATCAACACAGGATCCGTTGTAAACCGGTAGAGATGATACCGTTCCTTCTGGTACCTTCCCCACAAAGGGTCAATGCATTGAATAGCCAAAAAGTTTATAAAATTCGAAATAAGCATCAGGTTCCCTTTATATTTCACACATTCCATTATTTCTACTAACATAATATATGTTGTGAAGATGGGATATATTATTTCTGGTATCATCTCCACAAAGGGGCAAAATTTTGAATATTTATGGAGCTCATAAAACGCGAAATTGACATCCAATTCCATTCAGACTTGGCACATCTCAATATTTCCATCAATACAAGATTTCTTATAAAGATGATAGAGATCAGACCATTTGGTCTGGTACCTCCCCCCATACAGTTCAAGATTTTAGAAACAAAAATTTCAAATTAAGCCAGATAAGCATTCAACTCTTTTCAAATTTCAAACATACAAACATAAAACAATAGCTGTTGTGAAGATGATATATATAGCTGCGAAAGCCTTCTGGTACCTAACCCACAAAGGGTCACTATTTTCAATACCTTTATCTGTCATAACTTACAAAACAAGTCAGCGATTCTTTACAATTTGCTATATCTAAATATTTCTCTCAACCAGAAACTTGGTATGAATATAGATTTTATGATGAAGTTACCAATATAGACCAAACATGGCACGTCGCAATATTTAAACCGTTTTTTTTAGGCCCGATAAGAAATGGACAATATTGGCCCATTCCTTCAGAGCCCACTCCTTAGAGGGTCAAGAGTTTGAATAATCATAACAAATTTCAAAATATATTTAACAAGTAAAAAAGCAGTAAGTTCCGCCGGGCCGAACTTTGAATACCCTCCACCATTTGGAACGAATTAGAAAATTTTCAAAAAAATTAATTTCAATAAAAATTCCTTTAAAATATTTAAAATATCTAATATAGGAAGGTGCCGATATATGGGGTGATATACGATATTGTGGACCTATAAAGACAAATCTATGTCTGCGTATAAAGTTCTCACAAGGAACACCTTGCATGGATTTTCAGATAATTCCATTGGAAAAAGTGGCTAAAAACATTAAAATACCGAATATAGGGGAGTACCGTTATATGGGGGATATACGATATTGTGGACCTATATAGACAATTCCGTTTTAGGGGTAAAGTGCTCACAAAGAACTCCCTGTGTGGATTTTCAGGCAATACGATTGGAAAATGTGGCTAAAATCATCAAAATACCGAATATCGCGGGGTACCGTTATATGGGAGCTATACGTTATCGTTAACCTATATAGAGAATTCTCTGTCGGGGGGTAAAGTGCTCACAAAGAACCCCTTGTGTACAAAGAACCCCTTGTGACCATTCCGTTGAAAAATATGGCTAAAAAAAAAAACATCAAAATACTGAATATCGGGGGCTACCGTTATATGGGGGCTATACGATATTGTGGACCTATATAGATAATTCTCTGCCGAGGTATAGAGTACCCACAAGGAACTACTTGTGTGGATTTTCAGACAATTCCATTGAAAAATGTGGTTAACATCATCAAAATACCGAATATCGGGGGTTACAGTTATATGGGGGATATACGATATCGTGGACCTATATAGACAATTCTTTTTGAGGAGGTAAAATGCCCACAAGGGACTCCTTTCGTGGAATTTCAGACAATTCCATTGAAAAATGTGGGTAAAATCGTCAAAATACCAAATATCGGAGGGGTACCGTTATATGGGGGCTATACGATATTGTGAACCTATATAGATAATTCTCTGCCGAGGTATAAAGTACCCACAAGGAACTACTTGTGTGGATTTTCAGACAATTCCGTTGAAAAATGTGGGTAAAATCAACAAAATACCGAATATCGGGGGGTACCGTTATGTGGGGGCTATACGATATTGTGGACCTATATAGATAATTCTCTGCTTAGGTATAAAGTACCCACAAGGAACTCCTTGTGTGGATTTTCAGACAATTCCGTTGAAAAATGTGGGTAAAATCATCAAATTCCGAATATCGGGGGGTACCGTTACATGGGGGCTATACGATATTGTGAACCTATATAGATAATTCTCTGCCGAGGTATAAAATATAATATATATATAGCCCATCTTCAAACTTGAACTGCCTGCAGACAAAGAGAGATCTGTGCAAAATTTTAGCTTCCTATCTTAATTCGTTTAGACTGTAGCGTGATTACAACAGACGGACAGACGGACGGACAGGGCTAAATCGTCGTAGAATTTTACACTGATCAAGAATATATATGCTTTGTTGGGTCTAAACTGATTATTTCGATGAGTTACAAATGGAATGACGAACTTAATATACCCTCCATACCTTTTTTGGTGGAGGGTATAAAAAATCGAATATTGTCTGTCGGCAGAACCGACTAATACTTTTAACTGAATGACACTAAATTTTATATATAGAGTAGGAAAAGAGCTAGAATTGTACGTTTCGGTGTTAAGAAATATACTTATTTTTCAGCATCATGGTAGTCTATTTTCGAGATCATTTAAGGAAAATCACTCAAATTGATCATCACATGGCTACCACAATGATATAATTACCTACAAGCAAATATATTCTCTAATATTACGCATCTCTAGAAATTTTAACTTATTCTGAAATGAGTTGGCAGTTTGGGATTTTTCTACTGCCAATTTTTCTCATTTTTGCAAACAATAAGACAATCTTGAGGACGCTTACGCCCAACACATCTCCCCCATTGTTCCGTGATAAATGCCTTGACACTCACTGTCCATCTATTGCTGGCATTGTTTTCGGTAGTGTCGTTAATTAATTAAAAACATAAGCTACGTGACAATATTTTCAACCGCCCACAAAGTTTACGGGTGGGTTGGATATTTTTTGCGGTTTGTTTGCTTGTTTATTATTCTTTGTGCCCTTGTGGTTCACATTTCGCCGAAAATCATAAATAAAAATATTTTCTTTTCATTTTCATAAATCGTTGGAATTCTTTTTATACCTGCATACACATCCGTACATATAGATGGATACCAGTCTGGTAGCCACCCAGCCATCCATCCATCCAGCCAGTCCGTCATTCAAGATAATGGACAAGGCATGTTTTGGGCAATTTGAGACATTTTACGTAGACACAAGTACACCGGAGAGTGTATTAAAGACAAGGATAAGATAAAAATAAATCTCGTTAGTTTGGGTGGTAATTAAGCTGTCTGTAATGGCAGGTTAAGCGAATGAAATGTTATTTTTAGTAATTCGTTTTTAAATGGGATTGATATTGCTTATGCCCTCGGTTGGTTTTTTTAAGTAATCTTTTTTGGTCTATTTAAAAATGTGATATTTGTCAATCAATAATTATTCCCTCAGAGGAATTCACTGTGTATACGGAAGGTATATATCATATGATACGGTGAAACTGTAAATCCGTTTCATGTCATTTAGAGCCGATCTATCCATGTACTTCTGTCCGCCTGCCTGTGCGCACAACAACTCTCGAAAGGGTTATCCCATTTAGTGCAAACTTGATGTGGTAAGTACCGGTAAACTTCTTCCGATTGCTCTCCCAAAAAAGTTCAAAAACTTAAAAAAAAAGAAAACCAGTAAAGAAAATCCTCAAGTCGGGCGGGGCCGACATTATGATACCCTACAACATTTTGCTAATTCAGTAGAGCAAAGAGGAGAATTTAAGCATACACGCTGTGATTATAATTATTATTTAAAGTTCAAAGGACTAAATATGCCGAAGCATTTGCATCTTTTAAATTCGGACTTGTATTGTCCATATGGTGCAAAAATAATTTGAAGTCGGATAAAGATATATATGGGAGCTATATCCAAATCTGAACCGATCTTGATAAAATTTGGCAAAGATATTTCTGAGCTGTATTTGATATATTTCCCTGAATATCGTTTTACGGCGTGCATATTACGGCTGTGGGTAACAAATACAACAAATCGGATGAACAATATATATGGGAGTTATAGCTATATCTGAACCGATCTTCACCAAATTTGACATACAGCTTCTAGACTCAATTCGGTCGTATGTGCCAAATTCCATCCGATTTGGGCAAATATTAGACGTTTGGTGTACAATAAAAGGTAAATCGGACGAAGTTATATATGGGAGCTATATCCCAATCTAAACCGATCTCGATAAAATTTGGCAAAGATATTTTTGAGCTGTATTTGTTATATTTCCCTGAATATCGTTGTTACGGAGTGCATATTACGGCTGCGGAGAACAAAAATAACAAATCGGATGAACAATATATATGGGAGCTATAGCTATATCTGAACCGATTTCGATTAAATTTGTCATTCTTATTTCAGGCCTAATTTGGTCGTATGTGCAAAATTCCACACTATTCGGGCTGATATTACACGTTTGGTGCACAATAAACGGCAAATCGGACGAAGATATATATGGGAGCTATATCTAAATTTTACCGATTATCTCCAATTTCAATAGGGTTTGTCCTTGGGCCAAAAAAATGTTGTTTGGAAAATTTCATCTCAATCGGATAATAAATGCGACCTGCATTTTGTTCACAAGAATACATGGACAGACGGACGGACGGACGGACATGCATAAATCAATTAAGAAAGTGATTCTGTGAAGATCCTCAAAAGTAACTATGGGTCTATCTCGCTTCCTTCTCCATGTTACAAACAATGCACAAAGACATAAACATAGAAATCTCATAAGGCCAAATGTGAAAATTGGAAATATTGACCTCTTATTCATGCATCTTCCCCAAAATGGGTCATAATTTTAGAATAATATTATTAAAATTTTACTATGTCTTAAGGTGCAGAATATTGAAAAAAATATATTACCATCTTAATTCATGGTGATATTTACAGGGTAAAGCCATTGAAATTCCAAAAACCTACCGAACCTTGTGGGGTCTAAAATGTATATTTCGAGGTGTTACAAACGGAATGACAAACTTAATATGCCCTTCATACTATGGTGGAGGGAATAAAAAAGTAATCTGCAAAACCATAATGAACAACAATGACAGATAAATTAATCTCCTCTGTAATTGGTATCAACTGACAAAATTAAAGGGGTTAAAAAATGACATCATTGTAAGTGACAAGGAACATACATACATATTGAACATTACCGTTTTTTTTTTTTCTGGCCTGCCAAAGATTACACCCAAATCAATGGTAATTGACATAATTATTTATGCAATTTGTACATGAATACCAAAAGTTTGCACACACACACACCAAAAAATGCTGCTGAATTTGATTTAACAAATGAATTCAATTATTGAATAGCATTTTCAGCCCACATATGAAAAATCGATTTATATCTTTTGGGAAATATATCATCCGACCCAAATATTGTCGCTGTCAACAGCGGAGACAAAAAAAAAAAACACATCATTGGCGGTATATCTGTGAACATTAATAAAACAAATATTTGTTCGACAATCATCAGAGCAATTTATCACAAACGGGGTAGGAAACCCCAGTGCGTTTGTTTTTGCTTTCCATGAACTCCTTTGGCCCCGACACCCTCTTAACAAAATGAAATGCTGTCATCATTATCACTATTTCAAAAAACGAAAAGACAAACATTTCCAAACCAACTTTTGCTAAACAATGTTATTTATATTCTGCTGTTGACATTTTTCTCCCGCGATGTTTTTTATCAATGGCAAAAAGACAGAAGGAATAAAAACGACAAAATCATTTTATTGGCAAAAGACATTATACGCAATCATCAGTTGCAAATAGTATACAATATGGGAAGGGACAATCATTTCACACACATCCCTCAAGCCACAGTCATCAAAGAGAATTGTTTATCGGTTTGTATATGTTTTGATTTAGTGCCAAAACGATAAGCGTTTAAATGTAAGCAAATTAATGAGTAAAAGTGTCAAAGGTTGTCCTTACCTTTTTTGCGCGTTTTCTTCTTCCCCAAAGGAGCCCAGCTCCTTCATGTATCGCCCCTTCAGAACAATAGACAACAAAAGGTTATTTTGGTTAGAGGATATCAGCATAATGGTTGCTTGTTTCAAGGCAGTGTCTGAGATACTTCTTCATGGGGTGGCTCTATGGACTTGATATCGTGACAATAGCTCTCCATTACTTTTTGATGTTTTTTTTTTTTGGACAGCTGCAGTTGAACCTGAAAAAGGAAAGAGTGAGTCCTTAATAAATTTATCATCTAAATGCGACATTAAAGCTTTTGTTTAAAACATGACAGGTACTAATGCTCACACTTCATGTACAGCATTATTGTACAATGTTTTTGTGTTCTTGTTGTTGTTTTGTTACAATTATATTTAAGTTGAACCAATAAGACGAGGTAGTGGGGAAAAATCAGCTACAGAGGTGTAGTTGAAAGATATTGCGAAGGGTGCTGACTCAGAAATCTGCCTATTGTAAAAGCAAGTAAAATGCTTTTAATTTAGGTGGGCTAGATTTTTAATACATTCCACAATGATAAAATAATTAAATTGTTTTTATACCCTCCACAATACTCTGGAGGGTATATTAACTTTGTCATTCCGTTTGTAACTCCTCGAAATACTCATATCAGACCCAACAAAGTATATATATTCTTGATCAGCGTAAAATTCTAAGTCGATTTAGCAATGTCCGTCTGTCTGTCTGTCTATCTGTCTGTCCGTCTGTCTGTTATAATCACTCTATCTTTCGAACGAATTGAGATAGAAGCCTAAAATTTTGCACACGTGTTAATTTTTTCAGTAGACAGGTTATGTTCGTAAATGGGCCATGTAGGTCCACGTTTTCATATAGCCCCCATATAAATGTACCTCCCTACATTCGGTATTTTGATGATTTTAGCGACATTATGAACCGAAATTGTTTCCAATGGGTATTTGAAGTTCGAAATGGATACTACAGCCTTAGACAAAAAATTGTCTCTGCAGGTCCACGTCGTCGTACAGCTCCCATATAACGGTACCTCCCGATATTCGGTATTTTGATGATTTTAGCGACATAATTCACCGAAATAGTTTCAAATTTGGTATTTGAAGTTCGAAATGGATACTGCAACAGCCTAAGACATAAAATTGTCTATTCAGGTCCAGTCCAGTCCAGGATCAGTACCTCCCAATATTCGGTATTTTGACGAGTTTAGGGACAATACCCACCGAAATTGTTTGAGATGTCGTACTTGAAGTTCGTAATGGTTGCTACAGCCTATGACAGAAAATTGTCTATGCTGGTCCAGGTCTTTGCACAGCTCCGATAATGGTACCTCCGTATATACGATATTTTGATGATTTTAGCTACATTATTCACCGTTTATTTCAAGTTTCGAATTTGAATATGGTAATGGCTTATGACAAACAATGCCTATGTAGGTCCACGTTGTAGACCCCAATATAAGGGCTATGTTCGGTATTTTTAAAATTTTAACAAAATTTTTTAAGGATATTATTTTTTGAATATTTCCATATTCGTTATAAATAGTGGAGGGTATTTTTAAATGTTTTTTTCTTAATTTTAAACCGAATTTGCTGTAAATTGGCAGCATATGTTCCGATTATGTAAGAAACATTTTTGCATAAAACTTTCAATATAAGTCTAAGTTTTGGTATAGTCGCTATATATCTGTCCCGATATTCAGATATTCCGTATTTTGATGAATAGTGTCACACTTTTCACCAAAAATGTTTCAAATGTGAAATTTGAAGTTCCTTTTGGGTACTACAGCCTTTACAGAAAATTGCATATACAGGTCCAGCTTTTCGTATAGCCCCCATATAACGGCATCTCCCTATAATCGGTATTTGGACATTATTCACCGGAATTGTGCCAAGCTGCGTATTTTATCCACATCTTCCAATAGGCCTCAACATAATGGTAACTTTCTATATTCGGTATTTTATGATTTATTGATTTAAAGATACTGCTGTATCTTTTAACGGAATCCGTTGACTTTTGACTAACAACGTTTCCTATAGAATTGTAAACAAGTGTTGGATTTTCATTAAATTTTGAGCATCTCAATATTTTATCAGCATTAGGAATGAAGTTAAATGCCTCGGTAAACTGTATCTGGCGCGTTCAAAAAAAAAATTATTATGTAACTAATATTAAGTACAGGAAGTAGTCTATGTTGCCCAAATTTTGGCACTTTGTAATATTTATATCAGACGAAAGTCAGATACGAAATATACATTATTGACCCAAATTCTCGGAAACTCTCCCATAAAGGGTTAAACCCTTAAATAATCATAACGTAAGTCAATATATACAAAGTTATATTAGCAGAAGGTATAAATTTGTCGCCAAATCGACTTATACTGTTTAACTCGTTTTAGTACATTTTAGTACTATCGCACCCATTTAGTACGAAATTATAAAAACCTCATACACCTACTCACCAAGACTGAACTTCGCCCAAAATTTTAACATTCTAGCTTTAGCAATTTCATCTGGGCGTAAATTTTCTGTCAGTCACTTATTTCACTACCCTTTAATATATGTATAGATCAATAGTCCTATTAGATTGGTCCGATTAACCATAAACGTAATATGTAACCACATCACTAGTCCAAACTTTTCGAAGGCTTCTCACGCAGTCCATCTCTGTGCCTAAGATAAAATCTGAGTTAAATCTAAGCCTCCAGTTAAACTGTGCCTGCAATTTACACTACACCCACATAACACAGGTACTAATCGTGTATTCACATGTTCTACAAATGTTCATTGCACTGGGAATAACAATAAAGCGGTTATATCCGCCTCTGCTTCCAAGTTGGAAGTGTTGCTTTTTTTCTCGCTCTACTTCTTTCTCCGATGTTTGGCTTAGTTGACGCTGTTGAAGAATGAGAATAGCATGGGAAAATGCAATTTCATTCATTAAAAATTTATACAATTCCGTTCAAGGTACAGTGCAGAGATATGCAAAACCTGTGGGACAAACGAAAAAAAAATACGAATTGTATGTGACGACTACTTATACCATGTGTCTGACCTAACGACAAGTGCTCGAGAGTATGGAGTTCGTACGCCTAACTCCCACTTCAATATCGTTATTTCAACTTTTGATTCTTTCTCCGCTCTTTTTTGCATTCATTACCATCAATTCTCAAGTCACGATTTTGTGCTTTGCTTTCCAACTCTTTCCGAAGTTCATTCGACAAACTCCCGTTCCGTTGCAGCTGCTGCTCCTTATGTAGTTGCCATTATTCAGACAATGACCTCTGAAGACTCTTGAAGACGACATTGCAACAACAGGAACAGCACAAACACTACTGTGCACTAAAGGAACGGAAGAAAGACAAGTGTTCGCTTGTCACCATCCACCCACGCAACGCACTCGCTCACACACACACACACACACACACACACACAGATGTAGAAGAAAAAGAAGCAGCTACTTAAAAATTAAAATGTTTCTGTTAGTACAACAATGTCACGTGATTAATGAGTAACAATGACAGTGTCACTGTCTTTTGCCATAATAAAACATTTGCTATTTTCACTCCCCTTTTTTTTTGTATTCCAATTTTGAAATTGCAACTATTGTGTTGTTCAAAATCAAACGGGTTATGATATATGACATATCATTAGGAGTTGGCAAGATGAACGGAAGATAGATATTTGGATTTAACCGACATAACTCATATTTAGATTAGATCTGTTGTTATACCCTAAAACACTATGTGTTGGGGGTATTATAAGTTTGATTGGGCCAAAAATTATGTAACACCACGAAATATTGGTTTCCCACATAGGAAAGAATATATGGATCTTCCTATCTCGCCGAGCTGAGTCGATCTAGCTATGTATGTCCGTCCGTCCGTCTGTCCATGTTAATTTGTAATCACTCTACAGGTCGCAATTATGGTCCGATCTTCACGAAATTTAGAATAAAGGTGGGGATAGGGTCAGAATATAACCCTTTTTCTATGGAGATGATCGCATAATATTTAGGGGTTAAAATGGACCAAAAACTGAAAAAAATCCTGATTTTGCAGTTGCTCTACAGATCGCAATTATAGACCAATGGAAGCGGAAGTTAGCATGGGCCTAGAGCTTAGGGCTGGGCAGAAGCCTTCCAATTTTGATGGTCATCGGGTGAAAAAGGCTATGACATTTGTGTTAAATAAAATCAAATTTTCCATTAAACCGCGAATATTTTTAATCCCAGCGAAATCACAAATAGACGAACAGGTCAATCCTGACCGTTACGTACATGCCAATAGTAAATATTTCGGATATATATAGCGAAATATATACAATGTGTATATACAAAGGAAGGAGATGTTAGTTAGAATGCTTATATCTCAAGAACGGCTGGACCGATTTTGACAAATTTTGTCAATCCAGAATGCCCTCATGGCATAAAAGGATAAAATCTAAAAAAAAACGCATAAGACGACGCCTATAATGATGTTAATATAGATTTTGTAGTATTTTGTGACATATTTTTATTTTTTCATATTTTTTATCGCATGCGATTTTTTCAATTTGACTTATAATATTAAAGTGTATATTTTGGAATACTTTTTCACCTTACAACACAGGTTGGGGATATTGTATACATATTGCTATTATCGTCCGTTCCTCACGAAAAGGGTAGAGTTAGGCTCTGAATGGCTAGGCCTATTGTTTCCAAAATGGCCGCAATATATTTAGGGGTTGAAATTGACCAACAAAAACTGTTTCTGATTTTGCAGCCATTATAATACAAACAGAAACCAAAGAATACAAAATCTGGCATGAAGTTAGAGTTTAGGACTCTGGGTAGAATGGACCCCTACTTTGTGTAAAAAATATCAGCATTACTTACAGGCGATATCCGACGATAGCCACATATCGTAGACAAGAAAATCATATAGATGAGTCTAAATTTAAAGATTCAGAGGAGCCTCTTACTTTTGGAGATGGTTCAAATGAACCAAAAACAGAAAAAAATCCTGATACACAATTGAAGCCATTCGACATGCCTGGGAAGAGCGATAAGGACAGGGATGAATTCTAGCATTTTTGCACAACTACTAACAAGGGCTTCTAACATGTTGTAGGGTATCACATGGTCGGCCCCGCACGACTATAGCCTTTGCTTACTTGTTGATAGATATATTGAAATACAAGAAGTACCATTTGGTATTTGGACAGAGATTAAAACTTAAAATTTGATACCAAAATTAAGGTGTAAAGTAAAGTTGGAAGGAAATTTGATATATGAAAGTGGTTTTTGAAATGTGCACTAAGTTGGTGGGAATTTGCCAGAAAAAAAGTTATTCGTGATGGAATTCAAGCGTGATAGTGTGATTTCTTGATATTTGGCTGGAAAACAACAAGTGGCTATCGTTACCGTGATACTGGTACCATAGCCCGACGTCAAGTAAGTGGACGGAAGAAAACAGCAACATCAGCAGAAATGGTTCGAAAAGTAAAGAAGCGACTTGATCGAAACCCGCGTCGCATTGGCCGAAAAATGGCTCTTGAGCTGAATGTGTCGCAATATTCCATTCGGCAAATATTGAAAAATGAGCTCGGGGTAAATCCATTGAAATGCCAAAAAGTTCAAGAACTTACACCACAACATAAAGAAAATAGACTCAAAAGAGCTAAAGAGTTGCTTCGCTTGGCCGAAAGTGGAGAACTGCCGAATTTGGTTTTCTACGATGAGAAAACATTCGTTGTCCAGCAGTTTGTAAACGAACAAAATGATCGTGTTTGCTTTCCAAAGAGGTCAGCTGAAAATGTGCACCTTCGGTTGGCCCCCAGAACTCAAGCGCCGGCCATGGTGATGGTGTGGGCGCCATAACAGCCGTTGGTCGCTCTCCGCTCGTATTAATCGACCGTGGCATCAGAATAAATGCCGAATATTATTGCCCGGAGCTCACGCAAACATTTGGCCGCAGACCTTGGACATTCCAACAGGACGCAGCACCATCGCACTCAGCAAGCGCCACCCAAGAATGGTTACAAAATGAGGTTCCTCGCTTCATTTCCAGCTCACAATGGCCACCAGAATCTCCGGATAACAATCCTTTGGACTATTGTGTCTCGAGTATTTTGGAAAGCATGGTTGGTACTAAAAAATACAAAAGTGCCGATCATCTCAAGCAAGCGCTTCACTGGGAATGGTCCAAAATACAGCAGAGCAACATTCCGGCAGCGTGTGATGGTTTCATTGGCCGTTTGAAGGACATAATTCTTGCCAAAGGTGACCAATTCGAGCAAATCGAAAGTTATTCTAAAATTTGATGCTATTTCCGCCATTTTTAGGTCTCGTTCAATAAAATTTCAAAATTATGCCGTTTGAATTCGTTGCAGTATTTTTATCTCACCGTGAAAGGCATGGATTTGTTCTACTGTTAATTCAGATGGTATGTGGTTGTCATCAGTATTATTGAAAGTATGGTTATAAATTGCTTACGGAGAGAAAACTGTGGATTAATTAAAAACAAATTATTTAATGATGAGTCAATCCTTTGTCTATGCCGTATAAGTGTAAACTTTACTTTCAAGTTTTAATCTTACAATGTAGAACCCTCCTTGCAAAGAAGTAAATTTCCACGTTTTATTGTAGCCTTACATACACTTATTACATTCACAAAGCACCAAAAAAACCCCACCATAGACCCTGAAGACCTCTTTACCAATATAATCCCCATACTGTTATCAATTATCTAAATTGCCAGAGCACAATATTTCTAAATCACAATCATTAAATTTCAAAATATTTGGAAGAGGCAAATTTGTTTCAGAGATGTCACATCGCTTAATGACATATCGCGTTTGAAGCGTCAGTCCAAGCAGATTTTTACCATGAACCAATACACGCTACGCGAGCGCTCTGAAATAGTTGAAATTTACATTCAACAGAAGAAGTCAATTGTGAAAACTCAACGTGCTTTTAAAACATTAAAAAATGTGAGAAGTGCGCTAAGAACACCATTAAGCGTTTATACGAAAAATTTTCGACTGGTAAGGCTCTTTCTAATCCGAAAAGGCCATATAAAAGTCAACCAGTGCGATCGGCCGAGAATATCGCTGCCGTACGAGCCAGTGTTGAGAGGTCCCCAAGAACATCCCAAAAACGCCGTTCTCAGCAGTTGGGCATGGCTCGATCCACTTTACAACGGATTATTCGCATTGATTTGCATTTGTTCCCGTACAAAATTCAATTGACGCAAATAATTTTGCCTGCGGACAAGCCACGTCGATTGGAATGGGCCCATGGGTCTTTCGAATATGGACAACCCTGTATTAGTTTACTTTCATAAATTATTAAGCATTTTCTGTAATTATTTTTGTATTTTGTTGTGATGCAAAACATGTTAGCTTTCATAATAATTATTGCATACTCATGCAATAACCCATTCTACTATAACACCAAATATATAGATCAAAGATATATTTTTGTCTTGTTTTGTTTGCTACATGCTACTGTGTTTTTTTTAGCATCATTATTTTCGCATTGGAAAATTATTCAAGAAACTCATGTTGGCTGTGGCATTGTGGGGGTGGGTGTGAAAATTGTCAATTTGGAATATCTTATCGCGACTTAACGAAAACCGTTGTCTTTCCCAAGAAATTTACATAAATTCAGCAAAAGACTTATGGCATCTTAAAGGCATTTAATAAGCGTGTGTATGAGTATGTGTGTGTGTGGCTATAATGTGCATATGAGCTGCTCATAATTCGGGCTATCATCAATGCTCATCTGTGATGCTGAGGATTTTCTGTTGAAGTCTGATAAGCGGCGAAAAATAAAAAACGCTGAATAAAGAATGAACGAAATATTTTTACTCATGAATATGTAAATTCACTTCTGCAACAGTGAGTGAGGAATTTTAGTGATTCAGTGTTAAAATACTAACACTCTTATTTTATTTTATTTGTTTATAGGAATTTTTTGCTTGATATACTTTTTCGCATTAAATCAAAATTAACATGTTTGAAAAATGTGCATGGTTTTTAATAAATTTCGCTTGAAGTTAAGATTCGGTGATTATAGTAGAATTCGGTGATTATAGTAGAATTGAAGCTTTATAATTTATAATATGGACTCTCTTTTCATTCCCTTTTCATCAGGGAAGGTGTATATAATATTATAAAACGTCCTGGAAAATTCAATATAAAGACTATGAGAATAATGGCCGAAAACATAACTCGGACCTGGTTGGATAAACTTACACAGAATCGTCGACACCCAAAATCTTATATCTTTTATTCACCCAAAGGAAAAGTCTACCTCTTTAGAGATAATTAATAATATACATTAAACGAGAATGATTAACAATACCATTCGCAAATAAAGCAAATAAACAAATAAACGTTTATTTAGGGAATTTATGCAAAGTAAAAATAAATCAAAATAAATTGAAACCAAAGGAAACTAATGTATGGTGTTTCCCAATCTGAATCCATTTCCACTTATTTTTACGGGGGCACTTGTTTCATTCGACTTTGAGTACCTTATATTAAAACATATAAGGCGGAATCGATTTTCCCCAAAATCTATTCCATGTGAATTTTTGGCGAACCATAAACGTGAAACTGGATGAAGGTATATATTGGAGCTATACCCAAATCTAGAGCTCTACTAAATATGCATACAGTAACAAAAAATTATTTGAAATAAATCATACCTCCTATCACATATAGCTGTACAGGGTGAGATAAAAAAACTGCAACAAAGTCAAATGCCATAATTTTTACATTTTTATACCCTCCATCATACTATGGAGGGTATATTGATTTGTCATTCCGTTTGTAACTCCTCGAAATACTCATGTCAGACCCAACAAAGTATATATATATATTCTTGATCAGCGTAAAATTCTAAGACGATTTAGCCATGTCTGTCTGTCTGTCTGTCTGTCTGTCTGTCCGTCTGTCTGTCTGTTGTAATCACGCTATCTTTCGAACAAATTGAGATAGAAGGCTAAAATTTTGCACACATGTATATTTTGCCAGTAGGCAGGTTAAGTTCGTAAATGGGCCATGTAGGTCCATAGCCCCCATATAACGGTACCTTCCGAAATTCGGTATTTTGATGATTTTAGCGACATCATTCACCGGAATTGTTTCCAATTTGGCAATTGAAGTTCGTAATGGATACTACATCCTAAGTCAAAAAAGAGCCATGTAGCTCCATGATGATTGATTGATGATGATTTTAGCGACATTATTTAACGGAATCGTTCCAAATTTGGTATTTGAAGTTCGTAATAGATACTGCAGCATAAAACAGAAATGGGCCATGAAGGTCCACGTCTTCGTATAGCCCCCATATACCGTATCCCCCGATATTCAGTATTTTGATGATTTTAGCGACATTATTTACCGGGATTGTTTCAAATTTCGCATGTGAAGTTCGTAATGGATACTTCAGCCCATGCCAGAAAATTGTCTGTGCAGTTCCACGCCTTCGTATAGCCCCCATATAACGGTACCCCTATATTCGGTATTTGATGATATTAGCTACATTATAAACAGATTTTTCTTCAAGTTTCGCATTTAAATATAGTAATAACTTATGACAAAAGTTGCCAATGCAGGTCTACGTCGTCCTATAGGCATTCGGTATTATTTAGATCTTAACAGAATTTTAAACGGATTTTATTTGATTTATTTTTTTTTTTGGAAATTGCCAAATTTGTACCAAATGGTGGAGGGTATTAAAAGTTCGGCCCGGCCGAACTTACAGCCGTTTTACTTTTTTTTTTTAATTTTATTGAATTAAAGCCAAAAATGTCGGAAATGGCATCAAGTTTTAGAATAAGTTTAGATTTGTTCGAATCGGTCACCTTTGGCACGAATAATGGCTTTCAAACGGCCAATGAAACCGTCACACGCTGCCGAATGTTGCTCTGCGGTATTTTGGCCCATTCCCGGAGAAGCGCTTGCTTGGGGTGATCGACACTTTGGTATTTTTTATTGCCAACCTTGCCAAAATACTCCAGACACAATAGTCTCACGGATTGGTATTCGGAGATTTTGGAGAGCGACCATCGGCTGTTATGGCGGCCCACACCATCACCATGGCTGGCGCTTGAGTTCTGGTGGCCAACCGAAGGCCACTACGACGCGGGTTTCGATCAAGTCGCTTCTTTACTTTTCAAACCATTTCTGGTGGTGTTGCTGTTTTCTTCCGTCCACTTCCTTGACGTCGGGCTACGTTATCAGCTATGGTAAGAACAAAACAAAAGTTTTATTCAAATTTAAATGCTGAAATGCTCTAACAATAGTCACTTGTGGTTTTCCAGCCAAATATAAAGAAATCACACTATCACGCTTGAATTCCATCACGAATAACTTTTTTTTCTGGAAAATTATCAACAAAATGCTTTTGTACGCTTGTAAACAATATAATGAGCTGGAATAACTTTAACAGCTGTCGGACGAGTGGATTAGAAATGGCAGCAGTCTGAATTTGGTTGCAGTTTTTCATCTCACCCATTATATGGAATTTATATCCAAATCTTATCCGATTATCACCAATTTAAACAGGGCTCAGACAAATAATTTGTGGAAAATTTCATCTCAATCAAAAAACAAATGCGACCTGTACTTTGTTTGCAAAAGTACATGGATGCATAAATCGACTTAAAATGTGATTCTATGAAGATCATCAAAATAAACAATTGGTTTATTTCGTTCTTTCTGTATGTTACAAACAAATGCACAAAGACATAGTACTTTGTACCACAATGGGGCGTAGGGTATAAAAATGTACCACTGTGCCTTGTAGCGGAGGTGCAAAACAGAGATGGCCGATGAGATCCATATTTATTACTCTGGTATAAATATACAAATCGAATATTTCTTTTGCTTTCTGGAAGCTATTTGATTTTTTCATCGTTTGTTCCGAATCTCCAATATATCCTTTCGATTTTCAAAACAGACATAGTGTTCAGAACCGTTATTCGATGAATAACCTTAAGGCATGCATGCATTAAAACAAGAAGAAGAACGATTTTATCACTTTTTCAAACTTTATATAATTTCTTTTTCACAGTCTCCACCAAACGACTTGTATAGCCTCTTTCGAGCATCACTGAATATGCACCTCAAATAAGTTTTAATTGCTAATAAAAATATATGGGGTCATCAGCATTAAGCATGTTAATCCAACATACAAGCCAAAATATGTCTCATACCTGAATGTGATAATGAAAATTAGTCCACTTGCCGGATAAAATAAGAAAGTGATTTAATTAAACAGCTTATTTTTTCGAATTAAAACCATTTTTAAATCAATCATTAAAACTGTACTTACATACACAGGGTGTTTATTTTTACTTTCATTGAAAATCAGATAAGCAACATTTTATGTCCGAACAATGGTGCAGGGTAGTAAAATTCAATTACCAACACCACCAACTTTATTTATATCCCACCTTGGGCTATACTTGCAAAATGAAGGTCCTCTTATTGATTTCCATCCTGCGATTAACTATACAAGTTGTAATGATGGTAATAAACTTCACCTCTTTTATTCTGATGAAACGACTCAGCGCTTGTGTTTTAAAAATATAACTTAATATATAGGAAAAGCTCCGCTTAGGGCTATGGTTATAAAAAATGTTGAAATAACGATTTTTTCCCTCAAGGCAATGATTTGGTAAAAATTATGAAGTAATGCAATCAGCACTCAAGAAAAAAACAAACAAACAAACGCCCATCGTCATTATGCTATGGCATCGATGAGCAAGCAGGCAAGCAAGTAAGCCGCCAATCAGAGAACATAACAAAACATTGAGGCAAGGTCGTTACCAAAGTTCTGGCTTTGTTTTGTTGGTTGTCCATTGTATCAGTACGCCGAAGAACCTCACATATGCACGCTGTCCTCTTTTTTGGCTTGTCGTTTTAATATTTCCAAGCACGAAGATTCCACTGCAACAGACATTAGCAGGAATTTATTTCCAACAAATTAAAAGTAAAAATGTAGGACTCTTGAATGCATTTTCTAAATTTAGCCATAGCATTTTTCGTTTGCTGTTACATTGATATTTTTCCGCTCTTACCTTAATATATTTTATGTGTAGCCCTAGTTAGCCATCATTTGGGTTGTTTAAGTTATTGTGATCTGCCTTTTCAACTGAATGGTGGGCTTCGTCATTGTTGTCAGTTAACTCGTCATCGACGATTAAAACAAACGAAACCATCAACAGCAACAGCAGAAGCAAATATAACAAGACTTGTTGACTGTTAAAGGAATTGGCACAGTGGGATATTGTAACGTAAAATGTGGCTTTTTATACCCTACAACACTATGTGTTGGGGGTATTATAAATTTGATTGGGTCAAAAATTATGTAACACTTTGAAATATTTGTTTTCCACGTAGGAAAGTATATATGGATCTTCTTATCTCGCCGAGATGAGTCGATCTAGCTATGTATGTCAGTCCGTCCGTTTGTCCGTCTGTCCATGTTATTTTGTAATCACTCTACAGGTCGCAATTATGAACCTCACGAAATTGAAAATGGAGGTGGGTTTATGGTACCCTATTCGTTTTTGGAGATGATCGCACGATATTTAAGGGTTGGAATGGACCAAAAACAGAAAAATTTTCTGATTTTGCAGTTGCCAGCGAAAATTTACATGGAGTTAGAGTTTAGGAGTGGGCAGAAACCTACCAATTTGGGTGGCTATCGGACAATATTTAGCGGGTAAAATATACCATAACTTTTATGCAAGAAAATTGGAAAATTTCTACTAAACCGCGAATATTTTCAATTCCAGCCAAATCACAAAGACATTAAAAGATAACTTCTGGCCATTAAAGTGATGCTGATAGGCAAGAAATCGGAAATATAGCAAAATAGGTACAATTTATATGTAAATGAATTGATCTTATTTATTCTGCTTATAAATCAAGTACCGCTGGGCCGATCTTCACAATTCCCATCAATTCGGAATGGTCTCTTGCCAAAAAAGGATAGAATCTAAGAAAATCGCGAAAAATATACCAATAAAAAAGTGAATATATTTTGTCGATTTTTTTTTTCAATTTTTGTCATATTTTTTATCGCATGCGATTTTTTCAATTTGACTTAAAGTTTTGAATTGTAAATTTTCTAAATTTTGAAACCCCCAAAACTACGTTTTGAGGGTATTACATGCATATCGCAATTATCGTCCGATCCTCCCGAAAATTTTGCAAGGGGGTAGGGTTAGGGTCAGAATTAAAGCCTATTGTTCTTAAAATGTACATTTAGAGGTAGATTTTTTCTAATTTAGTAGTCGCTCTATAGGCCACAATTGAAAACTAATCGACACGGAATTTCGCATCAGAAGAGAGTTAAGGACAGGGAAGGAGTCTAGCATTTTTGATGACCATTGGATTATATTTAGCTGTAAAATGGACCACAACTTTCGTGTGAAATTGTTTTGAATACTTAACTTAAGCACGACTATAGACTTTGCTTACTTGTTTCGATTAAGGAAAATTCCAAAAATAATTCCAAATAAGGTTTTCAAATGCAAAGCTAGATACATTTGAAGCTATATCGGCCCACGAAATTTGGCCATGTAACGTTGACATTGTCCAGGGTTTCAACACAATACCCTGCCAATGGAAATGTCCCTTTTCCAATAAAGATCTATCACTCTCAATAGACGTCCAACATATAAAAGAACATTCAAACTTATAGTTGTAATATGGAGTAAAAATTCCAGCAACTTTACTGTAAAAATATAACAGCCTAGGTATCTGAGAGCATATACTATCTTATCTTTTGAGATGTTAGGTTCTGGTCTCCGGAAAATTGTCTTCATAAAAAATAGTTTATTTTCATATTTACGACACCTTCTTGATTTATATGAGAAGACTTACAGGTCTTTTGTGAATGAAGACATCCCGGCCCTCTATGAGAAGACCACGGAGTTCTTTATGAGAGAACCTAGACCTCCTGTCTCCTATGAAAAGACCTCCGGTCCCCTATGAAAAGACTTCCGAATCCTCTATAATTCTTCTGGCCCTCTTCGAGAAGACAATCTGGTCCTCTATGAGAAGACCTCCGGATCCCCTATAAGAAGACATTCTGATCATTCATGGGAAGACCATCGAGTTCACTTTGAGAAGTCCATCTGATTCTATTTGAAAAGACCATTTGATCATCTATGGGAAGACCATTTGATCATCTATTGGTCATCAATGAAAAGACCATTTGGTCATCCATGAGAAGACCATTTGGTTCTCTTTGAGAAGACCGTCTGGTCCTCTTTGAGAAGACCATTTGGTCATCTATGAGAAGACCATACGGTCATCCCTCTAGTCTTCGGTGAGAAAACCCCCTGGTCTTCGGTGAGAAGACCTTCTAATCTTCTGTTGGACTACAATCAGACAAAACATGGTATTCTCTGTTCTGCTATACGAAGAACTTCTGGTATTTTATGAGGAGGCCTTCAGGTCTTTCAGGAATAATTTTTATGAGACTTATTTTTAAGACCTCAGCCATATGTCTACAGAGGGTACATATAATTTGATACGGCTAAAAAGTGCCTCATCGAAATAAGTGTTATAGACCCTAGGTCTCTTTGAACCAAATCCGTCTCAGGACATGTAGAGTCGATCTGGGGTTGTCCGTATTTCTGACTCATAACTGTCGAATTTGGTTCAAACTTGCAGAAGTTCACAAATTTTAAAGAAAATAATTTACCACATAGAAAGAGAAATGATCATCATATTTCATCATCACAATCGGCCCACTCCATCCGACACCTCTCCCACAAGGGTTCAAAGTTTTAAATAATAAATAAATTTATTAAATAAATAAATAGACCGATTGAAATTTCGCACATCTTAATAACTCTACCAATTCTAGGTCTGGTATGAAGGTGGTGTAGTCGGACTGCTGCCACTTCTTTCGGTGCCTCCCCCACAAAGCGTCAACACATTGAATACTTAAAATCTTCACAAACTGCAATATGAGTATCCGATTCTTTTCAAACTCAGCACATCCCAATATTTCTCCCAACACAAAATATGGTGTGCAGATGTAATTCGGACCACTCAAAATTTTGGATACCCATAACCCAAATAAAATTCAAAATAAAAATCTGATTATTTTCAAATTTGGCACATCCCAATATTTCTACAAACACAAAATTTAATATGAAGATGTTAAAGGTTAGACCACTCCGTTCAGCACCTCGTCCAAAACTGATAAAAATGTTGAATTTCCATAATCCACATTAATTTTAAAATGAGAATATGATTACTCTGACAATTGGCACATCTTAATATTTTTACGAGCAGATCTGATGTGAATATGGGTTTAATTTGGCCACTCCTTCTGATACTTTCTCCCAAGGGGACATAATATTGAATAATTATTAGTGTCATAACATGCGAAACATGTCAATACTTTCCTTCGTGTGTATCAGTATTACCATCAACAATAGATCTAAAATAAATATGAGACATGTCAGTCCACTCTTTCTAGATATTGGCCCACATATTGGATACCTCACCTATACAGGGTGAGATAAAAAACCGCAACAAAGTCAAACGCCATAATGTTTACATATTTTTAATATTATTGAATGAAAGCAAAAAATGTCGGATATAGCATCAATTTTTAGAATAAGTTTAGATTTGTTCGAATTGGTCACCTTTGGAACGAATTATGGCCTTCAAACGGACAATGAAACCGTCACACGCTGCCCGAATGTTGTTCTGCAGTATTTTGGCCCATTCCCGCGAAGCACTTGCTTGAGGTGATCGACACTTTGGAATTTCTTAGTGCCAGCCTTGCTTTCACAAATACTCCAGACACAATAGTCCAACGGATTGGTGATTTGGTGACCATTGTGTGTTGGAAATGAAGCGAGGAACCTCATTGTGTAACCATTTTTGGGTGACACGTGATGAATGCGATGGTGCTGATTCCTTTTGGAATGTCCGAGGTCTGCGGCCAAAATGTTTGAGTGCCCAAGGCTTTTATACACCCTCCAGAATATTTTCGCAAAAATATTCAGCAATTATTCTGATGTCACGGCCGAATAAAACGAGCGGAGAGCGACAATCGGCTGTTATGGCGGCCCACACCATCACCATGGCCGGCGCTTGAGTTCTGATGGCCAACCTAAGGTGCACATTTTCAGCTGACCTCTTTTGCAAGTAAACACGATAATTTTGTTTGTTTACAAACTGCTGGACAACGAATGTTTTCTCATCGGAGAAAACCAAATTCGGCTGTTCGGCCAAGCGCAGCAACTTTTTAGCTCTTTTGAGTCTATTTTCTTTCTGTTGCGGTGTATGTTCTTGTACTTTTTGGAATTGCAATAGCTTTACCCCGAGCTCGTTTTTTAATATTTGCCGAATGGAATATTGCGATATGTTCAGCTCACGAGCCATTTTTCGGCCACTGCAACGCGGATTTCGATCACGTCGTTTCCTTACTTTTCGAACCATTTCTGCTGATGTTGCTGTTTTCTTCCGTCCACTTCCTTGACGTCGGACTATGCTACCAGTACCACGGTAGCGAGCGATGGTACGAGACACAAACGATAGCCACTTGTGGTTTTCGAGCCAAATATAAAGAAATCACACTATCACACTTGAATTCCATCACGAATAACTTTTTTTTTCGGATAATTGTCACAAAAATGCTTTTATTTGCTTGTAAACATTATAATTAGATGTCACTGGAATAATTTTAACAGCTGTCGGATGAGGGGCTTAGAATTGACACCAGTCTGAAGTTGGTTGCATTTTTTTCATCTCACCCTGTATATATTTCATCCGATTTGGGGTTTTAAGTCCCTCACATTCGTAATATGCACTCCGGAATAATGATATTTCGTACCCGACATCGAAATTTTTCCTCGGTTAAATTTTATCGAGATCTGTTCACATTAGGATATCACTCCCATATATACCTTTACCCGATATCAGGTTTATTGTGCACCAAATGGCTAACATCAGCCCAAATGGACTGAATTTTAGGAATTACGACATAACTTCTAATCGGTTCAGATATAGCTATATCTCCCAGATGCAGCTCTGAAATAAGTGTTTCAAGATCGGTTAAAATTTGGATATAGCTCTCAAGTACATCTTCAACCGATATCGGGTTATTTGTGCACCAAATGGGCAATATCAGACAAATGACCTGCATTTGTGCGTTTCTGAGTCTAGAAGCAAGTATATCAAATTTGCTGAAAATCGGTTCAGATATAGCTATTGTTCCCATATATATGGGTTTCATCCGATTTGGTGTTTTAGTCCCTCATAATCGTTATATGCATTCGACACGAAGTATATTTGGTACTAGATTTCTTATAGTGCTCGGAAATACCTCTGTAAAATTTTATCACGATCAATTCAGATTTCGATATAGGTCTCATATATATTTAACAGATTTCAAGTTAATTGTGCACCAAATTGACAATATTTGTCAAAAGAGTAAATCTAAAATACTTTTGTTAGAAAAGTTTATATTATCTACAAATCTAAGCTCCCAATCGGGTAGTCGAGTAGAAAGTTCGTAAATACTGCGTTACCTAAAGAGAGAATATATTGGCACTTTTCCGAATATAATCCAAACCCATTGTGTGGTACAATATTTGTTTTTTTAATAATATTTTTTAATAATATTTTTTTATTTTTAATAATATTTTGATTATTTATTATTATTATTTACATTTAAATGTATTTTAAATACGTAACAAACGACTTAAGACTCAGTCCGGCGGACTTCCACATTCCATCCGATGATGATAAATATTCAATTAATATTAATTTGAATTTAACTCATTCATGTGAGATGTTCGATTTGGACTTCGGGCGATTGTGTGTGCGTGTGTTTTGTTGACGGTGAGCTGTGAAAAGATTATATTTTCAATGAAAAAACCACAACAAATTAAACAAATAAGTAGATGAATGAATTGCATTCTTATTTCCAGGGAATATTATAAGGGATTAATTTAAATATTGGCTTTACAATACCTTTGGAGAGAAATGTGTTTTTTTTTTTGCATTTTGCGAAGGCATAAGTGGAACAAACAGCATGAATCCAAGCATGTATAAGCAGGTAAATGAACTCATTTTTGTAATTATTCTTAAATTACAATTTATAATAAAGAGCTTAATTAAACTTTTTTACTTTGGAATGTATGGAACAAAGAGTCTAAAATGTGCATTTAATTTAAGATGATTTTTTGAAAACTCCCTCTAAATACGGAAAAATATGTGGTGGTACCCAAACACTATATCTTCCAATATGACATACATTTCAAGAAAACAAATTTAGATAGACGAAATCAAATAAAAATATCAGTAATAATAAAAAATAATAAAAAAAAAACAATATAAAAAATGATAAAAATAATAATAATGAAAATTTTCTAAACCCTACTTTAGTCTTCACGTGATTCCAGCGACACAATTTTGCTTCTTATATCAGTCTCTTTAAAATTTAAAAATATTTTTAACGACTCCATATTCTTAAATTGTTACAAGACCAAATTATTCATCACAAGTCATTTCCCCTCAAATTATTTAAATTTCAATCTAGCCAACTTTTCAATGAATTATTGATTTTGTTTTATCAAAAAGCCATTACCTTGTGGACACCGAAAAGACCAGTCATAAAGATTTCATACTCAATGAATTTCTGTTTGAACAAAATGTTGAAAATTTACATTTGATAAATTATTCATTCAATGTTCCCGATATACAATTTGTTGTTTACTCTTTTAAGAGCAAGAGCAACATCGACATTACCATCGGTTAAGAAAGTGGGCAAAGGAATGTAAATATTTCTACCTTACATGCCATACCCGGTTTGTTGTACAGAAAGTGTCTGCGTACTGTAGGTTACTAGCATGCCTAAACTTTGTGAAGTAAATAGGTTCCTTGGATTAAAAATAATTACAATACCGAAATTCAAACTACAAACCAAAAAAGAAAAATAAGAAATTTTAGACATTTAATCGACTAACACTAAACTAGAAAAAAACCAGTAAAGAAAGTCCTAAAGTCGGGCGGGGCCGATTTTATGATACCCTACACCACTTTGCTAATTTAGTTGAGCTGCACTTAATAATTAAAAGTTTTTTTTATGGGAGAATTCAATCATACACGCTATGATTATAATTATAATTTAAAATTCAAAGGACTAAATATGCCGAAGCATTTGTATCTTTTAAATTCGGACTTATATTGCCCATTTGGTGCAAAATTAATTTGAAATCAGATAAATATATATATGGGAACTATATCCAAATCTGAACCGCTCTCGAAAAAAATTGGCAAAGATATTTCTGAGCTGTAGTTGATATATTTCTCTGAATATCGTTGTTACGGAGTGCATATTACGGCTGTAGGTAACAAATACAACAAATCGGATGAATAATATATATGGAAGCTATAGCTATATCTGAACCGATCATCACCAAATCTGGCATACTACCTTCTAGGCTAAATTCGGTCGTATGTGCCAAATTCCATCCCATTTGGCCAAATATTAGACGTTTGGTGCACAATCAAAGGTAAATCGGACGAAGTTATATGGGAGCTATATCCAAATCTGAACCGATCTCGATAAAATTTAGCAAATGTATTTCTGAGCTGCATTTGATATATTTCCCCAAACATTGTTGTTACAGAGTGTATATTACGGCTGCGGAGGACAAAAATAACAAATCGGATGAACAATATATATGGGAGCTATAACTATATCTGAACCGATTCATTTTGGCATACGATCAAATTTGGCATACTTATTTCCAGGCCTAATTTGGTTGTATGTGCAAAATTCCATACTATTCGGGCTGATATTACACGTTTGGTGCAAAATAAAAGGCAAATCGGACGAAGTATATATGGGAGCTATATCTAAATTTTTACCGATTATCTCCAATTTCAATAGGGTTCGTCCTTGGGACAAACAAATGTTGTTTGCAAAATTTCATCTCAATCGGATAATAAATGCGACCTGCATTTTGTTCACAAAAATACATGGACAGACGGACGGACAGACGGACTGACATGCATAAATCAACTCAAAAAGTGATTCTATGCAGATCATCAAAAGGAACTATGGGTCTATCTCGTTTCCTTTTGCCTGTTACAAACAAATGCACAAAGACATAATACCCTGACCACCTTGTGGTGTAGGGTATAAAAACAGTTTCCAACCTACTCCCAAATGAATAACAGGAAATTATGATCAAATCCCAATGCTTCCTTCTATTCCAAGAATCCAAATCCAACAATGGATAATAATCTAATGATTGTGAGAAACAAATACAGATACCATAACTTCTACAGTTTACACTTACGGAGCTGAGTAAGAGTCCAGTCATCACTGATACCAATACCAGCAAAATGTTAATGATTTAGTGAGCGAGATGTTTGCAAAACTTAAAAGGAGCTTTAAGCAAATATCTTCGGCTCTGAAATCGTAATATACATTCGACAACAATGATATTTAGCATCAGATACAGCACAGAAATACCTCTGCCAAATTTTATCAGGATCGGTTCAGGTATATTAAAAGCTCCCAAAAAAAAATAAATAATAAATAAATAAAATCGGATGAAATGATGATGGATGAGATGAAAAAACTGCAACCAAATACAGACTGCTGTCATTTCTAAGCCACTCGTCCGACAGCTATTAAAATTATTCCAGTGACAGCTCATTATATTGTTTACAAGCGTACAAAAGCATTTTGGTGAGAATTTTTCCAGAAAAAAAGTTTTTTACTGGTAGCGTAGCCCGACGTCAAGGAAGTGGACGGAAGTAAACAGCAACATCAGCAGAAATGGTTCGAAAAGTAAAGAGCGTCGCAGTGGCCGAAAAATGGATCTCAAACTGAGCATATCGCAATATTCCATGCGGCAAATATTGAAAAATGAGCTCGGGGTAAAGCCACTGAAATTCCAACAAGTGCAAAAACTTACACCGCAACAGAAAGAAAATAGACTCAAAAGAGCTAAAGAGTTGCTTCGCTTGGCCGAAAGTATTGAACTGCCGAATTAGGTTTTCTCCGATGAGAAAACATTCGTTGTCCAACAGTTTGTAAACAAACAAAATGATCGTGTTTACTTGCCAAAGAGGTCAGCTGGAAATGTACGCTGACCATGGTGATGGTGTGGGGCCCATAACAGCCGATTGTCGCTCTCCGCTTGTATTAATCGACTGTGGTTCAGAATAAATGCCGAATATTATCTCGAAAATATTCTGGAGGGTGTATTAACGCCTTGGGCATGTGAACATTTTGGCCACAGACCTTGGACATTCCAATAGGAGGACTCAGCACCATCGCACTCAGAAAGCGCCCCCCAGAATGGTTACAAAATGAGGTTCCTTGTTTTATTTCCAGCGCACAATGGCCACGTTGGACTATTGTGTCTGGAGTATTTTGGAAAGCAAGGTTGGCACAAAAAAATACCAGAGTGTCGATCACCTCAAAAGAGCTTCGCCGGGAATAGGCCAAAATACCGCAGAGAAACATTCGCACAGCGTGTGACGGTTTTATTGGCCGTTTGAAGGCCATAATTCCTGCCAAAGGTGACCAATTCGAACAAATCTAAAGTTATTCTAAAATGTGATGCTATTTCCGATATTTTTTGCTTTCGTTCATTAAAATTTAAAAAAAAAATGTAAAAATTATGTTGCAGTTTTTATCTCACCCTGTATAGGCAAAAGTTTTCTTAGTGGATAAATTCCTGAAGCACATATTTAATATCAAAACTAATTTTAAAACAAGTAAGCAAAGGGTATAGTCGTGCGGGGCCGACCATGTGATACCCTACAACACTACAATATGTTAGAAGCCCCCTCATCCATTTTGGAAGATTTCGCTTTTGAAATTATGTCACGGAGTACTGTCCAGATATTAGCCTTAGCATTTTGACCAGAGACATTTTCCCAATATTTATGCACTCCGTCGTGCTGTTAGTTTTTGTGGTCCATTTTACGGCTTAATATAATCCAATGGTCATCCAAAATGCCAGAATTCTTCCATGTGCTTAACCATCTTCTCAGGCGTGTCGATTGGCTTCAATTGTGTGATCAGGAATTTTTTTCTGTTTTTGGTTCATTTGAACACCTAAATATTTTGCGATCATCTCCAAAAGAAAGAGACCCCTCTGTGTCTCCAAATTTAGACTCATCTATATGATTTGCTTGTCTACGATATTTGGCTATATTCGTCAACGAAATCAGCATAAAAAGCCAGAAGTTCGCCTATTGTGTATTTCGGATATCGCCTGTAGTTAATGTTAGTATTTTTTCACACAAAATTAGTGGTCCATTCTGCCCGCTGTCTTAAATTCTAACTTCATGCGAGATTTCGTGTCCTTTAGTTTCTATTTGTGACCGCTGCAAAATCCGGAACATTTTGAGTTGCTGGTCCATTTCTACACCTAAATATAGTGCGGACATATTTGAAAACAATAGGCTTAGACCTTCTGAGCCTAACCCTACCTTTGTGAAAAATTTCGTGAGGAACGAACGATAATCGCAATCTGTATATAAATAATAATCCCAACCTGTTTTGTAAAGTGAAAAAATATTACAAAATATACACTTCAATATTATAAGTCAAATTGAAAAAATCGCATGCGATAACAAATTTAAAAAAATAAAAAATGTCACTAAATACTACCAAATCTATATTAACATCATTATTGGCATCTTTTTATGCGATTTTTTTTAGATTTTATACTTTTATGTCAAAAGGGCATTCTAAATTGACAAAATTTGTCAAAATTGCTCCAACCATTCTGGAGACATAAGCATTCTAACATCCCCTTCCTTTGAATATATACATTGTATATATTTCGCTATATATATCCGATTTTTTTACTATCGGCATATACGTAACGGTCGGAATTGTCCTGTTCGTCTATTTGTGATTACGCCGGCATTAAAAATATGGAAAATTTGACTTCTATTTGTCACAAATGCTATGGTCTATTTCAACCACTAAATATTACCCGATGACCATCAAAATTGAAAGGCTTCTGCCCAAAGCTCAAGCCCCATTCTAACTTTCGCTTTGATTGGTCTATAATTGTGACCTGTAGAACAACCGTAAAATCAAGAAAAAATTTTGGTCCATTTCAACCCCTAAATATTATGCGATCATCTCCAAAAGGAATAGGGTTCTATTCTGACCTTAACCCCACCTCCATTTTCAATTTCGTGAGGATCGGGCCATAATTGCGACCTGTAGAGTAATTACAAATTAACATGGACAGACGGACGGACGAACGGACATACATAGCTAGATCAACTCAGCTCGGCGAGATAGGAAGATCCATATATACTTTCCTATATGGGAAACCAATATTTCGTGGTGTTACATAATTTTTGGCCCAATCAAACTTATAATACCCCCAACACATAGTGTTGTAGGGTATAACAATTCCCACATATTTATACCCTACAACACTATGTGTTGGGGGTATTATAAGTTTGATTGGGCCAAAAATTATGTAACACCTCGAAATTGAAAATGGAGGTGTGGTTAGGGTCAGAATAAAACCCTATTGTTTTTGGAGATGATCGCAAAATAGTTGAGGGTTGAAATGAACCAAAAACAGAAAAAACTTGGTTTTGCAGTTGATCTTCAGGCCGCAATTATAAAACAGTCGGCGCGGAATTTTGCGTGGAGTTAGAGTTAAGAACTGGGCAGAAGCGTACAAATTTGGATGGTCATCCGACCACATTTAGCGTGTAAAATAGACCATAACTTTTTTGTAAAAAATACGAAATTTTCCACTAAACCGCGAAATTTTTTTTATCCTGGCGAAATCACAAATACACGAAAATGTCACTTTTGACCGTTACATTGATGCTCATATCCAAAATATATACAATCTAATATATCAAAGAAGGGAATGTTAGTTAGATTGCTGATAAGTCAAGAACCGCTGGACTGATTTTTACAATTCTCATCAATTCGGAATGGCCTCTTGCCAGAAAAAGATAACATCAAAGAAAATCGCGTAAAAATATGCCAATAAAAAACTGAATATTTTTGCTATTTTTTTTTTTAAATTTTGTCATATTTTTCATCGCATGCGATTTTTTCAATTTAACTTACAATTTTGAATTGAACATTTTTAAAATTTTTTCTACATCCCCCAACACTATGTGTTGAAGGTATTATATACATATCGCAATCATCGTCCGATCCTCACGAAAATTTGCATGGGGTAGCGTTAGGGTGATAATTAAAGCCAACTGTTATGGATATTTAAATTCAGGGGCTCAAATGGACCAAAAAAAAACATTTTCCTGAAAGTGGAAAGAAGTCGAGCATATTGGATGACCATTGGATTATATTTAGCTGTAAAATGGAACATGACTTTTGTGAATTTTTTTCGAATACATAACAACACGGCGAAGTGCTTAAATATGGGTGACATCTCGGCAGGCCTCTATGACATTATTTCAATATCGAAATCTTCCAACATGAATCTGGACATAAGGGAGCTTCCAACATATTGTAGTGTGTAGGGTATCACATGGTCGGCCCCGCACGACTATAGCCTTTGCTTACTTCTTTTTGAATTAACTTTTTTTCTTTTTTAGCGACAATTTACGTAAATGTAAATATTGCATTTTCCCCGCTAATATTTTCGATAAAACATAAGCGCGCTTTCGTTGATTAATTCTCAACTAGTTCCATGTACGTAACGCCACTTAGCAAATACTTTACCTTATTATTTAATAACTTCACAATTAAATAATAATTTTTAAACAACAGAACCGAAAAGAACAACTTTCTACGGATTCCTTTGCTGAGGTCATTCCTAGAAATTTTTATTGTCTGTCTTCCACCTTCAGGTTTTTGTCAATTAATTATTTCGAGTGATTTCTTATGTAGAGATTCGACAAATGACAATAAGTTCGACAAATGAGTGAGTCAATGAATGAGGGACAACAACAATGAATATAACAGCTGCAACAACAATGCTCAATTGTAGTACTTCTTGTGGTCACAGGTAGAACTGGGAGGAGCAACCAGAAAACGTATTCTTGTTGAAATTATGGTGAAAGTTCTTAAAGGTGTTCTACTGAGCGTATTGTTTGTGTGTGTGTGGGGGAATTTATGGCGTTCTTGATTTCATTTAAGAATTTCTTCAGCAAATAGTGATTTGTTGACTCTCTGGTTATTAGTGTTGTTGTTGTCACTCTTTGGTTAATGTTCGCAATTTTCGGCAATGAAATGCCTTGAAGCTACTGTTTTGTTACTTTGACTTTTGTCGACTGAATTTCTTCAACTGTTCGTTGTTCTTGTTCATTTTAAAGGGGATCAAGTTAATTTGAAATTGGCGAGGCTTTCAAAAATAATTGCAGTTATTCCATGTTAAATTACCCTATGGGATTTCTTGTTAAATGAATGCTGGATTTTGGTTTAGCTATTGGACACACAAGTAATGAAAAAGATTTCAGTTTCTTAGAATTTTTTACTTTCTTTGAAATAAGGGTTTCTTAAAAGCTCCTAAATAAGAAAATATGTCAGAATAGAAGAACAATTATCATAAAACGATTTCGATTGAAGAAAGTGCGAAAATCGGACGGTACCGATTATTTGACACAAAATATTAATATGCATTTATAGCAAAACTATCTGTAACAAATACAAGTTTATATTGGGAATTTATGTAAAGTAAATCACATCAACTATCAAACGTTTTTTGAATGCGTATTATGGAATCAGAGATAATAATTAATTCACTTTCAATGAGGAATGTTAAAATAGGTATATGGTAGCAGATATAGTTGATCGAAATATCCCATTACATCTAAAAATTGATGGAAATATCGGGATGTGTAATATTTAACGAAAAACTAACGTAACTGTTCAATTTTATGCGAACAATTTTAATTTTTGTGGGGAAATTATTAGAAAGGAGTTGGACAATAAATTCCATACTCACATCAGATCTCTGATTGAGAGAAATATTTTTTCGCCAGTTATGAGAGATATAGGTATTGCAAAATGTGACCGTTTGTGGAGAAGGCACCAGAAGGAGAGGTCCGACAGATTCCATCTTTACGCTAGATCTTGTGTTTATAAAATACTAGCTGGTCCGGTCCGCGTTGCCGGTCCGTACTTTTAGTATTTAATGCATAATTTTTAAAGCATTTGAAATCACAGGTCTGACTTATGTAAACGGCAAAATTCTTATTATAAGTTATGACTTTATAGTAATTTCTTAATAGAAACAAGTGAAAAAGCTGTAAGTTCGGCCGGACCGAACTTTCAATACCCTCCACCATTTGAAACGAATTTGGTAAGTCTCAAATCCATTACGAACTTCAAATACTAAATTTGAAACAATGCCGGTGAGAAATATCGCTAAAATCATTAAAATACCCGATATTGGGAGGTACCGTAATATGGGGGCCTTACGAAGACGTGGATCTGCACAGACAATTTTCTGACTTAAGCTGTACTATCCATTGCGAAATTCAAATACCAAATTTCAAACAATTCCGTTAAATAATGTCGCTAAAATCCTCAAAATACCGAATATTTGGTGGTACCGTTATATAGGGGCTATACGAAGACGTGGACCTACATGGCCTACTTTCTCTTTTATGCTGTACTATCTGTTACGAACTTCAAATACCAAATTTGAAATAATTCCGGTAAATAATGTCGTTAAAATCATCAAAATACCAAATATCGGGAGGTATCGTTATATGGGGGCTATACGAAGACGTGGACCTACAATGCCCATTTTCTGTCTTAAGCCGTAGTATCTAGTACGAATTTTAAATACCAATTTTGAAACAATTCTGGTAAATAATATCGCTAAAATTATCAAAATACCGAATATCGGGTGGTACCGTTATATGGGGGCTATACGAAGACGTGAACCTGCACAGACAATTTTCTGTCTTAGGATGTAGTATCCATTACGAACTTCAAATACCAAATTAGAAACAATTCCGGTTAATAATGTCACTAAAATCGTCAAAATACCGAATATTTGGTGGTACCGTTATATGGAGGCTATACGAAGACGTGGACCTACATGGTCCATTTTCTGTTTTATGCTATAGTATCTGTTACGAGCTTCAAATACCAAAAGTCCCGCAGGCCTAATACACATTTGAGTGAAATTTTATCAACCTACTTCATTTTGTTCGGAAGTTAGAGTGATTTCCACAGACGGACAGACGGATAGACGGACGGACATTGCTAAATCGACATATAATTGTAAGCTGATCAAGAATATATATACTTTGTGGGGTCTAAAATGTATATTTCGAGGTGTTACAAACGGAATGACAAACTTAATATACCCTCCATACTATGAGGGAGGGTTTAAAATCATTAAGTTCGGCCAGAACAAACTTTTAATACCCTCCACCTTAGGGTAAAGGAAACATTAGAACCCACTATGACCCACAAACACCAATTTTTAGACATAATCATGAGAAAATGTGCCAAAAATCATCAAAATGCTGAATATCGAGAAATACGGCTGTATTGGGCTATACAAAAACGTGGACTTACACAAAGAGCTAGAACTCATTAGGACCCACAAATACCAATTTTCAGACAAATCGGCGAAGAAATGTTGCGAATATCGGGAGATACCGTTATATGGGGGCTATACCAAAACGTTGCCCTGCCAGATGATTTTCACCCATATCCATTACGAACTTCAAGTACCAAATTTGAAACGTTTCCGGCGAATAATATCGCTTAAATCACCAAAATACCAAAATAGGGAAGTACAATTAAATGGGGGTTGTACCAAAACGTGGACCTATATGGCCCATTTTCAATACCAAAAGTCCTGCAGACATAATATACATTTGAGTAAAATTTTATCAACCTACTCCATTTCGTTCCGAAGCCAGATTGACTTGCACAGACGGACGGACATCGCAAAATCGATATAGAATTTTATGCTGATCAAGAATATATATACTTTGTCTAAAATGAATTTACTCTAAAATGTATATTTCAAGGTGTTACAAACGGAATGACAAATTTAATATACCCTCCATACTATAGTCGAGAGATATAGGTATTGCAAATTTTGATCGTTTGTGGGGAAGATACCAGAAGGAGTGATCCGACAGATTCCAGATCTTGTGTTAATAAAAGTATTCGGATGTCCCGAGTATGAAAATAATTAGATGCTCGTTTCGCGTTTTATGAGCTTCATAGTTGTTCAAATTGTTGACGCTTTGCGGGGGAGGTACCAGAAGGAGTGGACCGATATGTCCCATCTTCACACTAGAACTTGTGTTAATAAAAATATGGGGATGTGAGACATTTGAGGAGAATTCAACATTCAACACAAAAAGTCTGTTGAATGTGCAAAAATCCATCCAATTTGGGCCTGTATAACATTTTTTGTGAACAAAAGCTGTGAAATCGGATGAAAATATATATGGAACCTATATAATTTAAACCGATCCCGATAAAATTTAAGAAATATGTTATGATGCTTTCTTTTCCTTGAAAGATGATCGAACTTAACACTTTTTACCATATTCTATTACGGCGTACTTCTTTCAAAAGTCCAGCGAACATCAATTGTGACACTTTGTATTTGTATAATATCCATTGGGCTAAAATTTGGAGACGCAGTTTAATTGACCCAATTCTGTGATTTCAAAATTGGTTCACAGTAATAAATATATCCATCATATTTAATGACATATGCTTGATTAATCGTTTCTAACATGAATTGTCCCATTCTTCCCAAATTACCTTGGCCTGAAGTATAAAGCATTGTTTCAACCCATGCTCAATTTTCCATAAAATTAAACACAATATCGAAGAGAACTGGTATTGCTTCAGTTCTCCTTTACATGTGTGCGAACAAAACTTTTCTATTCATGGTATATGATAGATAAGCATAACCGTTATATAATTTCATTTTCTACTCGTGTCCAAAATGTCTATTTACCCGTAGACAAAACAAAAAACTCCCCAAGGTAGACTGGACACTTGATGGGTGTGACCAATTACCGAGGAACAACAAAAAAGATTCATTGTTATCTACATTTTAAATCTTCCCGCCATGCTAATTGTTGTAGTATCGCCGACCATCATAATAGATTCTAATTCAAAATTGTGCCACCGACACATCAGTGAAAATACCCGCACAATAATAGTTACCGATATTGATCCGCATCAAATGGAATACCAAATAGTTTAAAGTATTTTTTGTCTTTAGATTATTGTGAAGAGTGCCTTATTGTAGTGGACGTTCTACTGCCAGCTTCGGTATCCATAAAAAGTTCAATAGCTTTGGATATTTTGCAAGGGGTAAAATGCTTAGAACTATTGCACAAATAATTTATTTCTTCAGTATAAAGTAAAGAGATACTTGAAAAAATCTTTTGTCTAGAAAATATATTCGGGAATTCTTCCATCCAAAAGCTGAAACAAATTTCTGGATTTTTACCTTGTTTCTTCAAGACTTTATAGGGCTTATTTTATTTACATATGGAAGCCCCAGGTAACATTACCGCCGCTATTTTGCCGGTTTTCGCCAGAGTTTTTTTTTTCATAATTAACTCATGGTCGATAGTGGCCCCAAATAACGTATCCGCTCGTTATTCGATATTATAAAGGTCTTGACTATATTTTACTTTTAATATTTCCCAAGTTATAAAAATTGCTAAAAATTGTAAGTGTGAGTTCACTTTTTTAACTCCATTCCATCCATATTTCGGATTAATGGGTACCGATTAGTCCCAGTTCTGATTCGTCCCAATATTAAAATACTAGTAGTAAACATTCTCCTACATCCAGTAATATTTGAAACTTTAGTGACCCTAATGCAAAATATTAGAATTCTAGTTCTACTCCCTAATATTAAGTACAATTGGTAATTTTATAAAAAAGCACGAGCTATACATTTAGATGTAAGCATCGAAAGAAAAAACTGCATTTTAATTTCAGAATTGTAGCAACTTTTATTACTAAATTCCATTAATTCCACCCTATCGCTTGCGCCAATAGTGCGGAATGTCAATATGTCAATGATAAGAGTACAATAGTACATTTTTGAATTAAGTACAGTTTAGTAGTTAATTCTTCATAGATATTAGATAAAAATTTCAATATTTCTACTGAAATTGTAGTAGAAAACTTAAGGCATAAGGTACTTTTCAGCACCTCTCTTAGTACGTCTTTCCGAAAAAAATCACTTTTTGCTATCTCCTATAATTAGTGACATACCTACGAAATTTCAAGATGCTAACCTCAAAAGCATAAAATTTTAGTTCAAAAACATTGGTGAAGTCCATTGTTGTACCTTTCCGAAAGAATCACTTTTTGGTATCTCCTATAATTAGTGACATACCTACGAAATTTCAAGATGCTAACCTCAAAAGCATAAAATTTTACTTCAAAAACATTGGTGAAGTACATTGTTGTACCTTTCAGTACGAATTTCCGAAAACCCTATCCTATCGCCTACCTACACACCAACATTTACCTTCTCATTTTAGGATTTAAACCCAAGCCGTTCTTATACCCTCCACAATATATAGTATGGAGGGTATATTAAGTTCGTCATTCAGTTTGTAACTCATCGAAATAATAATTTTAAACCCAACAAAGTATATATATTCCTGATCAGCGTAAAATTCTAAGACGATTTAGCCCGTCCGTCCGTATGTTGTAATCACGCTACAGTCAAAACAAATTAAGATAGGAAGCTAAAATTTTGCACAGATCCGTCTTTTGTCTGCAGGCAGGATAAGTTCGAAGATGGGCTATATCGGTCTACGATATCATATAGCCCCCATATAACGGTACCCCCCGATATTCGGTATTTTGATGATTTTAGCCACATTTTTCAACGGAATTGTGTGAAATTCTACACAAGGAGTTCTTTCGTACTTTCATGAGTACTTTACCCCCAGACATAGATCTGTCTATGATTTTATGATACAAGATTGTAGCTAAATTATGCACCGTTTATTTCATGTTTCGAATTTGAATATGGTAATGACTTATGACAAACAATGCCTTGTAGCTCCATGTCGTATAGACCCAAATATAACCGCTATATCCGCTATTTTTAAAATTTTAACAGAATTGTTAATGGATTTTATTTTTTTGAAAATTTTCTAATTCGTTCCAAATGGTGGAGGGTATTCAAAGTTCAGCCCGGACGAACTTACTGTTTTGAAAGCATAGATCTTGTTCCTATCCCAGTAGTTCATTAATAACATATTTTAAGATTTTTATACCCGTTTAGATCGAATTGAAAAAATCTCCTAATCTCTAATTGATAGAGGCATTTTTACCTTTCTTACAAAATAACATTGGTTAGAGTGCATGATATGACTTCGAGAACTATTATATTTAAAAATTTGTAGCGGAGCAATAATTGTATGAGAACCAAATTTGACTGAGGCATTTTTTCCTTTCGTACAAAATAACAATGGTAAGAGTGCATGATATGACTTCAAGAAGGATTATATTTAAAAATTTGAAGTGGAGCAATAGATGTTTCACCAGATGGAAAAATTTGGTTAAATTTGCAAAACGTCACCCAATTTGGCCTATACTACATATTTAGTGCACAATAACCGTGAAAAACATATATATAATGATCGACTACCATGTAAATTTTGTAATCAGTCTACAGGTCACCGTTATGGTCCACGTCAGAAAAGCTGCCGATTGCTTTTCCACATATTCGCAAAAAAAATATTTTGGGAATAAAATGATCCAAAAACTGACTATTTTCGTAATCATACATTTTGTGCGAAAAATAAGAAAAACCTGATAGGGGCATTTCTGACCTTTACAATGAAGCTGTATTCAAAAACCTTGACCTGTACAGACAATTTTCTGTCATAGAACACACATTGGGAACACAAACTTTCACGTTATAGATAATTTTAAAAACACTATGACAAAAATCTTAAACAAAATAATTCGATCGGTATCGTTATACGTGGGCTGTATCAATTTTCAATACCAACAATTCTACGGTCAAAAATACAGTTCTTTAAAATTGTATAGACCTACTTTATCCCATTCGGAAGCTCGAATGATTTTTACACATGGATGGGCCTAATTAGGCAGATAATTGTATGCTTATCAAGAATGTATATACTTTATGGTGTCTTAAATACTTCTTCGCGGAGTTGCAAACGAAATGACAAAGTTAATAGTGTGGTATGATATAGTATGGATGGTATGGTATAAAAATACAACTTCCATCGAAAGCAGATCTTTTACATCTCACTCCAAATTGTACATATTTAGTTTCTACTGTATACCCCATATATGTTTGTTTGTATGAACCTCTGATATATTTACTCACAAATAATGTTAACCTGTCGTCAATTGACAGATGATCAGTCATTCAAATTCCACGTAATTCCACAAGCATGAGTTGCTGTTTTGGGGGATTTTTAACAACATCAAAAAACAACAACAATTTTAGATTGATATTCATGATTCTGATTCCGTTGACGGTAGACAAAACACACATTCACACTTCTGGTGCTGTTGTTAACTGATCTGCTGGTTTGCAGTGAATGCTTTTTGTTGGCCATCGTCGTTATATTTGAACAGGTAAACTATGTAGGTACGTCAAAATAAAACCACTTTGTGGTCGTGTATTTTAATGTGAGATTTTTTTTTTCAGTTGGGAGGAATAACGGTTTAAACTTGTCTTGTTAATTTATTGGCGTTGTTGTTTAATTGGGTGCTGTGAAAAATTAGAACAAATACTTCTGTATTCAAATGACTTCATTATGATTACAGTAGGGGTAGGCTATTTGGTATTTGGTCGAGTATGGAATAAGAATATAGTTGTGATGAAATTATATTTTTATACCCTTAGCCATATGGCTACAAAGGGTACATACACTTGATACGTCCAAGTCGTGCCTTATTGAACGAATGGTTTTAAACCCTATGTCTCATTGGACCAATTCCGTTTCAGAACATTTGGAGTCGATCTAGGGATGTCCGTCCATCTGGCTGGTGCGCATGATAACTCTCGTATGGAGTATTAGATTCGATCCAAACTTTGTACTTAGATCGATTTCAGATACGGGCAATATCGGCCCAATTCTTTTCAAAAACGATCAAATATTTCACAGAAAATTAGTTAGCGTATATAATAAGAAAAAATCATCCAATTTTGTGCATGTTTTGCGTATCCTAATTTTTATATCAGTTCTACTGCCCTAATGTGCCTTCCCACGAAGGGTCAACATTTTGAATAATTCTAACTTCAAAAAAAAAAAAAAAAATGCGAAATAATTATACGATTCTTTTCAAATTTATCACAACCCAATGTTTCTATCAACACAAAATCAAGTGGGAATATGGAATATATCTTACCACTCCTTTTTTGTATCTCTCCCACAACGGGTCAAAATAAATGTATCTCTCATGAAATGCGAAATAACGTCCGATTGCTTTAAAACTCTGCACATCTCAATACCTCTCCCACAACGGGTGAAAATTTTGAATAACCATGAAGCTCATAAAAAGTGAAATGAGCATCCGATCACTTCAAAACTCGGCACATCTCAATATTTCTACTAAAATAACATCCGCTTGGAAGATGCAATATACTGGACCACTCCTCCTTGTACCTACCCCACAACGGGTCAATATTGAGATTTAGGAAAGACTTAAAAGTTTTGATGTGGTCTGGTACCTATAGTAAAATTGAATGTCAAATAATTTCTTTTTTTTTTACTTTCAACGATACCCTTTAAATGGTGTTTTTAACCGTTTATTTCAAAAGCATAAAGAGGCAGACCATAGACACTATATGCCGAAAAGGCAAGAAATCCAAGGAATATCAATCCGAAATTCCGTTTGAGAATGAAGATGAAGTTTTTAAAAAACAATAAAGTGGAACCATAAAAACGGGAACCTGTAGATACTAATTTCTACTACATGGATTGTCATCTATTGCAAGTCATAAATACCACATTTAAAACAATTCCATGGAAAATGTGGTTAGGATCATCAAAATACCGAATATCGGTAGGTGCTGTTGTATGGAAACCTTTGATTAATTTAGACAATGTTCAGGCAAAGGTTGTAGAACCCTTTATGAGCTACAACTAACCGATTTTACACAAAACCAATAAAACATGTGGCTGAAATCGTCAAAAGATCGTTATATGGGTTCAATAGGAAAACATATACCTATAAAGACAATGTTCTGCCGCCAGAGGCAGAATCTGTTACAAATCCTTAATTTAACAAGTAAGCAAAGGCTATAGACGTTCTGGCCGACCATGTGATACCCTACAACACTACAATATGGTAGAAGCCCCCTTATGTCCAAATCCATTTTGAAAGATTTCGCTTTTTTTATGTCATAGAGCACGGCCGAGATATTACCCTAAGCTTTTTAACCAGGGACATTTGCCCAATATTTACGCACTCTGTCGTGCTGTTAGTTGTTGTGATCCATTTTAAAGCTAAATATAATCCACTGGTCATACAAAATGCCAGAATTCTTCTCATGTAAAATTCCGTGTCGATTGGTTTCAATTGTGTGATCAAGAAAATATTTCTGTTTTTAATTCCTTTGAACCCCTAAATATTTTGCGATCATCTCCACATGCAAGAGGCCCCTCTGTATCTCCAAATATAGACTCATCTATATGATTTGCTCGTCTACGATATTGGGCTATATTCGTCCAACGAAATCTTTATAAAAAACCAGAAGTTCGCCATTTGTGTATTTTGGATTACGCCTGTAAGTTATTTCAGCGTTTCGGTAGGAAGGAAATTTTGGTATTTTTTCACACAAAAGTGGTGATTCTTTCTACTCACTGTCCTAAACTCTAACTTCATGCCAGATTTCGCGTCCTTTGTTTCTATTTGTGACCTTCATAACGGCTGCAACATCAGGAACATTTTTAGTTATTGGCCCATTTCAACCCCTAAATGTATTGCGGACATCTTTAAAAACAATAGGTCTAGCCCTTCTGAGCCCTACTCTGAAACCTACTCTTATAAAAATTTTCGTGACCCCAACCTGTGTTGTTAGGTGAAAAAATATTACAAAATATACATTTCAATATTAAGAAAAATTGCATGCGATAAAAATACCAAAATCTATACTTAGATCGTTATTGGCAATTTTTTATGCCATTTTTTTAGATTTTATTCTTTTATGCCAAGGAGGCATTCTGAATTGACAAAATTTGTCAAAATCGGTCGGTGGGGGGTATAAAAATACTGCCATGAGAGGGCCTTTACATCAATGTTTTGAGGAAGAATACTGCATGGACCTTGTATGAAACAAACGTTGTGTAATGACTCTTTAATTGATTCCATTTTTTTATTTTCCTGTTTTATTATTTCCCAGGAAAAAAGTGTTAGCATATCAAAGCCAATAATTCATGACCATATTCTGCGGAAAAATCAAAGAAAATTCTTTGTCAACCATACGTGTGTGAACTTGTTGACTAATAAAAATAATAATAATGCTTATGTTTTATGTCCTGCCGGGATCTTTTTGTTTATTTGTTTGTTTGTTTCACCATCAATGGTTCAATTAATTGTGTAAATAAATGCACCTGTTAATGGTTTTTTATCGTTGCAATTAATTTTTGCTGGTTAATGATTTTGATTTTTAAGCGTCAGTCGTATTTTTATACCCTACACCACATAGCGGAAAGGTTGTTATGTCTTCGTGCATTTGTTTGTAACATGGAGAAGGAAGCGAGATAGACCCAAAGTTACTTTTGATGATCTTTATAGAATCACTTTCTGAGTCCATCCGTCCATCTGTTCATGTATTTTTGGAACAAAACGCAGGTAGAATTTATTATCCGATTGAGATTAAATTTTCCAAACATTATTTGTTTGGCCCAAGGGTGAACCCTATTGAAAAAATGTACATATAGCTCCCATATATATATTCAACCCATTTTGGGTTTATTGTGAACTAAATGGCCAATATCAATCCAAATGACCTGAATTTTGGCACGTCCGACATAATTCAGCCTAGAAGCAAGTACATTAAATTTAGAGAAAATCGGCTATACAGGGTTAGATAAAAAAAACTGCAACAATGTAAAACGCCATAATTTTTAATTTTTTTTAAGTTTATTGAATTAAAGCAAAAAATGTCGGAAATAGCATCAAATTTTAGAACATTAGGGCCTTCAAACTGCCAATGAAACAGTCACACGCTGCACGAATGTTGCTCTGCGGTATTTTGGACGATTCCCGGCAAAGCGCTTGCTTGAGGTGATCGACACTTTGGTAATTTTAAGTGCCAACCTAACTTTCTAAAATACTGCAGACACAATAGTCCAACGGATTGGTATACAGAGATTTTGATGGCCACTGTGCGCTGGAAATGAAACGAGGAACCTCATTTTGTAAAAATTCTTGGGTGGCGCGAGCTGAGTGCGATGGGTCCTGAGTGCAGTTGGAATGTCCAAGGTCTGCGACCAAAATGTTTGCGTGCCCAAGGCTTTAATACACCCTCCAGAATATTTTCGGGATAATATTCGGCATTTATTCTGATGGCACGGTCGATTAATACGAGCGGAGAGCGACCATCGGCTGTTATGGCGGTCCACACCATTACCATGGCCGGCGCTTGAGTTCTGGTGGCCAACCGAAGGTACACATTTTCAGCTAATCTCTTTGGCAATAAAACACGATCATTTTGTTTACACACTGTTACTCATCGAAGAAAACTAAATTCGTCAATTCACCACTATCGGCAAAGCGAAGCAACTCTTTAGCTCTTTTGAGTCTACTTTCTTTCTGTTGCGGTGTAACTTCTTGCACCTTCTGGAATTTCAATAACTATACCTCGCGCTGATTTTTCAATATTTGGCAAATGGAATATTTCGATATGTTCATTTCGCGACCCATTTTTCAGCCACTGCGGCGCTGGTTTCGATCAAGTCCCTTCTATACTTTTCGAACCATTTCTGTTGATGTTTCTCTGTTCTTCCGTCCACTTCCTTGACGTCAGGTTACGCTACTAGTATTACGGTAAAGAGCGATGGTACGAGGCACAAAATATTTATTCACATTTAAATGCTGGAGTGCTCTTACGATAACCAATTGTGGCTTTCCAGCCAAATATATAGAAATCACACTATCACACTTGAATTCCATCACGAATAACTTTTTTTCTGGAAAATTCTCACCAAATACTTTTGTACGCTTGTAAACAATATAATGAGCTGTCACTCGAATAATTTTAACAGCTTTCGGAAGAGTAGCTTGGAAATGACAGCAGTCTGAAATTGGTTGCAGTTTTTGCATCTCATCCTGTGCATCTTAACATTTTATTGATGTAAAGCTATGGTTTGACATATAATTTATTAAATTTAAAGTATCGGTAATTTTCTTCTGTCATTTTTGACAATTTAATTTATTTAAAATCCTTTTGCCAGGAGTTCTTCATCCACATTTAATACATTCTTAAGCTAGTTTTCTAGAAGGAAAATGTTTTATTTAATAAGTATATTTTTTAGCTAAAACTTAATATATTTCTATTATAGAGGGTATACTCGATTCGGTGCAAACGAACTTCATAGCATTTAACATATTTTGTAATGATTTAATCATTGATGCTAAACGAAACGGAACAAGTGAAGCGATAATAAAACATAAATGAATGCATTTATTTAGTTGACAGCATAAAATTCCAATCTGCGGGGAATTGAATATTCATAAAAAGGTCGAGTCGAGAACGACAACGCGGGATAGCCTCTACACATAATGATGCGGGGATCAAACCTGCTTGCTGATAGGGTTTAATTCTACATTGTTATGGCTTTTAGATGGCATTCATTCATGCATTTTCATTCAATCAACCAACCAGTCCATCAACTAGTTAACCAGCCAGCCAACAAGACAAGTCTGACTGCCTGAATACCTGAGCGACAGCCAGCAGTAGCTGCCATTTTTTACGGTCTTCATTGCATACATAAATTAGTTGGTAATTTATGCACGCACATTCTGTGATTTGCATATTAATTTGATTTTTATTTATGCTCAGTTTGATGTCCAACAACAGACAGAAAAAGGTCTTCTTTTGGCCAATTTAAGGCGGATGGGCGCTAAAGGTGTTGGTCGGTGGTGGTTGTGACGCTGCTGCCGGTGTTGGCTGTGGTGTTGGTTGTTGTTTTGTTTTTGTTATTTTCCCATAATTATGTTTGAAGTTGATAATATCATTTACAACAAAGTTAATTTACTTTTACTTTTCATAGACTAATGTAAATTTTATAAATTCATGTGTCGGTATTTGGTGGTGGGGACTCAAGAAGGCCTGTCTGCCACGTTGCAAATATTTCGATGAAATTTAAATTCAAAAATATTGCTTTATCATACTCTATTTAAATAAATACTGAATATGGAATAATGCCAGTGGTAAAATATGTAGAAATGCAATCTGTCAAAATGTCCTATAATTACTGTAATGCATAACTATTAAAACCGACAACCCTTGATGCTATATACTTGCCAAAATTTGTGGAGTAAAACAATGTTTTAAAAATGATTCCATATTTTCATATAAATATAAACCAAAATTATGATCGCTCAAACTTAGCTCAGTTGCAAACATGAATAATATCGTACCACTTTTCTGATATCTGCCCTACAGGATGTTATAAATTTGAATAATTAATAGATGCATTGGAAGAAATAAGATCGATCTGCACCAAGCTCTAGCCTAAGAATTATAACTCAGTAATATAAATTGAATTGCTAAAGCACTCTTATTTATAGGACTTTGAGTTGTCGAACAACATTTTGTACTGATTTGTACAAATTATTACTAGCATTTTAATTGGTACATACATATATACATTATAATCGAAAACAAGTAAAAAAAACTGTAAGTTCGGCTGGCCGATTTTTGTATACCCTCCATTGTTTGCAACGAATTGACAATTTTCAAAAAAATAAAACCCGTTAAAAAAAATTTTAAAAATACCGAATGTAGCCTTTATATTCGGGTCCATACGCCGACGTCGACCTGCAGAGACAAGTTTTGTCATAAGCTATTACAATATTCAAATGCGAAACTTGAAAAAAATTGATGAATAATTTAGCTGAAATCATTAAAAACTTCAAATACCAAATTTGAAATAATTCCGGTGAATAATGTCGCTCCAATCACCAAAATACCGAAAAAGGCTATACCAAAACGAGGACCTTCAAGGCCATTTTCAATGCCAACAGTTCTGCAGACATAATACACATTTGAGTAAAATTTTATCGAACTACTTCATTTCGTTCGGAAGATAGGCGGACGCAGATCGCTATATCGACGTAGAATTTAATGCTGATCAAGAATATATATACTTGGCGGGGTTTAAAATGTATATTTCGAGGGGTTAGTATAAAGAATCATAAGATTTTGTGTCAACATTGCAAATCTCAATATTTTTGTCAATGCTAGGTCAGGTGTGAAAATAGATCAAATCGAGCCACTCCATCAATTACCTTTCCCCCAAAGGGTCAATATTTTGAATTATTATAAGAAAAAGATTTTTCGCACGTCTTAATATTTCCACCAGCACAAGTTCTGATGTGAAGATGGGATATATCGGTCCACTTCTTCTGGTACCTCTCCCAAAACTGGTCAAGACAGGACATGGGCATATGATTACTTTCAAACTCAGCACATCGCAATATTACTACCAACACAAGAACAGGTGTGAAGATGGTATATATCGGACTACTCCTTTTGGTATCACCCTCACAATAAGTCGACCATTTTAATAATTGTAACTCTCATAACTCTCTTTCATGCGAAATGATCATCTGATTGTCTTCAAATTTCACACATCCCAATATTTCTACCAACACAATATGGTAAACATTTATGTACTCCTTTTGGCACCTTCCCCACATAGGGGTCAACATTTTTAATAACCACAATGATCATAAAAAGCGAAATGCGCATTATATTAATATCAACCTCTACACATCTCACTATTTCTATCAACGCAAGATCAGCTATGAAGATGAAATATATCGGTACATCCTCCATTTATTTTATTTTTATTTACGAAGATTTGGTGTAAATATGGTAGATAAGAGCTTATTGTCTCTTGTACCTCCCTCACAATTTTAAATACTTATATATCTCATAAAATGCGAAATAAGTCAGCTATCCATTTTCAACTTTGTATATCTAAATATTTCTCACATCCAGAGATCTGACTTGAACATAAAATTTATCAACTCACTATTTCCCGTTCCTACCCTACAAACGTTTGAAATTTTGATTAACAATTATTCCCATTGAATTGGCAATAAATGTGCTTTTTTTAATTTGTGCATATCACAATATTTTTATCAGTATTAGATAAAGGGAAACACCTTGGTAACTTACGCATATTTCAACATTTTCCAAAAATTATCACATATCTAAAAAAACTGAAGGAAGTGGTGTATATAGAGGGTGAGATGAAAAAACTGCAACCTACTTCAGACTGTTGTCATTTCCAAGCTACTCGTCCTACAGCTGTTAAAATTATTCCAGTGACAGCTCATTACATTGTTTAGAAGCGTACAAAAGTATTTGGTGAGAATTTTCCAAAAATAAAGTTATTCGTGATGGAATTCAAGCGTGATAGTGTGATTTCTTTATGTTTGTCTGGAAAACCACAAGTGGCTACAGTTAGAGCAATCCAGAATTTAAATGTGAATAAATCTTTTGTGTCTCGTACCATCGCTCGTTACCGTGATACTGGTAGCGTAGCTCGACGTCAAGAAAGTGAACAGAAGAAACCAGCAACATCAGAAGAAATGGCTCGAAAAGTAAAGAAGCGACTTGATCGAAACCCGAGACGCAGTGAGTTGAACATATCGCAATATTCCATTCGGCACATATTGAAAAATGAGCTTGTGGTAAAGCCATTGAAATTCAAAAAAGTGCAAGAACTTACACCGCAACAGAAAGAAAATAGACTCAAAAGAGCTAATAAGTTGCTTCACTTGGCCGAAAGTGGTGAACTGCTGAATTTGGTTTTCTCCGATGACAAAACATTCGTTGTCCAGCAGTTGGTAACCAAACAAAATGCTCGTGTTTACTTGCCAAAGAGGTCAGCTGAAAATGTGAATCTTCGGTTGGCCACCAGAACTCAAGCGCCGGCCATAACAGTTGATGGTCGTCCTCCGCTCGCATTAATCGACCGTGGCATCAGAATATTATAAGAATATTATCGCGATTATATACAAGTAGCAATTATCGTCTGATCCTCACGAAATTTTGCTTAGGGGTAGGTTCGGAATTGAAGTCCATTTTTATTTATCATGTATATTTAGGGTCCAAAAAAGTGTGCAGGGCTGTATGACATTATTAAAAAAAAAACTAAATCTACCAAAATCGATTTGGATGTAAGGAGGCTTTCAACATATCGTGTTGTAGGGTATCACGTGGTTGGCCCCGTACGACTATAGCCTTTGCTTACTTGCCTGTATTTTTTATTTTATTTATTTATTTATTAAAAAATTGAAAATAAATAGAGTATGTTGTTGTGATTACTAGTAATTCTGAAAGTGGTGTATGCTGTGTTTGGCTAATCAATTGCCATTAATTACCTGAATGTGGAAAAATTTAAACATGAAGCAAAAATTTGATTTGACGTATGTCAAAGTGGAAAATATTCCAAATTATTGGAATAGCAAAACTTACTTGTTGAATCAATATTTGTCTTCCTGTCAAAAATTTTCACAAAATTAAAAAAAAAAAATACTTAAATCAACAAATGTTTTATAAAAACAAGGCTGTATGACGACTGAACTTTGATGCTCACTTAGAAATAAGAAAATTTTGAATCGAAGACTAAAAATCTAAAGTGAGTTGACCACTCCGTTTGCAATTTGCTCAATTATAATTAATTACCCGAATGGGGAAAACTATATTGCCCTTTTTTCACCTTCCTACGACGATAACACTATAATAGTATGGGGGCTCAGTCTTAACCAATTGTATTTCCCTTTGTTTGTCTTTGCGATTTTCCTCTACCTACGACGAAAAAACGGACATTACTCTATGGTCCTGGAGCCAAACAATGAAAGACGACAAACAATGCAAAACTGATGGTGGGGTGGGAAGCGACTTCACTTGCCTAGCCCAGCCTGAGATTGCATCAGACTCAATAAAACAATTACGAGGACATGGTAATTATGATTAAAATCAACAGCCTTTTAACATGAAACGTGTATGTAATTTGTAATTTACTTAAACATACGTTAAAATATGGTCGTGCACAAGGTATATATGTGGGTGGGTGGGTGTACTGTAACTACAGGGTATATACATATATTCATCATGATGGGTGGTGATTGGTGGCTTCTGGGAGGGGCGAGGGAGGCGTTGAATGTAATATAACTTTTAATAACCGTTCATATGTCAAATTTGTTTTCCCCCTCGAACGAAAAAGGACATAAAGAACATTAATTAAATGACAACAATTTTTAATAAGCGTGGGACGCGGCAAGGATATTTTATTGATGTCAACTCAAATAAGAAAAAGAGAAATGCGAACGAAAAAATTGTATGTTTACATATTGAGGAATTTAAAAATACGATAGGGAGCAATTTTAATTTAAAACCTCTTTCCCAAATACATATATTTTGATTTGGAAGTGGAGGGGATAGTTTACGATACCAATTTAAAGTTCAGAAATGGTATAATTATACCATACAACACTATGTATTGGGGGTATTATAAGTTTGATTGGGCCAAAAATTATGTAACACCTCGAAATATTGGTTTCCCACATAGGAAAGTATATATAGATCTTATTAGGTCGCCGAGCTGAGTCGATCTAGCTATGTATGTCCGTCCGTCCGTCTGTCCATGTTAATTTGTAATCACTCTACAGGTCGCAATTATGGCCCGATCTTCACGAAATTTAGAATGGAGGTGGGGATAGAGTCAGAATAGAACCCTATTTCTTTTAGAGATGATCGCCAAATGTTTAGGGGTTGAAATGGACCAAATACTGAAAAAATGTCGGATTTTGCAGTAGCTAAACAGGTCGCAATTATAGACCAATCGACGCGGAATTTCGCATGTAGTCTTAGGGTTTAGGGTGGGGAACAAGCCTTCCAATTTGGGTGGTCATCGGATAATATTTAGCGCGTAAAACAGACCATATCTTTTGTGTTGAAAAAATTCAAAATTTTTAATTAAACCGCGAATATTTTAAATCCCGGCGAAATCACAAAGCCATGACAAGGTTACTTCTGATCGTTACATTGATGTTAACATCCAACAAAACGGATATATAGCAAAATATGTGCGATATATATGTCTATCAAAGAAGATATGCTTGAAAGATCTCTTATATGTCGAGAACGGCTGAACTGTTTTCGACAGTTCTCATTAATTCAGAATGGCCTCTTGGCAGGAAAGAAAAAACGTCTAAAAAATCGCATAAAAATATCTCTCTAAAGATGAAAATATTGATTTTGTAACATTTTCTCATATTTTTTCAATTTTGTCATATTTTTGGCATATTTTCATTTGGAATTAAACATTTGGTAATATTTCTACAGCTAACAAAACTAAGTAGTTAGGATATCAGGATATCATATACAGATCGCATTTATGGCCCGATCCTTACGAAATTTTGCATGGGGATAAGATGAGGGTCAGAATAGAAGCCTACTCTTTTTGGAGATGATCGCCATATATTTAGGGGTTGAAATGGACCAAAAAGTGCAAAATTGTCAGCAGGTCGGAATTAACGGGGTTAGTTAAAAAACCAATAATAAATGTTAATCTTTTGCCACTTCTGAGAGATTATAGGTCTTTGGGAAATATTGGTTCCAGATCTAGGAAGACCATTTACGTGCAACATCTACAAATAAATTGGAAATGAGCAAATTAGTTTAAGTTGCTATTATTCGAAAATTAGAGAACGGAACCTGATGGTTTTCTTTTATTATTTGTCACAATATCTTGTGGAATTCTTTCGAGTATCTCGCCTATATAAACTATATCGTTTATTATAGTGTTGTAGGGTATTCAACGGTCGGCCCCGCTCGACTGTAGCCTTTGCTTACTTGTTTCAATTTGACTTAATATTGAAGTGTATATTTTGTAATATTTTCTCACCTTACAACACAGGTTGGGGTTATTATATACAGATTGCAATTATCGCTCGATTTTCACAAAAGTTTTCACAAGGATAGGGTTAGGCTCAGAAGGGCCCATATGTCCCAATAAATTTAGGGGTTGGAATGGACCAAAAACAGAAAAAAATTTCTGATTACACACTTGAAGCAAATCGACATGCCTAAGAGGGGAGCTAAGGACAGGGAAGAATTCTAGCATTTTGGAAGGCCATTGGATTGTATTTAGCTGTAAAATGGATAACTACGACTAACAGCACGACGGAGTGCGTAAATATTGGGCAAATGTTCCTGTTCAAACTGCAAAGGGTAATATCTGGGCGGTGCTCCGTGAGAAAAGGTGAGAAAAGCGAAATCTTTCAAAATGGATTTGGACATAAAGATTCTTCTAACATATTGTAGTGTTGTAGGGTATCACATGGTCGGCCCCGCACGACTATATCCTTTGCTTACTTGTTTCATAATATTTTCTATTCACCCAAAAAAAAATATATTTCATTTCGACGAATAGGTTCGTTTATGAACTCAAATGTATGGCGTAGATTTTATATTGATGTTATTAAGCAAAAGTATATGTATTTTAACAAAAAATACAAAAATTTTTCAGCTGTAGAAATAAGTTTAATTTTCTTTCCCGGTGACTAAAAAATCCACAACAAATTAAAATCATATGATAAATAAAACTTAAAAATCCTCACAGGTAATAAATAACACCTGCATTCCCATATATGTAAATACCCGCCAGCAGTATGACTGTCATTTGCATTAGAGAGTAATCGTTTAAATGACATTTGTCACGTTCGTGTCTTTTTTTTCTGTGCTTTATGTGCAAAATATATTTGGCAATTCATCAGCGGTTTGTTTTGTTAACCAAAAGTTATTGTGACGCTGATTTGAAATTAATTTATCATTCAATTCGTTTCGTTTGATTGAAATATGATAATAAATTTATTTTTAATAGAATGACTTGTTATTTTGGAATTTCGTTGTGAGGCTTATTTTTATACGAAACACTTGATAATTACTGACACTAATCGGATTTCTTTACACGGGGAAATGCAATGCATCAAGAGGTCATTAGGCTATATTGCAGCTTGGGTGGCCCATGTGCATTTGGTATTAAAATTACGTTTGGGTTGGTTTTTATACCTTCCACCATACTATGGACTTTATCATTCCTCAAAATACTTATGTCAGATCCAACAAAGAATATATATTCTTGATAAGCATAAAATTCTAAGTGGATTTAGTGGTCTGTCCGTCTTTCTGTTGTAATCACGCTATATTTCAAACGAATTGAAATATAAGGCTAAAATAATGCACACATGTTTATTTTTCCTGCAGGCAGATTAAGTTTGTAAATGGGCCATGTAGGTCCACGTTTTCATAAAGCCCCCATACAGTCTGTGACAGAAAATTGTCTATGCAGGTCCAGGTCTTCGTATAGGCCTCATATATCAGTACCTCCCTATATTCGGTATTTTGACGAGGTACAATACCCACCGAAATTGTTTGAGATGTCGTATTTGAAGTTCGTAATAGATGCTACAGCCTATAAGAAAAAAATGTTTATGGTGGTCCAGGTCTTCGCACAGCTCCTCCCTATATACGACAATTTGATGATTTTAGCTACATTATTCACGGTTTATTTCAAGTTTCGAATTTGAATATGACAAACAATGCCAATGTAGGTCCACGTCGTATAGACCCCAATATAACGGCTATATTCGATATTTTTAAAATGTTAACAGAATTTTTATATAGATTTTATTTTTATATGTATTCAAAGTTCGGCCCGCGCCGAACTTACTGCTTTTTAACATGTTGGAGTTGGTTTTGAAAATTTGTTCAAGCGTATATAATTTATACCAAATTGGTACAATTTTGTTTCAGATAAAATGGTGGATCAGGATAGAGCTCGAAATCAAATATTTGGCATTAGGGTCGATATTCGGAGGTGGATTGGGAACTACGTACTACTACGTAAGTTTAGATTTGTTCGATTTGGTCACCTTTGTCACGAATTATGGCCTTCAAACGGCCAATGAAACCGTCAACGGTTGCCCGAATGTTGCTCTGCGGTATTTTGGCCCATTCCCGGCGAAGCGCTTGCTTGAGGTGATCGGCACTTTGGTATTATTTATTACCAACCTTGCTTTCTAAAATATTCTAGATACAATAGTCCAACGGATTGTGTCCGGAGATTTTGGTGGCCATTGTGCACTAGAAATAAAGCGAGGAACCTTATTTTGTAACCATTCTTGTGTGGCGTGTGCTGAGTGCGACGGTGCTGAGTTCTGTTGGAATGTCCAAGGTCTGCGGCCAAAACATTTTCGTGTCAAAGGCTTTAATACAATCTCCAAAATATTTTCGCGATAATATTCGGCATTTATTCTGATGCCACGGTCGGATATTACGAGCGTAGAGCGAGCATCGGCAGTTATGGTGGCTCACACCATCATTGAGTTCTGGTGGCCAACACATTTCCAGCTGACCTCTTTGGCAAGGAAACACGATCATTTTGTTTGTTTACAAACCGCAGGACAACGAATGTTTTCTCATCGGAGAAAACCGAATTCGGCAAGCCAAGCGAAGCAGCTCTTTGGCTCTATTGAGTCTATTTTCTTTCTGTTGCGGTGTAAGTTCTTGCACTATTTAGAATTTCAATGGCTTTACCTCTCGCTCATTTTTCAATATTTACCGAATAAAATATTGCAATATGTTCAACTAACGAGCCATTTTTCAGCCACGACGCGGGTTTCGATAAAGTCGCTTCTTTACTTTTCGAACCATTTCTGTTGATGTTGCTGTTTTCTTCCGTCCACTTGCTTGACGTCGGGCTACGCTACCAGTATCACAAAAGATTTATTCACATTTAAATGCTGTGGTCACAGCCACATATAAAGAAATCACACTATCATGCTTGAATTCCATCACGAATAACTTCTTTTTTCTGGAAAATTCTCAACAAAATGCTTTTGTACGCTTGTAAACCATATAATGAGCTGTCAGAGGAATGGCTTTGAAATGACAACAATCTGAAATTTGTTTAATTTTTTTTTATCTCACCCTCTATTTCAAGAAGGATTTTCTTGAAGTCAAGAGTGGCTCTAGATTTAATGGCAATTGACTTGATGACCTCTTGCTTATGGCCATATAAAGTCACCTGTACTGTTATGCTACTGCCGAGTTCTTTAACCATTTCGACGGGCTTCTTGATTGCAAGAATATCTGCCTGAAAAACGCTGCAATAGACATTAATCATATATGGGTGTTTTATGATTGGGTTGAGGCAGAATACGCCAGCACAAGTGCCTCCATTCATCGGTCGGAGGTTCGTCACCAGGCATCCCTTTCAGGTATAGTAACATCAATAACCATGCACAACATGACTAAAAATTAAACCTTCCCGTAGTCTCAGTAACCACCTTTAATCGCATGCCAACGGACGAGGCACCTATACTTACCCCTTTTTATACCCTCCACCTCCCTCCCTTCCCAAATATTCTTCGTAGACCCCATAAAGTATGTGCATTCATAATCACCATAAATTTCTAAGTCGATTTAACGATGTCCGTCTGTCTGTTAGTCCGTCTGTCTGTTGAAATCACGATATAGCCCACATTATTTGACGTAGAGCTTCAAAATTTGGCACAACAATTTGTATTGCGTCTAGGATGGTTGATATTGAAAATGAGATATCAGTTCACGTTTTCATATGGCCCCCATAAAACGGTACCCACCGGTATTCGACATTTTAAAGATTTATGGCACTTTTTTACGGATTTGTTATAATTGGTAGTTTTTGTTCATAATGGGTTCCAGCTCCTGTGGCGAAACATTGTATGTATAGGTCCAAGTTTTCGTTTAGTCCCCATATAAAGGTACTTAACGATATTCCATATTTTGACGATTTTTGGCACATTTTCCCACGGATGTGTCTACAAATTGGTATTTGTGGGTCATAATGGTTTCTAGCTCCTGTGGCGAAGCATTGCATGTATAGGTCAAAGTCTTTGTATAGTCCCAATGTAACGGTACCTCCTTATATTCGGTATTTTAACGATTTTTGACACATTTTTCCACGGATTTGTCTAAAAATTGGTATTTGTGAGTCATAACGGGTTCTCGCTCCGGTGGTAAAACATTTAGGTCAATGGTTTCCTATAGCGCACATATAACGGTCCCCACTGATATTCGGTATTTTGATAATCCAAGTTACATTTACCCACGTTTTTTTTTTTTTCAAATTTGGCATTTAAGACTCACAATAGATAACAATCGTTGTAATATAAAGCTGTCTATATAGGTAACCATTTTGGTATGGCCCCCATACAACGATCCCACTCACTTCATGGTTTTTTGAAAAGTTTAACTACATTATCCAAACGGCCTTTTATACCCTACACCACAAGGTGGTCAGGGTATTATGTCTTTGTGCATTTGTTTGTAACAGACAAAAGGAAACGATATAGACCCATAGTTCCTTTTGATCATCTGCATAGAATCACATTCTGAGTCGATTCATGCAAGTCCGTCCATCTGTCCGTCCGTCTGTCCATGTATTATTGTGAACAAAGTAAAGTTCGCATGTGTTACCCGATGCAGATGAAATTTTGCACAAATCATTGGAGATAATCGGTAAAAATTTAGATATTGCTACCATATATATCTTTGTCCGATTTGCTTTTTATTGTGCACGTGTAATATCTGCCCGAATAGTATGGAATTTTGCACATACAACCAAATTTGACCTGAAAATAAATATGCCAAATTTGATCCAAATTGTTTCAGATTAGCTCCAATATATATTGTTCATTCGATTTATTATTTTTGTCCTCTGCAGCCGTAATATGCAATCTGTAAAAACAATATTTGGGGAAATTTATCAGATATAGCTCAGAAATACCTTTGCTAAATTTTATCGAGATCGATTCAGATTTGGATATAGCTCACATATATAAGTTCGTCCGATTTAACTTTGATTGTGCACCAAACGTCTAATATTTGCCCAAATTGGATGAAATTTGGCACTTATGACCGAATTGAGTCCAGAAGCTAGTATGTCAAATTTGGTGAAGATCGGTTCAGATATAGCTATAGCTTCCATATATATTATTCATCCGATTTGTTATATTTGTTACCCACAGCCGTAATATGGACTCCATAACAAAGATATTTAGGGAAATATATGATATACCGCTCAGAAATATATTTGCCAAATTATATCAAAATCGGTTCAGATTTGGATATAGCTCCCATATATATCAAATGGGCAATACAAGTCCGAATTTAAAAGATACAAATATTTCGGCATATTTAGTCTTTTGAACTTTAAATTATAATTATAATTAAAACCATACCATAAAAACTTTTAATTGTTATGTGGAGCTCTACTGGATTAGCAAATTGGTGTAGGGTATCATAAAGTCGGCCCCGCCCGACTTTAAGACTTTCTTTACTAGTTTCTTTATCCAATGGTAGAGGGTATCAAAAGTTCGGCCCGTCCTAACTTAATTATTTTTTACTTTTTATTTATTTTAAATTTATTCGTGAATCACCTGTACCATAATCTTGAAAATTACAAAAAACTGAACCTGAACATGAACAACTTTATAAAAATTAAATGATGGTATTAATTAATTAATTTTGTATTCATTTCTTACCTTATAAAATAGGTATTGGCATCTGAAAGAAATAAATAAAACTGATTAATTATAAAGGGTCACTTATATGTTTATTACATTTCAAAATCACATATCAACTAAATTGTCAATAAAATCAAAGAACTTCCAATACAATTCTCACACACATTTCCCACTCATCATTTATGCACATTATTGAAATCGATTGAACCTCATAACAATTATGTGTGTCAACGAGAGTCAATATGTTGCTGTTGTTGTTTTTGTTATTCAACACCTATTCCTTCTTTCCAAATGCCATATTAGTAGGCAATTATTGCCATCATCAACATGACAATTCCAATCACTAACAATGCGAAGATATCCAACAAAAGGAAATCAAAACGGACTGTACATTTATGTCTAACGTTTAGCTATTCGATGAACGAGCGAGCGAACGAATGCATGAATGGCTGGATGAATGAATGACGACGGAGATGATGTTGTTATGTGGTTTGTTTGAATGACTGACTGTCCGACCGTCCGACCACCTCCGTCGTAGACAGCGGGAACAACAGTCGCTGCCGTCGATGTCATTTATATCCATAAATATGTGTCATATACGTCTGAACGGTTAAGCTTTTGATGTTATTTATTATTAAATAGGCATTTGTGCATAAAAGAAACCACAACAACAGCAACAATGAAAACAACAACAATTCGGAATATTCACATTGTTATGAATGAAATAAAAACAAATGTCATAAAGTTGTGTTCATCAAATACGAGGTTTGTTGTGAAAGAAGGTTTTGCAACAAACGATGGCCTTTGTAGGTATATGAAGACCTCTTCAAAGACCTCTAAGTGGTATTTTATTATTTATTTTATATCGGGGCATATTTGGAGATCTTCTAGAAAATTGGAAAGTTCTTCTGTCTAAAGAATTCATTCAACTGAAAAACTAGAAGAGGCGTATGCTCGTAGAACCTCATGTACATAAGGAACTCAGTGTTTCTCCAGTAAAAAGTTTACTTTATATTTGATTTGTAAAAAACCTTCTATAATGACATGTCGGCAGCTTTTTGTGGGTAATAAGTTAGATTTTAGAGCTAGAATTATCAAAGTGCGTTTGTAATAGAAATTAATAAATATCGTAATGTTATCTATGGAATTTGATTTTATTTGAAGTATTTGTCTAATTAAGGCGAAGTCCAACGCATCAACCAGCATGCGACGCATTTCGCCGTTGTTGACGGTTGATGTTGATGACGGCAACACTTTCCGCATATTTTATATTTAGACTTCTTGCGCGATGTGGAGGAATTATTCTAAATTTCGGTTCAAATTCGATTTTTTTAGGGCTGAATCTGCAAAATTTTGCAAAGAGGTCACTGTTGATACCGGATTTCAAATGTAGTGATGCTATGGAGTTTCGTTTGTTTAAACTTGATTTTTGTTTAAAAGTTTTATACTTTTATATATGTCTCCGGGATGCGAGCGTGTTGCACTGACTGCTTGAATTGGAGCGGGAGCATTTTTCGGACTATAGACAAAAACGGTCTCACTGGAAAGATTTTTCAAACTTGATTATTTCGTATGGCGCTTCCACATAAAATTAAAGAGTGAAGGGTAAACTTTGTATTAATCATTAATTTCTGATCGCGATCTAGATTCACTGGGGAATAAAAAGGGGCAAATCGGAGCTCTGCCTTTAGAACTAGAAATCGTGTTTGTTTTTTTTTTTTTTTTTTTTTTAAAGTTGTACTAAAACCCAGTAAGCAAAGGCTAAAAACGTGCGGGCCGACCATGTGATACCCTATCTACCCTAGTTGTTGTTGTCTAGTTTACGGATAAATATAATCCAATGGTTATCCAAAATGCCAGACTTCTTCCCTGTACTTAACTCTTTTCGCATGCAAAGTAGTGGTCCATCGTTCCCGCTGTCTTAAACTCTAACTTCATGCGAGATTGTGTGTCCTTTGATTTTTATTTGTGACCATACGAATGCAAACGCAGGAATATTTTTTGTTGTTGGTCCATTTCAACCTCTAAATATATTGCGATCATCTTTAAAAATAATAGGCCTAGCCCTCCGAGCCTAACCCTACCCTTATGAAAATTTTCGTGAGGATCATAATTGCAATCAGTACAGGGTTGCTCATATTCCTTTGGGCCCATTCCAATCGACGAGGCTTGTCCGCAGGCAACATTCTTTGCGTCAATTGAATTTTGTATGGGAACAAATGCAAATCAATGCGAATAATCCGTTGTAAATTGGACCGAGCCATGCCCAACTGCTGAGAACGGCGTTTTTGGGATGTTCTTGGGGACCTCTCAACACTGGCTCGTACGGCAGCGATATTCTCAGCCGATCGCCTTAGTCGACTTTTATATGGCCTCTTCGGATTAGAAAGAGTCTTACCAGTCGAAAATTTTTCGTATAAACGTTCTTAGAAGGCGCACTTCTCACATTTTTTAATGTTTTAAAAGCACGCTGAGTTTTCACAATTGGCTTCTTCTGTTGAATGTAAATTTCAACTATTTCAGAGCGCTCGCGTGGCGTGTATTGGTTCATGATAAAAATCTGCTTGGACTGACGCTTCAAACGCGGTATGTCATTAAGCGATGTGACATCTCTGTCAAAAGTTATGGCGTTGCCAGATGGGTCCGTCGAATATGGGCAACCCTGTAATAACCCCAACCTGTGTGAAAAAAGGTGAAAAAATATTGCAAAATGTGTACTTCAATATTATAAGTCAAATTGAAAAAATTGCGATAAAAAACATGAAGAAAATCACAAAATCTATATTAACATCATTATTGGCATCTTTTTGCGATTTTTTTAGATTTATTTCTTTAATGACAAGATTCAGAATGTCCGAATTGACAAAATTTGTCAAAATCGGTCTAGCCATTCTTGAAATATAAGCATTCCTTCCTTTGTATATACACATTGTATATATTTCGCTATATATATCCGATATATTTACTATCGCCATCTACGTCACGGCCAGAATTGACCTTTTCATCTATTTGTGATTTTGCCGGGTTTAAAAATATTCGAGGTTTAATGGAAAATTTGGTTTTTATTTAACACAAATGGTATAGTCTATTGCACCCACTAAATATTTATCGATGACTATCCAAATTGGAAGGCTTCTGCCCATCCCTAATTTCTAGCCCCATGCTAACTTCCGCGTCGATTGGTCTAAAATTGTGACCTGTAGAGATCCTGCAACATCAGAAAATTTTTCAGTTTTTGGTCCATTTTAAATTTCGAGTGATTACAAATTAACATGGACAACCGTACATAGCTAGATCGACTCAGTTCGGCGAGATAGGAAGATCCATATATACTTTCCTATGTGGGAAATCAATATTTCGTGGTGTTACATAATTTTTGGCCCAATCAAACTTATAATACCCCCAACACATAGTGTTGTAGGTTATAAAAATATTAATTACGCACCTTTCACATCCTCCCTCGTTGCTCCATTCCATAAAACAAACACAAATTGAAGAATATTACCTAAATATGTTTATTTTTATTGCTACTCGTTTTCTCATTCAGATTGCTTTTGCTTTCATTCCAAATACCATGCAGATGAGTGCCGTGCCATTGAAAAGAAATTGTCGATAAAGATGTGCTGTGACAATTTAGAGGATGAAAAAACAATGACATCGATAATACTTAATAGCGAACATAAATGTTGCACAAGCTGCTTTGTACGGAAATACAATATTTCTAAGTTCGAGTTGTTGGTATTCCATGGATTTTCATCAAGTTTTACAACATTTACATGGTTGTGGGGAACAAGAAATGGTCTTCTTAATCAGATTGACAGAAATTTTGACATATATGAAAAAATATATAATATATATTAAAAGGAATTTGACACATGCTTGAGATTTTAATACCATATCGGCATACAGTTGTAGAACATCTCTATAGAAAATATATGATCTATGGGTAAATCCTAATATCTGGAAAAATATTTGGGTGAAATTGAATAAATTTAGCAGCTTTTACTTTAGTAGACCGTTTACAAGCACTTTCCTCATATTTCACTTTGGAGGTTGATGGGTAGGTAGCAAAATTAATTTTGAGTAAATGGTTTGAGGCTTACTAACTAGAATAACAGCTCATGACAGATACAAATTAATTTAAAACACACTATTATAAAAAATAATGAGTCTCAAAAAATGGGATTCAAAATTCTATACCTTAGGCCTTCCCAATAAATTGCATAAAACCTTAGTGGTTAAAATCACCTTATATTGGTATCTATGTTGCTATGTCATAACAACAGAGGTATTTACACCTGGTGAACAAATTTTGACTTTGCCTTATCCTATCTTCTTTTGGTCATTGAAATGTTATCTGAATTTACGTTTTCTTGCGGAATATTTCGCAATTAAATGTAAAGATAAAAATCTAATAATGATAAATTATTGTCAAACAAATCTATATACATACGCTACGAAAAGTTCTACAATGCTACTAAACTTGAAAACTTGAATAGAGAATCCTGAAACATAAATCCTGAAATTTGAGATTGAGGACTCTGTTGGTATCTGAAATTTAAATATGGAGGCAGTTTTGAAAATATGTACTATAGTTGTTCGAAAAGTAATAAATAGTAGCAAATTTGGTATAGGGTGAAGGAATAGACCTCAAATCCTGAAAATTTAAATTGAGAACCCTTTTGGTTTCTGGAACTGAGATAAAATAAAATTATGCCAGTGACAGCTCATTATATTGTTTACAAGCGTACAAAAGCATTTTGCTGAAAATTTTCCAGAAAAAAAGTTATTCTTGATGGAATTCAAGCGTAATAGTGTAATTTCTTTATATTTGGCTAGAAAACCACAAATGGCTATCGTTAGCGCACTCCAGCATTTAAATGTAAATAAATCTTTTGTGTCTCGTACTATCGCTCGTTACCGTGATACTGGTAGCGAAGCCCGACGACAAGGAAGTGGACGGGAGAAAACAGCAACATCAGCAGAAATTGTTCGAAAAGTAAAGAAGCGACTTGAAACACGCTTCGCAGTGGCCGAAAAATGTCTCGTGAGCTGAACATATCGCAATATTCCATTCGGCAAATATTGAAAAATGAGCTCGAGGTAAAGCCATTGAAATTCCAAAAAGTGCAAGAACTTACACAGCAACAAAAAGAAAATAGACTCAAAAGAGCTAAAGAATTTCTTCGCTTGGCTGAAAGTGGTGAACTGCCGAAAAAAGTGGTGAATTGTCAAGGAGGTCAGCTGAAAATGTGCACCTTCGGTTGGTCACCAGAACTCGTGTGGGTCGCCATAACAGCCGATAGTCGCTCTACGCTCGTATTGATCGACCGTGGCATCAGAATAAATGCCGATTATTATCGCGAAAATATTCTGGAGGGTGTATTAAAGCCTTTGGCACGCAAACAGTTTGGCCGCAGAGCCTGGACATCCAACAAGACGCAGCACCATAGAACTCAAGAAGCGCCACACAAGAATGGTTGCAAAATGAGGTTCCTCACTTAATTTCCAGAGCTCAATGGCCACGAAAATCTCTGGATACCAATCCGTTGGACTACTGTGTCTGGAGTATTTTGGAAAGCATGGTTGGCACTAAAAAATACCAAAGTGTCGATCATCTCAAGCAAGCGCTTTGCCTGGAATGGATCAAAATACCGCAGAGCAACATTCGGACAGCGTGTGACGGTTTCATTGGCCGTTTGTGGACCATAATTCGTGCGTAAGGTGACCAATTCGAACAAATCTAAACTTATTCTAAAATTTGATGTTATTTCCGACATTTTTTGCTTTCTTTCAATTAAATTGAAAAAAAAAAAAATAAATAAAAGTACGGCGTTTGACTTTGTTGCAGTTTTTTATTTCACCCTGTATAAGCTACGAAAATTTCTAAACTTCTAAAATGGTACCATTTGGTATTATGTAAACAGATAGATAAATACTTGAAATAGAGATGAAGTCCTGTTATTTGAAATTGAAGGCTCTGTTGGTATTTGAAATTTAAATAGGGAGGCAGTATTGTTCGTAAAGTATTAAATAGTACCAAATTTGATATTGGCAGAAGGAATGGAGCTCAAATCCTGAAACTTAAAATTGGGGTCACTTTTGGTTTCTGGAATTGAGATATGGAGGTGACTTTAGATATGTACACTATAATTATACCAAAATCACTAAATTGTACTAAATTTGGCATTGGGTGAATGAATAGGGATGGAATCCTCAATTTTGATATTGAGGTCTCTATGGAAAAAGAAACAAAAAGTACTAAGTTTGGAACACTGTTGTTGTCAATTATGGAGGGATTTATGGAGGGTATTGGGTGAAGGGATAGAGCTGGAATTCCGAAATTTGATTATTCCGTCCCAGTACCAAATTTGAAAAGAAAGTTAAATCAGGTAAAAAGCAGTAGGCCGAACTTTGAAAGCCTTACATCATTAGGAAGGAATTTGCAAAACTCAAAACTATAAAAAAAAACAGTAAAGAAAGTCTTAAGTCGGGCGGGGCCGACTTTATGATACCCTACACCACTTTGCTTATTTAGTAGAGCTCCGCATAACGATGAAAAGTTTTTATGGGAGAATTCCATCATACACGCTATGATTATTATAAGCATTTGTATCTTTTAAATTCGGACTTGTATTCCCCATTTGGTGCACAATTAATTTGAAATCGGATAAAGATATATATAGGAGCTACGTCCAAACCGGAAACGATCTCAATAAAATTTGGCAAAGATATTTCTGAGCTGTATTTGGAATATTTCCCTGAATATCGTTGTTACGGAGTGCCTATTACGGCTGTGGGTAACAAATATAACAAATCGGATAGCTATAGCTATATCTGAACCGATATTCACCAAATTTGGCATACTAGCTTCTAGACTCAATTCGTAAGTGCCAAATTTCATCCCATTTGGACAAATATTAGACGTTTGGTGCACAATAAATCTGAACCGATCTCGATAAAAATCTGAACCGATCTCGATAAAATTTAGCAAGTGTATTTCTGAGCTGTATCTGATAAATGTCCCCAAATATTGTTGTTACAGCGTGCATATTACGGCTGCGGAGGACAAAAATAACAAATCGGATGAACAATATATATGGGAGCTATAGCTATATCTGAACCGATTTCGATTAAATTTTGCATACTTATTTTCAGGCCTAATTTGGTTGTATGTGCAAACCGGACGAAGATATGTATGGATGCTATATCTAAATTTTTACCGATTATCTCCAATTTCGATAGGGTTCGTCCTTGGGCCAAACAAATGATTTGTGCAAAATTAGATCTGGATAGGGCAATGAATGCGAACTGTACTTTGTTTACAAAAATACATGGACAGACGGACGGACATGCATTAATCGACTCAGAATGTGATTCTATGTAGATCATCAAAAGGAACTATGGGTCTATCTCGTTTACTTTTGCCTGTTACAAACAAATGCACAAAGACATAATACCCTCACCACCTGCTGGTGTAGGGTATAAACATTCCTGCTAAACTCATAAAAATGCCAATTATAAGGAGTTAACGTTATATTGAGGCTTATACAAAAATGTGGACCTGCGCAGGCAATTTTCTGTCATAGGGTGTAGTGTGACACAAATATCTGAATATCTTGGAAACATGGACCAATATGGACTATTTTCAATACCAAAAGTCCTGCAAACATCTTAGTAAAATTTTAACAACTTATTTCATTGCGTTCGGAAGCTAGAATGATTTCCACAGGCGTACAGACGGACAAGGCTAAATCGACATAGAATTTTAAGCTGATCAAGAATATATATTTTATGAGGTCTAAAATGTATATTTCTGGTGTTAAAAACGGAATGACACTCTTATTATATCCTCCATACTATGGTGGAGGGTACAACAACCCCATTCTAGAATACTACTAGTATTCTTGTTCAGCATAAATTATAATATTACTATTATTTTAGCTTCCGAACAGATGCGAGTAGATTGATAAAATTTTACTCAAAGCATTTCGGATCAATAGTACTGATGGTATTCAAATGCATTTCAGATCATGGAACTTTTGGTATTGCAAATGTTTTGTATGAGACCATGTTTTTGTATAACTCTTACAAATCTTATATAATACATATGGAGATTCAATCTTATATAATACATATGGAGAAATACATTTTTCATATTTTAGCAAAGAAACGTATCCTTATCTGAGGTTATCGGTTCTACAAAATAACTTATTTTTTTCTCAAAGGGAGTGAACACCCTATCTTGCGTCACTAATGTAAGGCATGCCTTGGAGTTGACACTTTTTTCGTATGGAAATCACGTACGTGCATAAACAACAGCTACTGTATTGCCAACTATATTACCATATCATGATGGCAAACATAGTCAGGAACATGCAGAAGCTCCTCGCACACACACACACAATGACGCACACAGAATCGACTACACTGTAAAAGTGAGATACTCCTCTTCACGCTCAACATGGCCGATAGAAGATCAAATCTTATGGTACATTCAAAAGGCTCTTACAATGCCACCAAGTCACCATATTGGTTTTTATTGTTTGTTGTTCCATAAAACAATAAAAGTCTTCTACTTGAACTTGGTCTGTCTAAGGCATTTGACGCTACTGGCTTTGTTTTTTTTTTTCTGAATACCAACAACGCATATAGATTTACACTTGCAGATGTCTCAAGGATTCTCGCAAAGAGTCACCTGTTTCCTTTTGGCTAAGGAAATGCCGAAGACTAACCACTCATACCAATAATTTAGAATATTGCACGTCAATCGGATTTGAGAAAAACGAAAACAATATGGAAAAGTTGTTAAAAGTCATTGGAAAAATTACGGAAAGAACAAGTGTAATAAACAAAATATGTTTGTTTTATTGTTGTTTTTTTCTCTGAGTGACTTATATTTGAAGTGATGTTAAGAATGTTGTCGAAAATACGGATTGCTATTATTGGCTGCACAGTGGTCTTAATATTATTATAACAAAAAAAAAAAAAAAGAACAAAGAAAACTTCTTTGGTAATCAGAAAACCCTCCACCATAGTATGGAGGGTATATTAAGATTGTCATTCCGTTTGTTACACCTCGAAATACACATTTTAGACCTCACAAAGTATATATATTCTATGTCGATTTAGCGATGTCGGTCCGTCTGTCCGTCTATCCGTCTAAGGAAATCACTCTAGCTTCCGAACGAATTTAAGTAGATTGATAAAATTTTACTCAAATGCAAGTTATGTCTGCAGGATTTTGGTATTGAAAATGGGTCATGTAGGTCCACGTTTTGGTATAGCCCCATATAATGGTACCTCCCAATATTCGGTATTTTGATGATTTTAGCGAAATTATTCACCGGAATTGTTTCAAATTTGGTATTTGATGTTCGTAATGGATACTACAGCGTAGGTGTCTGTTCAGGTCCACGTCTTCGTATAACCTACATAAAACGGTACCTCCAGATATTCGCTATTTTTATGATTTTAGCGACATTTTTCACCGGAATTCTTTCAATTTTGGCATTTAATGATCGTAATGGATACTACAGCCTAAGACAGAAAATTGTCTGTGCAGGTCCACGTCTTCGTATAGCCCCCATATAACGGTACCTCACGATATTCGCTATTTTTATGATTTTATCTACATTATTACCGATTGTTTTTAAGTTTCGCATTTGAATATTATAATGGCTTATGACAAATGTTACCTATGTAGATCCATGTCGTCGTATAGACCCAAATATGACAGCTACATTCGGTATTTTTAAGATTTTAACAGAATTTTTAACGTATTTAATTTTTTTTTTTTTTTTGAGAATTGCCAAATACGTTCCAAATGGTGGAGGGTATTGAAAGTTCGGCCCGGCCGAATTTACAGCTTTTTTACATGTTTTTTTTTTTTAATTTTATTGAATGACATCAAAAAATATCGGTAATAGCATCAAATTTTAGAATAAGTTTAGATTTGTTCGATTTGGTCACCTTTGGCACGATTTATGGCCTTCAAACGGTCAATTGCTCTTCGGTATTTTGGCCCATTTCCGGCGAAGCGCTTGCTTGAGGTGATCGACACTTTGGTATTTTTAGTGAAAATCTTGCTTTCCAAAATATTCCAGACACAAAAGTCCAACGGATTGGTAGCCGGCAATTGTGCGCTGGAAATTAAGCGAGGAACCTCATTTTGTAAGCATTCTTGGGTGGCGCGTGCTGAGTGTGAAGGGGCTGAGTCCTGTTGGAATGTCCAAGGTCTGCGGCCAAACTGTTTGCGTACCCAGTTCTTTAATACACCCTACAGAATATTTTCGCGATAGTATTCGGCATTTATTCTGACGCCACGGTAGATTAATACGAGCGGAGAGCGACCATCGGCTGTTATGGCGGCCCACACCATCACCCTGGTCGGCGCTTGAGTTCTGGTGGCCAACCGAAGGTGCACATTTTTCATTTTCCTCTTTGGCAAGTAAACACGATAATTTTGTTTGTTTACAAACTGCTGGAGAATGAATGTTTTCTCATCGGAGGGAACCAAATTCGGCAGTTCACCATTTTCGGCCAAGCTAAGCAACTCTTTAGCTCTTTTGAGACTATTTTCTTTAAGTTGCAATGTAAGTTCTTGCACTTTTTGGAATTTCAATGGCTTTACCCCGAGCTCATTTTTTAATATTTGCCGAATGGAATGTTGCGATATGTTCAACTCACGAGCCGTTTTTCGGCCACTGCGACGCAGGTTTCGATCAAGTAGCTTCTTTACTTTTCAAACCATTTATGCTGATGTTGATGTTTTCTTCCGTCCACTTCCTTGACGTTGGGCTACGCTACCAGTATCACGGTAACGACCGATAGTACGAGACACAAAAGATTTATTCACATTTAAATTCTGGAGTGTTCTAACGATAGCTACTTGCGGTTTACAAATATAAAGAAATCACACTTATCACGCTTGAATTCCTTCACGAATAACTTTTTTCTAAAAAATTCTCACCAAAATGCTTTTGTACTCTTGTAGACAATACAATGAGCTGTCACTGGAATAATTTTAACAGCTGTCGGACTGTACTATTTAAGATGTTCCTCTTTCGGAAATAGACTCAAAGTCGCTTATTTCTCAAAACTCTAAATCGTTCATTCTAAAGTTTCCCGTGGGGGATATTAGTGAAGCCATTGCACAATAGACCCACATCTATTTTTTTATTCAAAACTGAATCAACGTATAAGCCCTAATAAGCCAACAGTGACCTCAATATAACATTTCAGAATTTCAGCTTTCTTCCTTCACCCTTCACCTCCAGCCTGGACACCAACCGTTGTGGAAAATTAGTACTAAAATTGAACAAATTTCTGTGTTCAAGCTCTTTTCCTCCACCAGAACAATTATAGTACACATTTCCAAAACCACTTGCTTATGACAATTCCAGATATCAATGGAGACCTCAATATCAAATTTCACGATTTCAACCCTTTGTTTTCACCCAACACCAAATATTGTATTTTTCATACAAATACAGGAAGCATTTCCAAAACCACCAAATATTAAGAACATACACCAACAGTAAGATCTATATAACATTTCAGGATTTCGGCTCTATTTCTACACTCAGTACCAAATTAAGTACCATTTAGTACACATTTCCAAAACCACTCCCATATCCAATCCACAGACAGTAATCTAATTTAAAAATTTCAGGATACCAGGTCTATTGGTTCACCCAAATTCAAATTGTACAAAAATTTAGTATCATTTAGTACACATATGTACAAATTTCTATAACTACCTACATCATAAAATCCAATAAAAATCTTATTTCCAAATTTCATTATTCCAACTCGACCGGCTTTCCCAAAATTTACACAAAGTAAGAATTTCCAAAACATTTTACATACTCCAATCCTACAATGTAATAACAACCTTATTTCCTACTTTCAGACCTTCAACTTTATAAGTAGACCCCAATCGAAGCTATACCGAATTTAGTACCATTTAGTACTTTTCGTACACATAAGTACAAATTTTGAACACTACTTCTATATCCCAATGTTGTAAGTTTTTTATATCCCAATAATTTTGATTTAAAATTTCAGGATTGTACTAAATTTAGTACCATTTAGTAAAGTTCGCAGACTTTGTACACATTTCCAAAGCCAAATTCAATATCACACTTACTTATCAACCTTGATTCTCATATCATATCTTAAGCTTTTAGCTCCATCCGTTTACGTAATACCAAATAGTACCATTTTATAGCTTTTCGAGTTTCCAAAAACCCTTTGGTACATACAGGGTCAGATGAAAAAACTGCAACAATCTTCAGACTGCCGTCATTTCTATGCCACTCGTCCGACAGCTGTTAAAATTATTCCAGTGACAGCTAATTATATTGTATACAAGCGTACAACCCGTTTCGCGGTGGCCGAAAAATGGCTCGTGAGCTGAATATATCGCAATATTCCATTCGGCAAATATTGAAAAATGAGCTCGGGGTAAAGCCATTAATATTCCAAAAAGTGCAAGAACTTACACCGCAACAGATAAAAAATAGACTCAAAAGAGCTAAAGAGTTGCTTCGCTTGGCCAAAAGTGGTAAACTGTCGAATTTGGTTTTCTACGATGAGAAAACATTCCTTGTCCAGCGGTTTGTAAACAAACAAAATGATCGTGTTTACTTGCCAAAGAGGTCAGCTGAAAATGTTCCATTTCGGTTGGCCACCCCAACTCAACCGCAGACATAATGATGGTGTAGGCCGCCATAACAGCCGATGGTCGCTCTCCGCTCGTATTAATCGATCGTGGCATCAGAATAAATGCCGAATATTATCCCGAAAATATTCTGGAGGGCGTATTTAAGCCTTGGGCACAGTTTGGACGCAGACCTTGGATTTTCCAACAGGACTCAGCAACATCGCACTCAACTTGCGCCACCCAAGAATGGTTACAAAATGAGTTTCCTCGTTTCATTTCCAGCACACAATGGCCACCAAAATCTCTGGATACCAATCCGTTGGACTATTGTATCTCGCGTATTTTGGAAAGCAAGGTTGGCACTAAAAAAATATCAAGGTGTCGATCACCTCAAGCAAGCACTTCGCCGGTAATGGATCAAAATACCGCAGAGCAACATTCGGGCAGCGTGTGACGGTTTCATTGGCCGTTAGAAGGCCATATTTCTTGCCAAAGGTGACCAATTCGAACAAGTCTAGACCTATTCCAAAATGTGATGCTATTTCCGATATTTTTTGCTTTCATTCAATAAAATTGAAAAAAAAAAATCAAAATTATGGCGTTTGACTTTGTTGCATTATTTTTATCTCACCCTGTGCATCCAGCAGTGACCCTCATTCCTAATTTAAGAGTTTCAGCTCTACTGGGACGCAAATTCAAATTGTACCAAATTTAGTAACGTTTAGTACTTATCGTATACATAAGCAAACCCTTCCAAAACTCTCTCCTTACATCGACCCTACTCCTTATCCTTGATTTCCATTCCAAAATTTCAAGTTTTTAGCTCTAACCGGTCATATGACACGAAACGTTAGTACTTTTCGTACAATTATGGTGCGAATTTCCAAAAACCCTTTGGCACATCCATCAAGTACTCCATCAGTGATTATCAATTCAAATTTAAGAGCTCTATTGGTGCTTCAAATACAAAGGTATCATATTTGGTAACTTTTATTATTTTTTGTACCCAACATTTTAAGATTCTAGCTTCAGTGACATCGTCTAGGCTTAATGAGTTATTAAGTTACCATATTTGAATGCCATATTTGATGTTTGGTATTTAGATAATTTAAGCCAAAAATTTTTATCGGATATTTATTAATTTTTGTATTACAGTTTCTTTATAAAATAATAAAAATATATATGTACTAGATCTGGGCACTTATATTCATATTGGAAAATGTTGCGTATTAGAAGCTTGGCTGTATTTGTTGTTTATTAGCTTTAAATTTTTCAATTCATTGTCTTAAAAAATGTAGCACAGTTTAAAGATTTTACAGCTTTTTGAAATTCCATTAGCCACTGTCTAGCCACCTCCGCTTCCAATGGATAACAAATTTTTAACATTTTTTCTGTTGTCATATACTTATCGTTCGTTCATCATTTATTGACATCTCAACAAATTTGATGGAAATTAATTTGAAACATTTTTCACATTTTAATATTTTCAATAAAACAAGACGACACGTTTCTTTTTCGTTTTGTTTTCGTTGTCCTTTGTGTCGTAAATAGCGTATGACTTGGCAACAGATTTTATGAATTGTTTTAAAGCCATTGTTTCGGTTTTGTTTCTTTTTTATGGGTAAGCATTTTACACAGTTCTTTTACGTGTTTCGTTTCTTGGCGTTGGACTTTATTGATAAATCGGAACACGTTCATTGATAGTACATGGTTGAGATTGCGAAGAAGTACTTTGCATCTGATAATCGGTATTTTCGATTGATTTTCAAGTGCTAAACAAGTACTTAAAATTATGTGGCGCTTAGTTTGCTGTTTATGATGTAAGGTCTCGTTAATAGCGGTTACATAAACGACGATTAATTGCTATCAAATTGTGTGGGTCTTTTCACAAGTGAAGTACCACACCACAGCACTTTAAAAAACATGCAAAATGGCTAACCGATTTTTAAATTTTACTATCCAACATAGATCAGGTGTGAAAATAGTGTCATGTGATTTACTGCATACAGTATCTCTCACAAAGAGTGAAAGAGTAGTAAAATAACTGACTGAAATTTAAAACAAACATCTGAAAATGCACTTAAAATGTAATACTAGTCTTTGATGGAGTACAGGATATATGTATTAAAGCAGCCTTGCTTAAAATTTATGTATTAGTAGTGGGAAGCTATTCTCTTGCCCTAACAAGTCAATGAAAGTTAAAAATCGATGGATAATACGTGTGCTTTGTTTATACTTTCAGGTTCGAGGCTGCCTATACCTGTATTAAAGGGTTTTTCGATCTTTAATTTTATGAAAAGCTTTAAAATTACACAAAACTTCTTAAATGTTACTATTTGGTGTTATGTGATAGGAAAGAACAAAAAAAAGATATTTAATGAGAATCAGGGTTGGAAAGTAAGTTTGATATATGAAGGTGGTTTTTAAAACGTCTATTGAGTGTGCGTACTGTACTAAGTGGTACTTCATTTGGAACAGTTTGGTTAAGGGCGAACGGATGAAGCTGGAATTTTGAAAATGTTTATTGGGTCCCCTTTTAGGTTTGTGATAAAGAGGAAATTTTAGAAATGTCTACTATAAGTGCACGAAAAGTACTAAATAGTACTAGACATATGGAGGTTGCAATGTGTTCTATAATTGTATTAAAAGTACTGAATGGTACTATATTTAGAACTGGGAAATAAAATTCAGAAATTTGATGTTTATATTACCGATGGTATATGCCTTTAAGGTTTGGCGGTAGTTTGGAAACCCGTCCTATATTTGTATGAAAAATACTAAATGTTGCTAAATTTGGTATTGAGTGAAGGGTAGTGCTAGAATCCGCAAATTTGATATTCAAGTCTCTGGGATTGTCTGAAAAATGTAAACTATAATTGTACGAAAATTACCGATAAAATTCTGAAATTTAATATTTAGATTGCTGATTGTATCTGTGTTTTAGATTTCAGGTTGGTTTGGAAATGCGTCTTATATTTGCACGAAAAGTACTAATTGGAAAAGTACTAGTTTGGTATTGAGTGAAGGGATAGTGCTGGAATTCTTAAATTTGATATTGAGGCCTCTGTTGATATCTGGGATTGAGATATGGCAGTTGTCTTGGAAAGGTGTACTATAAATGTACGAAAAGTATTATTTACTACTAAATTTATTATTTGGTGAAAGGAGAGGAGAGAGGAATCTTCAAACTTTATATTGAGGTCTCTGTTGGTATCTGGGATTGCGATATGGTGGATTTGAAACGAGTCCTATATTCTCAATTCTCAATGATACAAAATAAATTGCTATGGAGTGAAGGGTTAGGCTTGAATGCACAAATTTGATATTGTAGTCTCTGTTTTTTATCTGGAATTGAGATATGTACATAGTTTTGGAAATGAGTAACATAAATGTACGAAAAGTACTAAATAGCACTAAATTTGGTATTGGGTGAAGCGATAGAGATAAGATTTTGAAATTCTAAATTGAGATAACTCTTGGTGTGTAGGATTTGAAATATGGAACCGTTTTGTAACTGAGCACTAAGAATATATGAAAAATTGTTACTAAATTTTGTATTGAGTGAGCCTATAGAGCTTGAATCCCAAAATGTGATATTGAGGTCACCGTGGAGGTTTTGTATCTAGGTTGGAATGATATAGTTGTTTTGGATATACGTACGTATTGGAGGGGAGATCAGAAATTTTGCTGTTGAGGTCACTGTTGGTTTCTAGGGTTTACATATGCAAATAGTTTTAGACAGAAAAATTGGGTGTGGGTCCATTGTTCAATGATTTTACTAATATCCTTTTCGGAAAGCTGTAAAATTGGAGATTTTAAAGTCTTTTTGATGTAAAACTTATTATTTTTTATGAAAAAGGAAAACATTTCAGAAGTTCATGAGGTTTTATACTTTTTTAAGTTTTGTACAGGTATATGACGTTTACAAAAGTTAGACAGTCGAAAACTGTCAAGCAGACCATCTAGGATTAGAGGCTTATACGAAAACTTGGACATTTCATATAGCAATTTTCACACAACACAAAAGTTGTGTTCCAGTACTTTTTTAGTAGTAAAACTAGCAGAAGAGAGAACAGTTCGAAATGTAATTCTCATTTAGGTTTGCTCAAAAAATAAGGGAACGAAAAATTAGCAGAAATGCGATAAAATGTCAAAATTCCAAAAGTAAACAGCCTAAATCGGACTGGTGAAACCTTACTGAAAAGAGCGCCAAAATTTAAAAAATGAGTATTGAAGACGATAAGTTAAAATTAATAATTTATAATAATAATTAATAATCTGATTCCTCATTCAGCCAGTCCTCTTCACTGCTGGAATCATCCAAAAGTGAATACATCAGTTGCTCCATATTTTCTCTTTTTGTTTTTTGCACGACAAATATTAGTTTTTCCTTTAGTTTTCAAGTTGATCATTTTCTTTATTGAAATGTATCAATACATTTTTCAACCTTGTTAGCCCTGCCAATTAAATGTCAAATTTACAATATGCACATTTCTGCTTGGTCAAATTCATGTAGCTAAAACAAGCAGAAATGTGCACCACTCAGCGCCATTTTTTTCTCGAGAGAGCTGCAAGTTTTGCTAGTTTTTGGAGTACGGGAACGCGTTGTAGCAGAATTAGTGCTAATTAGTACTAATTTGCAGGTTCTGGAACACAACTAAAATGTGATTAATATTTATACCCTACAACACTATGTGTTGGGGGTATTATAAGTTTGATTGGGCCAAAAATTATGTAACACCACGAAATATTGATTTCCCACATAGGAAAGTATATATGGATCTTCCTATCTCGCCGAGCTGAGTCGATCTAGCTATGTATGTCCGTCCGTCCGTCTGTCCGTCTGTCCATGTTAATTTGTAATCACTCTACAGGTCGCAATTATGGTCCGATCTTCACGAAATTTAAAATGGAATGGAAAATGGTGGGGCTAGGGTCAGAATAGAACCCTATTTCTTTTGGTGATGATCGCATAATATTTAGGGGTTGAAATGGACCAAAAACTTAAAAAATTCCTGATTTTGCACTTGCTCTACAGGTCGCAATTATAGACCAATCGAATTTCGCATGTAGCTAGAGTTTAGGGCGGGGAAGAAGCCTACCCATTTGGGTGGTCATCGGATAATATTTAGCGGGTAAAATAGACCATATCTTTTTTGTTGAAAAAATTCAAAATTTTTCATTAAACCGCGAATATTTTAAATCACGGCGAAATCACAAAGCCATGACAAGGTTACGTCTGATCTTTACATTGATGTTAACATCCAACAAAACGGATATATAGCAAAATATGTGCGATATATATGTTTATCAAAGAAGATATGCTTGAAAAATATCTTATATGTCGAGAACGGCTGAACTGATTTCGACAGTTCTCATTAATTCAGAATGGCCTCTTGGCAGGAAAGAAAAAACGTCTAAAAAAATCGCATAAAAATATCTCTCTAAAGATAAAAATATAGATTTTGTAAAATTTTTTCATATTTTTTCAATTTTGTCATATTTTTGGCATATTTTCATTTTGAATTAAACATTTGGTAATATTTCTACAACTAACAAAACTAAGTAGTTAAGATATCAGGATATCATGTACAGATCGCATTTATGGCCCGATGCTTACGAAATTTTGCATGGAGATAAGATGAGGGTCAGAATAAAAGCCTATTCTTTTTGAGATGATCGCCATATATTTAGGGATTGAAATGGACCAAAAAACTGCAAAATTGTCAGCAGGTCGTAATTATCGCCCGATCCTCACGCACATTTGAATGGGGGTTACCGGACATTGCAAAAGCCAAGCAGTTTTGGATGGCCATCCAACTTTTGTAGACAAAATACGAAAATACGAAATACGATTTCGTTGAAGAATATAGTCAAATGTCTGTATCTCATATAGATGCGTTTCAGTCAAAAACCAATAATAAATGTTACTCTTTTGCCACTTCTGAGAGATTATAGGTCTTTGGGAAATATTGGTTCCAGATCTAGGAAGACCATTTACGTGCAACATCTGCCAATAAATTGGAAATGAGTAAATTAGTTTAAGTTGCTATTATTCGAAAATTAGAGAACGAAACCTGGTGGTTTTCTTTTATTATTTGTCACAATATCTTGTGGAATTCTTTCGAGTATTTCGCCTATATAAACTGTATGGTTTATTATAGTGTTGTAGGGTATTCAACGGTCGGCCCCGCTCGACTGTAGCCTTTGCTTACTTGTTTTTATTTATTTTTTTATTTATTTATTTTTTGAACTTTTAACTGCATTTTCCAAACGGTCTTACTAGTATTCCTAGTTTGAAGTGGAACACGGTTGAAGTAAGATACTTCTATATAAAAAATGTTTTCTTTACCCAATGGTGGAGGGTATTAAAAGTTCGGCTCGGCTGAGCTTAAGGTGTTTTACTTGTTTTTGATTACGAGGATTTGCAAACGGAATAACAAATTTAATTTACCTTCCATAGTATGGTGTAGAGTATAAAATGATATATAAATTGGGAATAGTTTTCATCATGATTTTATGAAGCCAAATTCGAGTCACAACAACATTTTGCGAGTGTTGTCCAAATGTGTTGTGCCAAGCAGCACAACATCAGAAATAAAGAACCTACAAAATATTAATTAATATTGTCTTTGGGAATTACAAATTCTTTTGATGCAGCTAATACTCAAAATGAAAAAAAACTCCCAAAATCCTCTCTACAGACATGCTTCCCGAACAAAATGACACTTTAACTACGCCATCAAGCAAGAGAATGCTATTTTGATGTATGTAATAAAAATATTCGCTTATAGATTTCGGGAATATTTGTTCGCGATATTGTTTCAAAGTATGTGTCTGTGTGCGTTTTGGTATTTTTGTTTTTTTTTTTTTTTTTTTTTCGTAAAGAGAAACAAAATATGTATTTGTTATTCTAGTGACACTAAGGTGTATTGTACGATGAATCAGACTTTTTTATTGGTTTTTTTCTCCCTGTATCCATCAATTCGTTGTTGTTGCTGATTCCATTGTTTTTGTATGCATACTATTTGCTGATATCAATTTAATGGTCGATATAACCCAAATATATGATACGATTGTGAGTTTGGTCAACATTTACATCGTCCATAAAATATTAATGGAATTGTTGGTTTTAAAGTATTTAAATATACAAACGAGAACGAGAGAGAAATGGTGGGAGGAAGGAAAGTAATAGCATGTTCCATTTACTTGTGGTTGAATAGAATGAAATAGATATTTCAGAAGGAGATTTTAAGGAAATGTCTTCAATTATGGGAACATCATTTAACAGTGTTTGGTTTTCAATCCTTTGAGTCATTTTGGCCACACTAAGGTTATTTCGCTATTTTTTCGTAAATATGGTAAGCATTTATACCGCAATTTTAGATTTTTTCGAAGAATTGGTGTAGACATTTTAAATATAGTCAAAAATACATTATGTAAAATGAAAAATTTGAATCCTGGTCGAACCGATTTAGATATTGTTTTTTAAAAAATATTAAAAAAAAATTGGAGGCTGTGGGTAAGCTTTAGAACTGGAACTTCGTGGCATATTGCGTACATAAACCAGTAAAGAAAGTCTTAAAATCGGGCGAGGCCAACTTTACGATACCCTACACCACTTTGCATATTTAGTAGAGTTTCACATAACAAATAAAAGTTTTATGGGGAATTTGTGAGAATTAAATCATACCAACTATGATTAAAGTTATAAGTTAAAGTCCAAAGTAACTAATATATGAGAGGAATATCCTCCTATCCTCCATCTGAACCGATTTTCCCCAAATTTAACACACTTTTTTCTAGACTCAACGTGGTTGTAAGTGCCAAATTCCATTACATTTGCGATAATTTTACACGTTTGGTGCACAATACAAGGCAAATCGGATGAAAATATGTATGGGAGCTATATCCAATTCTGAACCCATCTCGATAAAATTGTCGAAGGAATTTCGGAGCTGTATTTGATATATTTCCCCAAATACCGTAACGGAGAGCTGTGGCTAACAAATATAAAAAAATCAGATGAACAATATATATGGGAGCTATAGCTGTATCTGAACCGATTTTCACCAAACCTGACATACTTGTTTCTCAATTTGGCTGTAAGTGCCAAAATTCACCCCGATTTTGCCAATATTACACGTTTGGTGAACAATAAGAAGCAAATTGAATTGGCGAAGATATATATGGAAGCTATATCCAAATCTAAACCGATCTCGATAAAATTTAGCAAAGGTATGTCTGAGCTGTATTTGATATATTTCCCCAAATACCGTTGTTATAGGGTACATGTTACGGCTGCGGAGGACAAAAATAATAAATCGGATGAACTATACATATGGGAGTTATATCAAAATTTGAACCGATTCTCCCTAATTTCATGGGGCTCGTCTTTGGACCAAACATTTTTTTTTTGGAAAATTTTATCTCCATCGGATAAAAAATGCGATCTGAAATTGTTCACAAAAATACATTAACAGACGGACTGGCATGCATAAATCGACTCAGAAAATGATTTTACGTAGATCCTCTGATGTCATTTCTAAACCACTCATCTGACAGCTGTTAAAATTATTCCAGTGATAGCTCACTGTTTGCTGATATTGTTTACAGGCGTACAAAAGCATTTTGGTGAGAATTTTCCAGAAAAAAGTTATTCGAGATGGAATTCCGGCGTGATAGTGTGATATTTTTATACTTGGCTGGAAAACCACAAGTGGCTATCGTTAGAGTACTCCAACATTTAAATGTGAATAAATCGTTTGTGTCTCGTGCCATCGCTCGTTACCGTGATACTGGTGGCCCGACGTCAAAGGAAGTGGACGGAAGAAAACAGTAACATCAGCAGAAATGGTTCGAAAAGTAAAGAAGAGACTTGATCGAAACCCGCTTCGCAGTGGCCGAAAAATGACTCGTGAGCTGAACATATCGCAATATTACATTCGGCAAATATTACAAAATGAGCTCGGGTAAAGCCATTGAAATTCAAAAAAGTGCAAGAACTTACACCGCAACAGGAAGAAAATAGGCCCAAAAGAGCTAAAGAATTGCCGAATTTGGTTTTCTCCGATGAGAAAACATTCGTTGTCCAGCAGTTTTTAAACAAACAAAATGATCGTGTTTACTTGCCAAAGAGATCAGCTGAAAATGTGCACCTTCGGTTGGCCACTAGAACTCAAGCGCCGGCCATGGTGATGGTGTGGACCGCCATAACAGCCGATGATCGCTCCCACTCGTATTTATCAACCGTAGCATCTGAATAAATGACGAATATTATCGCAAAAATTTTCTGGAGGGTGCATTAAAGCCTTGGGCACGCAAACATTTTGGCCGCAGACCTTGGACATTCCAATAGTACTCAGTACCATCGCATTTGGCATGCGCCACCCAAGAATTGTTACAAAATGAGGTTCCTCGCTTTATTTCCAGCTCACAATGGCCACCAAAATCTCCGGATACCAATCTGTGGGAGTATTGTGTCTGGAGTATTTGGGAATGGTTGTCAAGGTTGGCACTAAAAAATACCAAAGTGTCGATCACCTCAAGCAAGCGTTTCGCAGGAAATGGGACAAAATACCGAAGAGCAAAATTTGGGCAGCATGTGACTGTTTCATTGGCCGTTTGAAGGCCATAATTCGTGCCTAAGGTGACCAATTCGAACAACTTTAAACTTTGATGCTATTTCCGACATTTTTTGCTTTCATTCAATAAAAATAAAAAAAAAAATTAAAAATTATGGCGTTTGACTTTGTTGCAGTGTATTTCATCTTACCCTGTATAGAATAGAATCTGTTGTCGTATCTAAACCAATTTTTAACAAATGTAATAAATTTGCTTTTAAAATTAATTCGACCTTGATACAGAAGGTGTGTCAGCAATATTACAATGTAACCTTAAGATAGCTTTATTCAACTATGAAGTGATAACATCAATAAGTAAACTATTCCATTTTTTCGTTCTATAAATAACGTGTTTCTGTAATTAAGATTCCTTTAATATTCTGTTATATTCCTCAAAATCGAGATATTTAAAGGCATTTGCAGTTTCGGGAACTACAATTCACAAAAAGCAATAAAGACACAAAAATTCAAAGTGGCTACTAAAGATATGAAAAAGTGCAAAAGAAGAATTATACGTTTAAACAATCCAAAGTAGTCAAGATCAACATTGACATAACTTTACAATGACCAACAAAATTTACAACAGTCATGCCATGCGAATGCGCAAAGTCATAAACAAACCAGCCAGCCCGCGTTAAGGCAACTGAGATTTGTTCTTAACTTTCATTGTTTACATTGAGAAAGCTTTTGTTTGTTTGTCGCTGGTTCTGGACGACAGTGTCAGTGGCAGTATTCTCACTCTTGAGAAGGGAGAGTAAAAAAGTATCTACACAGAAAGTAAGTGTCCAACCAAACTCAGTTGAACATTTGTTTTTGCTTTTGCTGTCTGATCATCATGATGGTTACCGAATTCGGAGTGTTCAAGCTTTTTGTTAAACAACAGCAACACCATCTTTTTTGGTTAACTGATTTTGGTAGTAAGAACACGCTCGCACAATCCATACCGGCAAATGGCTGAGCTTGACTTGAGTTGACTCAAGCACGAGAGTTTAAGAACCTAGAACAATGTTGCGAAAAGAGTGTACATTCGTTTGTGTGAACGCACGCCCAAATGTTCTGTGCGTTTTGGCAACATCTTCAGAACAGCGCGGCAGAATTACAATCAACCGCCGACGTTGCGTTGACTGAACGCTGCAAAAGAACTTTCAATTGTGTTTCGGTGGGTAATTTCGCAAAGTGAAAAAATTCTTTATAAGAACAAAGTCAACGGCAACGCCAGCAGAAGTTCTCAACAGCAACAGAATGCTGCTGACATGCCAAACTGAATACAATTAACTCACCAATCCGACGGACAGCTAGTCGGCCCTGCGTTTTGTGCTTTGCTTAGGTTGCTCGTTGGTGTGCTTGGTGTTCACCTAACAACGTCCACGTCCATCCACAGCTCATCAGCGTCATATCATGATCATGATCGGCAGCATTCAACGTTTACAATTCAGAACAAAATCTCAACAATTACGACGAAAGCATATAAGAACCCAATGTTACGCCTTATAGGCGAATATTTAACGCACAATCGGTATCGAGTAATGTCGTTTGTTCCTTTTGCGGTCATCCTGCATCGTTGATACAAACAGTGCGGTTCGGTTCGGGTATTGCAGGTGGAAGCAGGAAAGAACAGAACTGCAGAACAACAATTGAGTTCGTTAAGAGGAAAAAATAATTTTGAAAATTAATAAAATGCGAATTAAGTGAAGAATGTCAAAAGTGAAAAATTTAATATGAAAACAAATTAGTAAAATATTTTGGTAAAAACAAAGTGGGTTGGAAAACGTATAATTTGTAAAAAAAATAACAGTGAAAATTATTGCAAGTTAAGAAAATTATAGCAACTGAAATTCAAACGGTGAGTGAGTTAAATAAAATATAAAAAATTAATATAATATTTTTTGTGATAAAAATAATAATATAATATTTTTTGTGATAAAAATATTTTTATTGTTGTGTTTAAAAACATTTTTATTGTATTTCTGACTCAAACATTTCCAGTGAATGCAAAATTTGAAAAAATGCAAATAAATAAAAAACTAATTTAATAGTTACCACTTAAATAAAATAAATGAGTAAAAATAAAAAATAATGAATAACAATAACAAAAAAAAAACAATAAAACAAATTATAAAAACAACATGAAATAAATCTATATATATAAATGTAAGTTGTGTTAGTTACTACGCTTATAACTTAAGAACCGCTGGATTAATTTTAACGATTCACACAAATTCGGAGTTGTCTACTCTCCGAAAAGGATAATATCCAAAAAAAAATCGCGTAAAAATGTGATATATTAACATTTTCATTTTGACTTTTCAAATGTACAATAGTAATGTTTTATTTTGCATGATTTTTTTCCATTTTGACTTGACATTTTTTATATTTTATTTTTGAATTCGAATATTTATACCAATTTATTTAATTGACTTGATTTCTTGAGAACTGAAATTGATGGCGGGTTACATGGAAGTGTAGTAGCGAATTATGTGGTGGCGAAACGGAATAGATGATATCGAAATAATTTAACGCGGTCACACCAAAGTTAAAAGATAATTACTTTTTCTAAATCGCTGAAAAATCATGAAAAAGAGATCTCATTGCAAAAATCAAAAAAAAAAAAACATTTTCAATGGAATCGAATTTTAAAGTAATAGTACATTCTATTGACAAACTTTGTAAGGAAGGATCTTAAAACATTTGCTGTAAAAAATCAGCGAAAAAGTTGAAGACTTTTTCAATTTGTTATTCTTTTTTTTGTCAATTTTTTTTGTGAACAAAATAAAGAATAATTTTTCACTAAAAAAATTGAATAAGTGCGAAATAGGATGTTAACTGACATCTACCTTTCAACTCCAGGGCCTACATCGTGGGTTAGCTGGAAGATGCGAACACGTTTAAACAAACAAAAATGACCGAAAAAGCTTAATGGGGCTCATTTCAAAGCGTGACAATGATCCGTCCAATGAGAGCTCAAAATGCAAAATTCTTTGGGAGAATAATAAGTAATATACCAATATTGAAATAAAAGGTGCAAAATAGTAGAGCGAATGGGACTTTTAGTAAGAAAAGGTTTTATATCCTTCCAGAAATTCTTCCCAAACATTCAAAATACCTAAAATCACTTTTGCAGGTCTTTATATCGATCATAACTCATGGATAAGGGAACAACCCGATTTCATATTTATATAACCATCTATGATTTAAGTTATTTTTGGGGTCTTGGCCGGTCACTTTTTTCATTTTTTGGCCCTTATTTGACATTTTTGTTTCTAAGGGGGTAGATAACCTCTTGGCATAAAATTTGAAATTTTCAGAGTAGTGCCCATATTGGTATTGACCACATTCATCAATTGATTTGGCTAAAAATTTTTATTTATGCCACCCTGGGGTAGGGAACCATCATACAGATAATTGCCACATAGGAATTTATTTAAGTAAAGTCCCCACATTGGAGTATCGCCAAGTCCACTTTCACATCTAATGTGTGGTCAGAAAAGAAAATTTTGTATTCTATTGAATTTTTAACCCCCAAGAGAATATTGGTTGGGAACGTAGATTTGGGATGTGCATCCATATGAAATAAATTGTGGAAACATGAACAAATTACAAATATAAGAAAGTAGCACGGGACCGAATATTTGTTTAATCATCATTGAATTATCCTATGATGAAAATATGGACTTTAAGGGGTCTCCAACTTACAATTTAAATGGCAAATAAAATTAATTCCCATCTTATCATTCTGCCCTCAATTATGAGGTGGATAAAACTATTTTTACTTATTTAAATCACGCGAAATGCTATGACTTGCTATATTGTTCTGCTATATTTTGGATTTGGCCTCTATTTGTCATATTGGATTATAAGGGGTAGAAGAAAGTTTTCAATGTAGGTCGATGTTTCGGAGTAGTGCCCATATAAAGAAGGTACCTCCTAATTTAACCACATTTCAAAGAATTTGGCTAATAATGCGTATTAGGGGGGTGAAAATCTTACACTAAAATTTCAACATATCTACAAATTTTAGAATTTTTATCCATGTTATAATACCCTCTCAAGTCCACCTTTTGGCGGACAAACAGACTGACATGGTTAGGGGGACTTATGAGGACTCTAATGCACAATCTAAGTTGCTAATGGGTTTAAAAAAGTAATTAACTTTGGCTATTCTTAAATCATTCAGCCCTCAATTATGTAGTATACAAAATACAGCAAATTCCAAATTACTGCTCATTTGACTGGAAGATTTTGCTACGATTTTTACCATATTAAAAATTAATTTGATCCCTTATATGGCGATAAGATTGATATATACTTTTTAATAGATTTGTATAGCACATCCACACAGTTGAAGCCCACGGTTTAAATATTGAAGCCCACTGGTTAAAAATGGGTACAGATATTTTAAAACACTTTAAATCGACCTGTACGTGAACACTTATATCAGTCATATATGTGAATAATTATGCTTGGGAATATATGCATAATAGACAAAAACTACGGGCCGGCAACGCGGACCGGGCCAGCTAGTATTAAATAAACAAGGAAATCTGAATTAGTAGAAACCAATGAAATGTAATATAATATTTTAATTAATAAATATTTAAAGAAATATCAGTTTATCAATGTTTTTTTTTTTTTTTTTAAATTTGTGACTTTGTATTATTTTTCAAATCTTCTGTGGTACCATTTTTAAACGAAATTAACATTTCTTATTTCTTGCAAAGCGCACGAAATATAAATATGAATTTCCTTGTGCTTTACAAATAAATTAAAAAAAGCATATTATGACTTTACATTAAAGATGAAAACAGCAAGCAAGTTTAAAATGTGAAACAACTTAAATAGTAAATAAATTAAATATGAAAAGTAAAAGAAAATATATATAAAAATTTAAAGTGTTGAAAAAATATAAATACAGGGTTGCCCATATTCGACGGACCTTTGGGCCCATTCCAATCAACGAGGCTTGTCCGCAGGCAGCATTCTTTGCGTCAATTGAATTTTGTACGGGAACAAATGCAAATCAATGCGAATAATCCGTTGTAAAGTGGACCGAGACATGCCCAACTGCTGAGAACGGCGTTTTTTGGATGTTCTTGGGGACCTCTCAACACTGGCTCGTACGGCAGCGATATTCTCGACCGATCGCCTTGGTCGACTTTTATATGGCCTCTTGGGATTAGAAAGAGCCTTACCGGTCGAAAATGTTTGGTATAAACGCTTAATGGTGTTGTTAGAAGGCGCACTTCTCACATTTTTTAATGTTTTAAAAGTACGTTGAGTTTTCACAATTGACTTCTTCTGTTGAATGTAATTTTCAGAGCGCTCGCGTGGCGTGTAATGGTTCATGGTAAAAATCTGCTTGGACTGACGCTTCAAACGCGGTATGTCATTAAGCGATGTGACATCTCTGTCAAAAGTTATGGCGTTGCCAGATGGATCCATCGAATATGGGCAACCCGTACTGTATCGTGGAATTCGAGCAGAAGTGCTTAGGGCAAAATTATTGAAGTCGGCCATTAAATTTGAAAGTGAAAGTTGTACCTTTAGGATATAAAAAGCACTTGATTTTTTAAATATTTGGAAAAAGGCAATGTATACGTACTTTTCGTTTCACTGCAATTGTCCACCAAAATTAATTAACGTCGTAGAATCCATAAAGTATATATATTCATCATCAACATACAATTCTAAGTCGATATAACGATGTCCGCCTGTTTGTCTACCCGTCTATCCGTCCATCTGTCTGTCCCTCTTCTTAAATCCCGCTACAGCCCACATTATTTGACAGAACAATTTGTATTGTGGCTAGGATGGTAGTTACTGAATTTGAGATATATTGCTGCAGATTTTGGTATAGCCGCCATATAACGGTAATATTGCATGTATAGCTCCCATATAACGGTACCTCCCAATATTCGTTATTTTGATTTGAAATTTGTAGGTCATCATAAAGGGTTCTAGCTTCGGTGACGAAACATTGTATGTATACGTCAACGTTTTTGTATAGACCACAGGTTACGGCACCTCCTGTTATTCGGTATTTTTTTTAATTTTTGCCACATTTTTCTATAGATGTGTATAAAAATTGGTTGAACACAGTGAATATATAATGTATATAATTATATATTATGTATATATATATATATATATATATATATATATATATATATATATATATATATATATATATATATATATATATATATATATATATATATATATATAATGTATATAAATATACATTTTAGATCCCATAAAGTATATATGTCAGTCCGTCTGTGGAAATCACTCTAGCTTTCGGGCGAAATGAAGTGGTTTGATAAAATTTTACTCAAATGTATATTATGTCTGCAGGACTTTTGGTATTGAAAATGGGCCATGTAGGTCCATATTTTTGTATAGGCCCCATATAGTACCTCCTATTTTCGGTATTTTTGTGATTTAAACGGCTTTATTCACCGGAAATGTTTCAAATTCGGTATTTGATACTACAGTCTAAGACAGAAAATTGTCTGTGCAGGTCCACGTCTTCGTATAACCCCCATATAAGGGTACCTCTCGATATTCGGTATTTTAATGATTTTAGCTACATTATTCACCATTTTTTTTCAAGATTCGCATTTCAATATTGTAATGACTAATGACAGAAGTTACCTATGCAGGTCGTCGTATAGATCCTAATTTAACAGCTACATTCGGTATTTTTAGAATTTTATTAGAAAGTTCAAAATAAATAAAATCTATCTTTTTTTTTTTGAAAATTGCAAAATTCGTTCCTAATGATAGACGGTATTCCAAGTTCGGCCCGCCCAAACTTACAGCTGTCCACGTATTATTTCGTATTTTTTTTTTTTTTTTTTTTTTTTTTTTGAATTGTTTAAAAATCATTGTATAAAGCATTTTATGGGCACCTCTTCCCTAGCCGAAAATTGTCTATATATGTCCACGTATTATTTCATCTCTATTTAATTTTTGATGAATTTTGTCAGATTTTGCAATAGTTTTGTTCGTGTTAATAGCCAGCATATTGGTATCGTGATGCGTTTCTTGCCACTTTTTATGGAAAAATATTTTAGAAAAATATAAAAACATTTTTTTTTTTTGGTAGAGGGTGTTTTTACTTGTTTGTTGGTGTTTTTTAGTATTTCTAAGATTTCAGCCACAATTTCAAATGAAATCAGCTGACATTTAAAGTTTCCATTAGAAAGAATATCTTCTTGCGAGATAGTTCCTATATTGGGCCAATATTAACTATAACCACCATATAACGGTTTTTCATAGTTTTCGTGGGTTAAAAGGTCTCTGTGACTTGGTATATTTTCCATATAAGTATTTTTCATGTTTTTCGATATTTTTCTGTGTCGAATTTTGACCGTCTCTGACTTCCACCAAAGTTTCGGGTCGATATTTTCCCGACGAATATATTATATACCGCACAAAAGATAGTAATTTCGTTGTTTCAAAATGGTCAGGCTTAATCCCAATATTGTTGTTTTTATTAAAACAACGTTTATTTATTAGTGGAGAACGATTGTTATGTTTACCAGGGGGTAAGGCAGGCAATACCTAGGTTTCGTAAGTTATTTAGGTTGTCATATAAGTTTTTTAAATAACTTCTGGGGAAAATATCCCAGACATAATAGAAGGGAACTGATGAGGATAGATGACTCTTTCCGAAACCTAGGTATTCCCTGTCTTACCCCTGGTAAACATTACCATCTTTCTCCACTAATAAACAAAGGTTTTTTTTTATAAAAACAACAATAATGGGATTAAACCTGACCATTTTGCAATAACAAAGTACTACGGTATCCCGAACACACAAGCAAACACTGTTCTGATAATAATTTCTAATAATTACGACTTTATATCAAATAAGAGATTATTTCCAAGTTTTCTTGAAAATTGGCACACTGCTTTTTACCAAATATTAGATATGGTGTAAAGAGGATATCAAAATAGGATATGTAAATAAACATGTACTGAGGGAAAACAGAAGACCGATTGAAAATTGCAGTTGATTTTTAACCAATTTCAAATTTTTCACAATAACGATTTATGCATTAATGCATTTTATTCTGTATATATAGAACCAGAAGTATATAAGTATCGATTCTTGAAATAAAATATAATGTTGATAATCTTCACTTAGAGTCCATCTGCCTCATTTAGGGACATCAATGTTGGAGTCATCAGCAACCAGTTTTATGGTGTAAAAATCTTATAACGGTTTTAAGTTAAAAAATCATTCTCCAAAAATAAATAATTTTTCTGAAACTAATTTTCAGTGTAGTAAAACTTTTTGTAAGAAATATACTACTGGAAAATGTTGTACTCCGTTGTTGTACAGAAAGAGAAAAAATTCCTTGATTTCTCAACGAAAAATAACTAATTAATGTCCTTTTGGAAAAAGGTACGCACTAACTTCCACAATAATTCCAAAGTTATTGAGCCTTGTTCTCATAAATAAGATATTTCTTTTTACAAAAATTCAACACCTTTTTCAATTTGTCACTTTTTGGGTCAATCCATTTAAGTCGCTTCTTACTGAAGACCAACATAAGACAAAGAACATTGCAAAGCGAACCATGGAAAAGCAACCGAAAATAAAACAAATATTTAAAAATACACCACAGCCACATCCGTATTTGCATGCCAAACAAAAAAAAAATATTGGCCAATTATTGATAACGGCCTAAATGTCAAATATGTCAAATGATAAACAGAGCCTCCATTAACACAACATCATCTTCCGATTATCAATATAAACCAGACACTTCAATGGACAGATATGAAATGAGACGTTACTCAAAATCCGGCTTGTCAAACGCACCCACCATCCGCACTACCGTTTTCGGTACGAAATGGCCAAGAATTTATTAAAAAAAAAAAACATTCCACAAGAGACAACGAATAAAAAAGTGACAAGACAATCACAAAATTAATGGATATCTTAAAATATGTCGTACAGAAGAAGAAAAACGAAAGCAAAAACACTTGGTATTTCTTCTTTTTATTCATTTGTAATGTCCAGCAATAATGTAATTTGTCTAGAGGCCAAAGGACATTACTCAGAAATATCTATGTTCGAGTTTAAGGGAGGGGGGCTGTGATGTAACTCAAATATAAATTTTTAAATGAAAAAATAAAATGAATCGGCATGGAAAGCCATGTAAAAATCTACTGCATATATCTCTTATAAACTTTTTTGCTTTGGGCCTATATGTTGCGCTATAACAATTTTTGTCACAAAGATATGTTACTACTCCTAAAACTAAGAACAATTTTCCCAAATAAATTCAAAACTTTTTTCAGGCGCAAACATCATCTTTACTGAATGTTTATCAACAATACTGGTCATAATATAGTGTTGCAAAAATACGCTTGAATTGAATTAATCAATAAATTAATTAGGTTTTAAAAAAGATCCAACGAAATCCGTATCAAAACATTTGTAGTCGATCCAAGCCTGCGAAACAACTAGCTCTTTTGAGTCTATTTTTTTCTGTTGCGGTGTCAGTTCTTGCACTTTTCGGAATTTCAATGGCTTTACCCGAGCTCATTTTTAAATATTTGCCGATTGTAATATTGCGATATGTTCAGCTCATGAGCCTCATGAACCCTGCAACGCGGGTTTCGATCAAGTCGCTTCTTTACTTTTCGAACCATTTCTACTGATGTTGCTGTTTTCTTCCGTCCACTTCCTTGACGTTCTTGCACTTTACGGAATTTCAATGGCTTTACCCGAGCTCATTTTTCAATATTTGCCGATTGGAATATTGCGATATGTTCAGCTCATGAGCCTCATGAACCCTGCAACGCGGGTTTCGATCAAGTCGCTTCTTTACTTTTCGAACCATTTCTACTGATGTTGCTGTTTTCTTCCGTCCACTTCCTTGACGTCGGGCTATGCATTTGTACGCTTGTAAACAATATAATGAGCTGTCACTGGAATAATTTTAACAGCTGTCCGACGAGTGGCTTGGAAATTACAGCAGTCTGAAGTTGGTTGCAGTTTTTTCATCACACCCTGTATATCAAGTTTTTGTAGGCCGATTTATATCATCTTCACAACAGATCTTGCATTAGTAAAAATATTGTGATGTGTGAAATTTGAAGAAAATCGACTTTTATTTCGCGTTTTACACGAGATATAATTAATCAAAATTTCCCCGTTGTGGGGGAGGTACCAGAAGGAGTGTTCCGACATATTTCATCTTCACACCTGATCATATGTTAATAGAAAAATTAGGATGTATCGAGTTTGAAAATAATCCGAGACTTGTTTCCGGCTTATGATCTTTATGGTTTTTCAAAATATTGACCTCTTTGTGGGGGAGGTACCAGAGGAAAAGGTCCGGTATATTTCACCCTCCACATCAGATGTTGTATTAATAGCGATATTCGAAATTTGAAGACAATCGGACTCCTATTTCATATTTTATTAGTTTTTTTATTATTCAATATTTTAACCCTTTGTGGGGAGGTACTTGATGGAGTGCAACTGAGCATACAACTGAGCACTGACATGAATATTGGGATTTGCATAGTTTGAACAAAATCGGATGATCCCCTCGTGTTGTATATAGAGTAAATAATTTTCTGTAAAAATTTGGATCTTTTGTGGGAGAGGTACAAGAAAGAGTGAACCTACATTGTCCATCTCCGAACTCGATCTAAGTTTGGCATTCATATTACAATGTACGAAGCCAGACAGACAGACGCACGGGCGGAAACTCTTCGATGGACTCCAAATGTCCTGAAACGGATTTGGTCCAAACAGGCCTTGGGTCTAAAACCATTATTTCGATGAGGCACGTTATGGTATAAAACAAGTTAAAAAGCAGTAAGTTTAGCAGGGCCGAACTTTAAATACCCTCCACCATTTTGAATGAATTTGGAAATTTTCAAAACATAAAATCCGTTAAAAATTATGTTAAAATCTTAAAAATACAGAATATAGCCGTTATATTGGGGTCTATACGACGTGGACCTACATAGGCATTATTTGTCAAAAGCCATTACCATATTCAAATACCATTTTGAAATGAAATAAACGTAGCTAAAATCATCAAAATTGCGTATATAGGGTGGTACCGTTATATTGGAGCTTTAGGAAGACCTGGACCTGCATAGACAATTTTCTGTCACAGGCTGTAGCATCCATTACGAACTCCGTATTGTACCTAAAACTGTCGAAATACCGAATATAGGGAGGTACTGATTTATAGGGCTTATACGAAGACCTGGACTTGCATAGAAAATTTTCTTTCACAGACTGTACTTCCCATTACAAACTCTTAAAACGTAATTTAAAACAACTCCGGTGAATAATGACGCTAAAATCATAAAAATACCAAGTATTGGCAGGTACCGTTATATGAGGGCTATACGAAGACGTGGACCTACTTGACCCATTTTCAATACCAAAAGTCCTGCAGACATAGTATTCATTTGAGTAAAATTTTATCAATCTACTTCATTTCGTTCGCTAGATTGATTTCCATAGACGAACGGACATCGCTAAATCGACATAGAATTTTATGCTGTGTATTTCGAGTATATTTCGAGGGGTTACAAACGGAATGCCAAACTTAATATACCCTGGTGGAGGTTATAAAAATGTTGCAACATTTCTCAACTAAAGACCAATAGACATGGAATTTTCTATGAAGTTAGAGTTCAGGACAGAACTGAAGCCTAACATTTTTGTTGGTCATCAGATAATATTTAACTGGTGAAATAGACCACAGTTTTGTGTGAAAAAAAAAATACAGAAATCACAAATATATGAAAGACGAACCTCAGACCTTTACATTGATGCTTATTTTATTAACGAATATAGCCATATATCGGAGATACAGAAAATCAGAAAAAGGAATTTGATTTTTACACTACAACACTATGTGTTGGGGGTATTATAAGTTTGATTGGGCCAAAAATTATGTAACACCTCGAAATATTGATTTCCCACATAGGAAAGTATATATGGATCTTCCTATCTCGCCGAGCTTAGTTGATCTAGCTATGTATGTCCGTCCGTCCGTCTGTCCGTCTGTCCATGTTAATTTGTAGTCAGTCTACAGTTGCAATTATGGCCCGATCTTCACGAAATTTAGAATGGAGGTGGGGCTATGGTCAGAATAGGACCCTATTTCTTTTGGAGATGATCGCATAATATTTTATGGTTTGAAATGGCCCAAAAACTGAAAAAATGCCTGATTTTGCAGTTGCTCTACAGGTCGCAATTATAGACCAATCGAGCTTAGAGCTTAGGGCTGGGCAGAAGCCTTCCAATTTTGATGGTCATCGGGTAATATTTAGTGGGTTAAATAGGCCACAAGATTTGTGTTAAATAAAAGTCAAATTTTCCATTGAACCGCGAATATTTGTAATCCCGGCGAAGTCACAAATAGACGAAAAGATCAATGCTGACCGTTACGTACGTAGATATAAATATATCGGTTATACATAACAAATATATCGGTTATACATATATATACAAAGGAAGTAGAATGCTTATATCTCAAGAATGGCTGGACCGATTTTAACAAATTTTGCCAATTCAGAACGCCCTCTTGGCATAAAAGTATAAAATCTTGTGTTGGGGGTATTATAAGTTTGATTGGGCCAGAATTTATGTAACACCTCGAAATATAGTTTTCCCATATAGGAAAGTATATATGGATCTTCCTAGCTCGCCGAGCTGAGTCGATCTAGCTATGTATGTCCGTCTGTCCGTCTGTCCATGTTAATTTGTAATCACTCTACAGGTCGCAATTATGGCCCGATCTTCACGAAATTTAGAATGGCGGTGGGGTTAAGGTCAGAATAGAACCCTATTTCTTTTGAAGATGATCGCATAATATTTAGGGGTTGAAATGGACCAAATACTGAAAAAATGTCGGATTTTGCAGTAGCTATACAGGTCGCAATTATAGACCAATCGACTCGGAATTTCGCATGTAGCTAGAGTTTAGGGCGGGGAAGAAGCCTACCAATTTGGGTGGTCATCGGATAATATTTAGCGGGTAAAATAGACCATATCTTTTTTGTTGAAAACATTCAAAATTTTTCATTAAACCGCGAAAATTTTAAATCCCGGCGAAATCACAAAGCCATGACAAGGTTACTTCTGATCTTTACATTGATGTTAAGATCCAACAAATCGGATATATAGCAATATATGTGCGATATATATGTCTATCAAAGAAGATATGCTTGAAAGATCTCATATATGTCGAGAACGGCTGAACTGATTTCGACAGTTCTCATTAATTCAGAATGGCCTCTTGGCAGGAAACAAAAAACGTCTAAAAAATCGCATAAAAATATCTCTCTAAAGATGAAAATATTGATTTTTTAACATTTTCTCATATTTTTTCCATTTTGTCATATTTTTGGCATATTTTCATTTTGAATTAAACATTTGGTAATGTTTCTACAGCTAACAAAACTAAGTAGTTAGGATATCAGGATATCATATACAGATCGCATTTATGGACCGATCCTTACGAAATTTTGCATGGGGATAAGATGAGGATCAGAATAGAAGCCTACTCTTCTTGGAGATGATCGCCATTTATTTAGGGGTTGAAATTGACCAAAAAACTGAAAAATTGTCGGTAGGTCGTAATTATCGCCCGATCCTCGCGCACATTTGAATGGGGGTTACCGCACATTGCAAAAGCCAAGCAGTTTCGGATGGCCATCCAAAAATATTCAATGTGTGAAATAGTTTGCCAACTTTTGTAGACGAAATACGAAAATGTCCATTCCAGTTTCGTTTTGGAGAATTCACAAATACAGGAAAGACGCACTTCTGACTATTTCGTTAACGCTGATTTCGTTGAAGAATGTAGTCAAATGTGTGTATCTCATATAGATGCGTTTCAGTCAAAAACCAATAATAAATGTTAATCTTTTGCCACTTCTGAGATATTATGAGTCTTTGGGAAATATTGGTTCCAGATCTAGGAAGACCATTTACGTGCAACATCTACCAATATATTGGAAATGAGCAAATTAGTTTAAGTTGCTATTATTTGAAAATTAGAGAACGAAACCTGATGGTTATACCCTACAACACTATGTGTTGGGGGTATTATAAGTTTGATTGGGCCAAAAATTATGTAACACCACGAAATATTGGTTTCCCACATAGGAAAGTATATATGGATCATCCTAGCTCGCCGAGCTGAGTCGTTCTAGCTATGTATGTCCGTCCGTCCGTCTGTCCGTCTGTCCGTCTGTCCGTCTGTCCATGTTAATTTGTAATCACTCTACAGGTCGCAATTATGGTCCGATCTTCACGAAATTTGGAATGGATGTCGGGGTTGGGCAAGAATAGAATGAGATGATAGCCAAATGTTTAGGGGTTGAAATGGACCAAATACTGAAAAAATGTCGGATTTTGCAGTAGCTATACAGGTCGCAATTATAGACCAATCGACGCGGAATCTCGCATGTAGCTAGAGTTTAGGACGGGGAAGAAGCCTACCAATTTGGGTGGTCATCGGATAATATTTAGCGGGTAAAATAGACCAAATATTTTGTGTTGAAAAAATTAAAAATTTTTCATGAAACCGCGAATATTTTAAATCCCGGCGAAATCACAAAGCCATGGCAAGGTTACTTCTGACCTTTACATTGATGTTAACATCCAACAAACCGGATATATAGCAAAATATGTGCGATATATATGTTTATCAAAGAAGATATGCTTGAAAGATCTCTTATATGTCGAGAACGGCTGAACTGATTTCGACAGTTCTCATTATTTCAGAATGGCCTCTTGGCAGGAAAGAAACAACGTCTAAAAAATCGCATAAAAATATCTCTCGAAAGATGAAAATATTGATTTTGTAAAATTTTCTCATATTTTTTCAATTTTGTCATATTTTTGGCATATTTTCATTTTGAATTAAACATTTGGTAAAATTTGCTTGGGGATCAGATGAGGGTCAGAATAGAAGCCTACTCTTTTTGGAGATGATCGCCATATATTTAGGGGTTGAAATGGACCAAAAAACTACCAAATTTGTCAACAGGTCGTAATTATTGCCCGATCCTCACGCACATTTGGATGGGGGTTACCGGACATTGCAAAAGCCAAGCAGTTTTGGATGGCCATCCCAAAAATATTCAATGTGTGAAATAGTTTTCCAACTTTTGCAGACAAAGTACGAAAATGTCCATTCCAGTGACTTTTTGGAGAATTCAGAAATACAGGACACGCTGATTTCGTTGAAGAATATAGTCAAATGTCTGTATCTCATATAGATGCGTTTCAGTCAAAAACCAATAATAAATGTTAATCTTTTGCCACTTCTGAGAGATTATAGGTCTTTGGGAAATATTGGTTCCAGATCTAGGAAGACCATTTACGAGATCTACCAATAAATTGGAAATAAGCAAATTCGTTTAAGTTGCTATTATTCGAAAATTAGAGAACGAAACCTGATGGTTTTCTTTTATTATTTGTCACAATATCTTGTGGAATTCTTTCGAGTATCTCGCCTATATAAACTACATCATTTATTATAGTGTTGTAGGGTATTTAACGGTCGGCCCCGCTCGACTGTAGCCTTTGCTTACTTGTTATATAGATTTTGTAGTATTTTGTGACCTTTTCTAATTTTTTCACATTTTTTATCGCATGCGATTTTTTCAATTTGACTATAATATTTTTTCACCTTACAACACAGGTTGGGAATGTTAAATGCATATTGCAATTATCGTCCAATCCTCACGAAAAGGGTAGGGTTAGGCTCAGAAGGGCTAGGCCTATTGTTTTCAAAAATGTCCGCAATATATTTAGGGGTTGAAATGGACCAACAACTAAAAATTTTCCTGATTTTGCATCCGTTATAAAGGTCATAAATTGAAACCAAAGGACACGAAATCTCGCATGAAGTTAGAGTTTAGGACAGCGAGTATAATAGACAACTATTTCTGTCTGAAAAATACCAACATGACTTACAGGCGATATCCGAAATACAAAATGGCGAACTTCTGGCTTTTTTATGCCGATTTCGTTGACGAATATAGCCAAATATCGTAGACAAGAAAATCATATAGATGAGTCTAAATTTGAAGATACAGATTGGCCTTGGTTCACATGAACCAAAAACAGAGAAAAATTCCTGATCACACAATTGAAGCCATTCGACACGCCTGAGAAGAGCGTTAAGGACAGGGAAGAATTCATCAAGCATTTTGGATGACCATTGAATTATATTTAGCTGTAAAATGGACCACAACAACTAACAGCACGACGGAGTGCGTAAATATTGGGCAAATATCCCTGGTCAGAATGCTGAGGGTAATATCTAGGCTGTGCACCGCGAAATCTTCCAAAATGGATTTGGACATAAGGGGGCTTCTAACATATTGTACTGTTGTATCACAAGGTCGGCCCCGCACGACTATAGCCTTTGCTTACTTGTTCAAATATTGAAAATGAATACCCCAAACACGAAATGGGGTGTAAATATATTAGTAGTGCAAATGATACGAAGATTTGTTTCGTATTTTCGCTAAGATAAAACTTTTGCCGGACTATGTGACAAGAATGAAATTGAAATAAAATGTTCAATATGCTTGAAAAAATAGTTTGAATGTGAAATTTCCGAAAAGAATAGGTATTTAATATAGTAGGACCATCTGAAAAAAGCAATGCTTTCCTAGACATTTATGTTTTTGGAAATTATTGGTTCCATATCTATGATGATTATTGGAAAGGAGGAGTAATTAGGTGCATAATTTGATATTATTATGTGGTAGATATGGGGATGTTTCTTTGAAGAATTTTCATTTTAGCCACAAGGGTTGCAGATTTGTAGGAACTATACCCCCAATTGAAGTGTGTAGAGTATCAAATGGTCGGCCCAGCCCGACTATAGCCTTTGCCTGCTTGTTATACCCTACAACACTATGTGTTGGGGGTATTATAAGTTTGATTGGGCCAAAAATTATGTAACACCTCGAAATATCTATTTCCCATATAGGAAAGTATATATGGATCTTCCTTATCTCGCCGAGCTAAGTCGATCTAGCTATGTATGTCCGTCCGTGCGCCTGTCCATGTTAATTTGTAATCACTCTACAGGTCGCAATTATGACCCGATCTTCACGAAATTTAGAATGGAGGTGGGGTTATGGTCAGAATAGAACCCTATTTCTTTTGGAGATGATCGTATTTTATTTAAAAAAAATCCTGATTTTGCAGTTGCTCTACAGGTCGCAATTGTAGACCAATCAAAGCGGAAGTTAGCATGGGGCTAGAGCTTAGGGCTGGGCAGAAGCCTTCCAATTTTGATGGTCATCGGATATTATATAGTGGATGAAATAGGCTACAACATTTGTGTTAAATAAAAGTCAAACTTGCTATTAAACCGCGAATATTTTTAATCCCGGCGAAATCACAAATGGACGAACAGGTCAATTCTGACCGTTACGTAGATGCCGATAGTAAAAATATCTGATATATATAGCGAAATATATACAATGTGAATATACAAAGGAAGGGGATGTTAGTTAGAATGCTTAAAATATGCTAATAATGGTGTTAATATAGATTTTATAGTATTTTGTGACACTTTTTATTTTATCATATTTTTTCTTTCTTATTTTCATGCGATTTTTTCAATTTGACTTTTAATATTTTGTAATATTTTTTTAAGGATTGCAAATGTCGTCCGATCCTCACGAAAATTTTCACAAGGGTAGGGTTGGGATCAGAAGGACTAGCCCTATTGTTTTCAAAGATGTCCACAATATATTAGGGGTTGAAATGGACCAACAACTAAAAATTTTCCTGATTTTGCAGTCGTTGTAAAGGTCACAAATAGAAACCAGAGGACACGAAATCTCGCATAAAGTTAGAGTTTAGGACAGAGGGTACAATAGACCACTAATTTTGTGTTAAAAAATACCAGCATTACTTACAGGATTTTTTATGCTGATTTCGTTGACGAATGTAACCAAATACTTAGACAATCAAATCATATAGATGAGTTTAAATTTGGAGATACAGAGGGGCTTCTTGTTTTTGGAGATGATTTAAAATTATTTAGAGGTTCAAATTATCCAAAAACAGAAATGTTTTTCCGATCACACAATTGAAGCCAATCGACATGCCTGTGAAGAGAGTTAAGGACAGGGAAGAATTCTAGCATTTTGGATGAACATTGGATTATATGGACTATAACAACTAACAGCACGACGGAGTGCATAAATATTGGGCAAATGTCCTTAGTCAAAATCCTAATTTTAAAAGCGAAATCTTCCAATATGGATTTGGAGATAAGGAGGCTTCTAACATACTGTAGTGTTGTAGGGTATAACATAGTCGGCCCCGCTCGACTATAGCCTTTGCTTACTTGTTCTTATTCTATGTACATTTTTTTGTAAAATCCTTTTAAATAGTCTAATTAAAAGCTATGCAAAAGTCTAGCCAATAATGGAGGAAATTCATTTTTAAGCTTTACATAATCCAAAAATTTAATATTATTCCTTATGAAACCGAAAAATTTAAAGTTGCCATGGCAAATGGCCAGACTAAAAATCATTAAATATTAATAACAAACAAATATTTTTCATTTTTTAAAAACTCCCTCTTTGTTCTTCTTGGAAAATATGCAAACCTCGGCCAAGAAGTTAAATGAATTCCAAATGAGCCTTCTTATCACAGTTTATTGTCTGCAAATATGTAACATGAAAAAAAAAACGCGCCCGCAAAGAAGAACGTAAAAACAAAATCACTGATTTCCATCAACATGGTGCGGTGGTTGTAGATAAACACTTTTGTCCATAAATTGATGATTTTGATGACGCTCTAGAGCAGCAGATAACATCGGACACAAAACGAACGATGTCGTTGACAATAAATACCCATGGCAATGCCAATGTCGACGTAGTTGCTGGAATGCCTATGAAATGCATTATTATCTGTTACGTTCCTGTTGTTGTACAACATCAAAATCAACATTGGCCATCATTCAGTGCAGAAGACACTATCTTAGCGATAATCATGCAAGAGAAGCCCACTCATGAGGATTGCAGGCAGTGGAGGCGGGGAATGTGGATCATCATCAAAGCAACCAGCAATGATGGCCATCATTGATTCATTTTGAACATCGTAGCCATCGACATCATCATCATCATCGTCCATAGCCACATCAGTGGAAACATCAATTCAAGGCACGTCTATCAAATTATTATTATGCGAAAATCGCTTGAACCATCTAGCTGTGCCACTGCCCTTCTCCGTCCCTCCTCATTTTTAGAAACCACCTTGATAACCCTTCTCGTATTTGACGTTGGCCAGTTTTCGGCCAGAAATAATGTATCCAATCATCCTTATCCAACCCATTGCTATGAACTGAAACTTTGGCATATGGTATTGGTGTATGAACAGCAGCAGCAGCAGTCGTAGTCACAGCGCCAGCAACAACAAAAGTGAAACTCTTTGTTCTTCAAAGAGAGAATATAAAGAGGATTTGCGGATGAATTTCAAAATTATTTACTGAAATGTTACAAATACGCAAGTGAGTACTTCGGTTTGGTTTTCGGTTTCACCAATGTAAACAGAACCAAGGACGATGGCAGGCAAAATATTCCGGTCATGATGAGACTTATTCAAATGGATAATCCGAGACATGGTTATCATTCGACAATTGTTTTTTTTTTCTTCATTTTGTTTTATAATGTTCTGTGTCAAGCATTCGCTGGTAATGTCTTTTTAGGTAAAATAAGAAAAAGCCTGGATATTGTTTCCCTACACCTGTCTGTGGCGGGTATAGTACAGGGTGATATAAAAAACTGCCATAATTTTTATTTTTTTTTTAATTTTATTGAATGAGAGCAAAAAAATGTCGGAAATAGAATCAAATTTTAGAATAGGTTTAGATTTGTTCGAATTGGTCACCATTGGCACGAATTATGACCTTCAAACGGCCAATGAAACCGTTACACGCTGTCCGAATGTTGCACTGCAGTATTTCGGCCTATTCCCGGCGAAGCGCTTGCTTGGTATTTTTTAGTGCCAACCTTGCCAACCATTCCAAAATACTCCAGACACAATAGTCCAACGGATTGGTATCCGGAGATTTTGGTGGCCATTATGGGCTACAAATGAAGCGAGGATCCTCATTTTGTAACCATTCTTGGGTGGCGCGTGTTGAGTGCGACGGTGCTGAGTCCTGTTGGAAAGTCCAAGGTCTACGGCCAAAATGTTTGCGTCCCCAAGGCTTTAATACACCCTCCAGAATATTTTCGTGATAATATTCGGCATTTATTCTGATGCCACGTTCGATTAATACGAGCGGAGAGCGACCATCGGCTGTTATGGCAGCCCACATCATCACCATGGACGGCGCTTGAGTTTTGGTGGTCAACCGAAGGTGCACATTTTCAGCTTACCTCTTTGGCAAGTAAACACGATCATTTTGTTTGCTGGACAACGAATGTTTTCTCATCGGAGAAAACCAAATTCGCTAGTTCACCATTTTCGACCATGCGATGCAAATCCTTAGCTCTTTTGAATCTATTTTCTTTGTGTTGCGGTGTAAGTTTTTGCACTTCTTGGAATTTCAATGGCTTTACTCCGAGCTCATTTTCCAATATTTGCCGAATGGAATACTGCGATATGTTCAGCTCACGAGCCATTTTTCGGCCACTCCGACGCGGGTTTCGATAAAGTCGCTTCTTTTCATTTCGAACCATTCCTGCTGATGTTGTTGTTTTCTTCAGTCCACTTCCATGACGTCGGGCTACGCTACCACGGTATCACGGTAACGAGCGATTGTACGAGACACACAAAAGATTTATTGACATTTAAATGCTGAAATGCTCTAACGATAGTCACTTGTGGTTTTCCAGCCTAATAAAAAGAAATCACATTATCACGCTTGAATTCCATCACGAATAACTTTTTTTCTGGAAAATTCTCACAATGCTTTTGTACGTTTGTTAACAATATAATGAGCTGTCAGTGGAATAATTTTAACAGCTGTCGGACGAGTGACTTAGAAATGACAGAAGTCTGTAGTTGGTTGCAGTTTTTAGTTATATGTATATTTGTTTCGGCCGATTTGGGGTTTAAGCCCCTCACATTTGTTATATGCACTTCACAACAATGATTTAAATATCATTCACCAGATATTAATTATACGCCAGATATACCTCTACCAAATGTTATCGAGTTCGGTTTGCTTTTGGAATATGGCTTCCATATATATCCTTATACACTTTCAGATTTATTGTGCACATTATTGTGTGGATAATATCAACAAAAATTGACTGGATTTTTGCACATACGGCAATATTCGACCTAGATGCAAATACTTCAAAGTTGGTGAAAATCGGTTAAGATATAGCGATAGATCCGATATATATATTTCAACCGATGTGATGTTTTAGTATATGGTACCAAATATCAGATACATCTCAGAAATACCTCTACCAAATGTTATCGAGTTCGGTTTGCTTTTGGCTTCCATATATATCCTTATCCGCTTTCACATTTATTGTGCACCACATGGATAATAGCAACAAAAATTGACTGGATTTTTGCACATACGGTAGAATTCGGCCTAGAAGAAGATATAGCGATAGCTCCGATATATATGTTTCAATTGTTGTGGTGTTTTAGTATATGGTTACATATATCAGATACATCTCAGAAATACCTCTGCCAAATTTTATAGATATAGGTTCAGATTTGCACATAGGGTAAGTGCGCCTCAGTTCGGCATGTCCCAGTAGTCGGCAATTTTGAAATTTAAACTTAAATAACTAAAAATGGAATTGACCAAGAAATGAAATAATTGCAAATAAACGTCAATAGTGTTCTCTGCTCTCTTTCTGTAAAAATAAAACAATGAGCTCCGATCATTTATTACGAGAGAATAACGGTTTTCGTCAGTGAGTGTCTTCCAACGCGTGCGATAGTTCTTGTTTGTAAAGAAAAAATTAGTGGTGGAGTCAACTTAATAATCGATTTAAGTAAATTAAATTTAATACTTTTGGAATCAGAAATATTTTATAATAGTAAATAACAGTCTAAAGATCATATTATAACTTAAAAAACATACATAATCAAGCATTTTTCTGTATTATTAATTAATGCCGACATTAGGAATAGAAAAAAAAAGAGATTTGCCAGTAGTCGGCAGGGGGTGCCGATTACTAGAAAAATATAATTTTTGACCTATTTCACCAAGTAAAAGAAGAGTATTAAAAAATAATCCAAAAACTACTCAAATAAAAAAATAGTTTTGAGTCAGCAGTTGCTTTTATTTGTGCTTTTTGACCAACTTTTCAAAATTAAGTAGGTTTTTTTTTAAATCAGCTATTTGGCGTTTTAGATAGCGATGGCATTTTAAAAAATGTTGGTTATCTAAAGGAAAAAGATTAATTCACAAATTCCAAATATAAGAAAGGTACTTTTTTATTTAATCTAATTTTTTTTTTAATTGAAAATCCATACTATTCTTAATTTTCTATCTCTATTTGGTTTAGAATGATAATTAAATAAAACACTATTTAAAAACGAAATTAGTTAATTAAACTGTGAATTAGTATTACAGCATTGTTTTATACTTTTTGAAATAAAAAAAAATATAAAAAATAATATTTTTTTAATGAAATAGCATATGCCAACTACTGGCAAATAGACATGCCGAGCATTGGGAAATGGTGCCGACTACTGGCAAAAAACTACTATTTTGGTAAAAATGCAAATTTTGCCAATTTAATAAAAACAAATTCAATTGTTGTTTATTATATCGAAAACTAAACAAAATATGTAATCTGAGCAACTTCATTTTTCTGCAATTGAAAGATTTCACTCAGAATGTCGAAAGATTGATATATTGAAATGCCTAAAAGTGCCAACTACTGGTACACTTACCCCAGCTCCCACATATATTTTCATCCGATTTGACTTTGATTTTATCCTGGGGGTAAATATGACATTTGTTGAAAGTCGGTTCCGGTATCAATTTTTAATGTAATTCTTCTCTAAGTCATTCAATGGTATCATAAAGTCGGCCAGCCCGACATTTGACCTTGCTTTACTGATTTTTAAATTGGGTATATCTAGTGAAGATAGCTTATAAGTAATTTTAACACAATTAACTTATTGAAATTAGTCACTAATGCATAATCATCATACTCATATAATCGTGGTGTTTTAGTGAAACAACTTGATTATACCCTACACCACAAGGTGGTCAAGGTATTATGTCTTTGTGCATTTGTTTGTAACAGGCAAAAGGAAACGAGATAGACCCATAGTTCCTTTTGATGATCTGCATAGAATCACATTCTGAGTCGATTTATGCATGTCCGTCCGTCCGTCTGTCCGTCCGTCCGTCTGTCCATGTATTTTTGTAAACAAAGTACAGGTCGCATTTATTGCCCGATCTAGATGAAATTTTGCAAAGATCTTTTGTTTGGCCCAAGGACGTACCCTATTGAAATTGGAGATAATCGGTCAAAATTTAGATATAGCTCCCATATATATCTTCGTCCGATTTGCCTTTTATTGGGCACCAAACGTGTAATATCAGCCCGAATTGTATGGAATTTTGCATATACACCGGTTCAGATATAGCTATAGCTCCCATATATATTGTTCATCCGATTTGTTATTTTTGTCCACCGCCGCCGTAATATGCACTCTGCAACAAAAATATTTGGGGAAATATATCAAATACAGCTCAGAAATACATTTGCTAAATTTTATCGAGATCGGTTCAGATTTGGATATAGCTCCCTTATATAACTTCGTCCGATTTACCTTTTATTGTGCACCAAACGTCTAATATTTGTCCAAATTGGATGAAATTTGGCACTTACGACCGAAGAAGCTAGTATGTTAAATTTGGTGAAGATCGGTTCAGATATAGCTATAGCTTCCATATATATTATTCATCCGATTTGTTGTATTTGTTACCGTAATACCGTAATATGCACTCCGTAACAACGATATTCAGGGAAATATATCAAATACAGCTCAGAATTATCTTTACCAAATTTTATCGAGATCGGTTCAGACTTGGATATAGCTCCCATATATATCTTTACCCGATTTCAAATTATTTGTGCTTGCTTCTGCATATTTCATCTTTTGAACTTTAAATTATAATTATAATCGTAGCGTGTATGATTGAATTCTCCCATAAAAACTTTTAATTGTTATGTGGAGCTCTACTTAATTAGCAAAGTGGTGTAGGGTATCATAAAGTCGGCCCCGCCCGACTTTAAGACTTTCTTTACTGGTTTTCAATTGAATCCTTTCTCTATTTATGTATATTTGAGTTAGTTGGAATACCATACATTCCAATGAGAATTAATGTTTTCGTTATTGTTATTATTTCTATAATATTGAGTTATTTATATGGTTCATTTAATCATTTCAGCGGCATAACTACAACTGCCAACTGTCAGAGATATCCATTAACAATTGGCAATCAAGCGCGGCAAACTAAACTGAAACTTCATTTGCTATTCAAAGGTTGTGTTGTACGAATTTCAAATATCAACAACATCTTCTTCAATTGTTATTGTTTAATTACAACAGTAAGCAAAGTCTCAATGAAAAATAAACAAGTAACAAGTAAGCAAGCAGGCAAGCAGGCAACATTATGGCAAACGGAGTGTGAGCCACCCCATCACTGGGCAAACAAATAGAGGCACCCCACCCCACACCACGCCCCGGCCCTTAAACATGCGGCGAACAAGTCCGTTTAACAAAATTAAATATCATCATAGAATTAAAATGTCATTGCATATGGACACGTAGTTTCACTTAGAAACATCATCTCAGTGCTGAAAAAGAAGAAGACAACAATGACAGTTTATTCACTCCGATTTTCGTTCCTTCCTTTGGCCAATTTGTAGCGGTTTTCGGAATTGAATTTCTTTGCACGTAAAAATGTAAATTTTAGACAAGGTTTTGTTATTCTTCGCATACCATTTTTTGCCTTTCTTATGGTTGGTTTGTGGTTTTGATTCTGGACTTTTGTCTTCCGCGGACTTATTTGCCGGTATTTGCTTCTAATTCTATTTTGCAAAGAATGTTGTTCACTGGAATACCGTGGTTGTTGTGGGGGAAGGTAATGGCGGAGAACATGATTGAAGGATATTATGTAACAACTTTATTAAGTTTAATTGATAGAATTTATTTTCGCTTTAATAATAGTTTGTGTTTTAAATTTAGCGAAAGTGTTAGGTATTTAAAACCCGTTTTCATTTTCCCAATATTCAATGACTATCTCTAAAAGCTATCCGATAAATCGTACGGTACAATAATTACTGCTAACGTTTCATTGTTTTAACTTAAATTAATTAAATTTAAGTAAGCAGAAGTTTTCCTGAAGCGTCCCTTCGTAGGACTTAACTGCTCATTTGTCATAGCTCTTCTATGAGAAGACCTATTGATCTTCTATGAGAAGACCTTTGGCTTTCTATGCGAAGAGATGTTGGTCTTCTGTGATAAGATCTTTCAGCCTTCTATGAGAATAACAATTGGTCTGAGAACACATTTTGATCGCATATAAGAACACATTTTGATCGCCTATAAGAACACATTTTGATCGCCTATGAGAAGATCTCTTCTATGAGAAGAACTTTTGGTCTACTACGAGAATAACTTTTGGACTTCTACGAAAAGAATTTTTGGTCTTCTATGAGAAAACCATTTGGTCTTCTACGAGAAGACCTTTTGATACTTTATGAGAAGACCTTTCGATCTTTTACGAGAAGGCCTTTTGGTCATCTATGGTGGTGATCTTCTATGAGAAGACCTTTTGGAAGAGATGTTGGTCTTCTTTGAGAAGATCTTTCGGCCTTCAATGAGAATAACATTTGGTCTTCTATCAGAACACATTTTGATCGCCTATGAGAACACCTTTTAATCATTTATGAAAATACCCTTTGATCTTCTATGGTAGAGATCTTCTATGAGAAGACCTTTTGGTCTACTTCGAGAATAAATTTTGGTCTTCTGCGAAAAGAACGTTTGGTCTTCTATGAGAAAACCATTTGGTCTTCTATGAGAAGTCTTTTTGGTCTTTTAATCCTATATAAGAAGACCTTCTACGAAAAGAACTTTTGGTATTCTACGAGAAGACCTTCTGATCCATTGTGAGAAGACCTTTCGATCTTTTACGAGAAGATCTTTTGGTCAACTATGGTGGTGATCTTCTATGAAAAGACCTTCTGGTCTTCTATGAAAAGACATTTTGATCTTTCGTGAGAAGACCTTTTGGTCATTCTTGAGAAGACCTTTTGGTCATTCATGAGAAGACCTTTTGGTCTTTCATGAGAAGGCCGTTTGGTCTTCTACAAGAAGACCTTTAACGATAAGACCTTTTGGTCATCTATGATAGTGATCTTCTATGAGGAGAACTTTTGGTCATTCATTGTGTTGATCTTCTATGAGAAGAACTTTTGCTCTTCCATGAGAAGAACTTTTGGTCTTGTATGAGAAGATCATTTGGTCTCCTACGAAAATACCATTTGGTTTTCTATAAGAAAACCTTTCGACCTTTTACGAGAAGATCTTTTGGTCATCTATGGTAGTGATCTTTTGTACTTCCCTGAGAAGACCTTTTGGTCTTCTATGAGAAGACCTTTTGGTCATCTATGAGAAGACATGTTGGTTTTCTGTGAAGATCTATAAGAAGATATTTTGATCGTCTATGAGAAGACCTAATAGGTCTTCTATGAAAATATTTTTTGGTCTTCTAGGAGAAGACTGTCTGTCTAGCTGGCTGGCGCTCAACTCTCGATGGAAGTATGGTACTTGGTACATCGTATTATTATTGTAAAACATAGATCTAGTTCTAGACATGGGCAAGGACTGCTGTAAACGTGGGATATATCGGTTTACATCTTTTGGAAATTCCCCCACATAACATCACAATTTTTATACCCTCCACCATAAAATGGAGGGTATATTAAATTTGTCATTCCATTTGTAACACCTCGAAATATACATTTTAGACCCCACAAAATATATATATTCTTGATCAGCATAAAATTCTATGTCGATTTAGCTATGTCCGTCCGTCTATCCGTCTGTTCCTCTGTGAAAATGACTCTAGCTTCCGAATGAATTGAAGTAGATTGATAAAATTTTACTCAAATGTATGTTATGTCTGCAGGACTTTTGGTATTGTCCACGTTTTGGTATAGCCCCCATATAACGGTACCTCCGGATATACGGTATTTTGATGTTTTTAGCGACATTATTCACCGAAATTGTTTCAAATTTGGTATTTGAAGTTCGTAATGGATACTACAGCATAGGACAGAAAATTGTCTGTGCAGGTCTACGTCTTCGTATAGCCCCCATATAACGGTAGCTCCGATATTCTGCATTTTAATGATTTTAGCGACATTATTCACCGAAATCTTAATTGATACTTCAGCCTACTTCGTAAAGCCCCCATATAACGGTACCTCACGATATTCGGTATTTTGATGATTTTAGCGAGATTATTATAGATTTTTTTTAAGTTTCTCATTTGAATATTGTAATGGCATATGACAAATTTTAACTATGAAGGTCCATGTCGTCGTATTGACCCTAATATAACAGCTACATTCGGAATTTTAAAGATTTTAATAGCATTTTTAACGGATTTTATTTATTTATTTATTTATTTATTTATTTATTTATTTATTATTATTATTTTTTTTTTTTTGACAATTGCCAAATTCGTTCCAAATGGTGGAGGGTATTCAAAGTTTGGCCCAGCCGAACTTACAGCTTTTTTACTTGTTAAAATAAATACCTTTCATAACTTGCGAATCAAGTCAGTGATTCTTTTCAAACTTCTTATATCTAAATATTGTGTTATAAATGTAGGAGATATCCTATACCTTCTTATACCTCCCCTACAAAAGTTTAAAATTTAGATTAACAAATATTGCAATAAAATTGAAAATATATGTTAGATTTTCTTTTTCTGTTGCACATTCCAATATTATATAAATTCCAGACATATATGTCTCTATATCTCTTTATGCGCATTTGAACATTTTTAAAAAAAATTATCACATATCTCATACATAGTGAAGGAAGTAGTTGATATAGTCCAAATCTGCGGTGGGAAACTACCCCATAAAGTATCAACAGTTTGAATCATCTGAATATATTTCTATATATCTGTGAGCAAATCTGATAATTATACCCTCCACCTTTGTCATTCCGGATGTTGCATCCCTAAATATTCGTCGTAGACCCCATCAAGTATATATATTCATAATCAGCATAAAATTCTAAGTCGATTCAACGATGTCCGTCTGTCTGTCTATTCGTCTGTCTGTCGGTCTGTTGAAATCATTGTATTGTGTCTAGGATGGTTGGTATTGAAAATGAGATATATCGGTCCACGTTTTGGTATAGTCTACATATAACGGTACTTTCCCGTATTCGGTATTTTGATGATTTTTGCAAAATTTTTTCACGGATTTGTCTGAAAATTGGGATTTGTAGGTAATAATGGGTCCTAGTTCGAGTGGCGAAATATGCTATGTATGGTCCCAGGCTTTGGTATAGCCTCCATATAACGGTACCTCCCGATTTTTGGTATTTTGATAATCTTGGCAACATTTTCCCACGAATATGTCTAAAAATTGGTATTTATGGGTCATAATGGGTTCTAATGTTTACTTTACCCTGAGGTAGAGGGTACTTAATGTTTTTTCACTTTTTTTAACTTATTTAAGTTAATTTTTCAGCCTCCCAAATTTAAATAAATTCCTAAATACCCTGCACCAAAGCATGCTGGTAACTCAAATTGTTGGTAACATTCCATATATATACACATTTATATATTCTTGAAATGTTCAGTTTTTCCTCGATTTTACAAATTTTCCCACAATGATCCCCTTGACTTTAAACTACTATTCAAATCTATGTTATTTTCACCAAACATTTTAGCATTCAACGCATCTTTGGTGCGGCACTTAAGAAGCACACCCCAATCTGTTATCAGGTGTCCTTAAAGACATTTCTATTAAATTTAACGACCATCCTCTTCTGGTAACGACATCATCAAGAAATCACATCCTGGAACATGGCATTAAAAATACATAATTCCATAATTTTCATTCACCTTAAAAAAGCAAGCGAGTCAAACAGGAAGAAAACTAACAAAAAAACAGCACCGTAAACCATAAAATTGGAATTAAAAGTCTTCTATAGTGAGACATGATGTCCTATCAACAGTTGACAATGTCAAAAATTTCCATCACTATTCGAAAGGTTAGTTTAAATATTTTTTCGGGGAAATATTATATATTCACAGGAAAAAAGAAAGGAAAAATCAACCATTAGTGTGTGGCTATTTAACATAAATGGCCACAAAAAAAGCACGAAGAAATGCGACCACCACCACGTTAACAACCATAACAATTTGGTTTACAAATTTTCCATATTTTTTTGGTGTTGTCGGAGAAAAAAAACACATCAATTTGACCACTTGTTAGACCGCATACAAATCGTTCGCACACACATACTCGCCTACTTTGTCGGTCTGTCTGTTTGCCTGTATCTCGGCATTTCTGTCTAATTTTGCGACTTGGCTTTTGTGGGAGGTTGTGATAACGCTTCTTCTCCGTATATTCATACATATGTATGCGGCACAGCCAAACTATAAGATTAAAGTCCCTTTTTTCGCTTCTGCATCTTAATAATGAGAAAGCAGCAGCAGCAACAAAAACTACGAACGGTTTTTTGTTGGTCTTCACTGTCTGATTGGATGTCTGTCCATAAGGATACTATCGTACCATATTTGTGGGAGTGTACGTGTGTTTGCGTGATGGCACTGTAAAATGGTGTGGAGCATGTTTGGTATGTTAATAACGTTCCTATGCTTATTGGCACATAATTGACACATAAAATTAGCATAATTTTCTTTTTTTCGGAAAACTTGTTATTTTTTTGATGGTGTGAATAAATTTTAGTGCGTGAAGGGTGTGAATGATTCAATGCAACGTATTAGGTTATAACTAAACAAGTCCCTTATCAAATCCCTATTCAAAGGCTCCTCTGAAGATTCAACGCCTTTAAAGGCTTTATATGAATATCGCATACAGATAGAAGTACTCAGAGGGGCCTTTACTGGATAGAAAACCTGTGGAAAGAAACCCCTTAAGACATTTTCTTGAATGGAGGTCTTCTATGAACAGGAGACCTTTAAGAGGTCTTCTGTGGATCAGATCTTTAAGACGTCTTCAATGGACAGGCGATTTTTAAAAGGTAGATGGTGGCGTAGGTACGATGTGAACGGTTCAATAAAACGCATGAGGTTATAACTAAACAGGTCCCTTATCAAATGCTTATTCAAAGGCTTCTTTGAATAAAACTGCCTTTAAAGGCTTTCTATGAATTAAAACGATATTCTCATTCTATTGATATGAGAACTTTAATAGGTCTTCTATGGAAAGGAGACCTAAGACTTAGGTAGTGGCGTAGGTGAGGCGTCCTTTATCAAATACCTAAAAAAGCATACATTGAAGATAAAACACTTTTAAGGGATTTCTATTATTATCGTATACGGATTGAAGACCTTTAAAAGGTCTTCTATGGGTACTGCCCTTTAAGAGGACTTCTTTGGGTAAAAGATCTGTTAGATGTATTCTATGGATAGAAGGCATTTAAGAGGTCCTTTAGAAGGTCTTCTATGTGTAGATCCCCTTTAGGAGGACTTCTTTGGGTAAAAGATCTATTAGATGTCTTCTATGGATAACGGGCATTTAAGAGGTTCTCTATTGATAGAGAGCATTTAAGATTTCTCCCATATATAGGAAACCTTTAGCATATTTTCCATTTATGTATAATGGACCGTTAAGTGATATCCTATGGAAAGAAGACCTATAAAATGCCTTCTATGGTCAGAAGACCTTTAAGAAGACCTTTAACAGGTCCCTATTGAAAGAAATCGTTCAATAGGTTTTTTATGGAAAGAAAACCTTTAACAAGTCTTCTATGGAAAGAAGACCTTAAGCAGGTCTTCTCTGGAAAAAAAGAAACCCTTTAACAGGTCTTCTATATATAGAAACCCTGTAAGAGGTCTTCAATGAATATAAACCCCTAAAATAAATTCTTTAAGAGGACCTTTAAGTGATATACCTCTAAGAGATATCCTATGGAAAGAAGACCTTTAGCGGTCTACTATTGAAAAAAAAAAACTTTAAAAAGCTCTTTTATGGATAGAAACCCTTTAACAGGTCTTCTATTCAAAGAAGATCTTTAGCAGGCCTTCTATGGAAAGAAAACCTTTAACAGTTAGCGGTATTAAATGAATATAAACCCTTTGACGTATAAAATACATCTTTAAGAGGTATTTTATGGTAGAATGTCTTTAAGAAATCTTATAGGAATAGAAGACCTTTAAGACTTCTATGTATGAGAGACCTCTAAGAGGTCTTCTAGAGACATAAGACCTTTAAGGGGTATATTAAGCAGAGAAGACCTTTGACAATTATTCTAAGTATAGGATCTTTAAGAGATCTTCTACGAATAGAAGATCTTTTAAGATTTATTCTTTGTATATAAAACCTATGGGTAGAAGACTTTTAAGAGGTTATCTACGGATAGAAAGCATTTAAGAGGTCTTTTAAGTTCGCCGACAATAATTTTTTGCATGGAAGTACTTCGCCTACAGGACTTCAACAAACGAAAGATCAACAACTAGTCCTTCCTCTCAGGATAGAGTGTTTCATAGTCGTCGACATTTGAAATCCCAAACACAAATCCCTTAAATTTGTGCTTGGTTGTGAGTGAAATGAAAATGATATGACCCACCGAACTGTCATGGAAACAAAAAAAATCACATATTTTCAGCTATGACAAGTGAAAAGAATACGGTAAAAATTGTGGCATAAATATGTGTTTGGAATAATTTCACTTTCTCACATACCACAAGGTGACTGTGAAGAAAAAAAACATAAATGAAAAAAAGGAAGAAGGACAAAATTTTACATGACCATACACACCTTTAGCACTTCTTCTCATTTGATTCTCCCCACACAGAAAAGCAGCAGCAACTGCAATGAAATATAAACGACAAATTCTTGTGATTATATGGAATGTGAATGAAATTCGTAAAAGAAATCAGATGGAACAACACGTTGGGGGGAGAGGAGAGTAAGGCTAAAAGAAACACTCAAAAACCCTAAAAACGGTTTCGGTTTGGTGATTGTTAACCTGACTTAAAAAGGTTTTTTTTATCATTTTTGATGCCTGAACATGTGGTGGGTACGTAAACTTGTATCTTTGATTTCTGAATCGTTTTTAGAATATTTAAACAGCACCTTGTTATCGTGTTCGCTTTTAAGGTCCATAAAATCCCGTAAAGTGACCCAAAATATGAAATTACCTCTTCTGTGCCGATTTCATTTCGTAAATGCCCGGTAATGAAACTGAAATTATGTTAACAGTTTTGAATCTGGAATTCATGAGAATATTTGCCCGAAATATTAAAAAGGCTTGGTGTAAAACAGAATTTTTAGCTAGGCAAATTTCTTGCAAATTATTTTTTTGGCCAAAACAAAAAAAATCTCATTGTTCCCGTAGTTTAAGAATTTGCTTATAGCCGTCATATTTGTCTTTTTTGTTGGCTTTTTTCGTTTTTTTTTTCTGAATTTAGGTCAGATTGATTTTTATCGCTGAACTCATTCATTTGAACGTGGGTGCGTGTGAGAATTTGAGTATTACAGTTTAAAAAGCTTTTTACATATTCCCATGTGTCTGTTTGCAATTGATTCTGAATGAATTCAAATAAAATGTGAAAGATTTTAATTTCGAGGGTATGATAAGGAGAATTTTAACAGGTGTAAACAAGTAAAAAAGCAGTAAGTTCGGAGGGCCGAACTTTTAATACCCTCCACCATTTGGTACAAATTTGGCAATTTCAAAAAAAAAAAAAAAAAAATCACTTAAAAATTCTGTTAAAATCTTAAAAATACCGAATGTTTATACGACGACGTGGACCTGTATAGGCAACTTTTGTCATAAGTTATTACAATATTTAAATGCGAAACTTGAAGAAAAATCTGTTTATAATGTATCTAAAATCATCAAAATACCGAATATGGGGGGTACCGTTATATGGGGGCTATACGAAGACGTGGACCTGCACAGACAATTTTCTGGCATGGGCTGAAGTATCCATTACGAACTTCACATGCGAAATTTGAAACAATTCCGGTAAATAATGTCGCTAAAATCATCAAAGTACCGAATATCGGGGGGTACTGTATATGGGGGCTATACGAAGACGTGGACCTTTTAGCTGTTTTATGCTGCAGTACCCATAACGAACTTCACATGCGAAATATGAAACAATCCCGGTAAACAATGTCGCTAAAATCATTAAAATACCGAATATCGGGGGTACCGTTATATGGGGGCTACACGAAGACGTGGACCTGCACAGATAATTTTCTGTCTTAGGCTGTAGTATCTATTACGAACTTCAAATGCCAAATTTGAAACAAGTCCGGTGAATAATGTCGGAATTGTTTCAAAACGTTATATGGTGACTATAGGAAGACGTGGTCCTGCATAAGTAATTTTTTGTCATTAGCTGTAATTTTATATACGAAATTTGAAACAATTCCGGGGAGTATTGTCTCAAAAATCATGAAAATGCCGAATATCTGGGCACACTGTTATATGGGCGCTATACTTAAACGTGGACCTATTTAGACAATATTCTCTTCACGGGGTAAAGTACTCAGAAGCAACCCCTTGTGCGGATTTTAAGACAATTCCATAAAAAAATTGGCTAAAATCATCAAAATACCGAATATCGGGTGGTACCGTTATATGGGAGCTATACTATATCCAGGAGATAAGGTATCCGCAAAGTACTCCTAGTGTAGAATTTCAGACAATTGCATTTAAAACTGCGGCTAAAATCATCGAATATCGGGGGGTACCGTTTATGGGGCCTATACGATATCATGGACCGATATATCCCATCTCCGAACTTGACCTATCTTAATTCGTTTTGACTCTAACGTGATTAAAACAGACGGAAGGACAGACTAGGCTAAATCGTCTAAGAATTTTTCACTGATCAAGAATATATATACTTTGTTGGGTCTAAAATTATTATTTCGATGAAAAAAATATTATTTCCATACTATGTATGGCGCAGGGTATAAAGAAGTATGTACCACTCTCAGTATTGGTAGTTCACAATGTCGGTGATACCCCCTACATACCACAAGGGCAATAGTACTGACACCATTGCTAAAAAATAATGTGTTGTATTTAGAAGGCAAAATAATTTATTTTTATCATACCAAATAATAAGTAACTGCGAAACTACAAAGCCTACTGTAGCTGGATCTGGTGGGATTTTTTTTAATCCGGGTACAGAGTATCGATAAATTTAATACAACTCCAAACGAGTTTAAACCCACCATGTGACCTCTAATTGGATAGGTATTTTCATTAGTTTTCAAATTATACATCTATTAAGCATCGGTTAATAGATCTAACCCGGATCTTGGACTCGAATTTTCGTATAAAATGTCCAGGTATCCGGGTCATTCCCTTAAGAAAGAAATATTTTCCCCGAAACCCGAGAGTTTTTATTAAACTAGAGTTAAGCCAAAATAATCGAAATATAATTATTTCACTTACGGGGATTTATCTGTAAAGGAATGACATACCTGGATTGAAACTGAGTTTGTATGTTCATGTGGGAAATAGATGAAATGTTTTTTTTTTTTTTGAACAGCCACCTCCCACAAACAACAATAAAAACCACAACAAAAGTATGGTTCAATTGTAATCCATAGAGTTGAACAACTACAACAAATAAAAATATTAACAAAAACCTGCAAAATGTACAAAAATAGCTGTACATTTGAGAGCAGTGTTGGCATGTCGTATTATTATCTGACCCAATTAAGCGGATATAAAAGTAAATACAATTTACAACAATACAATACGTACATTCATACACATTGATATGGCTATTTACTGTAAACAGGAGATAGCAACATTTAAATATTTATGAGATGATTCATTTATTTACTTGTCCAATGGTTAACAGCAGCAGCAATATGATTATAAGTATTGATTGTTAAAAGTAGCTTTCAAGCACTGTGTGATGGCATACTGAAGATATGTTGTTGAAATACATACTTAATAATGGAAATTAGATTTATAAAATTAAATCATTTTATTGGAGGAAGAATAGTTTTCTTTGGTAATAGAAACGAATGTTTCATAACCTCTCTATTTTATTACCTATCTTTATAGTTCTCAACCTACACTTCAACAGATAGATAGATAGATAGATAGATAGATAGATAGATAGATAGATAGATAGATAGATAGATAGATAGATAATATGTCTGTCTATCTAGCGATAAATCTAATTCTATCAAATAAAAAGTGATATAATAAGTCTGGTTTACATATTTAAATTTGTCAGATTTGTACTATATCTACTAAGTCCCTCACTTTATATGAGATACTTGATAATTTTTCGAAAAGTTTGAAATATACGAAATGTACCACATATAGCTTACCGGAGTAAAACACTTCATCTAATGCATTTATTTCCAATTTTATGCGAATAGTTTTTTTCGCAAACTATGAGAGATATAAAAGCTGAGAAGAAAAATGCAACAAAGTCAAACGCCATAATTTAAAAAATTTTTAAATTTTATTGAATGAAAGCAAAATATGTTGGAAATATCATCAAATTTTAGAATAAGTTCAGTTTTGTCAAAATTGGTCACATTTGGTACGAATCATGCCCTTAAATGGCCAATGAAACCGTGAGACGATGTCCAAATGTTGCTCTGCGGTATTTTGACCCATTCCCGGCAAAGCGCTTGCTTAAGGTGGTCGACACTTTGGTATTTTTTAGTGCCAACTTTGTTTTCCAAAATAACTCCAGACACAAAAGTCCAACGGATTGATATCCGGAGATTTTGGAGGCCATTGTGCGCTGGAAATGAAGGGAGGAACCTCATTTTGTAACCATTCTTAGGCGGGGCGTGCTGAGTGCGATAGTGCTGTGTCCTGTTGGAATGTCCAAGGTCTGTGGCCAAAATTTTTGCATGCCCAAGTCTTCAATAAACCCTCCAGGATATTTCCACGATAATATTCGGCATTTATTCTGATGCCACGGTCGATTAATACGAGCAGAGAGCGACCATAGGCTGTTATGGCGGCCCACACCCTCATCAGGCCGGCGCTTGAGTTCTGGTGGACAACCGAAGGTGCACATTTTCAGCTGACCTCTTTGGCAAGTAAACACGATCATTTTGTCTGTTTACAAACTGCTGGACAACGAATGTTTTCTCATCGGAGAAACCAAACCAAAACTACTACTTTCGGCCAAGGAAAGCAACTCTTTAGCTCTTTTGAGTCCATTTTCTTTCTGTTGCGGTGTAAGTTCTTGCACTTTTTGGAACGTCAATGGCTTTACCCCGAGATCATTTTTCAATATTTGCCAAATGGAATATTGCGATATGTTCATTTTTCGGGCTCTGCGACCCGGTTTTCGATCAAGTAGCTTCTTTACTTTTCGAACAATTTCTGCTGATTTTCTTCCGTCCACTTCTTGACGTCGGGCTATGCTACCGGTATCACGAGCGATGGTACCAGACACAAAAGATTTATTCATATTTAAATGCTGGAGTGCTCTAACGATAGCCACTTGTTGTTTCCCAGCCAAATATAAAGAAATCACACTATCACGCTTAAATTCCATCACGAATAACTCTTTTCCTGGAAAATTCTCATCAAAATGCTTGTGTACGCTTGTAAACAATATAATAAGCTGTCATTGGAATAATTTTAACGGCTGTCGGACGAGTGGCTTAGAAATGTCAGCAGTCTGAAGTTGTTTGCAGTTTTTCATCTCACCCTGAAAGTATAGAAAAATTTTACCTTTTGTGTTAGAGGTGCCAAAAGGTGTATGTCGATATCTTTCACCTTTCCAACGGACCTTGTGTTGGAAGAAATATTGAACTGCGTGAAGTTTACAAAATATCGAATGTTTATTTCGCTTTTTATGAGCATTTTCAAAATTTGGACCCTTTGTGGCGTGGCACCAGATGGGTTGGGACGATAAATACTATTTTCACACCAGATATATCATTGGAAGAAATATTAGGATTGGTAAAATTTGAAAAGAATCGGATGCTCATTCCGAATTTGATGACCGTTTTGTTATTCAAAATTTTAAGCCCCCTTTGTAAGGGAGGTGGTACCACTAGGAGTCGTCCGCATATTCACAACAGATCTTGTACTGATAGAAGCATTAGGATATGTCGAGTTTAAAGGTAATCGAAATTATCATTTCGGATTTTGTTAGCTTCATGGCTATTCAAAATTTTGACCCGTTGTGGGGGAGGTACCAGAAGGAGTAGACCGATACAGCCCATCTTCACAACATCTAATGAGGTTAAAAATATTGGAATGTGTCTAATTTAAAGACAATCGGACTCTTATTTCATATTTTATAAGAGTAATAATTATCCTAATTTTGGGCCCTTTGTGGATCCATTTTCCACCTGATCTAGAACTTTTGAAATTTTAGGATTTGTAAAGTTGAAGCAAAATTGGGTTATCCTTTCTCTGTCTAAGGAGCAAGATATTTTATTAGAAAATTTCGACCTTGGGCGAGGTATCAGAAGGAGTGAATCGATATTGCCCATATCCGAACTCGATCTAAGTTTTACAATAATACTGCGATGTACCTTGTCTGGACCAAATCGGACATCAGGCGCACCAGCCATCTAGACAGACAAACGGACAGACAGACACGCTCAGATCGAAGCTAAATGTCCTAGAACGGATTTGATCCAAAGAGACCTAATGTCTTAAACAGTTATTTCGATGAGCCGCGTTTTTGCCATATCAAATGATATAGGCACTCTCTAGGCATATTGGTTGAGGGTATAATTAACATTTTCAGTCACTAATAGATTACAAGCTTTCTTATTTAAAACTCCCCTATATATTTACTCTTATACTTCACATCATATTTTGCCTCCCAAACTAATGTCATTCACCTAAATCGTTCCACACAATCCAGACGCACTCTCTCTCTCATAATTTCCTCTAAACAACACTTGTTCGTGAGCAGTAGATCCCATAAACTCATTTCCTAAGCCAATAGAATAAATCACAATGATTGATATGCCCATGGCAAAACGCCTTGACCTTTTTCCAGCTAACCCTTCATGAGTCTAAAAATCAAGTAGATGTGAATGAGAATAACAACTACAACAGCGGCAAGAACAACAACATTCATAATAAATATTAACTGTGAATTCAATTCAATTGTTAATAATTTCTCGACAAGTTATATACACAAAACCGTAATGGCATAATAGTTTCAATGCAGTTATTGTTGTTGTGGCTGTTGTTGTTGTTGTTGAATTATATGATTGCAATCGATGATTACATCATTAGTGTACTTAGATGGATAATTGATGATTGTTTAAGTTCAAGTTTAAATTTATTATCGAATAGCAACAAATGTTAGGGTAATTGGTATTGGAATACTGTTAGGGACGGAGAACGAATTTGTATTCACAAACTTTGGGTTAATTTATTTGCAAGGCTAACGAAGCAAGGAGATTGAGGGGCCTTAGTGCGGGCCCTTTTTAAATGTAATTGATTAATAAATATACTTAATATATTTTTCATTTGGAAAACCTAAACTAGTAAAGAAAATATAAAAGAGTCAAAGTGATAGTATTCGGTTAGTAGATTAAAATCCCATAAGGGATATTTCGGTCCCCAAGCCAAATTTACGTTTTGGTATAGCCCCATATAAGGATATACTCCTATTTTAAGTATTTTTTACATGTTATCCATATTTTTATAAAGTTTTGTACCTTTCATATCCGATTTGATCCAAACTCGGTATATCAAAGCGAGATGGGCAAAATTGGTCTACTCCTTCTGGTACCTCCCCCACAAAAGGTCAAAATACATGTGAAAGAAATATCAGACTCTCTTCAAACTTCACACATCCCTAAATTTTTAACCACCCCACCACCCCTTTTGGTACCTCCCCCACCTAGGGACATAATTTTCAATACTTAACGCTTTTTTCAAAATTGGTGTCTTGGCCACAGTTTTCAATTGATTTGGCCCTTATTTGGCTTCTTGGTTCCTAAGGAAGTAGAGAACCTCTTTGGAGAAAATGGTCAATGTTGGTCAATGTTTCAAAGTATCATAGCACCCACATAAAGTTATCTTATTATTTTACAAATTTCGAGGGTATTGACCACATTTTCAATCGATTTGCCAAAAATTAGTTTTTAGGTTACTGTGGCTGTACATACAATGTTCTTTCATTTAAATATATATTTTGACCTACATTACGATTATTAAAACTGTTGACCCTGTTGTTGGGCCAGTATTGTTCATTTTAATTCAGAACTTAGTCTGATATAACCAGTAAAGAAAGTCCTAAAGTCGGGCGGGGCCGACTTTATGATACCCTACACCACTTTGCTAATTTAGTAGAGCTGCGCATAACAATTAAAAGTTTTTATGGGAGAACTCAATCATACACGCTATGATTATAATTATAATTTAAAATTCAAAGGACTAAATATGCCGAAGCATTTGTATCTTTTAAATTCGGACTTGTATTGCCCATTTGGTGCAAAATTAATTTAAAATCAGATAAAGATATATATGTCCAAATCTGAACCGATCTCGAAAAAAATTTGCAAATATATTTCTAAGCTGTATACAACATATTTCCTGAAATATCGTTGTTACAGAGTGCATATTACGGCTGTGGGTAAGAAATACTAGAAATCGGATGAAGATTATATATGGGAGCTATAGCTATATCTTAACCGATCTTCACCAAATTTGACATACTAGCTTCTGGACTCAATTCGGTCGTAAGTGCCAAATTTCATCCCGTTTGGGCAAATATTAGACGTTTGGTGCACAATAAAAGGTAAATCGGACGAAGTTATATATGGGAGCTATATCCAAATCTGAACCGATCTCGATAAAATTTAGCAAAGGTATTTCTGAGCTGCATTTGATATATTTCCCCAAATATTGTTGTTACAGAGTGCATATTACGGCTGCGAAGAACAAAAAGAACAAATCGGATGAACAATATATATGGGAGCTATAGCTATATCTGAACCGATTTCGATAAAATTTGGCATACTTATTTTCAGGCCTAATTTGGTTGTATGTGCAAAATACCATACTATTCGGGCACGTTTTGTGCACAATAAAAGGCAAATCGGACGAAGATATATATGGGAGCTATATCTAAATTTTTACCGATTATCTCCAATTTCAATAGGGTTCGTCCTTGGGCCAAACAAATGTTGTTTGCAAAATTTCATCTCAATCGGATAATAAATGCGACCTGCATTTTGTTCACAAGAATTCATGGACATACGGACAGACGGACTGACAGACGGACTGACATGCATAAATCAACTCAGAAAGTGATTCTATGCAGATCATCAAAAGAAACTATGGGTCTATCTCGTTTCCTTTTGCCTGTTACAAACAAATGCACAAAGACTTAATACCCTTACCACTATGTGGTGTAGGGTATAAAAATCGACCAGCACTGTAAACTTAATTTTTACTTTGTTGAACATCTTAATCAAATCTGACTACAACTACATTTTTTCCAAGATACACTCAATGTAGTTAGTTGGCTTAAAAAGTCATTGGCGTGTGGGTTTTCTGAATTTTCGATAGTAATTTACATACAATTGCTTAGCATGATGCCGTAAATTCTTTGTTTGGCATCGTTACTTTTACATTGATTCTTGATTTGTTTGCTTTTAAGTCAATTTGATTTTGTTAGTGTTGTTGTTGTTTTTGTGCTTACTTTTCGTTTCAATACATTTTTGTTGGTGTTTGGTTTTGTTTATAACCCTAAACGCTTGGCTGATTAACATGTTGACCGGTAAATTGTTTTGTTCATACTAAGGGCTAACATTGACTCACCTGGCCACAAAAAGCAGGGCATTAAAACGCAATGAAAGAAAAAAACTGGAATTGGCATTTCGAAAAGGTCTACCTACGGCAATGCTTAGGAAAATCGATTTGTTTGCATTTCTTTGGGAAATGAATTCGAATTCTTTGGTTTTGCTAAAAACGCCACAAAACAGGTATCTACGAAATCGTAAGGTTAAAGTCAAAGATGCAAAGATAATTAAGAAGTCAATATCAATGAAGTTGTTTTTATACCCTACAACACTATGTGTTGTGTAGCTATGTCCATGTTAATTTGTAATCACTCTACAGGTCGCAATTATGGCCCGATCATCACGAAATTGAAAATGAAGGTTGGGATAGGGTCAGAATAGAACCCTATTGTTTTTGGAGATGATCGCATAATATTTAGGGGTTGAAATGAACCTAAAAATTAAAAAATTCCTTATTTTGCAGTTGTTCTGAAAGTCGCAATTTCAGACCAATCGACGCGGAAGTTAGCATGGGGCTAGCGCTTAGGGCTGGACAGAAGCCTTCTAATTTTGATGGTCATCGGGTAATATTTAGTGGGTGGAATAGACCATACAATTTGTGTGAAATAAAAGTCAAAATTTCCATTAAACCGCGAATATTTTTAATCCCTGCGAAATTACAAATAGACGAACATATCAATTCTGACCGTTTTGTAGATGCCGATAGTAAATATATCGGATATATATATAGCGAAATATATACAATGTATATATACGAAGGAAGAGGATGTTAGCTAAAATGTTTATATCTCAAAAATGGCTGGACCGATGTTGACAAATTTTGTCTATTCAGAATGCTCACTGGGCATAAAAGTATAAAATCTAAAAAAATCGCATAAAAAGATGTAAATAATGATGTTAATATAGATTTTGTATTATTTTGAGACATTTTTTTATTTTTTCATATTTTTTATCGCATGCCATTTTTTCAATTTGACTTTTAATATTGAAGTGTAATATTTGAGTTAATTTTGGGTTATTGGTTGGGGTTATTTTATACATATTGCAATTATCGTCCGATCATCACGAAAATTTTCACAAGGGTAGAGTTAGGCTCAGAAGGGCTAGGTAAATTGTTTTCAAAGATGTCCGCAATATATTTAGGGGTTGAAATGGACCAACAACTAAAAATGTTCCTGATTTTGCAACCGTTATAAAGGAAACCAAAAGACGCGATAACTCGCATGAAGTTAAAGTTTAGGACAGCGGGTAAAATGGACCACTGCTTTTGTGTGAAGAAAATACCAACATTACTTACAGGCGTTATCCGAAATACATAAACGGCGAACTTCTGGCTTTTTATGCTGATTTCTTTGAAGAATATAGCCAAATATTGTAGACAATTGTAGACAAGAAGAGCCCCTCTTGCATTTGGAGATGATCACAAAATATTGAGGGGTTCAAATGAACCAAAAACAGAAAAAAATTCCTGATCACACAATAGAAGCCAATCGACACGCCTGAGAAGTTAAGATAGTTAAGGACAGGGAAGAATTCCAGAATTTTTGATGACCATTGCATTATATTTAGTTGTAAAATAGACCACAACTACTAACAAACCCTTAGCTTTTCGACCAGGGACATTCGCAGAATATTTACGCACTCCGTAGTCCATGGTCCATTTCAACCCCCAAATATATTGCGGACATCTTTGAAACCAATAGGCCTAGCCCTTCTGAGCCTAACCCTACACATGTGTAAATTTTCGTGAGGATCGGACCATAATTGCAATCTGTATATAATAATCCCAACCTGTGTTGTAAGGTGTATTACAAAATATACACTTCAATATTATAAGTCGAATTGAAAAAATCGCATGCGATAAAAAATATGAAAAATTAAAAAAAATGTAACAAAATACTAATTAAACCGATGCGATTTTTTTAGGTTTTATGCTTTTATGCCAAAAGGCCAAATTGACAAAAATTGTCAAAATCGAGCCAGCCATTCTTGAGGTATAAGCATTCTAGCTAGCATCCCCTTCCTTTGTATATAAATATTGTATATATTTCGCTATATAAATCCGATATATTCACTATCGGCATCTACGTAACGGTCAGGATCGACCTGTTCAACTATTTGTGATTTCGCCGGTATTAAAAATATTCGGGGTTTAATGGAAAATTTGCCTATTATTTATCACAAATGTTATGGTCTATTTCACCCACTAAATATTACCCGACGACCATCAAAATTGCAACCTGTAGAGCAATTGCAAAATCATTAAATTTTTCAGTTTTTGTTACATTTCAACCCCTAAAAATTTGGCGATCATCTCCAAAAGAAATAGGGTTCTATTCTGACCCTAGCCCCACCTCTATTCTAAATTTCGTGAAGAGTGATTACAATTTGACATTGACAGACGGACGGACGGACATACATAGCTAGATCGACTCAGCTCGGCGAAATATTTCGAGGTGTTACATAATTTTTGGCTCAATCAAACTTTTAGTACCCCCAACACATTGTGTTGTAGGGTATAAATATTGTTTTAATACCCCAAACACGACATGGGGTGTAAATATACTAGTAGTGCAAATGCTACGAAGATTAGCATGACATCGTAGTTTCGGTCAAAAGCTAAGCTAAAGCTTTTGCAGGACTATCTGAGATTATTTCAAGAATAAAATTAAAACAAGTAAGCAAAGGCTACAGTCGAGCGGGCCGACCGTGGAATACCCTACAATACTATAATAAACGATACAGTTTATATAGGCGAGATACTCGAAAGAATTCCACAAGATATTCTGACAAATAATAAAAGAAAACCATCAGGTTTCGTTCTCTAATTTTCGAATAATAGCAACTTTAACTAATTTGCTCATTTCCAATTTATTGGTAGATGTTCCTAAATCTGGAACCAATATTTCCCAAAGACCTACAATCTCTCAGAAGTGGCAAAAGATTAAAATTTATTATTGGTTTTTGACGGAAACGCATCTATATGAGATACAGACATTTGACTATATTCTTCAACGAAATCAGCGTTAACGAAATAGTCAGAAGTGCGTCTTTCCTGTATTTGTGAATTTTCCAAAAAGTCACTGGAATGGACATTTTTGTATTTTGTCTACAAAAGTTGACAAGCTATTCATACATTGAATATTATTGGATGGCCATCCAAAACTGATTGGCTTTTGCAATGTCCGGTAACCCCCATTCAAATGTGCGTGAGGATCGGATGATAATTACGACCTCCTGACAATTTTGCACATTTTGGTCCATTTCAACCCCCAAAAAATATATGGCGATCATCTCCAAAAAGAGTAGGCTTCTATTCTGACCCTCATCTTATCCCCATGCAAAATTTGGTATGGATCGGCCAAAAATGCGATCTGTATATGATATCCTGATATCCTAACTACTTAGTTTTGTTAGCTGTACAAATAATACCAAATGTTTAATTCATAATGAAAATATGCCAAAAATATGACAAAATTGAAAAAAATATGAGAAAATGTTAGAAAATCAATATTTTCATCTTTAGAGAGATATTTTTATGCGATTTTTTTAGACGTTTTTTCTTTCCTGCCAAGAGGCCATTCTGAATTAATGAGAACTGTCGAAATCAGTTCAGCCGTTTTCGACATATAAGAGATTTTCCAAGCATATCTTCTTTGATAGACATATATATCGCACATATTTTGCTATATAAGTTAATGTTAGAAGTTAAAGTTTGTTTCACACTGCTATGGTGTTTCTTTATTTTGTTACTAACATTTATGTTGCGGTGCTATGCACCTCTCTTGTTGGATTTACAATTATGATTGCTTCAACTTAAAACTAATATTATACTGCAGCCTGGTCGTGCTCGTTATTACGCTGAGTCATCACTTGCGGTGCGCTGGTATTAGTGCGCGTGTTTGTGGCGGATGACTCCCCTGGTGTCATATTCCTGTTGATTTGTCGGACTGCTTGCGCAGCATAATGATGGGAATGTTTACTAGTTGGTTTGCATATTTAGTTTGATGTTTATTAGGGTGAGCCGTTAACTCCTCCCTCTCGAATTATCAAGCGTCTCGATTGATGTGTTTAGAAATATGGCAGATTATAAAGACTGCCGCGTTGATTCAAGTTAATATTGTGGTTTGCTAGTTGTTTTGTTTTGATAACAGATTCTGTTGTGCCGGCTGCCAATTGGCTTTCTGACACAGTCATTTCTATTTGAGGTCTAGACATTCCTTCATGTGGGGTCATTTTTATAATTTTCATACTAGTTTTGCGTCTTTGCCTCATTTTTACTGCCATCAGGAGGATGACCAATGCTAATATGAGACTGATGTTAAAACATAAACTGGTCTTGAATTCAGTATTTAGACGCTCGATTCTTTTATTACTTTTCACGTGCAACGTTTTTAGTAGTTGTAGAGATAGTATTTCTTCGGTGTAGTTGTTTCTAGCTGAGTGTTTTAGTAGCGCAGGCAACGGTTTGGAGTAAGCAGCTTCTTCGACGGTGAAATTTTTGTTGCCTATCCTAATTGTAGAATTACTAAATCTTATTAAATAAGTTCCTGTTACATTTTTTTCGTTTCCATTTATGACAATATTTTCTTTTATGTTATTTATCAAAATTAATCCAGGTTCTATTTCCTCTAAATTATTAATGTGATCTGCATTTACTATTGAACAATTATGTGGGATATTAGTTACTAATTTAGGAATACATGTATTGTTTGTTATATTGGCTACATTAGATTCTAGACATAATTCAATACCATTTATTTTTTGACAAGGACTTTTAATTCCAAATGTTGCTCTTTCACATTTTACAATTTTCTTATAATCAAGATTTAAAACAGTATTTTGATTTTTTACAGGTCTTATGGTTATGACATTACAAATTTCTTTTACAGTTTTGGGAATGCTTATAATGTAAATTATATTAGTACTATTGTTTACAATTTTTATTCGTGCGAAATTTAAAGCTTGTTCAATGTTTTGAAACGGGATTTCATCTTGATTAAATATTTCTTCTATTTTTCTAATTTCTATTTCCGATAAAATAAATGTGTTTACAATGTTGGATTTTGTTAAATGAATGGCCGAATTAATATTCGTTATTTCCTCCTTTAAAATTTCAACTTTGTACTTTGCCTGCAATATGAGGGTATTACGGAAGTCCTCACTAGTCTTTAAAATTTTTGAAATACTATTTGTCGCATTCGTTATCTCCTGCATTCTTTCTATTAGATCTCTGTTGATTATTAACTGGTTATTGCTGTTGTCTGTTAACTCATTGATTTTGTTTTTCAAAAGCATAAGGTCATCATGGTCTGGACTACCTGCCAGCCATTTCCACGCCGTTCCAATCTCATCAAGAGATCTTTTAGATCTCTCTTCAGGCATTAGCCGATTTATAAGGTGAGATAGGGTAGTGATGTCATTATGTAGGAAGGGGAGTAGTGGGTGGTTGTCTGGAATTCCTTTGGCCAAGTCGTCCTTGATCCTCTCTAGAGTGTCATGATATTCCTTGATGTTAATAACATGCAAAACTTTGAATGTCCCTGTTTGTATTTTTCCTATTCCACTCTCTATAAGAACCACTTCTGATTGAGAGTAGTCCAATATTTCTGTGACCCCTAAGCAACCTGTAATTAAGAACTGGAAACCCGGTAAATAAGTAAGTCAGTTTCTGATATGACTCTTATGGACTATTCTCCCTGATTGAGTCAGGACAGTTGAGTGCCTATTCTCCTTTACAACTTCTTCTTTGAAACGTTTAGATAATTTGGTTCCTAATCTCTTGTTCTGTTTGACAAATATTTTCTGACCTTCTTGATATTCTTTTGGTTCTTCCCTAACACGATTATGATTTGCCAAATCATTTTCCTGTTTCCTCAAGAGTCTTTCGTAGTTGTTAAGGCGAGTCCTTTCGTAGTCCTCTGGTCCAAAGGTCGTCGGTCGTCCAAAAAATAGATCTACGGGTTTCTTTCCAATCGACGAATGTATTGTGTGATTGTACTTGTTAACGCTATCTTGCAATAGCTCCTCAAAAGAGTAATCGGGTCGCTCACACTTACTGCAACGCATAATTTCCGATAAGGTCGAATGGAATCTCTCTATTTGCCCATTAACCTCGCTCTTATAAGGCGGTGCCGTAAAAATTTCCATGCCAAGTTCGTCTTCCAACATAAACCGAATGGTCTGAGAATTGAAAGATCGCTCGTTATCAAATACAATTGACTTCGGGACCCCAAAGTAGAAAATTATTTCTCTCAATGGTTTCCTAATGTCTTCAATGCCTTTGCCATTTATCATTCTGGTTACTGCGAATTTTGTAAATTTGTCTATTGCGGTTAAAACTCGAAACTTGTCTGTAGAGAAGATATCTATGTGGATTGTATGCCCAGGATAAGTTGGCATAGGTGTCTTATTAAGTTTGGGAGCGTTCGGATGTCGCTCATACTTATTTTCTTTACATACTTTACAGATATTGATCACATTCTTTATTTTCCTAGTCATAGAAGGGAAGTAATAGCTCTCTAAAATTTGTCTCCTATTCTCGGCATTATTCCTATGTGCTCTGTTGTGAGTCTCAATAATGATTTGTTTTTGTCTCTCCTCATCAGTAACATCTTCAACCATTGTTCGAGCGAATCGTACTTTAATGTTTCTGAAGTGATGAGGGTACAGTGCTTGAATCATAAGCATAACTGGCTCTGAGGTCTTGATGCCGTTGACTACTGTAGGATTTAAGTATCTCTTTAATATGACTTTCAGATCTGATTCCGCTAGACTGGTTTCTTTAATGATATGTCTATGGTAGGAGGGAAATACCATGTTAAATTCATATGAGGAAGCTGATGATTCCTCAATAATGATCTGATTTTTGAAGGTATTTATTGGCACCTCAGCGGAAGGAATTAGGTCTTCCGATGAGTCCTCGGCACTGTGAACCGTGGGCGTTAGGGAGTTAACATCTGTCACTGGTGGTCTCGATAGCGTGTCCGCGACTACATTCGTGCTACCTGGTTTATAAATTAACTCGTAATTATATTCTTCTAACTGTGCCTTCCACTTCTTCATCTTCACATTTGTGTTCTTGTTGCTTAGCGCAAATGTCAAAGGTTGATGGTCGGTAAATATCTTTATGCTTCTTGCTCCATACAAGTAACAATTCAATTCCTTTAAAGCCCAAATTATCGCCAGCATTTCTTTCTCATTTGTCGCATATTCCTCTTCTGCCCTACTGAGAGTTCTAGAAAGGTATGTGATAGGTCTATTGCCTTGAGATAAAACTGCTCCTAAAGCGTATTTCGAGGCGTCAGTAGTGAGTTCAAAGGGCTTATCAAAGTCGGGATAGTTCAAAACGACTTCCTCCGATACCAAACAGTTCTTGAGCTGTTTGAAACTTTCAATCTGTTCGGAATTCAAATTGACACTGATTTTTTTTGACTGGTTTCTCGGGGTTTTCCCTATATCGCCTCTCATCATGGAAGTTAATGGTTTGGCTATTTGAGCATAGCCCCTTATGAATCTCCGATAATGTCCAGTCAAACCTAGGAACGATCGCAAGTCATGAACTGTTCTGGGTTGAGGGAAATTAACTATGGCCTTAAGTCTGTCTGGGTTTGCAGAAAAACCTCCTTCCTTTACATTGAACCCTAAGAAGTCAATTTCTTCCTTTAAGAATTCACTCTTGTCCAAATGAACTTTCAGATTAGAGTCTTCCAAAGTGCGGAATATTATCCTCAAATTTTCAATGTGTTCCTTTTTAGTCCTACCAAATATCAAAATGTCATCAATGTAGACGTAGCACCGTTTCCCTATATGCTCTCTAAGAATATCATCTAGAGCTCTTTGGAATATTGCAGACGCGTTACGTAGTCCAAATGGTAGTCTTGTGAACTCGAACTTTCCATTCTTGACGGAAAAAGCTGTTTTCTCAATATCGGATTCCCTAAGTGGAATCTGATGGAATCCGCTCTTTAAATCTATGGTGGAAAAGTATTTCTGTTCGCCTAAGTTAGCCAAGATTTCTGTAATTTCAGGTATGGGGTATCTGTCAGGTCTAGTTATCTCATTAAGTTTCCTATAGTCAATAACCATGCGGTATTTTTTCACACCTGAAGCATCTGGTTTTTTTGGTACTATCCAAACTGGAGCATTATATGCGGACCTGGAAGGGCGAATTATCCCGTCCCTTAATAGTTCTTCTATCTGTTTGTCAATTTCGGATTTTAGTGCCATTGGATACGGATAGGATTTTGAATAAACTGGACTATCACTACTCGTATTAATTTCAGCTTGTACGATTGTTGAATAAGTGAGTTTTTTATTGGGATCTGCAAAAAGGTTTGGATGGTCATCCAAAATATTCCTGACTTCTTTTTCATCTTCGGGATTTAGATGATTTAAACGTAGATTCATGTTATTAATCTCATCAATTTGCAGCTCTTTCAAAGGAAATTTCTTTCCATCCAGAATTGTGAGATAGGATCTCCAAGTGTAAATCACTGCATTCAAAGATTTCAGGGTATCATTCCCTATTATCCCATCAAAGGTCTCTAGACCAGGAAGGATGTAAAATTCTAACTTTCCGATCCCGCAATTAAAAATGTCAATAAAACTATGGGTCTCTATACTAACTATGCCGCCTACGGACTTAACATGAAAAGGTTTCTGGTTCTTTAGAGGGTTTCTAATAAATTTGCCATTAATATAATTTTTGTTCGAACCGGTGTCTATAAGAAATTTAAGTTCGTTGCCATTTTTCATTCTGAAAGGGAGGTATGGCAACGTTGAAGCTAGTCTAAAAAATTAACGTCATCTACAATTGCCAACTGATCGTCTAGATCCTCCTCGTACGCTTCGTCATAGGAAACCTCATATTCCTGTTCATCAGAACCATTCATTTCATCCGGCTCTGCATCCTCACGCATTTGGGCCTCAACATTAAACATTCTCTGCTGCTTTTGCGGCCGATGAATATTTCCTGAATTATTTCTCTTAAAGTTAGGCTGAACATTGTTAAAAGCATTACTCAACTGTGGCCTATTCTGATAGTTTACCTGCCTAGTCTGTATTGATTGATCCACGTCCATTGGTACAGCAGGTTTAGGAGGAAGTGGGGGTCTGTATCCTCCATATTGGGGGTGTCCAAAATTATTCACTACTGGAGGTCGATTCGAAAAGTTCGCCGGCCCTCCGTATTGTTGTTCTCCACTTCGGAAATTCTGATAACGATATTGAGTAGGGCCTCTGTACCTTTGGTCACCTTGAAAATTCCTATCACCAATCGTCAGCTGTGGGTAAAAATGTCTAGGAGGGTTAGTTTGGGGGATCCTGTTTGGTCTAGATCCTTTCTCGGTAGCGTGTTGAATACGCACACCTAGATTACCTAATTTTAAACAGGCATTTAGAGCCTGAGGCAAACTTGTCGGGTTTGTAACACTCATTAAGCTTGGAAGATTACCATTAAGTCCTCGAATAAAGGTGTCCAAAGCCTTGTCCCTATATGTTTGGGTCAATACATCCAAAGCCTCGTTCCCTATATCCAGACAATCAATCTTGTCCAGAATCAAAGACAAATGGTGGTAAACCTTCTGGTAAAAATCTGTTATGGTTTGCCCACCCTGAGATAGGACGGTCATTTGATACTCTAAGGTCGAAATATCTCTCTTATCTGAAAAATGCAGCACTAAACACTTTCTTATCGCTTTCCAATTTAATGGGGTCCGATAAGACTCCAAAGCCGTGTCGGCCTCACCAACAATTTTATGCCTAACAGTGTGTAGAATTGTGAAGTATTTGGTTGTTCCCCTTTGTGACTCATAAATGTTCATGATCCTATCAACAGCTTTCCTCCACGAACTAAATTCTCCTGGCTTGCCCGAGAATTCCCTTAACGTCTTCACTATGTCTGGTATTCTCTCTCCTTCTGAGATATCCCCAGATCCTTCTATGTCGACATCTTTAGTGGCGGTAACATCCTCCCCCTGTTTGAGAAGGTTTGCCACCGTCTCACTTATTATTCGTTTCACCTCATTAGTCTGACTTTCCGTAAAGGGATTAAACCTTACGGGAGCTGCCCCAGAAGGCGAAGATGTCTGTCCTGAAACACTCATAGCTTCGACCCTTGTTATTAAGTTGTTTAAATCTTCCGGCATTGGCCGCTCGAAAAAAAGGAGAAAAAGAAACACCAAATCCTAGTTCTCGTCACAAATCTATTATCAAAATTTCTTTAAACTTATTTCAGCACGGATATGACTCTTTAAATTTGGATGCCACACTCTATTTTTTTGTTTAACTTAATCTAACATTTCGTATTTCTTACATTTGTTAATTTCGCACAAATATGATTTTTTTGTAAATTTAGATGTCACACTTTGTTTTTTGTTTTACCTTACTCTAACATTTCTTTCTTCTTACTTTGTTATTTTTGTTAAACGTATTCTAGCACAAATATGATTTTTTGTAAATTAGATTTCACACTTTCACTTTCTGTGTTATTCCTTATTTTGTTTAATTTTATTTTAACATTTCTTCTTTTTTACTTTTGTTAAATTTATAATAACTTACTAATAATAATTTGATCATTTTCCTTATATCCCGGTAGTCCGCTAGTTCTTACGTAACATCCTTTTCGTACTCCTACTCAGGAACGGTTCTCGTACCGGCTGTTGGGATGTTTTAATCCTTGTGGTTGTTGGGTTCTAGGATGTGTTGATCCTTATAGTTGTTGGGCGCCAGTTAATGTTAGAAGTTAAAGTTTGTTTCACACTGCTATGGTGTTTCTTTATTTTGTTACTAACATTTATGTTGCGGTGCTATGCACCTCTCTTGTTGGATTTACAATTATGATTGCTTCAACTTAAAACTAATATTATACTGCAGCCTGGTCGTGCTCGTTATTACGCTGAGTCATCACTTGCGGTGCGCTGGTATTAGTGCGCGTGTTTGTGGCGGATGACTGCCCTGGTGTCATATTCCTGTTGATTTGTCGGACTGCTTGCGCAGCATAATGATGGGAATGTTTACTAGTTGGTTTGCATATTTAGTTTGATGTTTATTAGGGTGAGCCGTTAACTTATATCCGATTTGTTGGATGTTAACATCAATGTAAAGATCAGAAGTAAACTTGTCATGGCTTTGTGATTTCGCCGAGATTTAAAATATTTGCGGTTTAATGAAAATTTTTGAATTTTTTCAACACAAAATATATGGTATATTTTACCCGCTAAATATTATCAGATGACCACCCAAATTGGTAGGCTTCTTCCCCGCCCTAAACTCTAGCTACATGCGAAATTCCGCGTCGATTCGTCTATAATTGCGACCTGTATAGCTACTGCAGAATCTGACATTTTTTCAGTATATGGTCCATTTCAACCCCTAAATATTATGCGATCATCTCCAAAAGAAATAGGCTTCTATTCTGACCCTAACCCCACCTTCGTGCAAAATTTCGTAAGAATCGGGCCATAATTGCGACTGTAAAGTGATTACAAATTAACATGGACAGACGGACGGACGGACATACATAGCTAGATCGACTCAGCTCGGCGAGCTAGGAAGATCCATATATACTTTCCTATATGGGAAGCCAATATTTCGAGGTGTTACATCAATCAAACTTATAATACCCCCAACACATAGTGTTGTAGGGTATAGTGAATATCTTTTATCAATTTTTTTTCAATTTTTGTCATAATTACGAAAAAGATGGAAGAAAAACTGAATTTTGAACCACCGTGAACCGTAGTTAAGGTGAGCCTGGAACCCGGCCATTATAGGTTACCAGTAGTCTCCTATTGTGCAAATACCGATTTCAGCTACTTCAAGGTGTCATATTTTCCATAAGATATTAGGCTACATCCTAACATATCGATTATATCCGACCTATTAATCGATCGCAAGTTTCCCCATAAAATAAAATTCACAAAAAAAAATTAAAAAATCGACGAGCACTGTAAATTTAATTTTTATTTGTTGAACATCTTAATAAAATCTGACTACAACTACATTTTTTCCAAGATACACTCAATGTAGTTAGTTGGCTTAAAAAGTCATTGGCGTGTGGGTTTTCTGAATTTTCGATAGTAATTTACATACAATTGCTTAGCATGATGCCGTAAATTCATTGTTTGGCATCGTTACTTTTACATTGATTCTTGATTTGTTTGCTTTTAAGTCAATTTGATTTTGTTAGTGTTGTTGTTGTTTTTGTGTTTACTTCTCGTTTCAAGTTGTTTTTGTTGGTGTTTGGTTTTGTTTATAACCCTAAACGCTTGGCTGATTAACATGTTGACCGGTAAATTGTTTTGTTCATACTAAGGGCTAACATTGACTCACCTGGCCACAAAAAGCAGGGCATTAAAACGCAATGAAAGAAAAAAACTGGAATTGGCATTTCGAAAAGGTCTACCTACGGCAATGCTTAGGAAAATCGATTTGTTTGCATTTCTTTGGGAAATGAATTCGAATTCTTTGGTTTTGCTAGAAACGCCACAAAATAGGTATCTACGAAATCGTAAGGTTAAGTCAAAAATGCAAAGATAATTAAGAAGTCAATATCAATGAAGTTGTTTTTATACCCTACAACACTTTGTGTTGGGGCAAAAATTATGTAACACCACGAGATATTGGTTTCCCACATAGGAAAGTATCTTCCTATCTCGGCGAGCTGAGTCGATCTAGCTATGTATGTCCGTCCCTTCGTCTGTCCATGTTAAATTGTAATCACTCTACAGGTCGCAATTATGGCCCGTTCATCACGAAATTAAAAATTAAAGTCGGGATAGGGTCAGAATAGAACCCTATTGTTTTTGGAGATGATCGCATAATATTTAGGGGTTGAAATGAACCTAAAAATTAAAAATTTCCTGATTTTGCAGTTGTTCTACAAGTCGCAATTTCAGACCAATCGACGCGGAAGTTAGCATGGGGCTAGAGGTTAGAGCTGAGCAGAAGCCTTCCAATTATGGTGGTCATCGGGTAATATCTAGTGGGTGGAATAGACCATAAAATTTGTGTGAAATAAAAGTCAAAATTTCCATTAAACCGCGAATATTTTTAATTCCGCCGAAATCACAAATAGACGAGCAGGTCAATTCTGACCGTTTCGTAGATGCCGATAGTAAATATATCGGATATATATAGCGAAATATATACAATGTATATATACGAAGGAAGGGGATGTTAGATAAAATCTTTATATCTCAAAAATGGCTGGACCGATTTTGACAAATTTTGTCTATTCAGAATGCCCTCTGGGCATAAAAGTATAAAATCTAAAAAAATCGCATAAAAAGATGTAAATAATTATGATAATATAGATTTTGTATTATTTTGTGACATATTTTTTATTTTTTCATATTTTTTATCGCATGCGATTTTTTAAATTTGACTTATAATATTGAAGTGTAATATTTGGGTTAATTTTGTGTTATTGGTTGGGGTTATTATATACATATTGCAATTATCGTCCGATCCTCACGAAAATTTTCACAATGGTAGAGTTAGGCTCAGAAGGGCTAGGTCAATTGTTTTCAAAGATGTCCGCAATATATTTAGTGGTTGAAATGGACCAACAACTAAAAATGTTCCTGATTTTGCAACCGTTATAAAGGAAACCAAAAGACACGATCTCGCATGAAGTTAGAGTTTAGGACAGCGGATAGAATGGACCACTGCTTTTGTGTGAAAAAAATACCAACATTACTTACAGGCGATATCCGAAATACATAAACGGCGAACTTCTGGCTTTTTATGCTGATTTCTTTGACGAATATAGCCAAATATTGTAGACAATTGTAGACAAGAAGATCCCCACTTGCTTTTGGAGATGATCACAAAATATTAAGGGGTTCAAATGAACCAAAAACAGAAAAAAAATCCTGATCACACAATAGAAGCCAATCGACACGCCTGAGAAGTTAAGATAGTTAAGGACAGGGAAGAATTCTAGCATTTTTGATGACCATTGGATTATATTTAGTTGTAAAATAGACCACAACTACTAACAAACCCTTAGCTTTTCGACCAGGGACATTCGCCCAATATTTACGCACTCCGTCGTCCATGGTCCATTTCAACCCCCAAATATATTGCGGACATCTTTGAAACCAATAGGCCTAGCCCTTCTGAGCCTAACCCTACACTTGTGTAAATTTTCGTGAGGATCGGACGATAATTGCAATCTGTATATAATAATCCCAACCTGTGTTGTAAGGTGTATTACAAAATATACACTTCAATATTATAAGTCGAATTGAAAAAATCGCATGCGATAAAAAATATGAAAAATTAAAAAAAATGTAACAAAATACTAAAAAAATCGATATTAACATCAGTATTGACATCTTTTTATGCGATTTTTTTAGGCTTTATATTTTTATGCATTTATGCTTTATAAAAGAGCATTCCGAATTGACAAAAATTGTCAAAATCGGGCCAGCCATTCTGGAGATATATGCATTCTAGCTAACATCCCCTTCCTTTGTATATACATATTGTATATATTTCCGATATATTCACTATCGGCATCTATGTAACGGTCAGGATTGACCTGTTCGACTACTTATGATTTCACCGGGATTAAAAATATTCGGGGTTTAATGGAAAATGTGCCTATTATTTATCACAAATGTTATGGTATATTTCACCCACTAAATATTACCCGATGACCATCAAAATTGGAAGGCTTCTGCCCAGCCCTAATCTCTAGCCCCATGCTAAATTCCGCGTCGATTGGTCTATAATTGCGACCTGTAGAGCAACTGCAAAATCATTAAATATTTCAGTTTTTGTTACATTTCAACCCCTAAATATTATGCGATCATCTTCAAAAGACCTGCATTCTAAATTTCGTGAAGATCGGGCAATAATTGCGACCTGTAGAGTGATTACAATTTGACATGGACAGACGGACGGACGGACATACATAGCTAGATCGACTCAGGTCGGCGAAATATTTCGAGGTGTAACATAATTTTTGGCCCAATCAAACTTATAATACCTCCAAAACATAGTGTTGTAGGGTATAAATATTGTTTTAATACCCCAAACACGACATGGCGTGTAAATATACCAGTAGTGCAAATGCTACGAAGACTAGCATGACATCGTAGTTTTAGGTCAAAAGTTAAGATAAGGCTTTTGCAGGACTATGTGGCAATATTTCAAGAATGAAATTAAAATTAAATGTTCAATATGCATGAGAAAATAGTTTTAAAGTGAAATTTCCGATAGAGCAAAATAGGTATTTGATAAAAGGGGACCATCTGAAAAAAAGCGATGCTTTCGTAGACATTTATGTTTTTGGATCCATATCTATGATGGTTATTGGAAAAGAGGAGTCATTGGGTGCATCATTTGATTTTATTATGTGGTAGATATGGAGATGTTTCTTTGGAGAATCTTCATTCTAGTCACAAGGGTTGCAGATCTGTAGGAACTATACCGCAAATTGAAGTGTTGTAGAGTATCAAATGATCGGCCAAGCCCGACTATAGCCTTTGTCTACTTGTTTCTTTTTTTTTTTGGTTTGGTATAATATAACAAAAATTTTAGTAAAGTTAACCCCTTAACTTTACTAAAATTTTTGTTAAACCTGTCGAAAAAATTATAATTAAATACCGTAGATATGTATATCTCAATCTTTTTGGTTTATATTTACATTTTCATTGACCGATTATTGTAAAAATAATTTATTGAAATGTTGTAACCATTCCCGTTCACCACAATTTCGAATGCCACTTAAGCGGCATAATCGTACTTCTTTATTTGCTGTTTAATTTCATTGTTGTGAATTTCGTTTACACTTGAACTTTAATTCCTACATGCAAAAGGAGCAGCGGTAGCGACAGCAGCAGCAGAACACTTAAATCGGAGATTGTGTGGTAAAGTTATTTGCAAGTGAATCATTACTGTGTGCTATTTGTTTACGGGAATTTCAAAAAATAATAAAATAAATAAAAAAGTGAAATAATTTTAAATTAATTTATAAGTTCTGATTATTAGGGCGAATATAGTGGTTTTTGATTTCATTCGCTTCTTTTATATCCTCCAACCACACTTTGTCATTCCGTTTGTAACTCCTTGAAATACTCATGTCAGACCCAACTAATTATATACAAGGTGGCGCAAAAGTAATCCTCCTATCTGAAAATGCTATAAATGTCAGTTCTGTTTGGACATTTTTGTAGTAAACACATGCCAAATACACGCTAATAAACAATGTTACTCTACACTGTCCAGAACGCGGGATATTGGTGACTATTTATTAGACCAATACTCGGTCAGTGACTTTGAAACAACGTGAAGTTCGTCGCAGTATTCCTGGCCTACTGGTGAAACACTGCGACGTTTGGCCGCTCGCCTCGAAGAGACTGGCACAACAAAAAATTCTTCCAGGCGTAGCAGACCTCGAAGTATCCGTTCTGCAAAGAATATAGCTGCTGTAGCCGAAGATGTCAAAGAAGCGCCGTCAACATCGACCAGACGACGTGCAACGCAAATGGGTATCAGTCGACGTTCTTTACAGCGAATTTTAGTACAAGATTTGAAGATGTTTCCGTACAAAGTCCAGATGGTACATCAGCTTTTAGCTGCTGACTATTATTATCACCACCAAGAAGAAGATGAGTTATTATCAAAAACCAATAAGGAAAGTCTTAAAGTCGGGCGGGGTCGACTTTATGATACCCTGGACCACTTTGCTAATTTAGTAGAGTTCGCATAACAATTAAAAGTTTTTGTATGTTTTAAATTCGGACATGTGTTGCCCATTTGGTGACAAATTTAAAATCGGATAAAAATATATATGGGAGCTATATCCAAATCTGAACCGATCTCGATAAAATTTGGCAAAGATATTTCTGAGCTGTATTTTATATATTTCACTGAATATCGTTGTTACGGAGTGCATATTACGGTTGTGGGTAACAAATACAACAAATCGGATGAACAATATGTATGGAAGCTATAGCTATATCTGAACCGATCTTCACCAAATTTGACATACTAGCTTCTAGACTCAATTCGGCCGTAAGTGCCAAATTCCATCCCATTTAGACAAATATTAGACGTTTGGTGCACAATAAATGGCAAATCGGACGAAGTTATATATGGGAGCTATATCCAAATCTGAACCGATATCGATAAAATTTGGCAAATGTATTTCTGAGCTGCATTTGATATATTTCCCCAAATATTGTTGTTACAGAGTGCATATTACGGCGGCGGTGGACAAAAATAACAAATCGGATGAACAATATATATGAGAGCTATGGCTATATCTGAACCGATTTCGATCAAATTTGGCATACATATTTTCAGGTCTAATTTGGGTGTAAATGCAAAATTCCATACAATTCGGGCTGATATTACACGTTTGGTGCACAATAAAAGGCAAATCGGACGAAGATATATATGGGAGCTATATCTAAATTTTTACCGATAATTTCCAATTTCAATAGGTTTCGTCCTTGGGCCAAACAAATGATCTGTGCAAAATTTCATTTGGATCGGGCAATAAATGCGACCTGTACTTTGTTTACAAAAATACATGGACATACGGACAGACGGACGGACGGACAGACGGACGGACATAATACCCTGACCAACTTGTGGTCTAGGGTATAATAATCATGAGTGATGAGACCCCTTTTCATCTAAGCAAAATTTTCGCTTCTGGGGCACTGAAAATCCGCGTGTAACACACGTAGAGCCATTACACCCGCTTAAAGTCATTTTATTGTGTGCTGTTTTCGGTCTATATGTCTGTTGTAATCATGCTATCTTTGGAAATTTTGCACAAATGTGTATTTTGCCAGTAGGCAAAGTCAGGTTAAGTTTGCAATGGGCAATGTCGGTCCAAGTTTTCATATAGCTTCCATATAAAGATACCTGCCAATATTCGACAGTTTTATGACTTTATCCCCATTATTCAACGGAATTGTTTAAAATTTTGTACCTGAAGTGAAAAAAAGTTACGTATGCAGGTCCACTTTTTCGTATAGCCCCCATATAACGATTTTCATTTGGGCGGTACTTTCCAACGGAATTGTTTTAAAGTTTTCAAGTTCCTTCCAAATGGTGAAGGGTATTAAAAATTTTGCATGGCTGAACATAACTGCATTTTTACTTGTTCTTATTTGGCTTATTTTCTCGACTTTATTATACACTCATTGTTATGTCTACAGAGGGCATATATTATTCCTTAAACTGTGTACATCTCAATATTTCTACCAACCCCCCAACTAATGAAAATGTGAGACATATCAATCCACTCATTCGTATAACTCTGGCACAAACGTTCCAAACTTTTGGAAACATAAAATAAAAATCTTATAATGTGAAAAAATGCAATTTCAGTGTTTAATTTTTTTTTAAATCTTCCAATTAGACAATTTTAAAAAGATTTTAAATAATCACAACTTCCAAAAAATTCGAAATAATTCGCCAGTTATCTTCAGTGTATGTAAAGGGTATCCAAACTAGAACATAGATTTTAAATTTGGCGCCATTCAAAGTGTCATTATTTGAAATTTGTACTAGTACAAGGTAACTAGTACAAGGTGCGAGGTTAGTAAAAATGAAGTTCGCAACTCACGATCAATTTGAGGTCAGAATAATGCTCCAAAAGATAAATTAATGGATAAATCTGCCGAATCTTGGTATGTTAGTGATGTAAAGACAACAACGCGTCTTCGACTAGTTCAATCGACCAAAAAATTTTACAGCTTTACGTGATGATATCGCTTAAACTTCAACAACCTCAATTCGACTACGAGCTCGGTGCAAATTGGTGTCTCCAAATCCACTATGCAGCGAATTTTGACGAAAGATTTGCAAATTCATGCATACAAAGTACAATTGACTCAGGAACTGGGCAGCGAATGAAATTATTTAATTGGGTAGAGACAACATAAAAATGCTAATTTTTCTGATAAAATTATCTTCAGTGACGAGGCATATTTCCACCTCATCTCACCAGAAGCAACTGATTTACACCTTTAGATTTTTTGCATCCAAAGCCGCGGCTGCCATCTGCACGGTATCTTGGTTCATACATGATCTCATTCTGTCTATTTTAAATATAGTAAATTTTCATGTTTTTTATAACCTTCACCTTGGAAAGGTGGGGATATAAACTTTGTTATTCTGTTTGTAACATCCCTAAATATTCATCGTAGACCCAATAAAGCATATATATTCAGCATAATATTTTAAGTCGATTGAACGATGTCCGTCTTCCTGTTGAAATCACGATACAGCCCACATTATTTGACGTAGAGCTCAAAATTTAGCTGAACAATTTGTATTGTGTCTAGGATGGTTGGTATTGAAAATGAATGTAAATATATTGGTCCACATTTTGGTATAGTCTTCATATAACTGTACCTCTCGATATTCGGTATTTTGATGATTTCTGCCACATTTTTCACGGATTTGTCTAATAGATGGTATTTGTAAGTCATAATGGGTTCTAGCTCGTGGGGCGGAATATTTTGTATGTAAGTCCACATTCTGGTATAGTCCTCATATTCGGTATTCGGTTTTTTTTTTATCATTTTTGTAACATTTTTTACGGATTTGTCTAAAAATTGGTATTTGTATGGTATTGGGGGTTCTGGTTCGTGTGGCGAAACATTGTGTACATGTATAGATCTACGTTTTGATATAGCCCCCATATAACGGTACCTGCCGATATTCGATGTTTTGATGATTTTTGTCACATTCTTCCACAGATTTTTCTAAAAATTGGTATTTGTAGTTCATAATGGGTTCTATCCCGGTGGCACAGCATTGAATATTTAGTTCCACGTTTTCCTATATCACACATATAACGATACCCACCGATATTCGGTATTTTAATAATCCTAGTCACATTTACTCAAGTAATTGTTTCAAATTTGGTATTTTAGAAGATTTGATAAATGGCAATCCTAGAAGTTCTAAATTGTCTGTAGAGGTTCCCGCTTTAGTGTGGCCATATATAACGATCTAACTCACTTTATGGTTTTTTTGATAAGTTTAACTGTATTATCCAAACGGTCTTACTGGTATATAAAGTTTAAAGTGAAACACGCTTAAAGTCAGGTATTTTTATATAAAAATGGTTCGTTTACCCTAAGGTGGAGGGTATTACAAGTTCGGCCCATCTGAACTTAATGTTTTTTACTTGTTTTTATTTAAAATTTTAAAGTGGAACACCCTTCAGTTAGATAACTTAACTAAACCCGCTTTCAAATTTTTGCTATGATGATCCTCCTCTACGAGTGGTAATGAGAAATTTGCGAAATATCACAAACCTACAATTCATTTCACGCTATATCTAATTACTGAAATAGCAATTTCGTTTAAACTAATTTCATTCCACCCCATTACATCATATAATATATCCACTTACTGAAAGTAGCATGCTTCTGTTTTTTCCGTGTGTGGGATTTATCCGTTTTTTTTGTTGTTGTGTACTTTTATTTTATTCATTGATGAATTAATGATGAGGTATTAAAAGTTTATTAAATGTCGGTCCATTTATGTATGTGCGAACACGATGACTGACGGCCGATTAATGACAGACTCAGTGGCGACAGCGATGCTTGTGTTAATCACAACATTCAATAATATTCAATTGTAGTTTTCAGTGAGAAATATATTCTCACTTCTGCCGATGATGATGGTGGTGGTGGTCGGTGTTGATGACAACGGTTGTGGCAGCGGTTTTCTGGTTATGACGCTGCACCTTTCCGCATTTGTTGAAGCATTTAAGCTTATTTTAATGGAACATCGTTTGTAAAGCAGAACAAAAAAACAAACAGAAAAGAAAAAAAAAAACATGCGAAGATAATTGTTAATTAAAGATAAAATGTATGTGCACGAATAGCTATTGAGGATAAGAACATGCATGTGTCTTTATAATTTTCGAAATTGTCATAGTCCAATTAGGTGTAAAATTGGATTTCCAATACTCGTGAGGAATATTTTCTATAAATTCTTCTTATTTTTATACCCTATATATACAGGGTTTCCCATATTCGACGGACCTTTGGGCCCTTTGGGCCCATTCCAATCGACGAGGCTTGTCCGCTGGCAACATTCTTTGCGTCAATTGAATTTTGTACGGGAACAAATGCAAATCAATGCGAATAATCCGTTGTAAAGTGGACCGAGCCATGCCCAACTGCTGAGAACGGCGTTTTTGGGATGTTCTTGGGGACCTCTCAACACTGGCTCGTACGGCAGCGATATTCTCGGCCGATCGCCTTGATCGACTTTTATATGGCCTCTTCGGATTAGAAAGAGCCTTACCAGTCGAAAATTTTTCGTATAAACGCTTAATGGTGTTCTTAGAAGGCGCACTTCTCACATTTTTTTTTTACAATTGACTTCTTCTGTTGAATGTAAATTTCAACTATTTCAGAGCGCTCGCGTGGCTTGTATTGGTTCATGGTAAAAATCTGCTTGGACTGACGCTTCAAACGCGGTATGTCATTAAGCGATGTGACATCTATGTCAAAAGTTATGGCGTTGCCAGATGGGTCCGTCGAATATGGGTAACCCTGTACTATGTGTTGGGGTATTATAAGTTTTATAGGAAAGTATATATGGATCTTCTTATCTCACCGAGCTGAGTCGATCTAGCTATGTATTTCCGTCTGTCCTTTTGTCCGTCAGTCCATGTTAATTTGTAATCACTCTACAGGCCCGCAATTATAGCCAGATCCGATATGGCCAGAATAGAGGCCTATTTCTTTTGGAGATGATCGCATAATATTTAGGGGTTGAAATGGACCAAAAACTGAAAAATTCCCTGATTTTGCAGTTGCTCTATAGGATGCAATTATAAACCAATCGACGCGGAAGTTAGCATGGGGCTAGAGCTTAGGACATTCTTTCGCTTTTTGGTTCATTTTAAACACCTAAATATTTTGCGATCATCTCCAACAGCAAGAGGCCCCTCAGTATATCCAAATTTAGACTCATTTATATGATTTGTTTTTCTACGATATTTGGCTATATTCGCCAACGAAGTCTGTATAAAAAAGCCAGAAGTTCGCCTTTTGTGTATTTCGGATATCATCTGAAAGTAATGTTGGTATTTTTTCACACAAAAGTAGTGGTCCATTCTACCCCCTGTTCTAAACTCTAACCTCATGTGCGTGTCCTTTTGTTTCTATTTGTGACACTTTTTCGGCTGCAAAATAAGGAACATTTTTAGTTGTTGGTCCATTTCAATCCCTAAATATATGGCGGACATCTTTGAAAAGAATAGGCCATCCATTCTAAGCCCAACCCTGCCCTTGTGAAAATTTTCGTGAGGATCGGACGATATTTGCAATACTTATATAATATCCCCAACCTGTGTTGTAAGGTGAAAAAATATTACAAAATATTAAATCAAATTAAAAAGATTGCATTCGATAAAAAATATGAAAAAATAAAAAAATGTCACAAAATACTACAAAATCTATATTAACATCATTATTTGCATCTTTTTATGCGATTTTTTAGATTTAATACTTTTATGCCAAAGGGACATTCTGAATTGACAAAATTTGTCAAAATCGGTCCAGCCATTCTAGCTAGCATCCCCTTCCTTTGTATATATACATTGTATATATTTCGCTATAAAAATCCGATATATTTACTATCGGCATCTTCGTAACGGTCAGAATTGACCTGTTCGTCTATTTGGGATTTCGCCGGGATTAAATATATTCGCGGTTTAATGGAAAATTTGACTTTTATTTAACACAAATATTATGGTCTGTTTCACCCACTAAATATTACCCGATGACCATCAAAATTGGAAGGCTTCTGCCCAGCCCTAAGCTCCCATTCCGCGTCGATTGTTCTATAATTGCGATCTGTAGCGCAACTGTAAAATCATGAAATTGTTCGGTTTTTGGTCCATTTCAACCCCTAAATATTATGCGATCATCTTAATAGTAATAGGCTTCTATTCCGACCATAACCCCACCTCCATTTTATTTTTCGTAAAGATCAGGCCATTATTGCGACCTGTAGTGTGATTACAAATTAACATGGACAGACGGACGGACATACATAACTGGAACAACTCAGCTCGGCGAGTTAGGAGGATCCATATATACTCTCCTATGTGGGAAATCAATATTTCGAGGTGTTACATAATTTTTGGCCCAACCAAACTTATAGTATCCTAACACAAAGTGTTGTAGGGTATAAAAAGAGGACGTACGATGTAGGTCCTAGGGTTGGAGAGCTAGATGCACATGTTTTATGAAATCTGTTGTTACAAAATTTCTTGTAAATTTACCGGCTTTTTAAGATTGAAATTGATTTTTTATTTCACAAATTCTTTAACAAAAATAAATCGCAAACATCCCCAATTTTATTTACTTTAAACGTAATTTTCCTACCTAAACCTAAAATGGCAATCAATATCTGCTTCACCTGCCCCTGCATTAAATGACTGCCGTCTAAAAATAGAAACATTGTTGCTCTAAACAATAAACTTTAGTATGCTGTCAATAACAGAGTGAATTGCAATGAAATTGCAACAACACGACCACTTGACAAATGCAACAGCAACAACTTCAACGACATCCAAGTAGCAATTGACTTTCAAATCAACTGCTACAGCAGTCACCAGTCGAAACCTCCAACCATCCATTCATCCATCCATCCGTCTATCGAATGCCATAAACAATCATGGCCAGTCACAAAATGTGTAACAAAGACACAAACAATCGAATAACCATCACGTCTCACAATTTCCTTTAATCATCATTTCACCTGATATTGGAGTGCAAAAAGGATGGGGACCGAGAACGATGGAGGAGGATTGCAGTTTGTGGGCGAGCGCAAGCAAACGGATATCAAGTGTAGAGCTATGCACGACTACAAGTACGACGACGACAACAACAAGAAGAAGGTGGAGAGAAGATTGTCAAATTGCTGGAAAAGATTTCAATGCAATTTTTCGTTAGAACAACAACAATGTCCCGGCAGCCAACCAACCAACAACAACATATTGATTGTTGTGTATGCTATGATTACATAAAATGCCAACTAGCAGGACATAACAACCAACAATGACTACAAAATGTTGGCAACAAAACAGGCAAGGGTAACAAACAAAACCGAACCAAACCCCCTCCCAAAAAGAAACATCAGCGACAACAAACAACACTACCAATCGAAAGTAATTTGAGAAATTTTACGCTTCAATACGCTAAAGATACTTAAAACACAAGCACATATTGCTGCACCTCACACACGTACACACATGCATGTGACTATTTTTTGGCAATGTTCTGGTATGATGCATATCCCATAGGAGTAGGAAAAAGGCCTTCACACACACACACGTACTATGCAGGACACATGAATATCTTGTTGTTATGCCAATAGAAACGAATGGTTTTGGAAGCGACTCTCAGTTGGCCACAAAAGAAAATATCAAAATGAAAATTGAAAACAATTTCAACATTCTGAGGTAACATTAAAGACATGGACACTAGAAAGAGGAAGCAGTGCCCGTTTGGTTTTATAGATTCTACCCGAAAACGGTCTGTTAATGGATCAATAAACAGAAATGGCTGTGGAAAATGTTGAAGTCACTTAAAAATTGTACTTTCGGTTGACAATTGTAATCAAACACATGAAACGAAGTGATGTTGGATATAATCATAATAATAATAATAATTACACGCTTTAGGGTATTATAAGTTTGATTGGGCCAAAAATTATGTAACACCTCGAAATACAGGGAAAGATAAAAAAACTGCAATCAAGTCAAACGCCATAATTTTTTAATTTTTTTTTTTTTTTAAATTTTATTGAATGAAAGCAAAAATTGTCGGAAATAGCCTCAAATTTTTGCATAAGTTTAGATTTGTTTGAATTGGTCACATTTGGCACTAATTATGGCCTTCAAACGGCCAATTAAAACCGTCGCACGCTGCCCGAATGTTGCTCTGCGGTATTTCGGCCCATTCCCGGCGAAGCACTTGCTTAATTTGTCGACACTTTGGTATTGTTTAGTGCCAACCTTGCTTTTCAAAATACTCCAGACACAATAGTACAACGGATTGGAATCCGGAGATTTGCGCTGGAAATAAAGCGAGGAATCTCATTTTGTAACCATTCTTGGAAGGCGTGTGCTGAGTGCGATGGTGCAGAGTCCAAATGGAATGTCCAAGGTTTGTGGCCAAAATGTTTGCGTGCCAAAGCCTTTAACTCACCCTCCAGAATATTTTCGCGAGATGATTCGGCATTTATTCTGAAACCACGGTCGATAATACGAGCGGAGAGCGACCATCGGCTTTTGTGGAGGGCCAAACCATCACCATGGCCGGCGCCTAAGTTTTGGTGGCCAACCGAAGGTGCACATTTTCAGCTGACCTCTTTGGCAAGTAAACACGATCATTTTGTTTGTTCACAAACTGCTGGACAACGAATGTTTTCTCATCGGAGAAACCCAAATTCGGCAGTTCACCACTTTCGGCCAAGCGAAGCAACTTTTAGCCCTTTCGAGTCTATTTTCTTTCTGTAGCGGTGTAAGTTATTGCACTTTTGGGAATTTCAATGGCTTTTCCCCGGGGTCATTTTTCAATATTTGCCGAATGGAATATTGTGATATGTTCAGCTCACGAGTCATTTTTCGGCCACTGCGACGCGGTTTCGATCAAGTCGCTTCTTTATTTTCGAACTATTTCTGCAGATGTTTCTTCCTAGACGTCGGGCTACGCTACCAGTATCACGGTAACGAGCGATGGTACGAGACACAAAAGATTTATTCACATTTAAATGCTGGAGTGCTCTAACGATAGCCACTTACGGGTTTCCAGCCAACTATAAAGAAATCACACTATCACGCTTGGATTCCATCACGAAAACCTTTTTTCTGAAAATATCTCACCAAAATGCTTGTGTACGCTTGAAAACTACATAACGAGCTGTCACTGGAATAATGTTACCAGATTTCGAACGAGTGGCTTAGAAATGACAGCAGTGTGAAGTTGGTTACAGTTTTTTCATCTCACCCTGTTTGGTTCATCCCATTTTGCTGAGTCGATCTAGCTATGTTTATCCGTCTGTCCATGTTAAATTATATTCACACTACAAGTCGTATATATGACCCCATCCACTGGGCTGCGCAGACGCCTACCAAATTAGATAGTCATCGGAAAATATTTACAGGGTAAAAAGGATCAGAATTTTTATGTAAAACAATTCGAAAATCTCCATTAAACGGTGAATATTATTAATTCCTCCACCATACTATGGAGGGTATATTAACTTTGTCATTCCGTTTGTAACTCCTCGAAATACTCATGTCTGTCTGTTGTAATCAGGCTATCTTTCGAATTAATTGAGATAGATGGCTAAAAATTTGCACACATGTTTATTTTTAAGTAGGCAGGTGAAGTTCGTAAATGGGCCATGTAGGTCCACGTTTTCATATAGCCGCCATATAACGGCTCCTCCCGATATTCGGTATTTCAATGATTTTAGCGACATTATTCATTTGAAGTTCGAAATGGATACTACAGCCTAAGACAGAAAATTGTCTGTGCAGGTCCACGTCCTTTGTATAGCCCCCATATAACGGCACCTCCCGATATTCGGTATGTCGATGATTTTAGCGACATTATTCACCGGAATAGTTTCAAATTTGGTATTTGAAGTTCGAAATGGATACTACATCCTAAGACAGAAAAATGTCTGTGCAGGTCCACGTCTTCGTATAGCCCCATATAACTGCACCTCCCTATATTTGGTATTTGATGACTTTAGCGACATTATTTAACGGTATTTTTTCAAATTTGGTATTTGAAATTCGAAATGAATACTACACCTTAAGACAGAAAATTGTTTGTGCAGGTCCACGTCTTCCCATAGCCCTCATATAAGGGTACCTCCCAATATTCGATATTTTGATGATTTTAGCGTCATTATTCACCAGAGTTGTTCAAATTACGTATTTGGAGTTCGCTATGAGAACTACAATCTGTGACAGAAAATTGTCTATATAGGTCCAGGTCTTCGTATAGGCCCCATATATCAGTACCTCCCTATATTCGGTATTTTGACGATTTTAGGTACAATACCCATCGAAATTGTTTGAGATGTGGCATTTGAAGTTCGTAATGACAGATAATTGTCATGCAGGTGCAGGTCTTCGCACAGCTTCGATATAACGGTACCACCCTATATGGGATATTTTGACGATTTTAGCTACATTATTCACTGTTTATTTCAAGTTTCGAGTTTGAATATGGTAATGGCTTATGACAAACAATGCCTATGTAGGTCCACGTCGTATAGACCGCAATAGACGGCTATATTTAGTATTTTTAAAATTTTAACAGAATTTTTTAAGAATTTAATTTTTGAAAATTTCCAAAATTCGTTCCAAATGGTGGAGGGTATTCAAAGTTCGGCCCGGCCGAACTTACTGCTTTTTATACCCTACACCACAAGGTGGTCAGGGTATTATGTCTTTGTGCATTTGTTTGTAACAGGCAGAAGGAAACGAGATAGACCCATAGTTCCTTTTGATGATCTGCATGGAATCACATTCTGAGTCGATTTATGCATGTCCGTCCGTCTGTCCATGTATTTTGTAAACAAGTAGGTCGCATTTATTGCCCGATCCAGATGAAATTTTGCACATGTCATTTGTTTGAGCCCAAGGACGAACCTTATTGAAATTGGAGATAATCGGTAAAAATTTAGATATAGCTCCCATATATATATTTGTCCGATTTGCCTTTTATTGTGCACCAAACGTGTAATATCAGCCCGAATTGTATGGAATTTTGCATATACACCCACTATTAGGCCTGGAAATATGTATGCCAAATTTGATCGAAATCGGTTCAGATATAGCTATAGCTCCCATATATATTGTTCATCCGATTTGTTATTTTTGTCCACCGCCGCCGTAATATGCACTCTGCAACAACAATATTTGGGGAAATGTATCAAATGCAGCTCAGAAATACATTTGCTAAATTTTATCGATATCGGTTCAGATTTGGATATTGCTCCCATATATAACTTCGTCCGATTTACCTTTTATTGTGCACCAAACGTCTAATATTTGTCTAAATGGGATGCAATTTGGCGCTTACGACCGAATTGAGACTAGAAGCTAGTATGTCAAATTTGGTGAAGATCGGTTCAGATATAGCTATAGCTCCCATATATATTTTTCATTCGATTTGTTGTATTTGTTACCTACAGCCGTAATATGCACTCCGTAACAACGATATTCAGGGAAATATATGAAATACAGCTCAGAAATATCTTTGCTAAATTCTATCGAGATCGGTTTCGATTTGGATATAGCTCCCATATATATTTTTATCCGATTTCAAATTAATTGTGCACCAAATGGGCAATACAAGTCCGAATTTAAAAGATACAAATGCATCGGCATATTTAGTCCTTTGAACTTTAATTATAATTATAATCATAGCGTGTATGATTGAATTCTCCCATAAAAACTTTTAATTTAATATAGTGGTGTAGGGTATCCCGACTTTAAGACTTTCTTTACTGGTTTAAGATTGAAATTGATTTTTTATTTCACACATTCTTTAACAAAAATAAATCGCTGATCTCCTCCATTTTATTTACTTTAAACGTAATTTTCCTACCTAAACCTAAAATGGCAATCAATATCTGCTTCACATGCCCCTGCATTAAATGACTGCCGTCTAAAAATAGAAACATTGTTTTGCTCTAAACAATAAACTTTAGTATGCTGTCAATAACAGAGTGAATTGCAATGAAATTGCAACAACACGACCACTTGACAAATGCAACAGCAACAACTTCAACGACATCCAAGTAGCAATTTACTTTCAAATCAACTGCTACAGCAATCACCAGTCGAAACCTCCAACCATCCATCCATCCGTCTATCGAATGCCATAAACAATCATGGCCAGTCGCAAAATGTGTAACAAAGACACAAACAATCGAATAACCATCACGTCTCACAATTTCCTTTAATCATCATTTCACCTGATATTGGAGTGCAAAAAGGATGGGGGCCGGGAACGATGAAGGAGGATTGCAGTTTGTGGGCGAGCGTAAGCAAACGAATATCAAGTGTAGAGCTTTGCACGACTACAAGTACGACGACGAAGACAACAAGAAGAAGGTGGAGAGAAGATTGTCAAATTGCTGGAAAAGATTTCAATGCAATTTTTCGTTAGAACAACAACAACGTCCCGGCAACCAACCAACCAACAACAACATATTGATTGTTGTGTATGCTATGATTACATAAAATGCCAACTAGCAGGACATAACAACCAACAATGACTACAAAATGTTGGCAACAAAAGAGGCAAGGATAACAACCAAAACCGAACCAAACCAAACCAAACCCCTCCCAAAAAGAAACATCAGCGACAACAAACAACCCTACCAATCGAAAGTAATTTGAGAAATTTTACGCTTCAATACGCTAAAGATACTTAAAACACAAGCACATATTGCTGCACCTCACACACGTACACACATGCATGTGACTATTTTTTGACAATGTTCTGGTATGATACATATCCCATAGGAGTAGAAAAAAGGCCTTCACACACACACACGTTCTTTGCAGGACACATGAATATCTTGTTGTTATGCCAATAGAAACGAATGGTTTTGGAAGCGACTCTCAGTTGGCCACAAAAGAAAATATCAAAATGAAAATTGATGAATAATAATAATAATAATAATAATAATAATAATAATAATAATAATAATAAAATAATAATAATAATAATAATAAAATAATAATAATAATAATAATAATAATAATAATAATAATAATAATAATAATAATATAATAATAATAATAATAATAATAATAATAATAATAATAATAATAAAATAATAATAATAATAATAATAATAATAATAATAATAATAATAATAATAATAATAATAATAATAATAATAATAATAATAATAATAATAATAATAATAATAACAATAATAATAATAATAATAATAATAATAATAATAATAATAATAATAATAATAATAATAAAAATAATAATAGTAATAATAATAATAATAATAATAATAATAATAATAATAATAATAATAATAATAATAATAATAATAATATAATAATAATAATAATAATAATAATAATAATAATAATAATAATAATAATAATAATAATAATAATAATAATAATAATAATAATTACACCCTTTAGGGTATTATAAGTTTGATTGGGCCAAAAATTATGTAACACCTCGAAATAAAGGGTGAGATAAAAAACTGCCTAATTTTTAATTTTTTGTTAAATTTTATTGAACGAAAACAAAAAATGTCGGAACTACCCTCAAATTTTTGTATAAGTATAGATTTTTTTGAATTGGTCACATTTGGCACTAATTATGGCCTTCAAACGGCCAATTAAAATCTTCACACGCTGCCCGAATGTTGTTCTGTGGTATTTTGGCACATTCCCGGCGAAGCCGACACTTTGGTATTGTTTAGTGCCAACCTTGCTTTTCAAAATACTCCAGACACAATAGTTCAACGGATTGGTATCCGGAGATTTGCGCTGGAAATAAAGCGAGGAACCTCATTTTGTAACCATTCTTGGAAGGCGTGTGCTGAGTGCGATGGTGCTGAGTCCTGTTGGAATGTCCAAGGTTTGTGGCCAAAATTTTTGCGTGCCAAAGCCTTTAACTCACCCTCCAGAATATTTTCGCGAGATGATTCGGCATTTATTCTGAAACCACGGTCGATAATACGAGCGGAGAGCGACCATCGGCTTTTGTGGAGGGCCAAACCATCACCATGGCCGGCGCCTAAGTTTTGGTGGCCAACCGAAGGTGCACATTTTCAGCTGACCTCTTTGGCAAGTAAACACGATCATTTTGTTTGTTCACAAACTGCTGGACAACGAATGTTTTCTCATCGGAGAAACCCAAATTCGGCAGTTCACCACTTTCGGCCAAGCGAAGCAACTTTTTAGCCCTTTCGAGTCTATTTTCTTTCTGTAGCGGTGTAAGTTATTGCACTTTTGGGAATTTCAATGGCTTTTCCCCGGGGTCATTTTTCAATATTTGCCGAATGGAATATTGTGATATGTTCAGCTCACGAGTCATTTTTCGGCCACTGCGACGCGGTTTCGATCAAGTCGCTTCTTTATTTTTCGAACTATTTCTGCAGATGTTTCTTCCTAGACGTCGGGCTACGCTACCAGTATCACGGTAACGAGCGATGGTACGAGACACAAAAGATTTATTCACATTTAAATGCTGGAGTGCTCTAACGATAGCCACTTACGGGTTTCCAGCCAACTATAAAGAAATCACACTATCACGCTTGGATTCCATCACGAAAACCTTTTTTTCTGAAAATATCTCACCAAAATGCTTGTGTACGCTTGAAAACTACATAACGAGCTGTCACTGGAATAATGTTACCAGATTTCGAACGAGTGGCTTAGAAATGACAGCAGTGTGAAGTTGGTTACAGTTTTTTCATCTCACCCTGTTTGGTTCATCCCATTTTGCTGAGTCGATCTAGCTATGTTTATCCGTCTGTCCATGTTAAATTATATTCACACTACAAGTCGTATATATGACCCCATCCACTGGGCTGCGCAGACGCCTACCAAATTAGATAGTCATCGGAAATATTTACAGGGTAAAAAGGATCAGAATTTTTATGTAAAACAATTCGAAAATCTCCATTAAACGGTGAATATTATTAATTCCTCCACCATACTATGGAGGGTATATTAACTTTGTCATTCCGTTTGTAACTCCTCGAAATACTCATGTCTGTCTGTTGTAATCAGGCTATCTTTCGAATTAATTGAGATAGATGGCTAAAAATTTGCACACATGTTTATTTTTTAAGTAGGCAGGTGAAGTTCGTAAATGGGCCATGTAGGTCCACGTTTTCATATAGCCGCCATATAACGGCTCCTCCCGATATTCGGTATTTCAATGATTTTAGCGACATTATTCATTTGAAGTTCGAAATGGATACTACAGCCTAAGACAGAAAATTGTCTGTGCAGGTCCACGTCTTTGTATAGCCCCCATATAACGGCACCTCCCGATATTCGGTATGTCGATGATTTTAGCGACATTATTCACCGGAATAGTTTCAAATTTGGTATTTGAAGTTCGAAATGGATACTACATCCTAAGACAGAAAAATGTCTGTGCAGGTCCACGTCTTCGTATAGCCCCATATAACTGCACCTCCCTATATTTGGTATTTTGATGACTTTAGCGACATTATTTAACGGTATTTTTTCAAATTTGGTATTTGAAATTCGAAATGAATACTACACCTTAAGACAGAAAATTGTTTGTGCAGGTCCACGTCTTCCCATAGCCCTCATATAAGGGTACCTCCCAATATTCGATATTTTGATGATTTTAGCGTCATTATTCACCAGAGTTGTTTCAAATTACGTATTTGGAGTTCGCTATGAGAACTACAATCTGTGACAGAAAATTGTCTATATAGGTCCAGGTCTTCGTATAGGCCCCATATATCAGTACCTCCCTATATTCGGTATTTTGACGATTTTAGGTACAATACCCATCGAAATTGTTTGAGATGTGGCATTTGAAGTTCGTAATGACAGATAATTGTCATGCAGGTGCAGGTCTTCGCACAGCTTCGATATAACGGTACCACCCTATATGGGATATTTTGACGATTTTAGCTACATTATTCACTGTTTATTTCAAGTTCGAGTTTGAATATGGTAATGGCTTATGACAAACAATGCCTATGTAGGTCCACGTCGTATAGACCGCAATAGACGGCTATATTTAGTATTTTTAAAATTTTAACAGAATTTTTTAAGAATTTAATTTTTTGAAAATTTCCAAAATTCGTTCCAAATGGTGGAGGGTATTCAAAGTTCGGCCCGGCCGAACTTACTGCTTTTTATACCCTACACCACAAGGTGGTCAGGGTATTATGTCTTTGTGCATTTGTTTGTAACAGGCAGAAGGAAACGAGATAGACCCATAGTTCCTTTTGATGATCTGCATGGAATCACATTCTGAGTCGATTTATGCATGTCCGTCCGTCTGTCCATGTATTTTTGTAAACAAAGTACAGGTCGCATTTATTGCCCGATCCAGATGAAATTTTGCACATGTCATTTGTTTGACCCAAGGACGAACCTTATTGAAATTGGAGATAATCGGTAAAAATTTAGATATAGCTCCCATATATATATATTTGTCCGATTTGCCTTTTATTGTGCACCAAACGTGTAATATCAGCCCGAATTGTATGGAATTTTGCATATACACCCACATTAGGCCTGGAAATATGTATGCCAAATTTGATCGAAATCGGTTCAGATATAGCTATAGCTCCCATATATATTGTTCATCCGATTTGTTATTTTTGCCCTCCGCAGCCGTAATATGCACTCTGTAACAACAATATTTGGGGAAATATATCAAATACAGCTCAGAAATACAGTTGTAAATTTTATCGAGATCGGTTCAGATTTGGATATAGCTCCCATATATAACTTCGTCCGATTTACCTGATTTGTGCACCAAAGTCTAATATTTGTCCAAATGGGATGGAATTTGGCACTTACGACCGAATTGAGTCTAGAAGCTAGTATGTCAAATTTGGTGAAGATCGGTTCAGATATAGCTATAGCTTCCATATATATTATTCATCCGATTTGTTATATTTGTTACCCACAACCGTAATATGCACTCCGTAACAACGATATTCAGGGAAATATATCAAATACAGCTCAGAAATATCTTTGCCGAATTTTATCGAGATCGGTTCAGATTTGGATACAGCTCCCATATATATCTTTATCTGATTTCAAATTAATTGTGCACCAAATGGGCAATACAATTCCGAATTTAAAAGATACAAATGCTTCGGCATATTTAGTCCTTTGAACTTTAAATTATAATTATAATCATAGCGTGTATGATTGAATACTCCCATAAAAACTTTTAATTGTTATGTGGAGCTCTACTTAATTAGCAAAGCGGTGTAGGGTATCATAAAGTCGGCCCCGCCCGACTTTAAGACTTTCTTTACCGGTTATCCTGTTAGACTTATTTTTATATTTCCTTATATGTTGATTAAAATGTTTTTTCTTTTATTTCCAGGTAAGAAAAATAGGAAGATCATTCTCCATGCTCCAAAATTATATTGAGTGAGTTGAAACATATAATGTATTACTAATTACTAGTAGTATTTAAGTATTCAAATAAATACAAATAATCTTTAAGCATTTTTTTATTGATATTATTTCAACAGCAAAAAAGAACTCACTTTCGTTCGATTGATAAGCACAGGTTACACCCCAAAAAAATGTCCCGCCTTCACCTATCTACATCAATTTGGCTCTTGAATCATTGCAAAAATAACCGAAATGGATTCGATGTTTGTTAAAGTCACAGACTTGACAATCACCATGTGAATGGTACAACTGAACGAAACGAGGAAATGAACGGACGGGACAAGAATAGAAACAACTGACTATCATTCAATGGCATAATGGTTACCTGTTACACCATCAATCCATACCAAAAAAAGAACATAATGTGATATGTGTTGGAACATGTGAACACACAAACAAACACCAACATATATGTGCATACCTCTACAATAATACATAGACTCCACTGTGCATCAGAATTGTTTCGATAGTTCAATATTTGCCAATTTCATGAACGACTGATTATTTTGTGTTTTTTTTTTTTAACTCTGTGATGTGATGTGTTTCATTTTCATATCACAAGAATTCCAAAGCAAATGGACCGAAGAAACACAGGGGAGGAGACGAATTGGGATATTCTGGAATTTCGAATGATATTTTGAAAACCAAAAGCAGAGGAAGAAGAATATTCCAATTTGTCAACACATGATGATATCAATTCGCAAAAGAAACTTTAAAATCAGTTAGATTTCTGTGAAATGAAGTTATCCAGGTTTCCAATGTTTTGTTATATTCCGAAAGTAGATTGATGTACCCTATCAAATGGAAGGATTATTAACTAGCTTAACATTTCATAAGCCCGAAACATAACATGGATAACATATTCTCTAGATAAAAGTTGTTCGTCTATAGAAGGAAGACATTGGAAAAAATCGCTCTAGGTCAAGTGTTCAAAGACATTTTATCATGTGCGAAGTTTGATCTAAGTCTCATATAATAAAATTTAGATGTGAGATATTTCAACCAAATTGGATATTAGATTTGATTTTTATACCCTCCACCTTGGAAAGAAGGGTATATTAACTTTGTCATTCCGTTTGCAACATACCTAAAAATTCATCGTATACATATTCATAATCAGCATAAAATTCTAAGTCTATTTAATGATGTCCGACTGTCTATCTGTTGAAATCACGATACAGGCCATATTTTTTGACGCTCTACGTCAAACTAACAAATAAATACATCGGTCCACGTTTTGGTTTAGTTTGGTATTCGGTATTTTGTTGATTTTTGCCACATTTTTTTTTCATGGATTTGTCTAAAAAATTGTATTGGTAGGGTAAACTGGGTTCTAGGTTGTGTGGCGACACATAGTAAGTATAGGAGCAGGTTTTGGTATAGCCCCCATACAAGGGTACCTCCCGATATTCGGTATTTTGATGATTTTTGCCTCATTTTTTCACGGAGTTGTAAAAAAAACTTTATTTGTAGGTCATGATGGGTTCTAGCTCCGGTGGCGAAACATTGTATATGTAAGTTCACGTTCTGGTATGTCCCCATATAACGGTACCACCCGATAATTGGTATTTTGATGATTTTTGTCACATTTTTTCACGGATTTTTCTAAAAATTGGTATTTGTGGGTCATAATGACTTCTAGCTCCGATGGCGAAACATTGTATGTTTAGGTCCACGTTTTTGTATATCCCCATATAACGGTACCTCCCGATATTCGATATTTTGATATTTTCATAATGGGTTTCAACCCAGTGTCAGAAAATTTAATATTTACTTCCATGTTTTCCTATAGCGCAAATATAACGATATCCACCGATATTCGGTATTTTGATAATCCTAGTCACTTTTACCCACATAATTATTTCAAATTTGGTATTTTAGTAGATTTAATAGATGACAATCCTTTAAGTATAAAATTGTCTATAGAGGTTCCCGTTTTGGTATGACCCCATATAACGGACTCACTCACTTTATGATTATACCCTACAACACTATGTGTTGGGGGTATTATAAGTTTGATTGGGCCAGAATTTATGTAACACCTCGAAATATTGGTTTCCCATATAGGAAAGTATATATGGATCTTCATAGCTCGTCGAGCTGAGTCGATCTAGCTATGTATGTCCGTCCGTCCGTCTGTCCGTCTGTCCATGTTAATTTGTAATCACTCTACAGGTCGCAATTATGGCCCGATCTTCACGAAATTTAAAATGTAGGTGGGGTTAATGTCAGAATAGAACCCTATTTCTTTTGGAGATGATCGCCAAATGTTTAGGGGTTGAAATGAACCAAATACTGAAAAAATGTCTGATTTTGCAGTAGCTATACAGGTCGCAATTATAGACCAATCGACGCGGAATTTCGCATGTAGCTAGAGTTTAGGGCGGGGAAGCAGCCTACCAATTTGGGTGGTCATCGGATAATATTTAGCGGGTAAAATAGACCATATTTTACCATATTTTTGAAAAATTTCAAAATTTTTCATTAAACCGCGAATACTTTAAATCCCGGCGAAATCACAAAGCCATGACAAGGTTACTTCTGATCTTTACATTGATGTTAAGATCCAACAAATCGAATATATAGCAAAATATTTGCGATATATATGTCTATCAATGAAGATATGCTTGAAAGATCTCATATATGTCGAGAACGGCTGAACTGATTTCGACAGTTCTCATTAATTCAGAATGGCCTCTTGGCAGGAAAGAAAAAACGTTTAAAAAATCGCATAAAAATATCTCTCTAAAGATGAAAATATTTATTTTGTAATTTTTTCTCATATTTTTTCAATTTTTTCATATTTTTGGCATATTTCCATTTTGAATTAAACATTTGGTAATATTTCTACAGCTAACAAAACTAAGTAGTTAGGATATCAGGATATCATATACAGATCGCATTTATAGCCCGATCCTTACGAAATTTTGCATGGAGATAAGATGAGGGTCAGAATAGAAGCCCACTCTTTTTGGAGATGATCGCCCTATATTTAGGGGTTGAAATGGACCAAAAAACTGCAAAATTGTCAGCAGGTCGTAATTATCGCCCGATCCTCACGCACATTTGAATGGGGATTACCGGACATTGCAAAAGCCAAGCAGTTTTGGATGGCCATCCAAAAATATTCAATGTGGGAAATAGTTTGCCAACTTTTTTAGAAAAAAAAAATACGAAAATGTCCATTCCAGTAACTTTTTGGAGAATTCACAAATACAGGAAAGACGCACTTCTGACTATTTCATTAACGCTGATTTCGTTGAAGAATATGGTCAAATGTCTGTATATCATATAGATGCGTTTCAGTCAAAAACCAATAATAAATGTTAATCTTTTGCCACTTCTGAGAGATTATAGGTCTTTGGGAAATATTGGTTCCAGATCTAGGAAGACCATTTACGTGCAACATCTACCAATAAATTGGAAATGAGCAAATTAGTTTAAGTTGCTATTATTCGAAAATTAGAGAACGAAACCTGATGGTTTTCTTTTATTATTTGTCACAATATCTTGTGCAATTCTTTCGAGTATCTCACCTATATAATCGTTTATTGTAGTGTTGTAGGGTATTTAACGGTCGGCCCCGCTCGACTGTAGCCTTTGCTTACTTGTTTTTTTTATAAGTTTAACTGCATTATGCAAAAGGTCTTACTGGTATATGAAGTTTAAAGTAAAACACGCTTCAATTCAGATACTTTTATATAAAAATGTTTCCTTCATCCTAAGGTGTAGGGTATTAAAAGTGCGGCCCGGCTTTTTTACGTGTTAGATATATTCTAGGGGACCAATGTATCCCGTATAAAATTCAAATCTGGTAGCCATAAGAATAAACAGAATTTGTATTCTTGAAGGCTCAAACTTGCTTACAAATCTTCTAGAAATATTTTCAAAGTTGTCTTTATGGCTCTCAACTGTTGTAGGGAAATTAAATTCCGTTAAACATTTACACGACATTTTTTTAAATAAAGAAACGTTTTTTGTCATAGAAATTCTTTCTCAATCTTCCATAGCAAGATATTCAATATTTTCCCAAAATAGCTTGAATAATTGAAGATCATGTTCATGTGGATTTCTTTACAGGATGACAGACACGAACAGATAAAATACCCCTGAAATTATCTTCTATGATTGGGGCACCCCTCCGACAGTTTAGGTTTCCTCAATGGTCTTCCATATCCAAACTTTAACTCCAACTTATTCTATCGTCCTTCTTCCACAACTTGCTCCCTTTTTTCGATCTAATAAAACAACTTTTTGTGGTGAATCGATGGGCGGACAACCGAACAACAAGAAATCACAAATATCCATTGAAATCTTAAAACATAGAATTTTCATTCGAATTGGTTTCGTTGCCAGCTCTTCATTTCGTTGTCAAGTGTTGTTGATCTAAACTGAATTGCAATTGGGGGTTTTTGTCTGTGGTTGTAAAGCGAAAACTTTGGTCTCGTCATGTCAAAGACAAAAAGAAAGTGGCAGCAGTGGATACCAAAAGTAATTTCCATCATTGTCAATTATTTGCATGGACAGGACGAAAGGAGATGGGGGAGGAGAGAAATGAGAGAAAAGAGCATTGCGAAAAAGAAAAAAACGTTGGGTAACATTCGAAGGGAGCCCAATGACAAAATGCCAATGAATGTCCGATGAATGACGTCAGTGTAGGTGATAGCTATGAACTTTTAGGAGAAGAAGGTATTAATGTTTTGTGTGCATATAGTTGAAAGAAAATGGGGACACATTTTTTCTCCCTCTATGATTAAAATTAAATTAAAAAAGCATTTAAGAAAGTGTCCGACGATTTTGTGAGAGATATAAACCATCAGAATATGACTGTCTAATTGTTTACATGCGTACAAAAGCATTTCGGTGAGAATTTTCCAGAAAAAAAGTTATTCGTGATTCAAGCGTGATTTCTTTATATTTTGCTGCTAAACCACAAGTGGCTATGGTTAGAGCACTCCAGCATTTAAATGTGAATATATCGTTTGTGTCTCGTACCATCGCTCGTTACCGTGATACTGGTAGCGTAGCCCGACGTCAAGGAAGTGGACGGAAGAAAACATCAACATCAGCAGATCGAAACCCGCATCGCAGTAGCCGGAAAATGGTTCATGAGCTGAACATATCGAAATATTCCATTCGGCAAATATTGAACAATTAGCTTGGGGTAAAACCATAGAAATTCCTAAAAGTGCGAAAGCTTACACCGCTACAGGAAGAAAATAGACTCAAAAGAGCTAAAGAGTTGCTTCGCTTGGCCGAAAGTAGTGAACTGCTGAATTTGGTTTGTTTAGTGCCAAAGAGGTCAGCTGAAAATGTGCACCTTCGGTTGGCAACCAGAACTCAAGCGCCGTTCATGGTGATGGTGTGGGCCGCCATAACAGCCGATGGTCCCTCTCCGCTCATATTAATCGACTGTGGCATCAGAATAAATGCCGAATATTATCGTGAAAATATTCTGGAGGGTGTATTAAAGCCTCTGGCACGCAAACATTTTGGCAGCAGACCTTGGGCATTCCAACAGGACTCAGAACCATTGCACTCAACACGCGCCATCCAAGAACGATTACAAAATGAGGTATCTCGCTTAATTTCCAGCGCACAATGGCCACCAAAATCTCCGGATACCAGTCCGTTGGACTATTGTGTCTGGAGTATTTTGGAAAGCAACGTTGGCACTAAAAAATACAGGGTTGCCCATATTCGACGGACCCATCTGGCAACGCCATAACTCTTTCTAATCCGAAGAGGCCATATAAAAGTCGACCAAGGCGATCGGCCGAGAATATCGCTGCCGTACGAGCCAGTGTTGAGAGGTCCCCAAGAACATCCCGTTCTCAGCAGTTGGGCATGGCTCGGTCCACTTTACAACGGATTATTCGCATTGATTTGCATTTGTTCCCGTACAAAATTCAATTGACGCAAAGAATGTTGCCTGCGGACAAGCCTCGTCGATTATGGGCAACCCATCCGTCGAATATGGGCAACCCACCAAAGTGTCGATCACCTCAAGCAAGCGCTTCGCTGGGAATAGGCCAAAATACGGCCGAGCAACATTCGGCAGCGTATGACGGTTTCATTGGCCATTTGAAGACCATTCGAACAAATCTAAACTTATTCTAAAATTTGATGCTATTTCCGACATTTTTTTCTTTCATTCAATAAAATTTTAAAAAATGTAAAAATTATGGCTTTTGGAATTTTTTTTTTCATTCCATAAAATTTAAATAAATATAAAAATTATTTTTTTGTCTCACCCTGTATATTGATGGCAGATCAAAACGCCTTTCTTGGTTTGTGAGATTTTTTTTAAATCTCTCAAAAATCACTCAACTCTATAATGATGTAGAGTTGGCCAATCTTACAAATTTTCGCTTATCATAATAACTAGTTTATCATCAAAGGATTTGTTTCGAATCAACACTACAGAGAAGATTGAATACAGCTGACAAAGTTTTCATTTATCCGTCTTTTTTAAATTAAATCATGAAACAAACTTTCCTTCATTTAAATATCCTTTAAGGACGTGCCACATTTTGTGGCCCAGCTTCCACAAAATAAAGTCGTAATTTGTAAAATGATTACAGTTGCGTGATTTCTTTTCGTAATTAAATCTGATAACAATTTGATGACAGCACCAATGAATGGTTGCGCAGCACTCCTTCATTACCAATCGTCGTAATTCCAGCGCTCCGAAATGGTCTTTAAATTACATTGGGTCCATTACCATCAATGAATGTTGTTTATTCAACATGAAGCATGACTTAACTTTGAAAAACAATTTTATGTTGTTATTCAATGGTGATGCGAAACCAAAACGAAAAAAAAATACAACTAAAACCTCAGAACTCAAAGATGCTCACCAAAAAAATATATCAATGGAAAGGGAAATAAGGGAGGTCATGCCATGATGAAGACGATGACGTTGACAATGGAAATAGTAGTTACTACCAAGCGGTTTAGAGTACCAGCGACTGACTAACAGTGGCCAACAACACCAATACCATTCAGATGTAAGCAATGAAAAGACAACTATGTACGTATGTACGTCTTCAGTATGCCGTTGATAAAAATCTCTGTCATAAAATTTGCATAAAAGCTTCCGTGTAAAATTCATTTTAAATAAATAAAATCCTTTCCTTTAGGTACGCATTGCCCTTTTTGGTATTTTGGTTATAGCATTTGTCGTTTTGTTTAAACTTAACTAAAATAAATAGCGGAAGACTCAAAGAATAGTAGCACGAAAAAACAAAACAAAAGTAAACAGTAGCTAAAACTTTGAAGGGTCTAGTTGTAAAGTTAGTACTTGACAGAGGCAAAGAAGACGACATAATCGTAAACTATTGGCCAATAGGAACAAAACAGAAATGTATTGATTTTTCATTGGCGTAAGAGGCAACAAGTAGTTATTTGTTAAAGGCCCTTGTATTGGGTTTTTATATTGTAAATTATTCAACGCGTTAATATTAGAACTGTATTATTATAATCGCGAGGTCATTACAAGAACGATTAAGTAAGGTCGTATTTGGTCAAACGGCAACTTTGAAACTACACCATTTTAAGAGAAGCATAATCCGAGAACAGAATATAATTCACATTCAGTGAGTAACACATAAAACAAATTCCTCTCAAAAACTAATGAAAACAAGTTAAAAGCATCAAGTTCGGCCAGGCCGAACTTTGAATACCCTCCACCATTTGGAAATTTTCAAAAAATAAAGTCCTTAAAAAATTCTGTTAAAATTTTAAAAATACCGAATATAGCTGTTATATTGGGGTCTATACGACGTGGACCTACATAGGCCTTGTTTGTCATAAGCCATTACCATAATCGAATTTTAAACTTGAAATAAACGGTGAATAATGTAACCCTCGTATATAGGGAGGAGGCTGTGAGAAGACCTGGACCTGCATAGGCAATTTCCGTCACAGGTTGTAGCATCCATTACGAACTTCAAATACGACATCTCAAACAATTTCGATGGGTATTGTACCTAAAATCGTCAAAATACCGAATTTTAGGAGGTACCGTAATATGGGGGCTATGCGAAGACGTGGGCCTGCACAGACAATTTTTTTGTCGTAGGCTGTTGTCGTAACAATTCCGGTGAATAATGTAGCTAAAATCATCAAAATACCGAATATCGGGAGGTACTTATATATGGGGGCTATACGAAGACGTGGACCTGTACTGACAATTTTTTGCCTCAGGCTGTAGTATTCATTACGAACTCCAAATACCAAATTTGAAACAATTCCGATGAATAATGTCGCTAAAATCATCAAAATACCTAATATCGGGAGGCACCGTTGTATGGGGACTATGCGAAGACGTGGACCTGCACAGATATTTTTCTGTCATAGGCTGTAGTATCCATTTCGAACTTCAAATACTAAAGTTGAAACAATTCCGGTGAATAATGTCGCTAAAATCATCAAAATACCGAATATCGGGAGGTACTTATATATGGGGGCTATATGAAAACGTAGACCTACATGGCCCATTTACAAACATAACCTGCTTACTAGAAAAATAAACACGTGTGCAAAATTTTAACCTTCTATCTCAATTCGTTCGAAAGATAGCGTGATTACAACAGACAGACAGACGGACCTCGCTAAATCGACTTAGAATTTTACGCTAATCAAGAATATATATACTTTGTTGGGTCTGACATGAGTATTTCGAGGAGTTACAAACGGAATGACAAACGGTATATTCTCCATAGTATGGTGGAGGGTATAACAAGCAAAAAAGCTTTAAGTTCGGCCGGCCCGAACGTAGAACAATCTCCACCAGTTGCAACGAATTTAGAAATTTTCAAAAGAATAAAATCCGTTAAAAATTCGGTTAAAATCTTAAAAATATCGAATGTAGCCGTTATATTAGATCTATACGACGACGTGGACCATCATAGGCAACTTTTGCCATAAGCCAATACAATAATCAAATGCGAAACTTGAAAAAAATCGGTGAATAATGTGGCAATAAAAAAAATACATACAACATATCGGGTGGTACCGTTATATGGGGGCTATATGAAGACGCAGACCTGCACATACAATTTTCTGTCATAGGCTTTAGTATCCATTACGATATTCAAATACCAAATGTTAAACAATTCCGATGAATAATGTCGCTAAAATCATCAAAGTACCGAATATCGGGAGGTGCCGTTTTATGTGGGCTATACGAAGACGTGGACCTGCACGGACAATTTTCTGTCATAGACTGTAGTATCCACTGCGAACTTAAAATACTGAATTTGATACATATCCGGTGAGTAATGTCGCTTAAATCACCAAAATACCCAAAATAGGGATGTACTTTTATATAGGGGCCATACCAAAACGATGATCTACATGACCCATTTGCAATATCAAAAGTCCTGCAGACATAATATACATTTGAGTAAAATTTTATCAACCTTATTCATTTCGTTTGGAAGCTAGAGTTAGAATTTTATACTGATCAAGAATATGTATACTTTGTGAGGTCTAAAATGTAGATTTCAAGGTGTTACAAATCGACAATACAATGGTGGAGGGTAAAAAGGATTTGGTTAAAAAATGATTACAAATTTAAAAAATATTGAAAATTAGGAGGTATTGATATATGGGGTTTGTACGTAAATGCGGACCGATATAACACATTTCCAATGCGAATCAACCAATGCCTTAGCAGACTACCATGCCAATTTTTCTGTCCGAAACTGTTTCGAAGTCTTCATATGAATACCCTAGATTAACCGCAAGTACATCATTGAAATTATTGTCAAATTTCGTACTTTCGTACGTAATTTTTAATTTTATAGTACACATTTCCAAAACCACTTATCACAATATAAAATTTCACTATTTAACTCTTTCCATTTACCCAATACCAGTACCATTTAGTACCTTTCGTACAAATATAGGACACATTTCCAAATCACCGTAAAATCTTAAACACAGATACCATCAGTAGTCTCAATATAAAATTTCAAAATTGTATCTCTATTCCCTCGCCTAGTATCAAATTTAGTACTTCTTAGTACTCTCGTACAATTATAGTAAACATTTCCTAAATTACAAACACCAACAGTAACTTCTTTATTAAATTTCAGGCTATTCAGCTCTATTCCTTCCCCCAATACCAAATTGTACCATATTTAGTACCACTTGGTAATTTTTGTATAGATTACCTAAATCGACTTTAACTCTCAAACCAACCACCGACGGGGACCCTACACAAAGTTTGGGGTAAAATTTAGCACAGTTCGCACACTTAGTACACATTTCAAAAACTATCTTCATATATCAAACATACTTTCCTCTCCTTGATTCTCATACCAAATTTTGCTGTATCCATTCACATAATACCAAATGGTAGCATTTAAGAAGTTTAGTACCATTTTAGAACTTTTCGTAACATCATAGTTTGAATTTCGTATATCTATCCTGCACTCCAGCGCATTTAAAATGTCATAATTCTAGCTTATTCCGTTTGTCCAATACAAAGTATTCAATTTTTAGTAATTTTCGTACAAGTTTCCAAGCTCCAGCCTCATCATCCACCTACGTGCCAAGACTAGCTCTCGCTCGAGCTCCCAAGTGAGTAATGTCTGACGAAACGGTAGCAGTAAGTATATTAAATTTGGGAAAATCGGTTCAAATCGGTTTAGAAATTGCTCACATACATATTTTTAATCCGATTTAATTCTAAAATTCGTTCGAAAATTTGTTATCGAAATTGATCCAGATTTCAATCATGTCTCTCATGTATTTTCCTCAAATTTGATGTAAATGTAGATGTAGAGGAATATCTATACTAGACCTAATCGAGATCATTTCTTCAAGAAGTTCATGTATGAAAATATTAGTCAATTTGAGAAAATCCTTTTGATAAGTAGGTCTCTGTTAGAACATTTAATATTTTTAGGGGGATCTACCAGAAGATGTGGATCCACATAATAATTTTTAATGCTAAATATAATTCAGGGTTCTAAGCTGAATGGAGGCCTTGGCCTGACCCCCTCTAAATGACCACTTTTCTGAAATTGTTTTGTATATTTTACATGGCAAGGTTAATTTCTTGCAACTGATTCCAAAATGTATTTCTGAATATGACTCTGGTAAATTTTTTGGGATGTGTGAAGATTAAAGAAAATTTGACTCTTAATTACTCCACATTTAATGCCTGTTCCTAATATTACTAATGTGGATCTTTTATGGAGGAGGTGTATGAAAGAGTGCGCCGATATTGTCCATTTTCACTTTTGGTTCCGGCTAAATACGGTGCGGCATCCGCTTCATACGATTTGTATAATTATATATGCAAATTTTGAATTTTCGAGAGGTACCAGAAAGAGTGCACCGATAAAGCCCTTCTTCTTATATTAAAATGTGTCACATTGAATTCTAAATTACTCTTTGCCGAGGCGCTATCATTGGGATAAGACCAATTTTTTCACAAATGCTACTTCTAAACTAAACATTTTCCATAAACTTTTTCTTCAGTTTATCATCATTGACTACAGATGCGATGTTTATTTGTGGTTCTCCTGCAGTACACTGTTACTAGTTGTTGTGGCGAGCTTCCATTTCAATATTTTTCCGAACACTTTAGAGCCTTGTTAACTACGGACCTGTGGCTGTAACAAAAGAGCTATAAATTTAAGTATTTGGCATAAAGTTGATACATAAATGCAAAATACTATCTTTACTCAAACAATGGGTAGACGGACTAAACGTATAAGAAAAAAAATGTCAAATTCACAGTGGTTTACAAGATCATTAGGATTAGATTATTCAAAAATGGTAACAATTTTTATTACCTCAAACACCTTACAATGCTAAAGCACAAAGGAAAGAAAAAAGGAAGGGCAGGACCGACCATGTGATACCCTACAACAATGTAGTATATTGGAAAATCTGCTTAGGCCCAAACCCATTATAATCTATTTTAAATTACGCACTCAGTCGTGGTGATAGAATTTAAAAAAGTCACACAAAAGTTGTGGTCTATTTTAGCCAAATCCCATGGCCATCTAAACATGTCCTAAACCCTCATACTAAACTCATGCAAAATTTTGTGTCCGTGTCATATTGACTTGCATAGCGACTACAAAATTATGACATTTTTCAGGTTTTTTCCCCAAATACTTTGGAACATTTTCATTCATTCATTTTATTAAGATTCTAACCCAACCCTTATGAGAAATTTCGTGAGGATCAGACGATACCTGCGACCTGCACATTATACAGGTAAATTATTACAAAATGTACATTTCAATATTGTAAGTCAAATTGGAAAATAATTTTATTTTTTTGCCCTTTTTCTAGATTTTATTCTTTTCTAGCAAGAGGCCATTCATAAATGGTGAGAATTGTCAAAATCCGCTTAGCCGTTCTTGAGTTATATGCGGTCTTACTGACATCCCCTTTTTTGATATATATATACAGATTTTTTATTATACCCTACACCACATAGTGGTAAGGGTCCGTTCATGTATCCTTGTGAATAAAATTCCGATCGCATTTATTATCCGATTGAGATGAAATTTTGCAAACAATATTTGTTTGGCTCAACCCTATTGAAATTGGTGATAATCGGATCAGATTTAGATATATCTCCCATATATCTTCAACCGATTAATTGTGCACAAAATGGTCAATATAAGCCCTAATGACTTGAAATTTTGTACATCACACCGAATTTAGTCTAGAAGCACGTTGTAAAAAATATTTTCTGATATACCTATAGCTCCTATATACATGTTTCATCCGATTTGGGGTTTTAAGTACCTCACATGAACTCCACAAGAATGATATTTTGTATTGGACATCAGATACTGCTCGAAAATACCCCTGTCAAATTTTGTCGTGATCGATTTGGATTTGGATATAGCTCTCATTTATATCTTTATCCGATTTCAGGTTTTTATGCACTAAATGACCAATATAAGACTGAATTTTGGCACTTCCGACCGTATTCAGCCTAAAAGCATGTTCTTCAGATTTTGGGGATATCGGTTTAGATATAGCTATATAGCTATATTACGCATGTGAGGGATTTTAAAATCCGATTTGGTGTTAAAGTCCCTCACATGCGTAATACGCACTCCACAACAATGAGATTTAATACAGAGCATCAGATACTGCTCGAAAATACTTTCGCCAAATTTTATCGAGATCGGTTCAGGTTTTTATATTGCTTTAATATACATCTTCATCCGATTGTACTGTTATTTGGGCTGATATTACATAGATGTTTTCGCATTCAACCGAATTTAAACCTTTGGTGAAACTTGGTCCGGTATATCTATTGCTCCAATAAATATTCATAGTTCATAGTTCGTATGATAAACTTCACATAAATTCCCAATATAAATTTTGTGACGGGAGTAAATACGCATAGTTGTGTAGGGTATCATATAGTCGGTCCCGCCCGACTTTTGACATGTCCTTACTGTTTTTTTGCCATATATTCTATATCTTGGATGCCATCATAAATATTACGGTCAGAAGTGATTTCCTCGTATATTTGTGATAAAAATATTCGCCAATTATTGAACATTTTCGTATTTTTTTCTTAAAGGTCATGGTCCATTTCACCCTTTAGATATTTACCGAAAACCATTCAACTTGGAAGGGTTTCTGCCTCAAGCAAAATTGGATCGGTCTGTATTTGTGATCGGTAGAGAAAATACAAATCACCAAATTATTCTGTTTTTATACCCTCCACCATACATAGTAGTAAGTTCGTCATTCCGTTTGTAACTCATAGAAATAATCATTTTAGACCCAACAAAGTATATATATTCTTGATCAGCATAAAATTCTAAGACGAGTTAGCCCTGTCCGTCCGTCTTTCCGTCTGTTGTAATCACGCTACAGTCTAAACAAATTAATATAGGAAGCTAAAATTTTGCACAGATCTCTCTTTTGTCTGCAGGCAGGTTAGGTTCGAAGATGGGCTATATCGGTCCACGATATCGTATAGCCCCCATATAACTGTACCCCCCGATATTCGGTGTTTTGATGATGTTAGCCACATTTTTCAATGGAATTGTCTGAAAATTCACACAGGTAGTTCCTTATGGGTACTTTATACCTCGGAAGAGAATTATCTATATCGGTCCACGATATCGTATATCCACCATATAACAGTACCCCCATATTCGGTATTTTGATAACTTTACCCACACTTTTCAACAGAATTGTCTGAAAATCCACACAAGGAGTTTTTTGTGAGAACTTTACCCCCTGAAAGGGAATTGTCTATATAGGTCATATAACGGTACCCCCGATATTCAGTAGTTTGATGATTTTAGCCACTTTTTCTAATGGAATTGTCTGAAATCCACACAAGGAGCTCCTTTGAGTACTTTACACCCAGACATAGATTTGTCTTAATAGGTCCACAATATCATATATACCCCCATATATCAACACCTTCCTATATTAGATATTGTAAAGATATTACCCCCCGACACAGTGTTGTAGGGTATAACAAATAAGTGTTATCTTCTCTTTTCTTCAACCCAAACTAACAAAACCAATGTGCAGCTTACCACCACCATGACAAAAGCCCTCAATAAACATCAACTTACATCAAACTACTACTGGAAATGGCAACAGGTGTAGTTAAAGGGCCTATAAAACACTGCAACAACCTCTAACATAAATATTTACTTAACCATGAGGAGTGGCTTTTTGGAGAGTTAAAAGTCAATGCTGGATGCCATCAGTTCATGTTCGGAGAAGAACAGCACAACAACATGCCGAACAGTGGCCAAGATGACTTACATTTTTATCGATAATACCAGATAGATCTATTGGTGTGAGGGTAAGGAATTGTATGTGTGGGTGTGCTGAGATTGTACATTCACAAACGAATACACACACATTTCTAGAGAATCTTCTAGTCATACTTTAGTGATTTACATTGTCAAAATACATGGCAATTCTCAACACTTTAGGAATAAAGAATCTCTTCAATACACCGACAACAACAAGAGGAAAACAATATAATCGAAGCCGAACAGCCGTTACACTATAGAAAACATGATGGTAGCTAAGGCTAACAAGTCGACCTCACTTGTATGCAAATTTACAGCCAAAACCCCCCTCTATCACATGATGATCTCGTTAATCTAATGCCATGCCACGACACACACACACACACAACAATCAGACAGTATGGCATGAAGTCCCACTTACACATCGAACCGAAAGAAGTTGGACAGGCAGGCAGGCATTGTGGTGATGGTAGTCTCAGTGACCAAGTTCGATCTATGTACGATATGAATATTTTTTGGACATGGCTAAAGTGACTAAATTGGAAGACAACAGAAAAGTGAACGCACAGCAAAAGATATAGATTTTTTAGGGAATATAAATCAAAGCAAAATAAGAAAAACAATATGTTGGCACTATTTGAAAAAAAAAATAAAAACATTACATAACAAACCAAATTTATTCTGGGATGGTAAAACAAAAAGAACAGGATAGGAGCAGCCGTAGTCAGTGACACTGTAACCACAATATTTTTACTACACTGTTCGACAAAACGGAGCGGAATACTTTAGAAATTAAATTGATTTCGGCTTAACTCTAGTTTAGTAAAATCTCTCGGATTTTATTGAAATTTCTTCCAGAGGACGACCAAATACTTTGCGGTAAAGTATTGTTTTCCCGGATACCCGGATATTTGACCCGAGTATGACATCTATAAAACTGATATGGACAATACAGGTATCATAACGCACCCTTTTTATACCCTCCACCATACTATGGAGGGTATATTAATTTTGTCATTCCGTTTGTAACTCCTCGAAATACTCATGTCAGACCCAATAAAGTATATATATTCTTGATCAGCGTAAAATTCTAAGACGATTTAGGCATGTCCGTCTGTCTGTCTGTCCGTCTGTCTGTCTGTCCGTCTGTCTGTCTATTGTAATCACGCTATCCTTCGAACAGATTGAAATAGAAGGCTAAAATTTTGCACACATGTATATTTTGCCAGTAGGCAGGTTAAGTTCGTAAATGGGCCATGTAGGTCTAAGTTATCATATAGCCCCCATATAACGGTACCTCCCGATATTCGGTATTTTGATGATTTTAGCGACATTATTCACCGGAATTGTTTCAAATTTTGCATTTGAAGTTCGTAATGGATACTACAGCCTAAGACAGAAAATAATCTGTGTAGGTCCACGTCTTCTTATAGCCCCCATATACCATACCCCCGATATTCGGTATTTTGATGATTTTAGCGACATTATTTACCGTAATCGTTTCAAAGTTGGCATTTGAAGTTCGTAATAGATGCTGCAGCATAAAACAGAAAATGGGTCATGTAGGTCCACATCTTCGTATAGCCCCCATATAACAGTACCCCCCGATATTCGGTATTTTCATGATTTAAGCGACATTATTTACCGGGATTGTTTCAAATTTCGCATTTGAAGTTCGTAATGGATACTTCAGCCCATGCCAGAAAATTGTCTGTGCAGGTCCACGACTTCGTATAGCCCCCATATAACGGTACCCCCTATATTCGGTGTTTTGATGATTTTAGCTACATTATAAACAGATTTTTCTTCAAGTTTCGCATTAAAATATTGTAATAACTTATGACAAAAGTTGCATATGCAGGGCCAAGTCATCGTATAGGCATTCGGAATTTTTAAAATTTTAACAGAATTTTTAACGTATTTTATTAATTTTTTTTTTTTTTTGGAAATTGCCAAATTTGTACCATATGTTGGAGAGTATTAAAAGTTCGGCCCGGCCGAACTTACAGCTTTTTTTCTTGTTTGTAATGGGCTCTTTTTCGACTTTTTAAGGGTTTTATAAAAATGTCGGTCCAACAAATTTATAATTACACCCTACAAAACTATGTGTTGGGGGTATTATAAGTTTGATTGGGCCAAAAATTAAGTAACACCTCGAAATATTGGTTTCCCACATAGGAAAGTATATATGGATCTTCCAATCTCGCCGAGCTGAGTCGATCTAGCTATGCATGTCCGTCCGTCTGTCCATGTTAATTTGTAATCTTTCTACAGGTCGCAATTATGGCCCAATCCTCACGAAATTGAAAATGGAGGTGGGGATAGGGCCAGAATAGAACCGTATTGTTTTTGGAGATGATCGCATAATATTTAGGGGTTGAAATGGACCAAAAACTGAAAAATTTCTTGATTTTGCAGTTGCTCTACAGGTCGCAATTATAAACCAATCGAAGCAAAAGTTCGCACGGCGCTAGGGCTTAGGGCTAGGCGGAAGAAGTGGTCATCGGGTAATATTTAGTGGGTGAAATAGACCATAACATTTGTGCTAAATAAAAGTCAAATTTTCCATTAAACCGCGAATATTTTTAATCCCGGCGAAATCCCAAATAGACGAACAGGTCAATTCTGACTGTTACGCAGATGCCGATAGTAAATATATCGGATATGTTTGATGAAACATATACAATGTGTATATACAAAGGAAGGGGATGTTAGCTAGAATGCTTATATCTCAAGAATGGCTAGACCGATTTTGACAAATATTGTCAATTCAGAATGCCCTCTTGGCATAAAAGTATAAAATCTAAAAAATGGCATAAAAAGACGCCTGTAATGATATTAATATAGATTTTGAAGTATTTTGTGAATTTTTTTTTTTCATATTTTTTATCGCATGCGATTTTTTCAATTTGGCTTATAATATAATATTGAAGTGTATATTTTGTAATATTTTTTTTTTTACTTTACAACACAGGTTGGGCATATTATATACAGATTGCAATTATTGTCTGATCCTCACGAAAAGGGTAGGGATAGGCTCAGAAGGGCTAGGCCTATTGTTTTCAAATATGTCCGCAATATATTTAGGGGTTGAAATGGACCAATAACTAAAAATGTTCCTGATTTTGCAGCCGTTATAAGAGTTATAAATAGGACACGAAATCTCGCATGGAGTTAGATTTTAGGACAGCGGGTAGAATGGACCACTATTTTTGTCTGAACAGTACCAACATTACATACAGGCGATATCCGAAATACACAAAGGCGAAGTGTTGGCTTTTCTATGCTGATTTTGTTAATGAATGTAGTCAAATATCGTAGACAATATATGATTTTCTTGATAATGAGTCTAAATTTGGAGATACAGAGGTGCCTCTTGCTTTTGGAGATGATCGCAAAATATTAGAGGTTCAAATGAACCAAAAACAGAAGAAATTTCCCGATCACACTATTGACGCCATTCGACACGCCTGAGAAGAGCGTTAATGACAGGAGAGAATTCTAGCATTTTGGATGACCATTGTATTATATTTAGCTGTAAAATGGACCACAACAACTAACAGCACGACGGAGTGCGTATATATTGGGCAAATGTCCCTGGTCAAAATGCTAAGGCAGTGCACTATCTGGGCAGTGCACCGCGACATAATTTCAAAAGCGAATTCTTCCAAAATGGATTTGGACATAGGGCTTCTAACATGTTGTAGTGTTGTATGGTATACATGGTTGGCCCCGCACGTCTATAGCCTTTGCTTACTTGTTTTGATGTAACACCCGAATCGATTTAAACAATCCCATAATGTGACCACTTGTTTTAAAGGTTTTATCATTTGTTTTCTCATTAGCTCTAATTGACACCTTTATTGTCCATACCGTTTTGGTAGATCCGGATCTAACCCGGGACTTGGGTCCGGACTTTCGGGTAATCGGCTAAAAAATAGCCTTTGCTTACTTGTTTTGATATAACACCCGAATCGATTTACACAACCCCATAATATGACTACTTGTTTTAAAGGTTTTATCATTTGTTTTCTCATTAGCTCTCATTGATACCTTTATTGTCCATACCGTTTTGGTAGATCCGGATCTAACCCGGGATTTGGATCCGGTCTTTCGGGTAATCGGGTAAAAAAAATTATAATTTTGTTACAACTCCCAAATCGATTTAAACAACCCCATAATATGACCACTTGTTTTATAGGTTTTATCATTTGTTTTCTCATTAGCATTCATTGATACCATTATTGTCCATATCGCTATGGTAGATCCGGATTTTTGGATCAAATATGCGGGTATACGGGTCCCAAAAATAATAACTTTCCCGGAATAAGAGTACAAATACCTACCTCTGGAAAAAGTTGGAATGAGTACTGTTTTGATAAATTTATTGCATGTCCACCAGGGCGATGTTATCGCCTCAGTTTGCAATGTAACATAACAAGGGAATTCTACTCGAAATAAGCTGTTATTGCTTGGACAAAACTTAGCCGACAAATAAATACTTATTTGTAACAATAAGCGATTATAACTATTTGCTGGCAATATTCATATTATTATCCCAATATTTTTTATTTTTTTTTTTTTTTGGTTCGAATTATATAATGTCATATTCTTACATAATTTCACACCCTTTTTACAATTACTCTTCAACCGCTTTAATTTACATTTATAATCTGTGACATTTCATAAATTAATTTCTTGTCTATAAATCATTTGACATCATAATTTACCCAATTACCGAAGACGAATGGACATCATAAATTGACATTAAATATTTTCCAAACATTTTGAAATTTTACCAGCATTAATTGCTGTGGGGATTATGGTTGGTATTCTTCCGTTTCATTTAGTCAATAAGTAATCAACCCAATTATGCTCATCTCATGAAATGACGACGACACAAATCTTTACACCCAGCCTTAGGCAATGATTTGTCACTCTGTAAAATTTTGGTCATATCAAAGTGCCTTTGAGAGGATGCCATGAAATCTGAAGAAAAGCGCACATTAACAACAAGAAAGGGCGGTTTAAAGATATTGTAAGGAAAGCCAAATAGATCCCCTAGGATGTTTGTATTTACTACCATGGCAAATGATAACGTTTACTTGTTGATGGTCGAACCATTGAGGTTAGATAAATTTGACGTGGAGGTATGTGTGGTATACGCAAAAATTGCATGTCTATTTTTAAACAGAATTTATTAAAATCATTCTTTGCACAATTTTCATGAAATGGAGCACAAATAATAAACTATGTAGAGAGATTAATGAAATGTGAACACTTTTCTTTATATTGGTAATAAGAATTAAATTGTCGTCTACAAAAGATAATAATTAATAAAGAGGTAAAACATTTAAAAAAGTACATACCTGTTTCCTTATTAATGGCCTGTGCTTCCCTAGAACGAAAATAAAAAAATAGTATATTTTGTTAAACGAATACACACTTATATTTATTACTTTCATTTCAGTGTCAGTCTCTTAGTAAAACAAATTTGTATGTTTAATATGTACCCCAAAAAATATTATCAATTTTTGTGTAAAAAAAAAACCGGAAGAGTTTCAGATTCTTAGACAAAACTTTTTAAGACTTTTATATATCAAACATTTTATGCAAAGACCCCAATATTTTGGGGTACATTTCGCAGTATACAATATAAAGTTTTGAGAATATCATTGGTTAAAAAAATGGTTAAACTCTGGTTAGATTTTTTATCAAAATAATCCTTTTTTATACCCTACACCACATAGTGGTAAGGATATTATGTCTTTGTGCATTTGTTTGTAACATGGAGAAGGAAACGAGATAGACCCATAGTTACTTTTGAGAACCTTCATAGAATCACTTTCTGAGTCGATTTATGCATGTCAGTCCGTCTGTCCGTCCGTCCGTCCGTCTGTCCATGTATTCTTGTGAACAAAATGCAGGTCGCATTTATTATCCGATTGAGATGAAATTTTCCAAACAATATTTTTTTGGCCCAAGGACGAACCCTATTGAAATTGGTGAGAATCGGATCAAATTTAGATATAGCTCCCATATATATCTTCATCCGATTTCGGGTTAAATGTACACCAAATGTCCACTATCAGTCCAAATTACCTGAATTTTGGCACACCCAACCGAGTTCGGCCTAGAAGCAAGTATATCAAATTTGGAGAAAATCGGTTAAGATATAGCTATAGCTCCCATATATATCTTTCATCCGATTTGATCTTTAAGTCCCTCACATTCCTACTATGCACTCCACAACCGTGATATTTGGTACCAGGTATTAGATGGGGCACAGAAATAGCTGTTTTAAATTTTATCGAAATCGGTTCAGATTTGGATATAGCTCCCATATATATCTTCATCCGATTTCGGGTTAATTGACCACCAAATGGCCAATATAAGTCCAAATGGACTGAATTTTAGTACATCGGACCAAATTCAGCCTAGAAGCAGGTATATCAAATTTAGTGAAAATCGGTTCAGATATAGATATAGCAACCACATATATGTTTCATCCGATTTAGTGTTTTAGTCCCTTACATTCGTAGTATTCACTCCACAACCGTGATATTTGGTACCAGGTATTAGATGGAGCACAGGAATAGCTGTTTTAAATTTTATCGAAATCGGTTCAGATTTGGATATAGCTCCCATATATATCTTCATCCGATTTCGGGTGATTGACAACCAAATGGCCGTAATAGCATCAATTTTGGCAAATCCGACCGAAACCAGCTTAGAAGCAAGTACACCAATTTTAGTAAAAATCGGTTCAGATATAGCTATAGCTCCCATATATATCTTTCATCCGATTTGGTCTTTAAGTCCCTCACATTCGTAATATGCACTCCACAGGAATGATATTTGGTACCAGATATCAGATAAAGCCTTAAAGTAGTTGATTTTAATTTTATTAAAATCTGTTCCGATTTGGATATGCCTCCCATATATATCTTCATCCGATTTCATGTTAATTGTGCATCAAATGGCCAATATCAGCCCAAATGGCATGAATTTTGGCAAATTCAGCCGAAACCAGCCTATAAGCAAGTACACCAATTTTAGTAAAAATCGGTTCAGAGATTTGATTTTGTACCAAATATCTCATAGAGCTCTGAAATGCCCTGTATAAACCTTTTTATGACAGCTGTACTAAATATGCATAGTGGTGTAGGGTATCATATAGTCGGCCCCGCCCGACTTTTGAGCTTTCCTTACTGGTTTGTTATCTGTAATATTGCCGCGCACTCTATTGAAATAGTTAGATTTAATCCACGTTGAGGCCATGTAATAGGATTGAACTTTGCCCCTATATTTCGGTTAATTAAAAATTTAAAAACGCCGATACACTTGTCTTCTATTTTTTTATCATACCCACAGCCATATACCTACGGAGGGTATATATAATTTGGTACGATAAAATGAGAAGTAAGCTTCGGTTCTCTAAAAATTCCACCAATCCCAATATTTCTATTAACACAGGATCTGCTCTGAAGATGATTGATATATGCCCACTCTTTTTGGTACCACCCACACGACGGGTCAAAATGTTGAATAATTATAACTTGAAATATTATAAAAAATACCTGTTAATAGCCTAAAAGAAGAACAACGTTTTAAAGTACAAAAATCCTTCAGCAAAAATCCACAAAAATCTTTTATCAAAAATCCGAACGTCTATTGGAAACGTCTTAATTAATATATCCGAAATTATCCGAAACTACTATCCGAAAACTGTCACAAAATATTTTTAAAAAATCTTTACAAGCTTCAGGAAAATATTCTATTCTAAAATCAGATATATCAGTCCACGTTTTGGTGTAGCCGCCATATAACGATACCTCTCGATATTCGGTATTTTGATGATTTTCGCCAAAAATTGTCTATGGAGGTTACCGGTTTGGTATTGCCCTCCATATGACGGCCTCACACAATTTATGGTTTTTTGAAAGGTTTAACATCATTACCCAAACGGTCTTACTGGCATTTGTTCGGCCCGGCCGAACTTAATGTTATTTTTTCACAAATATTATGTTCCATTTCAGCCGCTAAATATTATCCTATTACAATCCAAATTGTTAGAGTACCCTACCCTGAACTCTTACCAAATGCAAAATTTCGCATGGATCGGTTTAGAGCAAAATCACGACATTTTTCCATTTTTGGTCCATTTGACATTCTATTCTGACTTCATTCCTAACTTCATACCAAATTTCATGCGAATCGAGCCATAATTGCGACCTATTACGTGGTTACAAATTAACATAAACAGACGGATGGACTCACATAGCTATATCGACTCAGCTCGACGAAGTAGGATATTCCATATATAACATCCTATGTCGGGTACAAATATTTTGAGGTGTTAGAGACTTGTTGGCCCATTAAAACGTATCATTAAAAAATTGCGCTTAAATCTCTTAAAGTTCTTTAGATAAAATTTTGCATGATCCCACGTCTCTAGCTTAGAAAGTCTTTTAAAAACTTCCTCTAAAAAAGCTCTACGGGTGAAATGAAAAAAACTGCAACCAACTTCAGACTCCTGTCATTTCTAAGCTTCTATGCCTGTTAAAATTATTCCAGTAGCAGCTAATTATATTGTTTACAAGCGTACACAAGTATTTTGGTGAGATATTTCCAGAAAAAAAAATTATCCGTGATGGAATACAAGCGCGATAGTGTGATTTCTTTATATTTGGCTGGAAAACAACAAGTGTTACCGTGATACTGATAGCGTAACCCGACGTCAAGGAAGTGGACGGAAGAAAACAGCAACATCAGCAGAAACGGTTCAAAAAAAAATCGACGTGATCGAATCCCGCGTCGCAGTGGCCGAAAAATGTCTCTTAAGCTGAACATATCGCAATATTCCATTCGGCAAATATTGAAAAATGAGCTTGGGATTGAACCATTGAAATTCCAAAAAGTGCAAGAATTTACAACGCAACAGTAATAAAATAGACTCAAAAGAGCTAAAGAGTTCCATCTCCGATGAGAAAATATTCGTTGTCCAGCAGTTTGTAAACAAACAACATGATCGTATTTACTTGCCAAAGAGGTTGGCAGAAAATGTACACCGTCGGTTGGCCACCAGAACTCAAGCATTGGCCATGGTGAGGGTGTGGGCCGCCATAACAGCCGATAGTCGCTCTCCGCTCGTATTAATCGACCGTGGCAGCAGAATAAATGCCGAATATTATCGCGAAAATATTCTGGGAGGTGTATTAAAGCCCTGAGCTCGCAAGCATTTTAGCCACAGACCTTGGACATTCCAACAGAACAATGGAATGATTACAAAATGAGTTTCCTCGCTTCATTTCCAGCGCACAATGGCCACCAAAGTCTCCGGATACCAATCCGTTGGACTATTGTGTCTGAAGTATTTTGGAAAGCAAGGTTGGCACTAAAAATACCAAAATGTCGATCACCTTCGCTTCGCCGGGAATAGGCCAAAATACCGCAGAGTAACATTCGGGCAGCGTGTGACGGTTTCATTGGCCGTTTGAAGGCCACAATTCGGGCCAAGTGTGACCAATTCGAACAAATCTGAACTTATTTTAAAATTTTATGATATTTCCGACATTTTTTGCTTTAATTCAATAAAAAATGATTGCGTTTGACTTTGTTGCAGTTTTTTTTGATCTCACCCTGTATAGCTTAGAAAGTCTTGTAAAAACTTCCTCTAAAAAGCTCTGTAAGTTCCTAGGGTATAGTAAGTATGTCATTCCGTTTATAACTCCTCGAAATATATATTTTAGACCGAGCAAAGTATATATGTTTTTGATCAACATAAAATTCTATGTCGATTTAGCGATATCCGTCCGTCTGTTCGTCTATCCGTCTAGCTTCCGAACGAAATCAAGTAGGTTGACAATTTTATTTTCAAATGTTTACAATGTCTGTAGGACTATTGGTATTGAAAATGGGTCAAGTGGGTCAACGTTTTGGTATAGCCCCCATATAGTGGTACCTCCCTATATTCGGTATTTTAATGATTTGAGCGACATCATTCACCGTAATTTTTTCAAGTTTCGCATTTGAATATTGTAATATCTTATGACAAAGGTCGCCTATGCAGGTCCACGTCGGCGTCCTTTAAGAAACGCTTTAAAAATCAACGTTGATAACTTTGAAATTCTTTAAAATACCTTTAAATTAACCTTTAAAATGTCAAATTATAACCAAATTGAAAATAACCGACTTTCCTTTTCGTTATAAACTTTCATTTAACATGATTCAACTTAACTTTTTTGCCCAATTTACTGACCATCTCCAAACGCTGTGGCTCTGCGGGACTACCTCAACAAAAATAAATATATATTCGCCAACAGAAAACTCATGACCGCCTTGCTGCTCGCTGTGAAGATGGCCCGCTCCGACGACATTGATGATGATGGATTTTTAACACAGTTCCTTAATAACCCAGAACTTGAGTGGAGTAGAGTGAAGTAGTGGAGTTCTTTTTCATCTGCCGTTCAACCTAAATGTATAATTCAGGTTTTTCTTTGCATTGCAAAAAACGCGATAAATTTGTTCACGCAGTTGTTGTACAACTGGGAACCACCATGAGTCGGTCTCTCATCACCGGTGCAGCGGCGGCAAACAGAACAAAATGTTAATAAATGCATTAAACGACCTTGAGTCAACATTATTTCCTTCTGTTTTTCTTTCCCCTCCTGATCTCTTCTCATTTTACCATGTTTGGCAGAATACCTTTGCCGGTAAGGCAAAAAAGAAGAAGAAAAAAGAATGTCCTGCAATGTTAAGTTCTTTTGTGTTTGGCGTTCTTGGTCTAAACTATTTTTTGCAACTTCTTCTGCAGTGGTGCAGACTTTTTTGTTGCTTTTGCAATTTGATTTTGATTCTTTTGTTGAATGCAGTCTTGCAAGTTAAGGTCCCTCCTCTACACACGTCAGAAACTAGTTGACTAACTGACTGCACCATAAGGTTAACGTTTAGTGCCAAGCAACAGCCTAAGGCCTTACCCTAAATGGCAGCAGATATAAAACATCAAAAGGGGAAATAAGTTGTGGCATAAAAGTGTTTACTCCATCACGGCCTGTGTCGCTGCCGTTTTTTCATTCGCTTCTTCTTTGCTGCAGATGAGAAGTCATAAATTATTGAGTTGCTTCTTTGTGTTGAAACCAAATCAGTTTATGGCCAATAATACAGCAAAGAAGAAGGCAGGAGGCATGGATGGCTGTATGAGTCTTCAATGTCGATTGCCCGCCAATGCATCGACATCCAAGAGATCTGCAAGCTCATTGACAATATCAATGATTTAGTTAAGGATGACAAAGCATCAGATGCTCTACAAGAACTTTTCTAGCTAATTATTAAAGGGGAACTTCATGCCCGTATAAGCTTGATTATCTTGTCGCAACAAAAGCTGAAATTAATGTTCCATTAGCATGTTTAAATCGAAATTAAGTGGAATACTTTTTGCAGTATGGCATTGTGCGAATACATGTGTAAATGCAAGGACCTTGATATTGGAGATTTTTTTTTAAATATTTTTATGTTTTAAATGCATCTGAAACTATGCAGTTTTATAGCCTCAACTATAAGATGGAGGGCATATTAATATTGTTACTTTACTTGTAACTCCTTTCAATGCCTGTCGGAATGTATAAATACATTCCTTTTAGATCAAATCCCTTTCAAGATATTTATTGCGACGGAACAAGTTGGCGATTACACTGTGCAATAAAATTCAATTTTTTGAATAATTATGGGAAAATCCAGTAGATTATGAAAGTAGAGCCCTAAAAACAAGACACATGTATAGACATTATAAATATTCACATCAAAAAGTAACCATAATAGAGGGGGAAAGTTCCCCCACTTTCACACTTTTGAAAATTTTCTGATTAAGATTCCTAGAAACTCATGCATTAAAGGCATATATGTAGAGTGCCTTCTGCAATACTACAGATAACAAGTAAGCAAAGGCTATAGTCGTGCGGGCCCGACCATGTGATACCCTACAACACTGCAATATGTTCGAAGTCCCCTTATATTTTTTTTAGTCCATTTGCACCTCTAAATGTACATCTTAAGAACAATAGGCTTTAATTCTGAACCTAACCCTACCTCCATGACAAATTTCGTGAGGATCGGACGATAATTGCGACATGCATGTTGAAGGGTGTAAACATTTAGAAAATTTACAATTCAAAATTGTAAGAAAAAATTGTAAAAAAATATGACAAGAATTGAAAAAAATGGAACAAAAAATATTCACTTTTTTATTGGTATATTTTTCCGTGATTTTCTTAGATTTTCTGCTTTTCTGGCAAAAGACCATTCCGAATTGATGGAAATTGTGAAAATCAGCACAGCGGTTTTTGATTTATAAGCAGAATAAATAAGATCAATTCTTTTACATATATATATTGTACCTATTTTGCTATATACCCGATTTCTTGGCTATTAGCATCACTGTAATGGTCATTTCCTCCATTTCCAATTTCGTGAGGATCGGTTCATAATTGTGACCTGTAGCTTGATTACAAATTAACATGGACAGACGGACAGACAGACGGACGGACGGACGGACATACATAGCTAGATCGACTTATCTCGGAGAGATAGGAAGATCCATACATACTTTCCAATGTTGGAAACCAATATTTCGAGGTGTTACATAATTTTTGGCCCAATCAAACTTATAATACCCCCAACACGTGTTGTAGGTTATAAAAACACGAGAAATATTTTGATCGATAATTTTATGATGGGGACACTATGTGTTGAGGGTATTATAAGTTTGATTGGGCTAAAAATTATGTAACACCTCGAAACATTGGTTTCCCACATAGGAAAGTATATATGGATCTTCCCATTTCGCCGAGCTGAGTCGATCTAGTTATGTATGTCCGTCCGTCCGTCTGTCCATGTTAATTTGTAATCACTCTACAGGTCGCTTTTATGGCCCGATCCTCACGAAATTTAGCATGGAGGTGTGATTATGGCCAGAATAGAAGCATATTGGTTCTGGAGATGATCACATAATATTAAGGGGTTGAAATGGAAAAAAAATTAAAAATATCATGATTTTGTAGTTACTCTACAGATCGCAATTATAGACCAATTGACGCAGAATTTAACACGGGGCTAGAGTTTAGGGCTTGGCTGTCACGGACAAAATGTACCATGTAAAAAAGACAATAACATTTGTGTTAAATAAAAGTCCAATTTTCCATTAAAAGGGATTTTTTTTATCTCTGCAAAATCACAAATTGACGAAAATGTCAATTCTGACTGTTACGTAGATGCCGATAGTAAATATATTGGATATATTTAATGAAACATATAGAATGTGTATATACAAAGGAGGGGGATGTTGGCTAGAATGCTTATATCTCAAGAATGTTTGAACCGATTTTGACAAATTTTGTCAATTCAGAATGCCCCCTTGACATGAAAGAATAAAATCTAAAAAATCGCATAAAAAGATGTCAATAATGATGTTAAGATAGATTCTGTAGTATTTTGTGATTTTTTTTTTTCATATTTTTTATCGCATGCGATTTTTCAATTTGACTTATAATATTGAATCTGTAGAATTTGTTATATTTGTTCACATTACAACACAGGTTGGGGTTATTATATACAGATTGCAATTATCGTCCGATTCTCACGAAAATGTTCATAAGGCTAGGGTGAGACTCAGAACAGCTAGGCCTATTGTTTTTAAAGATCTCTGCAATGTTCCTGATTTTACAATCGTTATGAAGATTACAAATAGAAACCAAAACACACGAAATCTCGCATTAAGTTAGAGTTCAGAACAGCGAGTAGAAGATACCACTACTTTAGTGTGTAAAAAAAATACCAACATTTCCATTTTACCGAAACGCTGAAAATAACTTACAGGCGAATTCCAAAATACACAAATGGCGAAGTTCTGGCTTTTTATGCTGATTTCATTGACGAATATATCCAAATATTGTAGACAAGATAATCATATAGATGATTCTAAATTTGGACATAGAGGGGGGCCTCTTGTATTTGGAGACGATTGCAAAATATTTAGGGGTTTAAATGAACCAAAAAGAAAACCTTTTCTTGATTACACAATTGAAACCAATCGACACGGAATGGTGAAAAAGCTAAGGGTAATATCTGGGCAGTGCTCTATGGAATAATTTCAGAAGCGAAATCTTCCAAAATGGATTTGGACATAAGGGGTCTTTTAACATATTGTAGTGTTGTAGGGTATCACATGGTCGGTCCCGCACGACTATAGCTTCTGCTTACTTGTTTGGGGAGGAGAGGGTTTCAATGTTCAAGTTTGAACTATAAAGGGTATTCCTTTCGCTCAAAATGAGATTTAGAGAAAATATTATATAGAGTGTCCTACATTTCTGATAGAGGCTTATATAGGTGTAATATAGGCAAAAATATTAGAAAGCGCTAATTATTATCAATATCGGTCAATTATTTCACACTTTACGAGAGGTATCATTTTGGGGTGGTTGTACCGGAGGTAGTTGGCCGATATAACCCATATTCACATTAGATCTATGTTTACTTGAAATATTGTGATAGACAAAGTTTCCGAATAATCGCACTCGATCTGGTGTCGCACAAATATTGCGATGTACCTAGATTGAATTAAATCGCATACTCCTTTCGAGAGTTACAGAATACCTAATATCAAGAGATACCGTTATATGGGGGCTATACGAAGACGTGGACTTGCACAGACAACTTTCTGTCTCAGGCTTTATGAACTTCAAATACTAAATTTAAAACAATTTCTGTAAATAATATCGCTAATATCATCAAAATACCGAAAATAGGGAGGTACCATTTTATGCGGGCTATACCAATAGCTGCAGGCTGTAGTATTCATTGCGAACTTCAAATACCAAATTTAAAACAATTCCGGTGAATAATGTCGATAAAATCATCAAAATACCGAGTATCGTTAGGTGGCGTTATATTGGGACTATAAGAAGATGTGGACCTGCACGGACAATTTTCTGTCATAGGCTGTAGTACCCATTACGAACTTTTAATACTAAATTTGAAACATTTCCGGTGAATAATGTCCTTAAGTCACCAATATACCGAAAATAGGGAGGTACCATTATATGGGCGTTGTACCAAAATGTCGACCTACATTGCCCATTTTCAATACTAAAAGTTCTGCATACATAATATACATTTGAGTACAATTTTATCAACCTACTTCATTTCGATCACACGAATCAGTAAAAAATATATATTTTTTTCAGCTCGTTCAACATGGAACTTCCTTTCTTTATTGTATTTTTGGTGACCTTTGCCATTAAAAATATGCTTTAAGTTTTGTTTTAGGCGAAAACTAGATTCCCTTCTACCTAGTTCAGATAACTTTCGTATAAGCTCTTTCTAATTTCATATCTTTGCCAAAAAAAAGAGATGTTTTCTTTAAAATAAGTATCCAACCAATACATCTTTATCTTTATTTGCCACAAAAAAAATCAGTTATGTCTATTTTACGTCCTTTTCACATTTACTGACAGCCAAAAAGTTCTCCATACATGTTCTCAAATTAAGCATTAATCAAATTTCTTTAATTCGTCTATTTCCAGAACATCTAATACCGATAACGAATTTCAGGTAAGTCAATGTGTAATAATAAAATTTTCCAATAAACCAAACCGAATCGAAACCACACATTTAGACACACCTGCCACTATATAATCGAAACCAATCTCATCCATCTATGTTTCCGAGATATTTCCATAAAAAAAGACGAAGCGATGATAAAATCTACAGTCATTAGAGTAATTTTTTACATAAAATTTCCCCCATATTACTTTCGCCTCCTTTCCCTTTTTTGCATGACAAACCGCCCTAGTGCCTTCCTTTTAATATTAGAGGGGAATAGCAGGAAAAAAGACGAACATTAAATTGATTTATGATTATTGCAAAAAGCGCAAAATTTGTTGGCCGGGGAGAAAATCTCGTGGCAGGATAAGGTGGCAATAACCGCGGGCACTGTAAATGCTTTTGAAGCGTTCATATATGCCGCCAACCATCGTATTGGCCCCCAAACCCAACCACACCCTCAACAAAACAGGAAGATTGATATCGACGACGACCCTTGTATAGTAAAATGTCGATGATTGCTACTTCTTCTTCGTCTTCCTCTCTTAGAAATCATTTTTACGGAGACAAGACAAGCAGGCGTGTATCCGTGTAAATGTTAACGCCCATGTCGGCAATATCAGTTTTAATTTGTTCAACAATTTTATTTATTTATTATTTTTATTGCCATATTTCTTGTTGTTGTTGTTGTGGCTGCTGCTGCCGTCGTCGTTACTGTTATTATTCTGAAGTGGAGTGGCAAATAAATAGCCTAGATTGAAACCACCTGCATTGCAAAAGACTAGTGTCAGCCAGACAGACACTCTCCGAAAGAGGCCGGTACAATTTATGAGGTTGTATTACCTTTGAAAATGTTTCAAATTAATTTGATCAAATTTTATTAAATAAATTATGCGGGTCGCATTAACATGACGAACAATCATGTTACCGGTCTAGAATTGAGGACGTAGGATAAATGGCGGGTCGGCGGGCGACCATGCTCACAACAGCTGCTTTACTAGACAAAAGGTAGTTTATTATGAGTATTCTTTCGGCGTTTCAATTGTACAGGGTCACTGTAATGCCAACTGATGTTCGCCATTATATTCCTTTTGTAATGAGTAATGACCTAAAATGCCATGCAAATGTTTAACATTAATAAACTGAGATTTAATGGTCATATTGACAACAAGGTAGGTATGAAAGATTTAAAAAATTTTCGTTTAATTTTTGAATCCAATGACTTCGTAATATTTTTTTCAAAAGAAGTAAGCTAAAACTGCAGTCGTGCGGGCAGACCATGTGATACCCAACAACAGTACTTTGGTCTAAACTCATTTTACCCTATTTATACCCTACAACACTATGTGTGTAAGTTTAATTGGGCCAAAAATTATGTAACACCTCGAAATATTGGTTTCCCACATAGGAAAGAATATATGGATCTTCCTATCTCGCCGAGCTGAATCGATCTAGCTATGTATGTCCATACGTCCGTCTGTCCACGTTAATTTGTAATCACTCTACAGGTCGCCATTATGGCCCGATCTTCACGAAATTTAGAATGAAGGTGGGGCTAGAGCCAGAATAGAACCCTTTGCTTTTGGAGATGATCGCATAATTATACCCTCAGCCATATGGCAACAGAGGGTATATATCATTTGATACGGTCAAAACGTGCCTAGTCGAAATAACGGTTTTAGACCCTATGTCTCTTTGGACCAAATCCGTTTCAGAACATTTGGAGTCGATCTAGCGATGTCCGTCCGTCCGCCCGTCTGTCTGGCTGGCTGGTGCACACGATAACTCTCGAAGGGAGTATCCGATTTGGTCCAAACTTGGTACATCGTAATATTTTTGTCAAACTAAGATCGAGTTCGGAGATGGCCTATATCAGTCCACTCCTTCTGGTACCTCCCCCACAAAAGGTCGAAATTTGCAAAAAATTTATTTTTTGCACAGAAAGAGAAGGGATAATCTAATTTTGCTCCAAATTTGCAAATCCTAATATTTGCATCAGTGCTAGGTCAGGTGTGAAAATGGACAATATCGGCCCACTCCATCAAGTACCTCCCCCACAACTGGTCAAAATTTTGAATAATTACAACTCTCATAAAATTTGATTTAAGAGTCCGATTGTCTTCAAATTTTACACATCCCAATCATTTTATTAGCCACGGCCTAGTGTTAAGATGGAGTATATCGGTCCACTTCTTCTGGTACCTCCCCCATAAATGGTCGAAATTTTAAAAATATATATTTTCTGCACAGAAAGGGAAGCAATAATCTAATTTTGAAAAACATAATACTCAAAGAAAGCGAAATAAGGATAATCTATCATAAATTGCGAAGCAACTCAGCGATTCTTTACAATTGCTATATCCATCTGCAATAATTTATTTATTTTTATATATAATAATTGGGCAGAAGACTTCCAATTTTGATGGTCATCGGGTAATATTTATTGGGTGAAATAGACCGGACCATTTGTGTTAAATAAAAATCAAAATTTTTAATAAACCGCAAATATTTTTAATCCCGGCAAGTAGATGAACAGGTCAATTCTGATCGTTACGTAGATGCTGATAGTAAATTAGGCTCAGAAGGGCTAGGCCTACTATTTTCAAAGATGTCCGCAATATATTTAGGGGTTGAAATGTACCAACAATTAAAAATGTTCTTAATTTTTAAAGGTCACAAATAAAAACCAAAGGACACGAAATCTGGCATGAAGTTAGAGTTTAGGACAGCGGGTAGGATGGTCCACTTTTGTGTGAAAAAATACCAACATTTCCATTCTATCGAAACGCTGAAAATAAATTACAGGCGATATCCAAAATACACAAAAGGCGAATTTCTGGATGCTGATTTCGTTGACGAATATAGCCAAATATCGTAGACAAGCAACATATATAGATGAGTCTAAATTTGGAGATACAGCGGGGCCTCTTACATTTGGAGATGATCGCAAAACATTTAGGGGTTCAAATGAAACTAAAACATTTTCCTGGTCACTCAATTGAAACCAATTGGCACGGAATTTTGCATGAGAAGAGAGTTAATGATAGTTAATTATATTTAGCTGTAAAATTGATCAATAGATCGGTAATGTCTATATAACCGCTAAATATGACCCCATGGCCATCCAAAATACTAGGCTTTTGTCAGTCCTAAATTTTAATTACATGCGAATCAGAAAATTTTAGCTTTTATCTCAATTCGTTAGAAAGTTAACGTGATTACAACAGATAGACAGACTGACGGAAATGGCTAAATCGACTTAGAATTTTTCGCTGATCAAGAATATATATACTTTGTTGGGTCTGACATGAGTATTTCGAGGAGTTACAAACGGAATGACAAATATACCCATCATAGTATGGTGGAGGGTATAAAAGTTAGAAAAGAAACGCTTATTATCATATTAAGAGTTTCTTTCTTACTTTTTTTCTCAATAGCATATCCTGTTCACCATTTTTTAAACAAAGTAAGTACATAGGAATATTGATAAGCATCGATTTTAATAACCTCAAAGATTATAATGCATAACATCCATTGTGAAGTAATTACAAAAAGATTATCAATACCCCATGAACGCTGTACACATTAAAAAAGTTACACACATGCTTTCCATCTGCACAGCTTTGCAAAGCCCAGCTATTTCTTCATACCTTAAGTTTTTGAATATAAATTCAATCCAAACTAAATTGTCCCTATTTGCAAGTATCCCTAAATGAAAAAGCAATTTGGATCAGTTCTTCATTTGTTTTGTATATTTTTCTCAGAATCAAGAACAACAAGAGCAAAACTATGCCATCTGATATTAGATCGGTAACTGCATGCAAAAAGTCTTATTGGACTGCCTACAAACGGTATTTAACACATATTTTGAAAAAAAAAAGAAACTAAAAGAGGAACTCTACCCTACCCTACCCTTACCCTCATTGGACTGTTTAAATAAATGCCTGGTTGGCTATTAGGTTTTGTGTACATTTGTAGGATTTCCATTTCATTGCTGGTATCTGTTTTACTGCACATTGGCCAAAGTGCTGGGCTCTCGAGTTCACCAGAGGCTGTCTGTCTGTCCACGATATGAGTGTCCGTTTGCCGAGATTTATATTTCTCCAACTCAAGTTTGTTTGTTTGTATATTTGTCCATTTATTTGTCGTCCTTTTTGTAAGATCAACGGTGAACGACCACACACACACACACACACACCCAAGATGTGAGGAGGACTTTGTGGTGTTCCTACGTAAGAGTGGTAGTCCAGGGTAAGCTTAAATGAAATGCATTGGATTTCTAAATGCAATTCAAATAGTAGAGGACATTCAGTTACGTATATATATGTGTGTGTGTGCGAGTGTGTTTGTGTTGCTATTAGTTTGTTTTGAGTTTCTAATGAGAGAAACGATATATGTCGCCATGCATGCACATACATACATACATATATGTGAGTGTGTTAGCATATTGTTGGCATATCTATGAGTAGCCAGCCATGTGACCAATTATAACCACCCACTCTGGCTACGGTCAGACCGTCAAAACAGATGCTCATAATTTGTGAAAATATTGTTTTCTTCTGTGTGCCTTTTGAAGTTTGCTTCTGTCTCCTTCACCCCACGCCCCCTTTATCAACACACCCACACACACACACAGATATATGATGTACCAAAGTCATTTACATTTTATGAATTTCACATTTCCATTGGACGTAAGAGGGTTGAGCATGCTTGCATGTATCTGTACATGTATGTGTGTGTGTGTGTGAAAATGTTGCAATGTCCTGACATTCTATGCACTTGTATGCATAAATGTTTATTTGTCTGTTTGACCGTCTACTTAAATGTGAGCTTCTTATTTAAGATTTATGTGCTGTGCGGTTATATGGTTTTATCATTTGATATGAATAGTCAAGTATTTTTCATTTGCAATGGTGGACACAAAGCTTTACAGGATGTTTTGGAATTGACAAAAGGATAATTGGATTTAACAATTGAAGACAAGTTCTTGAATTTGAGAAAAAAAATTGTGGAAATTAATAAGCAGCGGCAGTACAGAGCATATATGTCGGTCTTTAAAGCCGAATGTCGCAGGTTCGAGTTTCCAAAACATATAAAGAATTACATATCAAAAATTTGTTGATGCACCTACAATTTGCAAATGAAACAGTTAACCAATAAAAAAGACCAAAGCCGGGCGAGCCGACAATTTGATACCCCGCACCATTCTGGTTCTGCAGCAATTTTAATATAATTTTAAAGAGGCATTTCTAAGGTTAATATAAAATCTTGCACTGATGTAATTGATATCGAAAGCGTCGGTGGGAGTGGTTGAAGAGGAGTTGTAAAAGCAGTTTATTCTTCACTTATTTGGAAGCTGATTTGTGTGTTTGCGTTTATAAGTGTAGTAATAAACAATTTCTGATGTCGCAAAGGACTGATGGAAGAAATAGAACAACTGAATATTTTACAACAATGCTTATATATAAAGGGTTGTCCATATTCGACGCAGGCAACATTCTTTGCAGGCAACATTCTTTGCGTCAATTGAATTTTGTACGGAAACAAATGCAATCAATGCGAATAATCCGTTGTAAAGTGGACCGAGCCATGCCCAACTGCTGAGAACGGCATTTTTGGGATGTTCTTGGGGACCTCTCAACACTGGCTCGTACGGCAGCGATATTCTCGGCCGATCGCCTGGTCGACTTTTATATGGCCTCTTCGGATTAGAAAGATCCTTACCAGTCGAACATTTTTCGTACTTCTCCATTTTTTAATGTTTTAAAAACACGTTGAGTTTTCACAATTGACTTCTTCTGTTGAATGTAAATTTCAACTTTTTCAGAACGCTCGCGTGTATTGGTTCATGGTAAAAATCTGCTTGGACTGACGCTTCAAACGCGGTATGTCATTAAGCGATGTGACATCTCTGTCAAAAGTTATGGCGTTGCCAGATGGGTCTGTCGAATATGGACAACCCTGTATATATTTCTTTTAACTTTATTGAATGAAAGCCAAGAATGTCTGAAAGAGCATAAAATTTTAGAATAAAATTAGATTTGTTGGAATTGGTCACCTTTAGCACGAATTATTGCCATCAAACGGCCAATGAAACCGTCACACGCTGCCCGAATGTTGCTCTGCGGTATTTTGGCCCATTCCCGCCGAAGCGCTTGCTTGAGGTGATCGACACTTTGGTATTTTTAAGTGCCAACCTTGCTTTCCAAAATACTCCAGACACAATAGTCCAACGGATTGGTATCCGAAGATTTTGGTGGCCATTGTTCGCTGGAAATGAAGCGAGGATCCTCATTTTGTAACCCTTCTTGGGTGGCGCGTACTGAGTGCGATGGTTCTGTCCTGTTGGATATCCAAGGCTAGCAGCCAAAATGTTTGCCGTGCCCAAGGCTTTAATACGCCCTTGCCATAATATTCGGCATTTATCCTGAAGACACGAACCAAATTATCACCATGGCCGGCGCTTGAGTTCTGGTGGCCAACCGAAGGTGCATATTTTCAATTGACCTCTTTGGCAAGTAAATACGATCATTTTGTTTGTTTACAAACAACTAGACAACGAATTTTTTCTCATCGCAGAAAACCAAATTCGGCAGTTCATCACTTTCGGCCAAGCGAAGTAACTCTTTAGCTCTTTTGAGACTATTTTCTTTCTGTTGCGGTGTAAGTTCTTGCACTTTTTGGAATTTCAATGGCTTTACCCCGAGCTCATTTTTCAATATTTGACGAATGGAATTCTGGGATATGTTCAGCTCACGACCACTGCGACGTGGGTTTCGATCAAGTCGCTTCTTTACTTTTCGAAACATTTCTGCTGATGTTGCTTTTTCCTTCCGTCCACTTCCTTGACGTCGGTCTACGCTACCAGTATCACGGTAACGAGCAATGGTACGAGACACAATTTATTCACATTTACATGCTGGAGTGCTCTATCACATTATCACGCTCGAATTCCGTCACGAATAACTTTTTTTTTTTTGGAGAATTCTCAACAAAACGTTTTTGTACCCCTGTAAACAATATAATGAGCTGTGACTGGAATAATTTTAACAGCTGTCGGACAAGTGGCTTGGAAATGACAGCAGGTGGTTGCAGTTTTTTCATCTCACCCTATATTCTAGATCAGTATAAAATTCCATGTCGATTTAGAGATGTCCGTCTGTCTGTCTGCCCGTCAGTGGAAATAACTCCAGCTTCCGAACGAAATGAAGAATGTTGATAGAAGTTTACTCAGATGTGTGTTAGGTCTGCAGGAATTTCGGTGTTTAAAAATATGGTCTACATAGGTCCACGTTTTAGTATTTTGATGATTTGTGTCAGACTTTTCACCAGAAATATATCAAATTTGGAATCCTATGACAAACAATTTTTTATGCAGGTCCTCATCTTCGTAAAGTTCTCATATAATGACACCTATATTCGATATTTTAATTATTTCAGCGACATCATTCATCGGAAATATTTCAAGTTTCGTATTTGAATATCATAATGGTCTATGACAAAAATTGAATCACGGCTACTCCCTATATTTGGTATTTTTATGATTTTAGCAATATATTTCAACTATATTTTTTTTAATTTAAAAATTCCTTCCATATGGGGGAGGGTATTCAGAGTTCGGCTCGGCCGAACTTACTTCGTTTTCGCATGTTTATACTCGCAAGAATACTTTCGATCAAATTCGGGCATAGAGCGAAACTCGAAAATTGAAAACCAAAAAAACTTTAAAATGGATACCATCACGACATAACACCCATCACCGGTGTGACCAGGGCTACGGATGGCGTTATGTTCGACTCGGTCGGTACCTTTCACCATGAAGAAAATATAAATATTGGTTGCTAACGATCCAAATAGCCAACTCGGTTATATCATATCGATTAAAACCTCAAAATATCGAATATATATAGTGTTACCATATTATAATCTGACATCCGGAAAACTCGCTCGAATTTTATCAAGAGTGAAAGTCACTCATATTAGAGCGGGAGCGCTCCTGGCAGTAGAAAAACTCGAGCATATTGTGGGAATATTTACCTCGTTTATGAGTAGGAATAAAATTCGTTCGAAATCTAGCAGATTTTTCTCTTTTTGAGCGCTCTTTTAATTTTTTCATAGCGTTGTTGTTGTTGTTGTTCACATTACAATTATGGGGACTATGACCGTTTTTTTTTTTATACCCTTCACCATAGTGTAGAGGATACATTAAGTTTGTAACACCTCGAAATATACACCTTAGAAAATTGTTTGTGCAGGTCCACGTCTTCGTATAGCCCCCACGGTTCTGCTCTTTTATAAGAAAACTATTGACCCTCTATTAAAGATCATGGGGTTTTCATTTAAAGGTCATCTAATTTCCTCTAGTAGAAAAATAATGTCTTCAGTAACAATTTCTTGATTTTCCTATAGAATATTTTATGAATTTTCATTACAAAAAAGTTTATTCTTTCTTATTCTTATCCTCAGGAAATCCTACTGATTTAACTTCTGGACTATATATGGAATGATTTCTCGTCATTTTAACAAAAAATTAAAATATAAATACTTATTTATAGCATTTAAAGCGTGATACAAACCAACAATTCTTATTATTTTTCTATGTAAACTTCCACCCACCCACGTAAATGCTAAAGAAATATAGGAAGTTCATTCCAACCATAATCAATGATGCTCATCATACCAAACTGTTAGCAATATAAATAAAAAAATGCCACAGATCTATTGCACAATTTCAACAACATAAAATTGTAGCAAACAGCAACAAATGCAATGAACAACAAAAACAAGCATTTCTAAATCCCTCCCAATAAGACCTGAAGGAGTATCCGTTGTTATAGTCCGAATATCCTATGGCAGGACATGACCATACGCACCAAGGGATGTGCAAATTCATTCAGAACTATATATGTTGCACAAAGTTGCTGAACGCAATGCTGCACCAAAAAAAAAAAAAAAAAAACAGAATCAACAACAACAATAGGAACCTGTACAAGTTTAGGTAGTATTCTCAAGCGATAGAGTTACCGTGTGTGTGGTTGTTTAAATTGGTAAGAGAACTTTTCAAAACATTTTTCATACAACCATCCCTGGTAGCTGTTTGAAAATATCTACAATCAGAGCCACTGAGATCTTCGGACAGAGAGGGACGTTCGTTGGAATTTTACATGAAAGAGAATTTAACTTTTTTCTGCTACTCCTCTTTCGCAATACCTATTTGCTTAATTTGGCCAAAACACAGCATACATTCGAAACGTAAGCACCAGAAAATTGTCTGTAATCTTTAGTAGATTTTATGAGTTATGTGCCAACTTAAGGTGGATTAAATAAAAAACTGAGGTGGAAATTTATTTGGGAGAGATAATAATGGACGGTTCAATTGACTACAAAATATTACACTAAAGAAAAATAATTAATTAAAACTCCGAAAGGTTTTATATGTTTTGCAATGAAAAATCGCACTTCTTAAATATTAGACACATACATACAGATAGATTCCTTCTAATAGTTCGTGGGCAACATTTCCAAACAACACTTCATACATATCTAACTTTTCAGCTGCTTAATCATATCCAAGTTTCTCCTTGATCGAAAAAGCTCATTAAAAACTGATTACTTTTTGCAACAACCAATCTTCAAAATCTTTCGTTTTGAAATTTTCGGAAGATCATATTAGTAAGCCCTTGTAAAATAGTTCCTAATTTATCTTTTTTTATTTTGGCTAAAACTATTTCAAAGCCTTACAATTAACATTGACCACCAGCATGCCCAAATCCTAGACACCAACATTGACCTAAATATAAAATTTCAGAATTCAAGCACCTTCCATTAACTCAGTGGCAAATTTAGTACTATTTAGTACTTTTCGAATAATCAAAGTTCGCATGTCCAAAAACTACCTCGTTTTCTCCACACTAGTCACCAACAGTTACCTCGATGCCAATTTTCAGAATTCAATCTCCATATCAACAACCAATGGAACATCTTGTGGCATTTTGCACTCTTCGTACTTTTATTGTACGCATTTCCAAAATCACCACCTTCACGCAACTGAAGACACCGAAGCAGCGAAATCCATATCAAATTTCAGGATTTCAATTCTATCCCTTCATCAATATCAAATTTAGTAGCACTTAGTTCGTTTCGTACAGTTAAAGTATTCATTTTCAAAAGAATTTCCATATCTCAAACTCAGATACCAACAATGACCTTAATTTAAAATTTCAGAATTTTACCTCTTTGATTCAGGACTTTTGGACTGACATTGAGATATCTGGTACTAAATATCATTCCTGTGGGGTGAGAGACTTAAAACCCCATATACATGGGAGCTTTAGCTATATCTGAACTGATTTTCTCCAAAGTTGATGTACTTGCTTCTCCACTGAATTCGTGGGATGAATTCGGAAGAATACATGGACGGACGGACACACGGACTGACAGGCATAAATCGACTCAGAATGTGATTCTATGAAGATCCTCAAAAGTAACTATGGGTCTATCACGCTTCCTTCTTCAACCAATGCACAAAGACATAATACCCTTACCACTATGTGGTGTAGGGTATAAAGAACTCTCAACTTCTTCTCTCAACTATAGGCACCAATAGTAACATCCAGACCAAATTTTAAGATATCTGCTCTATTCCTGTTACATATAGTGCACAATTCCAAAACCACTTAATTTCTTAACCTCAGACACCAAAAGTGACACCCATATTAAGCACTTTACGAACACTTATAGTACACTTTTCCAAAAACCCCTTCCCTACCTCAATCCCAGATACCTTCAAATACTTCAATATCAAGTTTGAGATTCCAACTCCATTCCGTCACGTTTAGAATAACAAAATTACACATTTCCAAAATCACCTCCATACCTAATTCCCAGATACCAACATAGACCTCAATTCCAGCTTCCAGCTCTATCCCTGCACCCAATACCCAAGTAACACTTAGTACTTTTCGAACAATTATAGTAAACATTTTCAAAACCAAAACATCCATATGAATTTAGTACTATTAAGTACTTTTCGTACACTTATAGTACACATTTTCAAAACCACTTCCATGTCTTAATCCACGATACCAACAGATACCTCAATATCAAATTTCAGGATTTCAGCTCAATTCCTCCACCCAATACCAAATATAGTACTGTTTGTACACATTTCCGAAACCATCTCCACATCCCAATTCCAGATTCCAAGAAAAACCTCAATATCAAATTTGAGGATTCCAACCCTATCCTATCACCAAACACCAAATTTAGTACCATTTAGTACTTTTTGCACAAATAGCCAAATCTCAAACACAAATACCATCAGTAATCTAAATATCAAATTTTAGAATTGTATCTCTATCCTGTCACTCAATACCAAATATAGTACAATTCAGTACCTTTCCTACAATTATAGTACACTTTTCTGATACCACCTCAATTTGTCCAGGCTACACATAAACAGCGACCTGTTCACTCAATACCAAATTTAGTACCATTTAGTACAGTTCGCACAATTACTTTCCAACCTAGACTTTCATACCAAGTTTCAAGTTTTTAGGTCTATCCGTTCATATAATACCAAATGGTACCATTTTAGAAATTTAGTACCACTTTATAACCTTAAAATTCGAATTTCCAAAAATACTTTGGTACCCCATCATTGACCCTCATTCCAAATTTCAGAATGCTAATTTATTTTCTATTCCAAAGTATTACATTTTTAATACAATCAAGCACTTTTCGTTTCCTTTAAATACGAATTTGCAAAGACCCAGCAATTTTGCATGTCTACACACCTAGACTGGTCCTAGTTCAAAATTGCAAGATTCTAGGTTCAGCTGTTTCGTCTGGGCGTTGATTCTAGTTCAGTCAGTAATATTGGATGTCACTGCATGATCATCCACCCTAATAGGAAATATTCCCACCACCATGTGGCAACAATTATCGATATGTTTTATTGGCAAATTTTTCAGGTTTCCACGTGTCGAGGGAAAAAATAAGAGCACTCTGTTACTTGTTTTAAAAATAATTTTTCGATTACAACGTCAATACATCTTACAAACCTTTCAGCTATTTATTTCTTCGAAAATTTTCGCTAATGCTTATCATACTTAAAAATATTTGCAAACTTTTCCAGCTAAGGCTAAGCCACCTTAATCCACACATAAGGCAAAGACATATGTACCACATACGTATGTACGTGTATGCAAATGTCTACATATTTTACTAGCTGCGTGTATTTTTCCTCAAATACCTACCTCTTACCTAACTCAGCCTTACACAAGTATTTCGATTTGAGACCCAATTTCAAATGAAACATCTTTCGTTGTTGCCATGGAAAAACATGAGCTTTGCGTGATGTTCGCAAGACAAACAAAGAAACAAATTTCAAACATGCAGCTTAAGCCTAGGCTAAGCAAATCCTTTAGCATTACCAAGTTTTTACCTTGTTTTTGATAAACAATTTTTCTCCTTTTCGTTTCTTGTTCCGGCGACTAGAAAAAAAGACAAACACACGTTCAAAGTTATTTCTGTGTATTTGAATTGCGGTTAAAAGAAACATTCTAAGGATTTCTTTTTAAAGTGTATCTGTATGAGAGTACATCTGGCAACTGTGGCAAGAGCCTACCCACACCTAAGTAGCTGTAATTATTCCCAATTGTAAGTGAGAGATGAAAAGGATGAAAAAAATGTATTAAATATGAATATGCCGAGGTGAAAATTATTTAAAAACAAAGATCTTTTCAAACATGGATTATTGCACTCTTGTCGTCGTAGCTGTGAAAATCTTAGGGCAAACTGAAAAGAAAAGCTTTTGACAGATAAGAAAAAAAGAGGGCTTACGTTTGAGTTTTTTTTTTTTGCTCCGAAGAGAAGTGAAAAGGGATGGGGTGAAAATATAAAATTTATAATAATATGCATGCACACACACTTGTCTATGTATATATATATTGACATTGTGATATGAATATAACCACTCAGTTAAAAAAAACGTGACGCAATAGCTTAGCTTTTTTGGTTAATTAAAATATTATTTTCTTACGAATTATTATTCTGACTGCAACTGTAGTTTATCTATGAATAAATAAGTGTATCAAAGAAATTGCTGGCAATTATAATTGAACGCAAAGCTAGAGAAAAGGAACAGCGAGGAAATAACAAAAGTCGGGCGAGATCGACTATAAAATACCCTTTAATAAAGCTAACCGTGACAAATAAAATTTTTTACCTTTTTAAATTTTGTCAAGTTTTCGAAGCACCAGAATAAGTGGATCTCTATAACATGTTATTCTTCAAGAAGGAACTCTAACAGCAGAAAATGTTAGATTTTTCTGTAATACCCAATATGGGGTCTAACATTGAGAGAAGGCTACTAGATGATTTTCTATCTCTAGGAATCCTCCAGAAGGCCTTCTATAGAAGATGTTGAGAAGGATTACATATTTTAGAAAATCCAGGGATGTATTCCCTCTCTAGAAAATCAACAGCGGCAGGTCTTCTTCATACATACAATATTCATTCTAAAGAAGACCTGCAAATGATCTTCTATCGCTAGGAGTACCCCAGAAGCCTTTCTTCCTGTGGAATACCTCGAGAAGGTCTTCATGTGGATATGTTAGGTTTATTCAACCTTTTTCTTTAAATTCAAGCTTGATTAGAAATAAAGAAGGTATTTTTAATCTTCTTTTGGAAAAAGCCCTGCAGGAAGTCTTCTACCTATAAAATATATATTTAGAAAGTCTAAGGAGGACTTCAGCTTTTAAGCACCTGCAACAGATATGTAGAGAGTGAAAAGGCCTTGGTATTTTCTATATTTAAAGAGAAAACTTGGAAGGACCTTCACAATACCCTATCCCTATCCACGGAAGACTTATAGACAATAGAATAAGGCCTTCCATTTTCAGGAGACCAGCATGAATATCTTTAGGCTCTGGAAGAATTTAATATGTCTTTCTGTCAACGAAAAATGCATGAAAAAATAGCACCAGAAGATGGGTTTCTCTCCATACAGGATCACCAAAAGTCCTTCTATCTATAAAAGAACTTAAGAAAACTTGCCCATTGCCTTATGCAAAAAGAAGAGCTCAAGGAAGAAAAAATACAGGTAGATTACTTTTGGTCCTTGAAAAATATCCTCGTCCTTTATGTCCTTCAAAAAATATTCTTTAAGAAATACCATCCATCCATTTGGCTCTCCAAAAAAAATCCATGTCCTTTTTGTCCTTAAAAAAATATCATTTAAGAAATCCATGTCCTGGTTGTCTTTGAAAAAAATTCCCTTTAAAAACCCACGTCCTTTAGGTCCTTGAAAAAATATTCTATAAAAAATCCACGTCCATTTGGTCCTTGAAAAAATATTCCATAAAAAAATGCACGTACATTTAAAAACCAGTAAGGAACGGTGAAAAATCTGACGCCCGTAACAAAAAAAAGATTATGTTGAGACTTTATGTAAAGTATATCATAACAACTATGAACCAAATAACTTTGGGAACTATATCCAAATCTGAAACGATCTTGACAAAATTTTTGGCACTTATTTCTGAGCTTTATCTGATATCTGGTACCAAAGAGCATATTACACATGTGAGGGACTTAAACCCCCAAGTCGGATGAAACATAAATATGGGTGCTATAAAGATATCTAAACAGTACTTGCCTCTAGACTGAATTCGATCGGATGTGCCAAAATTCAGTACGTTTGGACTGATATTGGCCATTAGGTGCAGAATTAACCCGAAGTCTGTTGAACATGTATATGGGAGCTATATCTAAATTTGAACCGCCAATTTCACTAGGGTTCGTCCTTGGGCTAAACAAATATTGTTTGAAAAATTTTATCTCAATCGGATAATAAATGGACCTGCTTTTTATTATTATTATTTTTTATTTTTATTAATATATGACAGACGGACGGACTGATATGCATAAATCAACTCAGAAAGTTATTCTATGAGGATCTTCATAGAATCACATTCTTGGTGATAATCGGATCAGATTTATATATAGCTCCAATATATCTTCAACCGATTTCTGGTTAATTGTGCACCAAGTGACCAATATCTGTCCAAACGACCTGTATTTTGGAACATCATGGTAAATCAAATTTGGAGGAAATCGTTTCAGATATAGCTTTAGCTCCTATATATATATATGTATATATATATATATATATATATATATATATATATATATATATATATATATATATATATTATATATATATATATATATATATATATATATATATATATATATATATATATATATATATATATATATATATATATATATATATATATATATGTTTTATCCGATTGGGGGTTTAAAATCCCTCACAAGCGTTAAATGCATTCCACAACAATGATGAGGTTTGGATATAGCTCCCATAGATATCTTTAACCGATTTCGGGTTAATTGTGCACCAAATGGCCAATATCTGTCAAAAAGCCCTGAATTTTGGCATATCCGACCTAATTCAGTCTTGAAGCAACTACATAGAATTCGGAGACAATCGGTTCAGATATAGCTATAGCAACCATATATATGTTTCATCCGTTTTGGCTTTTAAGTCCCTCACATTCGTAATATGCATTTGACAACAATTATTTTTGGTACCAGATATCTTATAGAGCTCGAAAATATCTGCCAAATATTATCGAGAACGGCTAAGATCTGTACATAGCTCCCATATATATCTTTAATCCGATTTCAGGTTTATTGTACAAATATTGGCTATATTTTGTAAGATTTTGAGGCTAGCCGAATTGGCCCTAAAACAAGATTATAGAAATTCGGCTAATTTTTATACCCTCCACCATACTATGGAGGATATATTAATTTTGTCATTCCGTTTGTAACTCCTCGAAATACTCATGTCAGACCCAACAAAGTATATATATTCTTGATCAGCGTAAAATTCTAAGACGATTTAGCCATGTCCGTCTGTCTGTCCGTCTGTCTGTTGTAATCACGCTATCTTTCGAACAAATTGAGATAGAAGGCTAAAATTTTGCACACATGTATATTTTGCCAGTAGGCAGGTTAAGTTCGTAAGTGGGCCATGTAGGTCCAAGTTATCATATAGCCCCCATATAACGGTACCTCCAGATATTCGGTATTTTGATGATTTTAGCGACATTATTTACCGGAGTCGTTTCAAATTTGGTATTTGAAGTTCGTAATGTATACTACATCCTAAGTCAAAAAATGAGCCACGTAGGTCCACGTCTTTATATAGCCCCCATATAACGGTACCCCCGATATATATATATTTACCGTGATTGTTTCAAATTTCGCATGTGAAGTTCGTAATGGATACTTCAGCCCATGCCAGATATACCCCCCATATTCGGTATTTTGATTATTTTAGCTACATTATAAACTGATTTTTCTTCAAGTTTTGCATTTAAATATTGTTATAACTTATGACAAAAGTTGCCTATGCAGATCTACGTCGTCGTATAGGCATTCGGTATTTTTAAGATTTCAACAGAGTTTTTAACGGATTTTATTTATTTTTTTGGAAATTGCCAAATTTGTACCAAATGGTGGAGGGTATTAAAAGTTCGGCCCGGGCGAACTTATAGCTTTTTTACTTGTTTCTTATTGAAATTGGAATACCGGCAATTTGGTCACCAATACTCCACATTATTTCCTCCCCAAAACAAAAAGATATAGATTTAACACAAAAAATTATATATTTATTGTAACGAACTTCAGAATCCCCCACGTCTAATGATTTATGCTAATGTAGGGCACAAATCAAGCATCAAGTACATTTTTAAATGCCACAGTGGCACAAGCACATGCACAAAATATAATTCAAAACACCAAACGGAAGAGAAACTATACATAAGTCATCAGTTCACTTGAAATGAGCAATGAATGTTGGTAAATGTTAAAAGGCAAGTGAAGAGCTGTAGCAACATCAGCAGCAATAAAACAAAACTGTCATTGCAATGGTTACATCAACAACTGTGATATATGAAAATGAAAAAAAAAAATATAAAGAAAAAACTAAAAAGACTATGGCATCAAAAAAAAAACCAAAACTGGAGAAAAATTTAAGATCAGAAAAAAAATCTTTACACACGCACATTCGCTTAAAAAATACAAAAACAAAAAGCAAACGAAAGTAATTTCTTATGCACGTCATTACCTCACATAAGTACTTTTTAACATGACATTGCAATTGCAGCAGCAACACCGCCACCAGCAGCAGGATCAAGTGTTTATGCATTTCAGTGTGTGTGTGTGTATGTATGTGGGTACGTGTGAATTTCTTAGTCAATGTTTACGGTCTTTGTTGCGTATGAGTGTTTGTGAATTTATTTGTGTGTTTATGTATGCGTGTTAGAAGGGACGTTCTTTTTTTGCAAAATTTTCTATGAAATTTCCACTGTTACAGGCAGGAGCAAGTGCTGCGGTACTTTTTGCTGCTGTTGTTGTTGCTGGAGCTGCTGCTGTTATATTTGTTATGCATTCATATTTTATATGCATTTACAGCTCGTTTAATATATAAAAGTTTTTCTTAACATTTGCATGAACACACATACACACAAACAGACATTCGCATGGAATCATTAAAAAACAAATGCTTGTACATACTCACACATCTACACATATTTACACTCTTGAACTAACACAAGAAATATATGTACCAATGTGTAAATGTATACATACATAAATATATTTACACTTAAGTTCTTAGAAACATTTTGTACATTGAGAAAAATAAGAACAAGAATTGAAATTCCAAAAAAAAAAAAAAACTTAAAAATTAATTTTTATGTTTTCCTATATATTTTTAGGTAACGACAAATTCCGAAATTCGTAAGTATAAAGTGTTTCCAAGAAAAAGAGGCAATGGCCATGAACCAACTTTCTAAAGGGACATAACGTAAATTCAGGGGGTAAAAAGTTAAACTAATTACTCAATTTGACTATAGATATATATTAATTTATGTGAGGGAGATTTCGGAAAGAGAGCGCCTATATATTTAACGCTCACACTTGTTATGATGTTTGCAATTTGACGAAAAAATGGAAATCATTTCACATTTTATGACAGTTACGATAATTAAAAATTTTGAACTCCTGTAACAGATGTACCAGAAGTATTCGGCCGATAGAGACTAACATTTTCCAAATTTTCTTTTGAACACAATGTGATATAAATATTGGTATATGCCAAGTTTAGACTATATGTGGTACTCAATTTGTTATTTAGAGATAAAACCAGTAAAGAAAGTCCTAAAGTCGGGCGGGGCCGATTTTATGATACCCTACACCACTTTGCTAATTTAGTTGAGCTCCACTTAATAATTAAAAGTTTTTATGGGAGAATTCAATAATACACGCTATGATTATAATTATAATTAAAAATTCAAAGGACTAAATATGCCAAAGCATTTGTATCTTTTAAATTCGGAATTTGATTGCCCATTTGGTGCGAAATTAATTTGAAATCGGATAAAAATATATATGGGAGCTATATCCAAATCTCAACCGATCTCGATAAAATTTAGCAAAGGTATTTCTGAGCTGAATTTGATATATTTCCCCAAATATTGTTGTTCCAGAGTGCGTATTACGGCTGCGGAGGACAAAATTAACAAATCGGATGAATAATATATATGGGAGCTATAGCTATATCTGAACCGATTTCGATAAAATTTGGCATACTTATTATTAGGCCTAATTTGGTTGTATGTGCAAAATTCTATACTATTCGGGCTGATATCGGATAATAAATGCGACCTGCATTTTGTTCACAAGAATACATGGACAGACGGACGGACGGACAGACGGACTGACATGCATAAATCAACTCAGAAAGTGATTCTATGCAGATCATCAAAAGGAACTATGGGTCTATCTCGTTTCCTTTTGCCTGTTACAAACAAATTTACAAAGACATAATACCCTGACCACCTTGTGGTGTAGGGTATAAAAAACTGCAACAAAGTCAAACGCCATAATTTTTACATTTTTTTTAATTTTATTTAAAGAAAGCAAAAAATGTTGGAAATAGCACCAAATCTTTGAATAAGCTTAGATTTGTTCGAATTGGTCACTTTTGGCACTAATTATGGCCTCCAAACGGCCAATGAAACCGTCACAAGCTGCCCGAATTTTGCTCTGCGGCATTTTGGCCCATTCCCGATAGCGATTGCTTGAGTGCCAACATTGCTTTCCAAAATACTCTATACACAATAGTCAAACGGACTGCTGTCCGGAGATTTTGGTGGCCATTGTGCTCTGGAAATGAAGCGAAGAACCTCATTTTGTAACCATTTTCCGGTGGCGCGCGCTGAGTGCGATGGTGCTGAGTCCGGTGGGAATTTCTAAGGTCTGCGGCCAAAATGTTTGCGCGCCCATGGCTTTAATACGCCCTCCAGAATATTTTCGCGATAATATTCGGCATTTATTCTGATGCCATGGTCGATTAATACGAGCGGAGAGCGACCATCGCCTGTTATGGCGGCCCACACTATCACCATGGCCGGCGCTTGAGTTCTGCTGGCTAATCGAAGGTACACATTTTCAGCTGACCTCTTTGGCAAGTAAACACGATCATTTTGTTCGTTTACAAACTGCTGGACAACGAATGTTTTCTCATCGGAGAAAACCGAATTCGGCAGTTCAGCACTTTCGGCCAAGCGAAGCAACTCTTTAGCTCTTTTGAGTCTATTTTCTTTCTGTTGCGATTTAAGCTGTGCACTTTTTGGAATTTCAATGGCTTTACCCCGGACTCATTTTTCTATATTTACCGAATGGAATATTACGATATGTTCAGTTCACGAGCCATTTTTCGGCAACTACGACGCGGGTTTCGATCAAGTCGCTTCTTTACTTTTCGAACCATTTCTGCTGATGTTGCTCTTTTCTTCCGTCCACTTCCTTGACATCGGGCTACGCTACCAGTATTACGGTACCAACGCTCGTACGAGACTCACATTTAAATGCTGGAGTGCTCTAACGATAGCCACTTGTGGTTTTCCAGACAAATATAAAGAAATCACACTATCACGCTTGAATTCCATCACGAATAACTATTTTTTCAGGTAATTTTTTAACGAAAATGCTTTTGTGCGCTTGTAAAAAATATAATGAGCTGTCACTGGAATAATTTTAACAGCTGGCTTAGAAATGACAGTGGTACTCAATTTGTTAATAGGGATATATATAAAAGAGTTGTGTAATAACCGACTGATTGACGGGCCTAGGATCTTGCAATTTTGAACGAGAGCCAGTCTTGGTGCATAGACGTGTGATGGTGTGTTGGAAATGCGTACTCAAAAAGTATGAATAGTACTAAAATGTACTTAAAATAAAATATTTTGTATTGGACAAACGGAATGAGGCAAAATTTGGAATGAGAGCCACTAGTGGAATCCAGTATAGTATATAAACAAAAGGGTTTAGGAAATTCAAACTTTAAGGTTACACAAAGTTCTGAAATGGTACTAAAATGGCACCATATTGTATTATAGGAACGGAAATAGCGGAAAATTTGAAACTTAAAGGTGGGAAATTTAGTTTGATATATAAAATTTGGTTTTGGAAATGTGTACTAGGTGCGGGAACTATACTAAATTTGGAACAGTTTGGTTTTAGGTGAACGGATGAAGCTGAAATTTTGAAATGAGGTCCCTGTTGGTGCTTGTTTTGTGATAAAGAGGTGGTTTTGGAAATGTATGCTACATGTGCAGAAAAGTACTAAATAGTATCATATTTGGTACAATTTGGTATTGGGTTAACAGATAGTACTTGAAATGAAATATGGAGTTGGTCTCGGAGATATGCACTATAACGGTATGAAAAGTACTGAATAGTACTATTTCTGGTATTGAGAGTAGGTAAAGAGATAAAGTTTTAAAATCTGGTATTGAATGAAGTAATAGATCTGAAATTGTTGTGGAGGTGGTATTGGAAATATGTACTATAATTGTATAAAAAGTACTAAGTGGTACTAAATTGTCCATTGAGTGAAGAGATAGAGTTGGAATTCCGAAATTTATATTGAGGCCTCTGTTGGTATCTGGGATTGAGATATGCAGGTGGTTTAGGAATTATGTATTATAATTGTACGAAAAGTACTAAAAGTACAAAATTTGGTATTGGGTGAAGTAATAGAGCTGAATCCTGAAATTTGAAGAAAATGTCGTTTTTGGCGGCTGTGGCTGATAAAAGAAGCTGGTTTTGGATATGCGTACTATAATTGTACTTAATTTGATAATGGATGAGCCGAAATCCTGAAATTGGATATTAAAATCACTGTTGGATTCTGATGTAAAGTAATAAATAGTACTAAATTGGTATTAGATGAAGGAATATATCAGAAATCCCGAAATTTGAGAGGCGGCGGTTTTGGACATGCATATTATAATAGTACGGAAAGTATGGTTATAAATTTGGGATTGGGTCTTGCTAATTTCTGATTTTCAGAATTTTGATATGGAGGCCCCTGTGCGTAGATATTACTAAATAGTACCAAATTTGTTATTGAGTGAAGTACTAGATCTGAAATTTGATCTGGTGTCTGTGGTGGAGGTAGTATTGGATATATGGTACTAAATTTGGTATTAAGTGAAGGGATAGTACTGCAATCCCGAAATTTGATATTGAGGTCTCTCTGTTGGTATCAGGGATTGAGATATGCAAGTGGTTTTGGAAATGTGTATTATAATTGTACGAAAAGTACTAAAATTGGTATTGGGTGAAATTAGATGTGGGTGTCACTGTTGGTGGCTGTGGTTGAGAGACGGAGCTGGTTTTGGATATGCGTACTGCAATTGTACTAAATTTGGCGATGGAGAAAATTAAAGAGCTGAAAACCTGGCATTTGATATTAAAGTCACAGTTGGTACTTGAGGTTAAGATATGGAGATTGTTTTGAAAATGCGGAGTATTATTGTTCGAAATTTACTAAATAGTATTAAATTGAAACGATGTGGAAGTTTTGTTTGGACATTTTGTCCATGAAATAATGAACACATTGTGCATTTTGAGCACGGAAATAAACTGGTGGAACGAATCTAAAATTTTAAGGTTGACTTTTCGCTAACGAAGTAGCGGACACTAGCGATGCGTTGGTAATGCATAAGGTAGTTTCTTTACATTGCGTTTTAATGGATTATTCGGCTCATATAGGTCCCTATTTAATATAAAAATACACACTTATATTAATATTAAATTTTAAAAAAAGAAGAGGTACAGCGTTGTACTCCTGGAATGGAAACATCTAAAAAATCTAAATTTTATTTGAATCTAAATTAAAATTGGACTAATTTCGTTACAGTTTTGATTGCTTCATGACAGGTACAGGGTTGCCCTTATTCGACGGACCCATTTAGCAACGCCATTTTTACCATGAACCAATACACGCCACGCGAGCGCTCGGAAATAGTTGAAATTTACAAGAAGTCAATTGTGAAACTCAACGTGTTTTTAAAACATTAAAAAATGAAAAAATTAAGAACACCATTAAGCGTTTATACGAAAAATTTTCGACTGGTAAGGCTCTTTCTAATCCGAAGAGGCCATATAAAAATTTACAAGAAGTCAATTGTGAAAACTCAACGTGCTTTTAAAACATTAAAGAATGTGGGAAGTGCGCCTTCTAAGAACACCATTAAGCGTTTATACGAAAAATTTTCGACTGGTAAGGCTCTTTCTAATCCGAAGAGGCCATATAAAAGTCGACCAAGGCGATCGGCCGAGAATATCGCTGCCGTACGAGCCAGTGTTGAGAGGTCCCCAAGAACATCCCAAAAACGCCGTTTTCAGCAGTTGGGCATGGCTCGGTCGACCGTAGAAGAGCTCAAGGACAACATTCGTGAAGAAATAGCCGCTATTCCGGCCGAAATGTTGGCAATAACGATGGAAAATGCATCAAAAAGGGCAAAATACGTCATCAACGCCAGAGGCGGCCATTTGAGAGATATCATATTCAAAAATTGATGTAAACAAATCTACTTGGAATAAATTAAATGATTAACTTTGCCAACCGCCAAATTTTTATTTTTTTCTTTGATTAAAAAAAAAAAAACATGGGTCCGTCGAATATGGGCAACCCTGTATATCTTCTTAACTTACAACTTCAAAACCCTTAGATTTCCTTGGACAAAGGCCTAGAATGGTAAAGACTAGACAAAATGCATTTTGAGCAAATGGTTTGTGTCTACAATACATAGAGTAACAGCATATGGCAGAGATATGTTAATATAAAAACCACAATTACAAAAACGAATAACAAATAAAAATTTGAAAAATTCGAAGTTTTGGTTTCAAAATTCTATTCTATAGACCTTTCCAAAAATTTGCATATTGCCTTAGCGGTTTTAATCAGTTAACATTGGTAACCAGCGATGCCAACTTAGTGCTTTTCGCGCTATTTATGGTGCTTTTTAGACCCCCCAAAACGCCAAAATAGTAGGCATAGCGCGAAACGAAAAAAAAGCACTGTACGTACGCTTTTCATCTTTTCTGTTGGTGCTTTTAGCGGGTTTTAGATTTTATAATGTGGCAATGTTTATGCATTCGAATATTTTGATAGTATGGCATCAACTTATCGCAAGTTCTTTACTGCAAATTCTTTACGTGTCTTCCATTACTGTCATTGTTTATATCGGAGCTGTGCGAAGACCTGGACCAGCATAGACAATTTTCCGAATATAGGGAGGTAGTGATATATGGGGCCTATACGAAAACCTTGAACTGCATAGACAATTTTCTGTCACATAGTGTAGATCCCATTACCAATTCTAAATACGTGATTTGAAACAATTCCGGTGAATGATGGCCCATTTACGAACTTAAATAAACATGTGTGCAAAATTTTAGCCTTCTATCTCAATTCGTTCGAAATATAGCGTGATTACAACAGACAGACAGACGGACATGGCTAACTTAGAATTTTACGCTGATCAAGAATATATATACTTTGTTGGGTCTGACATGAGTATTTCAAGGAGTTACAAACGGAATGACAAAGTTAATATACCATCCATAGTATGGTGGAGGGTATAAAAAAACATAAATTCATACATGGCTGCTTTGTTGTACGAGTTTACAGAACTTCAACTGCATTTGAAGCTATGGGTTTTATGGGTGAACATAACTGTCTTCCTAATATATCATATTTTTTAAAAATATGTATGCACTTATATGCATGAAATATTTATATAATATACGATCTCAATTTTTGAATAAAACAACATTTAGTTAAAAAAAAGTGTTTTATTGACAATTTTGCTATTTTGGTTAGAAAAAAATACATAGCGCTTTTTACGCTTTTTTAAGGAAATTTTTTACGCCATTTACGCTTTTCTAGTTTTTAATTACGCTTTTAGCTCTCAAAATGTTGGCAACACTGTTGGTAACTATGCTGTTATGATATCGTAACAACAGAGGCATTTTCACAGGGTTGCCATATTTTATTTTTGTCTTGTCATATCTTTACACTTCTATGTCTTTGCCTTGGAACTTCTTCAATTGTCCCTAATTTATATGCGCACAGTGTGATTTGAAATTAATATATTTATATGCTGCAAACACTTCAGCTGCTTTTTAAGCTTAAAATGAGAAATGAACGTGACACAGTCATGTTTATGTTATCATTGTGAAACAATATAAAAATTATAAATTTGGATATTTCGGTTAAGGTTTTCAGTTCTTTTCTTTAGGGGATTTAAAGTTTTGCTGCTGTGTGTGATAAGTGAAAATAGCTGAAATGGAAGTTTTTTTTTTTGATAACAAGTATATCTCAGCAAATAAAAGGAAATTAGGGAATTTGCTAACTCGCACAAAGATTGGGTTTTGTTTTTTGTAAATAATTGCAACCAATCAATCTTAGGTCCATATTCCTCTTTTACAGAATGCTAAAACCAATTTAACCAAACCAAAAAAAAATTGAATATTAAAAAATTAAAGAAATTCTTTTAACTCTGTCAGAGTTCTTAGGAAAAGCTTGCCAGCTTTAATATATTGCAAAGAAATGAAATGCAAAGAACATGCTAAGAGATTCAAGTTTTCTATTTATGTCGGTTTTGTTGCTCTCTGTTGTTGTTGTTTATTGCATTTGAAAGATATTTTTCATATTTTTACCTTAGATCTGGATTTTACACGCAACACAAATAGAGACAGGACACAAACTACACGAATTGCTATGACAACTTTAGTTAGTTCGTCTTCTTTTTGTTTTCATTTTTTATTTGGTTTTAGGAAAACCAAAGGGGAGATTGCTGAGAAAAATATATACTCTTAGGTAGTATATGATTGGATATAAGGGGGGGTGCGACTCTTAAATATTATTTGAGTAACCGTTTTAAATAAACTTCAACAATTATCCAAGCTGTAATCGTAGATTTTGAAGAATATGTTCGCGAGACTATCTTGTCTATAGTGTAGCTGCAAAGGGAAATAAATAACCCTCGATTTATTAAAATTTTTTTCCATGCGTATTTTTTTACATCGCATGACATTTTTTTCAATTTGGCATATTGCCTGTGTTTTTTATTGTTCATACCCTACAACACTATGTGTTGAAGGTATTATAAGTTTGATTGGGCCAGAATTTATGTAACACCTCGAAATATTGGTTTCCCATATAGGATAGTATATATGGATCTTCCTAGCTCGCCGAGCTGCGTCGATCTAGCTTTGTGTGTCCGTCCGTCCGTCCGTCCGTCTGTCCATGTTAATTTGTAATCACGCTACAGGTCGCAATTATGGCCCGGTCCTAACGAAATTTAGAACGGAGGTGGGGTTAGGGTCAGAATAGAACCCTATTTCTTTTTGAGATGATCGCCAACTGTTTGGGGGTTGAAATGGACCAAATACTGAATAAAATGTTGGATTTTGCAGTAGCTATACAGGTCGCAATTATTAACCAATCGACGCGGAATTTCACACGTAGCTAGAGTTTAGGGCGGGGAAGAAGCCTACCAAATTGGGTGGTCATCGGATAATATTTAGCGGGTAAAATAGACTATATCTTTTGTGTTGAAAAAATTCGAAATTTTTCATTAAACTGCGAATATTTTAAATCCCGGCGAAATCACAAAGCCATGACAAGGTTACTTCTGACCTTTACATTGATGTTAACATCCAACAAATCGGATATATAGCAAAATATGTGCGATATATATGTCTATCAAAGAAGATATGCTTGAAAGATCTCTTTTATGCCGAGAACGGCTGAACTGATTTCGACAGTTCTCATTAATTCAGAATGGCCTCTTGGCAGGAAAGAAAAAACGTCTAAAAAATCGCATAAAATATCTGTCTATTGATGAAAATATTGATTTTGTAACATTTTCTTATATTTTTTCTACTTTGTCATATTTTTGGCATATTTTCATTTTGAATTAAACATTTGGTAATTTTTCTACAGCTAACAAAACTAAGTAGTTTGGATATCATATACAGATCGCATTTATGGCCCGATCCTTACGAAATTTTGCATGGGGATAAGATGAGGGTCAGAATAGATGCCTACTCTTTTTGGAGATGTTCGCTATATATTTAGGGGTTGAAATGGACCAAAAAACTGCAAAATTGTCAGCACGTCGTAATTATCGCCCGATCCTCACGCACATTTGAATGGGGGTTACCGCCATTGCAAAAGCCAAGCAGTTTCGGATGGCAATCCAAAAATATTCAATGTGTGAAATAGTTTGCCAACTTTTGGTTTATTATAGTGTTGTAGGGTATTCAACGGTCGGCCCCGTTCGACTGTAGCCTTTGCTTACTTGTTATTATATAACTTGGGCTAAATTACAACTTTTTAAATTCGACCACCTCAATATCCATAGTAAAAGAAAAAAACAAGACCCAACAAACAACTTCGAGCTAACAGCGGTGTTGAAGTTAGCTACAAAGATACTGTGATGAGAATTATGTTGATACACACTGTCATTGCAGAGTCACTTTACAACATGGAACGTGACCCTACCACATTACTTGTCACCACCACGCTTGATAATAATAATAGTATTTCAGGGCATCCTTCTAAGACGTACGGTGTTGGCGTTAAGCGATGAGCATGCCATGTTTTTGTGTTGTGGTATTCTTGTTTTCTTTTACTTCTTTTTAGAAGTATTTATTGCAGCATCACTAGCATATTTTTATCCCTTTCCTGTCATCCAGCCAGTACTCTTTGAATCTCTTCATATTTGTATTGTCGACGGCTGAACCAACGAGAAATATCTCAATGCATACCGCTGTCGTTGTCGTCGCTGTCTGATTGTTTAGATTATTGTTAGCTGCTGAACTGCAACTTTCTAACAAAAACAACAACATTGGCTGCAGGGCAGGCAGATAACCAACCACAACAATGACGTCGTCAACCATATGGCAGCTGCTCAAGTTGCACATTCATCTTGACTTACATTTCACAGTGAAGTTATCTTAAGAATTATCTTAGTCATGTTCGTTCGACATAGCATTGTTTGGAATAGGACTAAATTTTGTCGAAACCAACAACGTAGCATATTTTCCAACGTAGCATAATTTTGTCGAAACCAACAACGTAGCATATTTTCCACATGAATTTTTTATATTTTTAAATTCAGCCTAAGGCTGTGAATTGTTTTGGTTATTTGTTTTTTTTTTTTTTTTCGAGCAAACCCGCCTGGTTGCATTCTAATAAATTCTTCTATGTCTTAATTAAAATCTAAAAATATCTTTTGTATGTCCGTACGTCGATGTTGTTAAATTTTAAGAAGTGAAAAAATGTGTATAAATACCCTCCACCATTTGGAACGAATTTAGAAATTTAGAATTTCAAAAAAAATAATAAATAAAATAAAATCCGCTGAAAATTCTTTTAAAATCCTTAAAGCACCGAATATAGCAATTATATTGAGGTCTATACGAAGACGTAGACCTGGTCTCTCTGGACCTTTTCAGGATATTTGGAGTCGATCTAGGGTTGTCCGTCCGTCTGTCTTTCTGGCTGGCTGTAATATTGCTCTCAAACATATATCGAGTTCGGAGATGGACAACATCGGTCCACTCTTTTTGGTACCTCCCCACAAAAATTCAACATTTTCCAAATTTTTCGTATGGAACAAAAAGGGATCATCCAATTTTAGTCAAGTTTTACAAATTCCAATATCTGTATTAGTGCTATGCCCGGTGCGAAAATAGACAATAGCGACCCACTCCATCAAGTACCTCCCACACAAGGGGTCAAACATATATCGAGTTCGGAGATGGACAATATGGATCCACTCTTTTTGGTACCTCTCCACAAAAAGTCAACATTTTCAAAATTTTCCGTATAGAACGAAATATGTATCCGATTATTTTCAATCTTCTGCACACTCCAATATTTCTATCAACACATAATCAGTGGTGAAGATACTCCTTCTGGCACCTCATCCACAACGGGTCCTGCTATTGAATAATTATATCTCGCAAATTAGTCATCCTATTCTCTTCAAACTTCACACATCCAATTATTTCTACTGATACAAATCTGGCGTGAAGATGTAATATATAAGTCTACTCCTTCTGCTACCTCCGACACACATACAATTTTTCTAATGACACAAGATCCGCGGCACTCCGCTTGTACCTCCCCACAAAGGGTAACAATTTTCAATACAGGGTTGTCCATATTCGACGGACCCATGACTCTTTGGGCCCATTCCAATCGACGAGGCTTGTCCGCAGGCAACATTCTTTGCGTCAATTGAATTTTGTACGGGAACAAATGCAAATCAATGTGAATAATCCGTTGTAAAGTGGACCGAGCCATGCCCAACTGCTGATAACGGCGTTTTTGGGACGTTCTTGGGGACCTCTCAACACTGGCTCGTACGGCAGCGATATTCTCGGCCGATCGCCTTGGTCGACTTTTATATGGCCTTTTCGGATTAGAAAGAGCCTTACCAGTCGAAAATTTTTCGTATAAACGCTTAATGGTGTTCTTAGAAGGCGCATTTCTCACATTTTTTAATGTTTCAAAAGCACGTTGAGTTTTCATAATTCACTTCTTCTGTTGAATGTAAATTTCAACTATTTCGCGTGGCGTGTATTGTTTCCTGGTAAAAATCTGCTTGGACTGACGCTTCAAACGCGGTATGTCATTAAGCGATGTGACTTCTCTGTCAAAAGTTATGGCTTTGCCAGATGGGTCCGTCGAATATGGACAACCCTGTACTTATATCTCGCATTATTTGCGAAACAAGTCATCGATTCTTTAAAAATTTGGTAACCAGAGATGTAATGACAATATAGAATTCATCGGCTCACACCTTCTGATACTTCCCCAAAAATATAAATTTTGATCAACAATTATTCATAAATTATGATTTTTTTTATAAATTTTGCTCATCTCAATATTTCCAGAAATTATAACGTATATCATGTAAAGCCGAATTAAGTAGTCGATATAGTCCAAATCTGACACATTTATGCAGACATAGGTCAGATACAAAATGGACAAAAATGGCATACACTTTTGAAACCTTCCCCCATAAAGGGTTAACAGTTTGAATAATCGTAATAAATCAAAATATATTTAAATAAACGAACAATAAGCTGAGGGTACACATCTCTTAGCGAACCGATACTTTTTAACTTGTTTTTATGGATGTTAGATGGAGATTGATAAAATCGGGTTACTCGTTCCCGTACCTCCCACAAATAAAGGGCCAAACATTTAAAGAAAATAATTTACTTTGTAAAAAAGAAAAGGGGTTGGATAACCTTTTTCGCATTCGTTACATCTTTGCACATAATTGAATCAGCCCTAGATCAGGTGAGAAATTGAATGAAATCGTTCACTTATTGAGGTACCTCCCCCTTAAGGGGTGGCATTTTTAAATACTTATATCTGCCATAACGGTTTTTATAAATCTCAATATTTCTACACATCTATAGGTCTAATGTTAAATACCGAAAATTTAAAATTTGTTCATTATTTCTTGAACAAATTTTCCAAAAAAAAATTTCATACATCGTACTAACTTTTCAGATGCAACAGTTTGATAATAGTTCTTAAATATTTAGGATTTTCTTTATCTTTAAAGAAAAGGATTTTCTTTAGAGCTTCGCATAGCAAATAAAAGTTTTTATGGGGCATTTGTGAGAATTAAATCATACCAACTATGATTATAGTTATAATTTAAAGTCCAAAGGAAGTAATATATGAGAGGAATATCCCCCTCTGAATAGATTTCTACTAAATTTGCCGAGGCATTTATGCCTTTTCAATTCAGGCACAATTAACATGAGATCAGATAAAAATATATATATGGGAGCTTTATCCAAATCTGAACCAATCTCGATAAAATTTGACAAAGGTATTTCTGAGCTGTATTTAATATATTTCCCCAAATACCGTTACTACAGAGTACATATTACGGCTGCGGACGACAAAAAATAAAAAATCAAATTAAAAATATATATGGGAGCTATATCTATATCTGAACCGATTTCGATCAAATTTGGCATGGTCATTTGGCAATGGTCTAGTTTGGTCGTATGTGCAAAATTCCATACTATTTGGGTTAATATTACACGTTTGGTGCACAATATAAGGCAAATCGGACGAAGATATATATGGGAGCTATATCTTAATTTTGATCTTGTGGTGTAGGATATAAAAACAGTTCCCTCAATATCAGATTTCAGGATTCAAGTCTATCCATTCACTCTACGGCACATTTAGTACTTGTCGAGTAATCGTAGTACGCACATCTTTTTCAATTACAGACACCAACAGTGACATCCATATCAAAATTACAATATCCAATTTAGTGAGATTTACTGATTTTCGTACAGTTGAAGTACGCAATTTCTATATCCCAAGAGCAACCTTAATATTAAATTTTAGGATTTCAAATCTGTAATTTCTCCCATTACCAAATTATAGTTCACATTTCCAAAACCACCTCCCTATTTTGACCAGAGACACGAACCGTAACATCTGTATCAAATTTCAGGATTTCAGCTCTATTTCTTCAACCAATATCAAATTTAGTATTATTTAGTACTTTTGTACAATTATGGTGCACATTTTCAAAACCTCCTCCATATCTCAAAAATGATACCATCAGTACTCTAAATATCAATTTCAGAATTGTCACTTCACTTCACCGAATATCGAATATAGTAATGTTCAGTAATATAATACCATGTAGTAGTTTTTAGCTCCAGTATTTAAACTATCTTCTTTTTTTGGCTATTCTCAAACCCATTACTGTCCCGCACGCAATGCTCAATTACAAAACAATCCAATCAATTGCTCTAATTTTAAATAAAACATAAACAAATATTTTACATTTTTTATTAAAACCAAATGGTATTGTGGAAATTCTGGACTGGGATGTCAAATACAACAAAGCAATGCAATGTAAAATAAACACCTTAAATAAACAAAGAATTGTAACACTTGATTTAATTGAATATTCTTGTAAATAAATTATAGAAAAAAAGGACCAAAGGAAACAATGGTATATTGCATTGTTCGAAAAGAATATAACGATGGGAGGACAATAAAAAATTGAAACAGGAGTATAGCCTCCTGGACAAGACCAATTGTTTCGAAGACAATTATTAGACAATTTCACTTTAGAGGGAATATGTATGTATGTATGTATGCAGGGAATTCATGAGCATCCTGGAAACATAAGGAGAGCCCAGGTGGAGCAGTAACCAATTTCCATGTTACAACTATAATAGCTTTGATGATCTAGCATTTTGCAATAAAAAATTCCTGGAGACCACAAAGGGATATTGTTTGGAGTAGCAGTAAAAAACCAAACATAGTAGATAACTTCAGAGGAAATCCATCCGTTTGATTTATGGAAACAAGACAATTAAAAGAATTGGTATTTACCAATAACTTCCCCATGTGTGAGTAAATAACAAAGTAGCAGCCTGCGCTGGGGACACAAATACATTGAAAGCTGACAGCAAATAAGTAATAGTCCATAGACAACTCATGAGAACTAGGCAGTAACACAGTTATGTAACTATTTTGAATTTACACATATTGCATTGGTTGGCATTCTCGACTTCTCGATGACTAAGCTACTGCAACAAATGTCAATGTAGAAACAACATAGAAAAAAATATATATGATGTTAAGCTCAGCTTGGCTGTACTTTATACACCCTCCACACTTGATTGATTATCATATCGGCTATAGCCAAATTCCCTAAATTTGTTGGGAAAATTTAAACTTCCCACTGAAACCCTTAAATGTCAAATTACATCTGATTTGGCTGCAAACTGGGGCCAAAACCTTTCAAAATATCGAAAATCGGAAGGAACCGCAGCATGGCTGTACATAATATACCACATTGTTTTTTTTTTTTTTTTTTTTTTTGAGGATTTTAAGTACCCAAAGTGATCCCGAAATACCAACCTACATTTAATTTGTGTGAAAATCCAAAAAATAATCTAAACTTCAGCCATATATTCTGAACAGTTTCCAATGGTGGGAAAGGGAAACACCTGGATATCAATTGCAGACATAGATTCAATTCTAATTCATCCTTATCCTCAATTTTTCTGTTTCACAGGTGTGTTGCATGATTTAGCCCAAACTCGAGAATTTGTTTTCAACAGACTAAAATAGAATTCAAACATGGTTTTCAAACATTTCCTGGCTATATACAGGGTGAAATGAAAAAACTGCAGCCAACTTCAGACTGCTGTCATTTCTAAGCCACTCGTCCGACATTTGTTAAAATTATTCCAGTGACAGAGCATTATATCGTTTACAAGCGTACAAAACCATTTTGGTTAGAATTTTCCTGAAAAAAAAAGTTATTCGTGATTTCTTTATATTTGGCTGGAAAACCACAATTGGCTATCGTTAGAGCACTTCAGCATTTAAATAATCTGAATAAATCTTTTATGTTTCGTACCATCGCTCGTTACCGTGATACTGGTAGCGTATCCCGACGTCAAGGAAGTGGACGGAAGAAAACAGCAACATCAGTAGAAATGGTTCGAAAAGTAAAGAAGCGACTTGATCGAAATCCGCGTCGCAGTGGCCGAAAAATGGCTCGTGAGCTGAGCATATCGCAATATTCCACTCGGCAAATATTGAAAAATGAGCTCGAGGTAAAGCCATTGAAAAATGCAAGAACTTACACCGCAACAGAAAAAAAAAATAGACTCAAAAGAGCTAAAGAGTTGCCTCGCTTGGCCAAAAGTGGTAAACTGCCGAATTTGGTTTTCTCCGATGAGATAACGTTCGTTGTCCAGCAGTTTGTAAACAAACAACATTATCGTGTTTACTTGCCAAAGAGGTCAGCTGAAAATGTGTATCTTCGGTTGACCACCGAAACTCAAGCATCGGCCATGGTGAGGGTGTGTGCCGCCATAACAGCCGATGGACGCTCTCCGCTCGTATTAATCGACTGTGGCATCAGAATAAATGCCGAATATTATCGCGAAAATATTCTGGAGGGTGTATTAAAGCCTTGGGCATGCTTACCTTGGACCTCCAATAAAATTTAAAAAAAAAAAAATAAAAATTATGGCGTTTGACTTTGTTGCAGCTCTTTTATCTCACCCTGTATTGATAAATATCCATAGGCCAAGGGGATACTGACTACCATAACCTTCAATTAGAATTTGCCACAACCATGCTAAATCAGTTTGGGACTTGGACTTGGGAGTTAACCTCAAATATTGGGTAACTTCTTGGTAGTCGGGCACACCACGCACCAAAATATCAGCCTCCGAAGAAAATACAACAAAGTCTTCCCAGCGAAATCGGTTGAAAAATGCGGCCAATACCCTCGAAATCTGGACTCCCATATTAATCCGGATACGATATTTATTGTAGCGCATTTCCCAGTCGGCCTAATCCTTCAAAGCCTCATTTCCTTGGAAATTATTAAACCCCCTTACTTCCGAAGTATATATCATCGATGACTCATATTTGTTTATTAAAATGTCATTGTCTTTCAGTTTTCCCATTTCTTCGAACCCATCTGTATCAATAGTTCATGAAATATTTCTAACAAGAAAAATGCACACAAAAAACAACCACATGAACTGAATACAAACAAACAAGCAAACCAAAAAACAAAGGAAACCATATCTACATCATAGCATGTCTAGAATTCTAGGAAATTCTTGGACTCTTTCTCTGGGTAATTATGAAATTGTTAGGTATGCCAAACATTTTAGTTTTTCAGATTTTTGTTTTCGGTATGCAATGGTGAGTCTGCCAATGTGAACCGAACTGGGAAGAGATCTTGTGGTCCATCCTATGTGCGATTTTTTTTGCTCCCATCGACCAACTATGCAAAAAATATTTTGACGCTGCATAAAAACCCAATATTGAAGTGCATAGAGAAAAATGAATTGAAATGTTTGTTTATTTCTATGTATGTATGTATGTATGTACGTATATGTATGCACTTGCAAAGTTAGGAAATATTTTTACAATGCACATACCAGAAATGCATATATGAAGAAGAAAAAAAAATGCCAGAAAAATATGAACTCATTCTATTTGGTTATGAAAATACTGAGAAGTTGAGGGTATGGATTTTTAGATAATGTTTTAACTTTTTTAAAGAATAAAACCTACATGTGAAATTCCATATGAGGGCACTGATATCATTGTCCCAAACACACAGAAGAAGTATTAAGACTTAGATAAATGTCACGAAAAATTGAGTGAAATATCTAATTTTCCAAGTACTTGAATTAATTGTTATATTTACGTAATAATATGGAAATCAAAAGTTTTTACTTACCGCTTGACCAAGAAAGGACTAGATATCTAAAAATAAAAAAGACAACATACAGAGAACAGTGGTAAAATTATTAGCTAAACAGAATACAAAAAAAAATATTGATTTCTAAGAACCAATCAAATTAAAAACAAGACAAAAACAAGTAAAAAACATAAGTTCGGCCGGGCGGAAATTTTGATAGCCGTCACCTTTGGATAAAGGGAACATTTTTATATAAAAGTAACTGAATTCAAGCGTGTTCCACTTTAAACTACAAATACCAGTAATATCGTTTGGATAATGCAGTTAAACTTATCAAAAAACCATAAAGTGAGTGAGACAGTTGTATGAGGCCATACCAAAACGGGTGCCTATACCGGGTGAAATGAAAAAAACTGCAACAAAGTCAGAGGTCATAATTGGTACATTTTATTGAATGAAAGCAAAAATATAGCATCATATTTTAGAATTAGTTTAGATTTTTTCGAATTGATCACCTTTGGCACGAATTATGGCCTTCAAACTGCCAATGAAACCGTCAAACGCTGCCCGAATAATGCTCTGCGGTATTTTGGCCCATTCCCGGCGAAGCGCTTGCTTGAGGTGATCGATTGGTATTTTTTAGTGCCAACCTTGCATTCCAAAATACTCAAGACACAATAGTCCAACGGATTGGTATCCGGATATTTTGGTGGCCATTATGCGCTGGAAATGAAGCGAGGAATCTCATTTTGTAACGATGGTGCTGAGTCCTGTTGGAATGTCCAAGGTCTGCGGTCAAAATGTTTGCGTGCCCAAGGCTTTAATACTCCTCCAGAATATTTTCGCGATAATATTCTGCATTTATTCTGATGCCACGGCCCTTTAATATGAGCGGAGAGCGACCATCGGCAGCCCACGCCATCGCCATGGCCGGCGCTTGAGTTCTGGTGGCCAACCGAAGTTGCACATTTTGAGCTGACCTCTTTGGTAATTGAGTTGCCCATCTCCGAACTCGATTAAGATTTGAAAAAATATTACGTAGAGGATTGTCGTGCTCACAGGCTATAAAGAGGCGAGCCTAGTCCGATCGTCTCAAAATGTATTGAAAAGGAATTCGTCCAAAGAGATCTAGGGTTTAAAACCTTTTTTTCAATGCATTTTCGACATTTTGGACTCATAAAACCAGTAAAGAAAGTCTTAAAGTCGGGCGGGGCCGAATTTATGATACCCTACACCACTTTGCTAATTTAGTAGAGCTCCACATAACAATTAATAGTTTTTATGGGAGAATTCAATCATACACGCTATGATTATACTTATAATTTAAAATTCAAAGGACTAAATATGCCGAAGTATTTATATCATTTAAATTCGGAATTGTATTGCCCATTTGGTGCACAATTAATTTGAAATCGGATAAAGATATATATGGGAGCTATATCCAAATCTGAACCGATCTCGATAAAACTTAGCAAATATATTTCTGAGCTGTAATTGATATATTTCCCCAAATATTGTTGTTGCAGAGTGCATATTACGGCTGCGGAGGACAAAAATAACAAATCGGGTGAACAATATATATGGGAGCTATAGCTATATCTGAACCGATTCCGATCAAATTTGGCATACTTATTTTCAGGCCTAATTTGGGTGTATATGCAAAGTTCCATACAATTCAGGCTGATATTACACGTTTGGTGCACAATAAAAGGCAAATCGGATGAAGATATACATGAGAGCTATATCTAAATTTTGACCGATTATCTCCAATTTCAATAGGGTTCGTCCTTGGACTAAACAAATACTATGTGCAAAATTTCGTCTGAATCGGACAATAAATGCGTCCTGTGCTTTGTTTACAAAAATACATGGACAGACGGACGGACAGACGGACGGACGGACATGCATAAATCGACTCAGAATGTGATTCTATGCAGATCATCAAAAGGAACTATGGGTCTATCTCATTTCCTTTTGCCTGTTACAAACAAATGCACAAAGAGATAAGACCCTGACCACCTTGTTGTGTAGGGTATAATGATATATCCCCTTTTGTAGCCATATAGCTGAGGGTATAGAACGCTTTTCGGATTCTAATCTACTATCCACTTTAAATTTCCCATCAGCAGTAAGATGTCAAACCATAACAACTACATATTCTCTACCACAATCTCATCACATCAATAAAATATTTAAATTTAACCACCAGACATAAATCCTTTACATATTTTGCTGTTTTCAAAAACCAATAACAATTGCATCCTAATTTCCTTGGCACTTAGTTGCCATTTTTTTCCAACTCCTTGTTGAAAATCATTCGATTTGTTTATGTGATTTAGCTAAAATTGTTTATAAAATGCCACAAATATTTTTAATTACATCAACATAATGACCTGCATTGTGAACAAACATATCCAAGTGAGTACATGTGTTTCTCGGGGAGTGTGTGTGTGTGTGCGTGTCTTCTTAACCTTCCTTCCTTCTCTGAACAGCAACAACAACCTTCACAAAGTGAAGAAAATTGTATTACTCAAAGCAAAATTGCGGTTAGAATAAAATTATAAAGAACATTTTCTTAGTTAATGATTTATACATTTATGAAGTGTTGGCTTCTGGTCTAGCTGCGGGCGTATATGTTAAGAGCTTAGATGGCAACAACAATAACGTGGGCAACTGTCAGAACATGTGTGTTTGTGTGTGTTGTGGACTATGCAAGATAAAATAATCGAGAGATAGTTGAGATATATTTAATTTATGGGACGTGGTGTATTCGGCTGGGTACAGTTATCACCAAAAACTTAAAAATTTAATTTTATTTAAAAATTATTCTCTCGAATGTCTAACACACCCTCGTAGTTTCTAATTGTCCTGTGTAAAGTGCTTCCTTACACAACAGTTCTTCTTCGAATTGCTTATTAGAAGCTTGTGGTAAATAAGGAAATTTGCTAAAAACTTTCCGCAAAATGAAATCTGTTCAAGAGTAATTTTTCATAAACTCTACACATTTATGTACGGACAGACGCAACGATAGACGCATACGAACCAGCATTCTAATATTTCTAAATCCATGTACATGTGTAAGTTAACATGTCCTTTTGCAAATCTCAAGAACTCAACCTAATTTCAATAGTTTTGTTTCGACACTTTTCGCCATGGCACAGAAGCTGAGTGAAGAAATGAAACTGAACAGTACAAGAACAGCCTATGGCTATAATTTCAACATTTCAGTTGCTATGAACACCGAGGAGAACGAAAGCATGCGAATATTTTCTCCAAGAATTGTGAATAATAACTAACTTGTTTCTTGTGAAGAATGGCCTAGTTATGCATCCGTGCAGTAGAGAAGAATATCCAATAGGTTTGTCAAGACGTTTGCCAAATAACTTAAAAAAGATCCACATTTATAGAAAAATTCTTGCATACAGGGTGAGATGAAAAAACTGCAACCAACTTCAGACTGCTGTCATTTCTAAGCCACTCATCCGACAGATGTTAAAACTATTCTAGTGACAGCTCATTATATTGTCTACAAGCGTACAAAAGCATTTTGGTGAGAATTTTCCAGAAAAAAAGTTATTCGTAATAGAATTCAAGCGTGATAATATGATTTCTTTATATTTGGCTGGAACACCTCAAGTGGCTATCGTTAGAGCACTCCTGCATTCAAATGTGAATAAATCTTTTGTGTCTCGTACCATCACTCGTTACCGTGATACTGGTAGCGAGCCCGATGTCAAGGAAGTGGAAGTGGAGAAAACAGCAACATCAGCAGAAATGGTTCGAAAAAAAGAAGCGACTTGATCGAAACCCGCTACGCGTCGTAGTGACCGAAAAATGGCTCGTGACCGGAACATATCGCAATATTCCATTCGGCAAATGAGCTCGGAGCAAAGCCGGAAGTGGTGTACTGCCGAAATTGATTTCCTCCAATGAGAAAACATTTGTTGTCCAGCAGTTTGTAAACAAACAAAATGATCGTGTTTACTTGCCAAAGAGGTCAGCTGAAAATGTGTACCTTCGGTTGGCCACCAGAACTCAAGCGCCGGCCATGGTGATGGTTTGAGCCGCAATAACATCCGATGGTCGCTCTCCGCTGGTATTAATCGACCGTGGCATCAGAATAAATGCCGAATAGTATTGGGAAAATATTCTGGGCGGTGTATTAAAGCCTTGGGCACGCAAACATTTTGGCCGCAGACCTTGGACATTCCAACAGGACTCAGCACCATCGCACTCAGCACGCGGCACCCAAGAATGGTTACAAAATGGGGTTCCTCGCTTCATTCCTGAAAAAAGTTATTCGTGATGGAATTGAAGCGTGATAGTGTAATTTATTTATATTTGGCTGAAAAACCTCAAGTGGCTATGGTTAGAGCACTCCAACATTTAAATGTGAATAAATCTTTTGTGTCTCGTACCATCGCTCGTTGCCGTGATACTGGTAGCGAGCCCGACATCAAGGAAGTGGACGGAAGAAAACAGCAACATCAGCAGAAATGGTTCGAAAAGTAAAGAAGCGACTTGATCGAAACCCGCGTCGTAGTGGCCGAAAAATGGCTCGTGAACTGAACATATTGCAATATTCCATTCTGCAGATATTGAAAAATGAGCTCGGGGTAACATATTGCAATATTCCATTCTGCAGATATTGAAAAATGAGCTCGGGGTAAAGCCATTGAAATGCCAAAAGTGGCCACAGAAAGACAATAGACTCAAAAGAGCCGAAGAATTGCTTCGCTTGGCCAAAAGTGATGAACTGCCGAATTTGGTTTTCTCCGATGAGAAAACATTCCTTGCCCCGCAGTTTGTAAACAAACAAAATGATTGTGTTTACTTGTCAAAGAGGTCAGCTAAAAATGTGCACCCTCGGTTGGTCACCAGAACTCAAGCGCAGGCCATGGTGATGGTGTGGGCCGCCATAACAGCCGAGGGTTGCTTTCCCCTCGTATTAATCGACCGTGGCATCAGAATAAATGCCGAATATTATCGCAAAAGAGGTCAGCTGAAAATGTACACCCTCGGTTGGTCACCAGAACTCAAGCGCAGGCCATGGTGATGGTGTGGGCCGCCATAACAGCCGATGGTTGCTTTCCCCTCGTATTAATCGACCGTGGCATCAGAATAAATGCCGAATATTATCGCAAAAATATTCTGGGGTGTATTAAATCCTTGGGCACTCAAGCATTTTGTCCGCAGATCTTGGATATTCCAACAGGTCTCAGCAGCATCGCACTCAGTACGCGCCACCCAAGAATTATTGCAAAATGACGATCCTCGCTTCATTTCCAGCGCACAGTGATCACCAAAATCTCCGGATACCAATCCTTTGGACTATTGTGTCTGGAGTATTTTGGAAAGCAAGGTTGGCACTAAAAAATACCAAAGTGTCGATCACCTCAAGCAAACGCTTCGCCGGGAATGGGCCAAAATACAGCAGAGCAGTATTCAGGCAATGTGTGACGGTTTCATTGGCAAAGGTGACCAATTCGAACAAATCTAAACTTATTCTAAAATTTTATGCTATTTCCGACATTTTTGCTTTCATTCAACAGGGTATAAAAAAGTAAAAATTATGGTGTTTGACTTTGTTGCAGTCTTTTTATCTCACCCTGTATATATGGGAGCTGTAGCTATATCTGAACGGATTTTCACCAAATTTAATATTCTGTTTGTTTCTATAATAAATTCGGTTGGATATGCCAAAATTCAGGTCATGTGGTCTGATATTGGCTATTTGGTGCACAATTAATCCGAAATCGGTTGAGGATATACATGGAAGCTATATCCAAATCTTAAACGATTATCACCAATTTCACTAGGGTTCGTCCTCAATCAGATAAAAAATGCGACCTGATTGACATGCGTAAATCGATACAGAAAGTGATTCTAAGAAAGATCCTCAAAAGTAACTGTGGGTCTATCTCGCTTCCTTCTCCATGTTTCAAACAAATGCACAAACACATAATACCCTTATAACTTTGTGGTGTAGAGTTTGCAAAGACCAACCTCTAACTTGGATATTTTCCCCACAATGTACGGTATATATTATTCGACGATGCTAAATGCAATGCAGTTTTTGGTAATTCTAAGAAATTATTTCTTTTGGCGATTCACAAGGTTTTTGAAAAATAAGTTTTCTTATTAAATACCTTTTTGGTTAGCTTTGCAAAAACTTTGACGTAGGGAAGAAGCGTTTTTCGCTCCAAGTTCTTCACATCAAAGACATTTTCTATGGATGTATGAGTGTGTATGTTGAGGCATATGTTGAATAACGAAAGTACAAGTATTTTACAACCAAATATATTGTCAATGAAAGCTGAGGGGCGCGCGGCCAGTCGAACTTTCGCACGGAAATGGAATTGTGTACAAACGGGAGGATAACTCTTTCTCACAACTAAGCAAAAATTATATATTTTTGTGGAAGTACTCTGCCACGATAACAACAAAAAATCAACGACGGACGGCACTATGGCCTGTTTGGCGCTTTCATTTGAACGCCCCGCACAAAAGACCAACAACTTCAATATGTATGTTTGTATGTATTTGGTGGTTCTTAAAGTTTGAATTATGTTTCCGTTTTCCAAGCTTAGGCCCACATCCGGTAATTCTTGGTGCAAATGTTAGGTATACTACTGCAACAACAAAAACCAGTAAAGAAAGCCTTAAAGTCGGGCGGGGCAGACTTTTTGATACCCTACACCACTATATTAAATTAAAAGTTTTTATGGGAGAATTCAATCATACACGCTATGATTATAATTATAATTTAAAGTTCAAAGGACTAAATATGCCGAAGCATTTGTATCTTTTAAATTCGGACATGTATTGCCCATTTGGTGCACAATTAATTTGAAATCGGATAAAGATATATATGGGAGCTATATCCAAATCGGAACCGATCTAGATAAAATTTCGCAAAGATATTTCTGAGCTGTATTTGATATATTTCCGTGAATATCGTTGTTACGGAGTTCATATTACGGCTGTGGGTAACAAATATAACAAATCGGATGAACAATATATATGGAAGCTATAGCTATATCTGAACCGATCTTCACCAAATTTGACATACTAGCTTCTAGACTCAATTCGGTCGTAAGTGCCAAATTCCATCCCATTTGGACAAATATTAGACGTTTGGTGCACAATATAAGTTAAATCGGACGAAATTATATATGGGAGCTATATCCAAATCTGAACCGATATCGATAAAATTTGGCACATGCATTTCTGGGCTGTATTTGATATATTTCCCCAAATATTGTTGTAACAGAGTGCATATTACGGCTGCGAAGTACAAAAATAACAAATCGGATGAACAATATATATGGAAGCTATAACTATATCTGAACCGATTTCGATCAAATTTGGCATATTTATTTCCAGGCCTAATTTGGTTGTATGTGCAAAATTCCATACTATTCGGGCTGATATTACAAGTTTGGTGCACAATAAAAAGCAAATCGGACGAAGATATATATGGGAGCTATATCTAAATTTTGACCGATTATCTCCAATTTCAATACAAATGATTTGTGCACAATTTCATCTGGATCGGGCAATAATTGCAAACTGTACTTTGTTTACAAAAATACATGGACAGACGGACGGACCGACATGCATAAATCGACTCAGAATGTGATTCTATGCAGATCATCAACAGGAACTATGGGTCTATCTCGTTTCCTTTTGCCTGTTACAAACAAATGCACAAAGACATAATACCCTGACCACCTTGTGGTGTAGGGTATAATAACAACAATTGTAGGGCATATATTTTGAAGTGAAATGGATGGATACACGGCAAGAGAGTCTGAATTTTTATTGCAATACCAACCGCTTTCAGTATTGAGGTTTTGCAAGTCTCTTTTCCGTATTGAAATAGTTCATAGGTTGGTTGGTTGCCTGGTTATTTGGCTGAATACAGAGTTCCTTGGTTACTGGTGTTGTATTTCGTCGTCGTCATCGTCGTTGTTGATGTTGTTGCTGGTGCTGGTGCTGCTGCAACTTTGCTCTGTGGGTAAACATAAATTTTTGTTTAATTTTATGAAACTCACTCAAGCACGTATTGTTTGGTCCGACCAAATGTTCATGCCAACAAAACACCACTCAACCCACATCCAAATCTATAGTTAAAAGTTTGCTTTGAGTGTTCGTGTGTGTGTGTATGACTGTGGGTACAAGGATATGGCCTGCAGTTGTGAAAAATACAAACACTCAAATACTCACGCATTCACCTGCACCTACACACACACGCACACGTACCCAAATAAATACACCTTTCTTTACAGAATTTACAAAAGTTTTTCGAACCAAAAATAAAGAAACTAAAATTTTATTTTTTCTTAATTTTTCTTCCAGGACAGTTGTTTGTCAGTAAATTATTTTCTTGAGGGATAGAGTTTTTTTCTACTGTAGAGGTAAGTTTCGCATCTGTCTTTTGCAGAAATCATTTGTGGAGAATAGTGTTTTGGTTTGTAAAACCATCTTAGAGGATAAGGACCAAATTGAACGCAATAAAAGTCTTATGTTTATGACATATGTATATTACTGGACTCAGTTAGTGTTTATACGTCCTACCTGCATCACTATACCCGTGATTACACATTTATGTTATTAAAGGCGTATTACGGCTTTAGAGCTGTTGAACGTTGAAATCGGATTGAAATAATATGCGAGCAATATCTCACTAAAATTGAGGGATGTATTTACTTCTGCTGCATGTGATCTCTCGTAATGCTTTAGAATGCATGTCATGACTTTCAAAGGACTGAAATATGAAATCATACAGGGTGAGATGAAAAAACTGCAACCAACTTCGGACTGCTGTAATTTCTAAGCCGCTAATCCACAGCTGTTAAAATTATTCCAGTGACAGCTCATCACATTGTTTACAAGCATACAAAAGCATTTTGAAGATAATTTTCCAGAAAAAAGAAGTTATTCGTGATGGAAATCAAACGTCATAGTGTGATTTCCTTATATTTGGCTGGAAACAACAAGTGGCTATCGTTAGAGCACTTCAGCATTTAAATGTGAATAAATCTTTTGTGTCTCGTACCATCGCTCGTTACCGTGATACCGGTAGCGTAGCCCGACGTCAAGGAAGTGGACGGAAGAAAACAGCAACATCAGTAGAAATGGTTCGAAAAGTTCGAAAAAGAAGCGACTTGATCGAAACCCGCGTCGCAGTGGCCGAAAAATGGCTCGAGAGCTAAACATACCGCATACCATTCGGCAAATATTGAAAAAGGAGCTTATCCCGAGCCATTGAAATTCAAAAACAGTGCAGGAACACCGCAACATAAAGAAATTGACTCAAAAGAGCTAAAGAGATGCTTCGCTTGGCCGAAAGTGGTGAATTGCCGAATTTAGTTTTCACCGATGAGAAAACATTCGTTCCATTCGGCAAATATTGAAAAATGAGCTTACCCCAAGCCATTGAGATTTCAAGAAGTGCAAGAACTTACACCGCAACAGAAAGAAAATAGAATCAAAAGAGCTAAAAGTTGCTTCGCTTTGCCAGAAGTGGTGAACTGCCGAAATTGATTTCCTCCGATGAGAAAACATTCGTTGTATAGCAGTTTGTAAACAAACAAAATGATCGTGTTTACTTGCCAAAGAGGTCAGCTGAAAATGTGCACCTTCGGTTGGCCACCAGAACTCAAGCGCCGGCTGTGGTGATGGTGTTAGCCACCATAACAGCCGATGGTCGCTCTCCGCTCGTATTAATCGACAGTGGTATCAGAATAAATGCCGAATAGTATTGGGAAAAAAAATTTGGCGGTTGGCAATGTTAATCATTTAATTTGTTCCAAGTAGATTTGTTTACATCAATTTTTGAATATGATATCTCTCAAATGGCCGCCTCTGGCGTTAATGGCGTATTGTGCCCTTTTTGCTGCATTTTCCATCGTTTTTGCCAACATTTCGGCCGGAATAGCGGCTATTTCTTCACGAATGTTGTCCTTGAGCTCTTCTACGGTCCTTGGCTTGTCAAATATCCCCACAAGAAGAAGTTAGGCGGCGTAAAATCGGGCGAACGTGGTGGCCAGTCCAAATCACCACTTTTCGACATCAAACGGCCCGGAAACAAATTCTTTAGAAAATCGATTGTTATGCGACTTGTGTGCGGTGGAGCGCCGTATTGTTGAAACCAGAAATGCCTCATACGCTTTCGACGAGTAATTGGCATCACAAAATTGGTCATCATGTCGCGATAACGCTCCTGATTGATGGTAACAGCATGGCCATTTTCATTTTGGAAGAAAAACGGCCCAATGACCGTTTTCGCACTAACGCCGCACCAAACTGTGACTTTTTCGTCATGAAGAGGCACTTCTTGAATCTCCTGAGGATTTTCAGTGGCGTAAAAACCGCAATTTTGCTTATTTACGGTCCCATTCAGTGTGAAATGGGCTTCATCGGACATGATAATTTTGTTCCAAAATTGCTCGTCATCTTCGGCCATTTCGATGTCTCTTTGGGCCCATTCCAATCGACGAGGCTTGTCCGCAGGCAACATTCTTTGCGTCAATTGAATTTTGTACGGGAACAAATGCAAATCAATGCGAATAATCCGTTGTAAAGTGGACCGAGCCATGCCCTGCTGAGAACGGCGTTTTTGGGATGTTCAGATTGGTCCATCGAATATGGGCAACCCTGTAGTTCCATATAAAGGGTGTTTTTTAAGCTAGATAGAACTTTAAATTGTAAAAAGTAACACAAAAAATTAAATTTTAATGAAACTTTTTTATTTGTATCAGTATACTCTGACAAATTATTATGAATAGAGTCACGCTTGAACAACGTTACGAAATTATGCAAATTTTCTTTGAAAATCAGGCTCTAGAATAGTTGGCAAATGACCCGTTTTTTTATCGCAACATTGTGTTCAGCGATGAGGCGCATTTTTGGCTTAACGGTTTTGTTAATAAGCAAAATTGCAGCATATGGAGTGACACCAATCGACAAGAGACCCTACAGACTCCATTACATCCAGAAAAATGTACCGTATGGTGCGGTTTTCACGCTGGTGGCATCATCGGACAATATTTCTTAAAAAATGAGGCCGGAGCTCGCGTTATGATCAATGGAGATCGTTACCGCACCATGATCAATGATTTTTTGTTTAAAAATATGGATGACATTGATCCGGAGGAGATGTGGTTTCAACAGGGCGGCGCTACGTGCCATAGAGCTCCGCATAATAATTAAAAGATTTTATGGGAGAATTCAATCATACGCGCTATGACTATAATTATAATTTAAAGTTATGACGAAGTATTTGTATATTTTAAATTCGGACTTGTATTGCCCATTTGGTGCACAATTAATTTGAAATCGGATAAAGATATATATAGAAGCTATATCCAAATCCGAACCGATCTCGATAAAATTTGGCAAAGATATTTCTGAGCTGTATTTGATATATTTCCCTGAATATCGTTGTTACGGAGTGCATATTACGGCTGTGGGTAACAAATACAACAAATCGGATGAACAATATATATGGAAGCTATAGCTGTATCTGAACCGATCTTCACCAAATTTGACATACTAGCTTCTAGACTCAATTCGGCCGTAAGTGCCAAATTCCATTCCATTTAGACAAATATTAGACGTTTGGTGCACAATATAGGTTACATCGGACAAAGTTATATATGGGAGCTATATCCAAATCTGAAACGATCTCGATGAAATTTAGCAAAGGTATTTCTGAGCTGAATTTGATATATTTCCCCAAATATTGTTGTTACAAAGTGCATATTACGGCTGCGGAGGACAAAAATAACAAATTGGATATATATGGGAGCTATACCTATATCTAAACCGATTTCGATCAAATTTGGCATACTTATTTTCAGGTCTAATTTGGTTGTATGTGCAAAATTCCATACAATTCGGGCTGATATTACACGTTTGGTGCACAATAAAAAGTAAATTGGACGAAGATATATATGGGAGGTATATCTAAATTTTGACCGATTATCTCCAATTTCAATAGGGTTAGTCCTTGGGCCAAACAAATGATTTGTGCAAAATTTCATCTGGATAGGGAAATAAATGCGAACTGTACTTTGTTTACAAAAATACATGGATAGACGGACAGACGGACGGACATGCATAAATCGACTCAGAATGTGATTCTATGCAGATCATAAAAAGGAACTATGGGTCTACCTCGTTTCCATTTGCCTGTTACAAACAAATGCACAAAGACATAATACCCTTACCACTATGTGGTGTAGAGTATAAAAAGAAGAATTTAGACGGAATAACCTTCATAGTGCAAAAAATTGCATATTATATAATAATTTTAATGCATTTATAATTCAATTACTCCATTGGATCCCATTGACATCTAAAGTACACTCAACGCTAATCTAGACAATGAAAAAGAATGGGAAATCGTTGGAAGCTCCATAATTTCACTGTAGATTCGATAATAACTCATGTCATTAGAACAGTGAATAGAAAAGAAATTGAGAATTCTATGAAATTGAAGTGCAGACACACACACACACAGTCATGAATTTTCCAATAAACCATAATGGCAAACAAATAATCTCAACTACAAATAAACAAAGCCAAGCCAAATCAAACCCTTGTGGAAATGCAAAACAACAGCATATCAATGGTGGGAGGGAGGAAGGGAGTCTGCATCCCATTCCCAGCATTCCGATTCGGATGAAACACACTCTGTTTAATCCTCAAGTAGACGCAACCAAACAGCATCAGCGGCAGTATCCGCTGTTGCTGCTCCATTCCTCAAACTACCAGCATAGATTTTGAACTTTTCTTTTGAATAGCCTTCATACATCTACTACTCCATAGCAATTTACCTGTACAAAAACCTAAAAAAAATGATGGCAACGTACATTTTTCGTATAGTACCCATGTACAAATATATCAGATGTCTATGAAAAATTGGGAACAAAATCATAATAGCAGCATGCACTCGAAAGAAAGTTTATGGAAGATGTTGGCGAAAAAAAAATAAAAACAACGTATGAACGAACATGTATAGTAAAGTTGGCGAAAAAAAACAGCAGCGTATGTAAACAACGTAAGCTGAATAAATAGGCCAACATTCAATCGGCATGTTCCATATTTTAAGCAAAACGCGAGATAGACAAATACGACCACAGCGGCAGCATCTCATAGCAAATATAGTGGAACTTTTTACAAACATACCCACCATTTGTGTGTGGAAAATATGTTTGTACACGACGTGATAGGTGAATTTAGAACTACGAGGGGATCTACACAAGTTTCTGCTATTGAAGGGTAACTGTGAAGTTAGATTTCGACACTATTTTTCGAATATCAACGTGTGTTTTTGAGAGACAATTATTTGAAAAGTCATCATTGCTATAATCTTCGATTTTTAATGACATTTAAAGGGATCATCTGGCCTATTATCGTAAATTTACAAAGAAGCATTTTTAGGGCCATCTAGATTGTAATCGTTAAAGAATATTTTTTTTTTGTCTTACACCATGGAAAGAAGGGTATTTTATTTAAATATATATTGATGACGTTTTCGTATATCCCCCATATTATGGTACCTCCCGAAATTTTGATGATTTTAGCCTCACTTTTGCACAACATTGTTTTAAATTTCGTATTTCATCTACCTCGGGAGACAGGACATTGTCAAAACTTCCACGTTTATCTTAGTCCTTCATACTTCAGATGTTCGGAATTTCGACGATAAAAGCCATATTTTCTAGCGGATTTTTAAAAATTCGGTATTTCCAGTTCGTAATTGGTTGTACCACTGGTTTTTTAAAATTGTCTTTATGCGACCATATACAGCACCGCCCACTTTATTTAGGTTAAGCACCATCATTATAAAATATGTCTTCAAATTTCCTAATATTCCAACTAAATTATTATATATTATTAATATATATATATATATATATATATATATATATATATATATATATATATATATATATATATATATATATATATATATATCTATATCTATATATATATATATATATATATATATATATATATATATATATATGTGTGTTTTTGGATTAATAGTGGTGAGGGTATTACTTCTTTGTGCATTTGTTTGTAACATGGAGAAGGAAGCGAGATAGACACATAGTTACTTTTGAGGATCTTCATAGAATTACTTTCAATTTATGCATGTCAGTCAATCCGTCCGTCCATGTATTCTTGTGAAAAGGTAGGTAGGTAGCATTTATTATCCGATGAGATGAAATTTTGCAAAAGAGTATTTGTTTGGCCCAAGGACGAACCATATTGAAATTGGTGATAATCGGATGTGATTTATTAACCGATTTCGGTTAATTGTGCACCAAATGGCTAATATAAGTCCAAATTACCTGTATTTTGGTACATCCCACCGAATTAAGTTTTGAAGCAAATACATTCAATTCGGAGAAAACCGGTTGAGATATAGCTATAGCTCGCATATATATGTTTCACCTGATTTGGTATTTAAGTCCCTCACATTCGTAATATGCATTCGACAACAATTATATTTGGTACCAGTTATCAGATACAACCCAGAAATAACTCTGCCAAATTTTATCAAGATCGGTTTAGATTTAGATATAGCTCCCATATATCTTCAACCGATTTCGGGTTCACCAAATGGCTAATATAAGTCTAAATGACCTGAATTGTGGTACATACCACCGAATTCAGTATAGAAGCAAGTATGTCAGATTTGGTGAAAATCGGTTAAGATATAACTATAGCTCGCATACATATGTTTCACCTGATTTGGTATTTAAGTTCCTCACATTCGTAATATGCATTTGACAACAATGATATTTGGTACCAGTTATCAGATACAGCCCAGAAATACCTCTGCCAAATTTTATCAAGGTCGGTTCAGATTTAGATATAACTTCCATATATATTCAATCGATTTCGGGTTAATTGTGCACCAAATAATAAGTGCAAATGACCTGAATTTTGAAACATACCACCGAATTCAGTATAGAAGCAAGTACGTCAGATTTGGTGAAAATCGGTTCATATATAGCTGTAGCTCCCATATATGTGTTTCACCTGATTTGGTATTTAAGTCCCTCAAATTCGTAATATGCATTCGACAACAATTATACTTGGTACCAGTTGTCGGATACAGCCCAGAAATAAATCTGCCAAATTTTATCAAGATCGGTTAAGATTTAGATATAGCTCCCATATATCTTCAACGGATTTCGGGTTAATTGTGCATCAAATGGCTAATATAAGTCTAAATGACCTGAATTGTGGTACCTATCACGTCGTGGTATATGTTTCACCTGATTTAGTATTCAAGTCCCTCACATTCGTAATATGCATTTGACAACAATGATATTATCAGATACAGCCCAGAAATACCTCTGCCAAATTTTATCAAGGTCGGTTCAGATTTAGATATAGCTCCCACATATATCTTCAACCAATTTCGGGTTAATTGTGCACTAAATGGCTAATATAAGTCTAAATGACCGGAATTGTGGTATGTACCACCGAATTCAGCCTAGAAGCGAGTAGAATCAATTCGGAGAAAACCGGTTGAGATATAGCTGTAGCTCCCATATATATGTTTCACCTGATTTAGTATTTAAGTCCCTCACATTCTTAGTATGCATTCGACAACAATTATATTTGGAACCAGATATCTTATAGAGCTGGGCAATACCTCTGCCAAATTTTATCAAGTTCGGTTCAGATTTTGATATAGGTCCCATATATATATTCAACCATATTCGGGTTAATTTCCATTAATTGTTTCGGTAACCAAATGACCAATACCTTTCCAAAAGTCCTGAATTTTGGTACTTCCAACCGAATTCAGTCTAGAAGCACGTATATCGAATTCGGAGAAAATCGGTTCAGATATAGCTGTAGCTCGCATATATATGTTGCACCTAATTTAGTATTCAATTTCCTCACATTCGTAGTATGCATTCGACAACAATTATATTTAATACTACATATCTTATAAAGCTCGGAAACACTTTTGCCAAATTAACTCTGCTTTGTTTTGCTCCCATATATATCCTTAATCCATTTCAGGTTTCTTGTGCAAATAATGGCTAATATCAGCCCAAATGGAGTGAATTTCGGAACGTACGTTTCCATTTTGTGCAACTCGGCTCCGATATATATTTTTTTATTTAATCCTTCTCGAAGTTATATCATTAACTCTGTAGCAAATTATAACTGCTCTAAAACCAAATGTTGATAGGTGGTATGATCTACTTGAAATAAATTCTTTTGTTAAGGAAACACTACTAAATATCATAGTGGTGTAGGCTATCATATGGTCGGACTATCAGAATAGTTACCGTAGGCAACATAACAAATTGCATTTTTAGGATTCCCCGATTTTTAATCAAAGGACTTACAAGAAATTTACTTGTTTTTGACTTTTAAATTGTGGATTTGCGAAGAATATTTTTATGGCTGTCATAACATAGATTTTGAATTTTAAGAATATTTTTGATGGACTATCGCCCTTATAATTGTGAATTATTTAGGAATATTTTAAATACGACATTTAAAACTTTAGGAAACAATTTTCTTAAAATACTTCTAGAGGAATTATTTCGATTATTTAATGGAATTTCAGAACGTTCCCTTTCTGCTAAATCTATTTTTCTAGATACCGAAGCACCTTACTTCTCTGAAAACTTTCAATTTGCAATGGAGCAAATATCACAATTTACTGCAGCACCCATACATAGATCTACATACATATGTATATACAAAGAACATAGGTATTCTGTTGATGACAAAGTTGTCATCGTTTGGTTGTCGCCAATGTCGAAGATGTTAACAACGGGAAAGGGGAGAAGGAACGTTCCAAGCAATTCAGCTGACCTTAGTATTGTGGTTGTAAAACCACATCAACCCATGAACTGTTGTTGTTCAACTCCAAGTCGGAGAAGCAACAAAAAAAACACACAAACAGGAAATGAAGCCAGTGGTGTACAAGCGAGCACAGTAGCAATGATGCTGCGGCACCACTACTACCACCACCAAAGAATTTGGTGGTAAACAAATGTTGACACGTGAAGTGGTTGCTGAATTGTTTGCATTTTATTGGAACCACGACGGCAGTATGCAGATGCAACCTAGGCCTGGCCATTGTTCAGGCAAAAATGGTTTCGACGTTGTTTTCATAGGTATCATCTTTAACCACGAGAAACCCCAAAATGAAAACTAGAAGGTGTCAGGTATACACTCAGGACCAATGTTATTTGTATAGAAATTGAGTTTTTTTTTTCTGCTTTTGATTGCAGTATTGTGTGAAGAGAAATTTATTTATTTTCAAGACTAGTGGGTGGTTTTTGTTGACCCACTTCGTCGTCCTCCTCTTCTCCTTACCTGTTCTGCTTTCCATTTTTAACGCCAGATATTTATTTTGAGCATATTGGCATTGTGGAAATATTTGCAATGATATATTTATTTTGCAAATAATGAAATCAGCTTGAGGAATGAATTTGGGTATGATTGCATAATACAAAAATGTATACAAATTGCCATGGGCATTGAAGAGCCATCTAACGTATGATTAATCTTAATCATACGTTAGACGGCTCTTCAATAATATATAGATAACTAATACGCAAATTAGATAATAAAAGGAAATGTTATGGGGACTTCGTTTGTCAGACATTTTAATCAACGTAGTTTGTAACCTAAGTTTTATAAGAATCCTCCGCCATGAATAGTCATGGTAAATAAACTTTAATGACTCACGGAAATTTCCACCTTATGAGTGTACATATTTTGAAAAATACCGCAAAATATTTGCTATCTGAACTAATATCGTTCCCCTAATAATCAAATGGCTAATATACCCAAAATAATATGACCCAATTATTTACGTAAAACAAATATTCCATGCAATAAACGGGAATATCCATATCCAAATTATTAGATTTTCTCTTTCGGAAAATAAATCCAATATATGGAGACTAACAGCACTTAATGAAACCAACACCCTTCTGTCAACATAATGGCGCTGCTGGGTGTTGTTGTTGCTGCTCTTTTACTTGGTTGACTTAATTTTTAATATGTTCCACACATGGTCGATGGCCAAACAAAAGTTTGCCAACTTTGTTCGTCGTCGTCGTCGTCATCATCATCACAATTATTACGATTATTAGCACGAAAGTTAGACACCATTTATATACAGTAACTCAAAGTAGTACTGTGGTTTGGCGAAAATGGAAAATTCAAATTATGTGGACCAAATACGTTCTTAACTTACTATCAAAAATTTTTTGCAAAATGAATGGCAAAACTTAAACTTTAAGACATTTTATTTATAAAATCCATGAAAGATACTACTTCAAGACAGATAGTCCTTCAAGAACATTTCAGAAATACACGAGTATTACCCATATAATTCGTCAATAAATTAAATTCCAAAAAAAAAAACCATAACAGATCATCCATCAGGAAAATTCAATGAAGATAGTTTTTCAAGAAAAATTATTAATTTTCCTATTTCCCAAAGACCTATAATCTCTCAGAAGTGGCAAAAGATTAACATTTATTATTGGGTTTTGACTGAAACGCATCTATATGAGATACAGACATTTGACTATATTCTTCCACGAACTCAGCGTTAACGAAATAGTCAGAAGAGCGTCTTTCCTGTATTTGTGAATTCTCCATAGAGTCACTGGAATGGAGATTTTCGTATTTTGTCTACAAAAGTTGGCAAACTATTTCACACATTGAATATTTTTGGATGGCCATCCAAAACTGCTTGGCTTTTGCAATGCCCGTAACCCCCATTCAAATGTGCGTGAGGATCGGGCGATAATTACGACCTGCTGACAATGTTGCATTTTGTTGGTCCATTTCAACCCCTAAATATATGGCGATCATCTCCAAAAAGAGTAGGCTTCTATTCTGACCCTCATCTTATCCCCATGCAAAATTTCGTAAGGATCGGGCCATAAATGCGATCTGTATATGATATACTGATATCCTAACTACTTAGTTTTGTTAGCTGTAGAAATTTTACTAAATGTTTAATTCGAAATGAAAATATGCCAAAAATATGACAAAATTGAAAAAATATGAGAAAATTTTACAAAATCAATATTTTCATCTTTATAGAGATATTTTTATGCGATTTTTTAAGACGTTTTTTCTTTCTTGCCAAGAGGCCATTCTGAATTAATGAGAACTGTTGAAATCAGTTCAGCCATTCTCGACTTATAAGAGATCTTTCAAGCATATCTTCTTTGATAGACATATATATCGCACACATTTTGCTATATATCCGGTTTGTTGGATGTTAACATCAAAGTAAAGGTCAGAAGTAACCTTGTGATGGCTTTGTGATTTTGCCGGGATTTAAAATATTCGCTGTTAAATGAAAAATTTTGAATTTTTTCAACACAAAAGATATGGTCTATTTTACCCGCTAAATATAATCCGATGACCACCCAAATTGGTAGGCTTCTTCCCCGCCCTAAAACTCTAGCTACTGCAAAATCCGACATTTTTTCAGTATTTGGTCCATTTCAAACCCTAAACATTTGGCGATCATCTCCAAAAGAAATAGGGTTCTATTCCGACATTAACCCCACCTCCATACTAAATTTCGTGAAGATCGGGCCATAATTGCGACCTGTAGAGTGATTACAAATTAACATGGACAGACGGACGGACGGACATACATAGCTAGATCGAATCAGCTCGGCGAGCTAGGAAGATCCATATATACTTTCCTATGTGGGAAACCAATATTTCGTGGTGTTACATAAATTTTGGCCCAATCAAACTTATATTACCCCCAACACATAGTGTTGTAGGGTATAAAAAATCATTGACACATAGATAGTTATTCAGTAACCAGTAAAGAAAGTCTTAAAGTCGCTACACCACTTTGCTAATTTCGTAGAGCTCCGCATAACAATTAAAAGTTTTTATGGGAGAATTCAATCATACACGCTATGATGATAATTATAATTTAAAGTTCAAAGGACTAAATATGCCGAAGCATTTGTATCTTTTAAATTCGGAATTGTATTGCCCATTTGGTGCACAATTAATTTGAAATCGGATAAAGATATATATGGGAGCTATATCCAAATCTGAACCGATCTCGATACAATTTGGCAAAGATATTTCTGAGCTGTATTTGATATATTTCCCTGAATATCGTTGTTACGGAGTGCATATTACGGTTGTGGGTAACAAATATAACAAAGCGGATGAATAATATATATGGAAGCTATAGCTACATCTGAACCTATCTTCACCAAATTTGACATACTAGGTTCTAGACTCAATTCGGTCGTAAATGTCAAATTACATCCAAAAAAAAAAAAAACATTTGGACTTTGGCTAAATCGGACGAGGTTATATATGGAAGCTATACCCAAATGTATTTCTGAGTTGTATTTGATATGTTTCCCCAAATATTGTTGTTACAGAGTGCATATTACGGCTGCGGAAGACAATAAGAAATCGGATGAACAAAATATATGGGAGCTATAGCTATGTATATCTGAACCGATATCATACAATAAGAGGCAAATCAGACGAAGATAAATATGGGAGCTATATCTAAATTTTGACCGATTATATCCAATTTCAATAGGGTTCATCCATGGGCCAAACAAATGATTTGTGCAAAATTTCATCGGGATAGGACAATAAATGCGAACTGTACTTTGTTTATAAAAATACATGGACAGACGGACGGACAGACGGACATGCATAAATCGACTCAGAATGTGATTCTATGCAGATCATCAAAAGGAACTATGGGTCTATCTCGTTTCCTTTTGTAGGGTATAAACACCCACGTCAGATAGTCCTTCATGGCTGTTTTTTGTAAATATTTAACATTGGTAGTCCTTAGAGAAACGTATATTTGCAAATTCACAAGAAATTTTTTTCATTTCACCAAGTCCTGAAAACATTGTCTTTGATGAAAATTTGTCTTAATGAAGGATATATCAAGTTCGTCATTCCGTTTGTAACTCATCGAAATAATAATTTTAGACCCAACAAAGTATATATATACTTGATCAGCTTAAAATTCGTCTGTTGTAATCACGCTAAAGTCAAAACGAATAATGATAAGAAGCTACAATTTTTCACAGATGTGTCTTCTCTCTGCAGGCAGGTCAAGTTCGAAGATGGGCTATATCAGTTCACGACATCGTATATCCCTCATATAACGGTACCCCCCAATATTCAGTATTTTGATGATTTTAGCCACATTTTTCAATGGAATTGTCTGAAAATCCACACAAAGAATTCTTCATGAGTACTTTAAGCCCTGAAAGAGAATTATCTATATCGGTCCACGATATCGTATAGCCCCATGTAACGGTACCCCCGATATTCGGTATTTTATGATTTTATCCTCATTTTTCAACGGAATTGTCTGAAGATTCACACAAGGAGTTCCTTGTGAGCACTTTATACCTTGGGAGAGAATTATCTATATAAGTTTTCGATATTATAAAGGTACCCCCGATATTCGGAATTTTGATGATTTTGGCCTACATTCGGTATTTTGATGATTTCTGCCAAAATTGTCAATGAAATTGTCTAAAAATCCACAAAAGAAGTTCCTTGTGAGAACATTACCCCCTGAAAGAGAATTGTCTATGTAGGTCCACGATATCGTATTTACCCCATATAACGTCACCTCCCGATGTTCGGTATATTCTCCGATGGATTTTTTTTTATTTTTTGAAAATTTTCAAGTTTCTTCCGAATGGTGAGGTTATAAACAGTTCGGCCCAGCTAAACTTACCTGCTTTTTTCTTGTTTTTTTTTTTAATATGCGACTATGTCTGATAATCCTTCAAGATTTTAAGTATAGCTCAGAAAATTCTTTAAGAATTTTTTGTTTTTCAATCTACCCCTTTAGCCGAAATATTAATTCAAACTGAAATAATTCCGCAAATTTTTATCCCTCCACCATACAGGGTGATATAAAAAAAACTCCAAACAAAGTCAAATGACATAATTTTTTAATTTTTTTAAATTTTATTGAATGCCTCCAAAAAATGCCGGAAATAGTAACAAATGTTAGAGTAAGTTTAGATTTGTTCGAATTGGTCACTTTTGGCACGAATTATGGCCTTCAAACGGCCTATAAAATCGTCACACGCTGCCCGAATGTTGCTCTGTGGTATTTTGGCACATTCCCGACGAAGCGCTTGCTTGAGGTGATCGACACTTTGGTATTTTTTAGTGCCAACCTTGCTTTCCAAAATACTCCAGACACAATAGTCCAACGGATTGGTATCCGGAGATTTTAGTGGCCATTGTGCACTGGAAATGAAGCGAGGAACCTCATTTTGTAACCATTCTTGAATGGCGCGTGCTGAGTGCGATAGTGCTGAGTCCTGTTGGAATGTCCAAGGTCTGCGGCCAAAATGTTTGCTTCCCCAAGGTTTTAATAGACCCTACAGAATATTTTCGCGATAATATTCGGCATTTATTCTGATGCCACGGACGATTAGTACGATCGGACATCGACCATCGGCACACAATCACCATGGCCGGCGCTTGAATTGTAGTAGCCAACCAAAGGTGCACATTTTCAGCTGACCTCCTTGGCAAGTAAACACGATCATTTTGTTTGTTTACAAACTGCAGGACAACGAATGTTTTCTCATCGGAGAAAACTAAATTCGGCAGTTCACCACTTTCGGCCAAGCGAAGCAACTCTTTAGCTCTTTTGAGTCTATTTTCTTTCTGTAGCGGTGTAAGTTCTTGCACTTTTTAGAATTTCAATGGGTAAACCCCGAGCTAATCTTTTAATATTTTCCGAATGGAATATTGCGATATGTTCAGCTCACGAGACGTTTTTCGGCCACTGCGACGCGGTTTTCGATCAAGTCGCTTCTTTACTTTTCGAACCATTCCTGCTGATGTTGTTGTTTTCTTCCGTCGGTCTACGCTACCAGTATCACGGTAACGAGCGGTGGTATGAGAAACAAAAGATTTATTCACATTATCTGTGCTCTAACGATATCCGCTTGTGGTTTTCCAACTAAATAAAAAGAAATCACGCTTGAATTCCATCATGAATAACTTTTTTCTGGAAATCGCTCACCAAAATGCTTTTGTACGCTTGTAAACAATATAATGAACCGTCACTGGAATAATTTTAACTGGAATAATTTTAGCTGTCGGACGAGTGGCTTTGAAATGACAGCAGTCTGAAGTTGGTTGCAGATTTTTCATCTAAACCCGTATACATACAGATCGGATGTTTCTTATGTAATGGGAACTTATATTACAAATTTTAACACCCAAAAACCTTAAATCTTTCGGTAAAGTTATATGGGACCATACTAGAATGTGGTAGCTCCACATGACCCATTTTCAATACGAAAATATACCTGCAGAACTAAAACATATCTAAGTAAAATTTTACAACCTACTTCATTTCGTTCGGGAGTCACGGGCGGATATCGCTAAATCGACATATTTTCGAGTTCTTACAAACGGAATGACAAACGTATATACTGTGGTGAAAGATTTGAAAACCAAACCCCCATTTTACAAAAAACGAAAAACTTATCAATAAAAATATGATGCAGTTTTTCCATATTAATGTTATTACCACATATTGCCTCTATTTTCCAATGTCGTTAACCACAGTAACTCATATTCTCATTCATGTTGGTAATGATAAAATAGCCCAAAGCAATAGTGGACTCAAAAAGAATCATATTTTTGTAACGTGCTCATTAATATATAGAGACGTATAGATAAGCGGGTGAATGTGTGTGTGTGTTTGTTTGAGCTTGTTCTGGGGGGGGATATGATTGCCTCTTTATGGGAGTGGGTGTGGCTGAATGTGTGTGTGTCAATGATGGAAATGCGTGTGAGAGCCAAATTAAATGCTTAAGGCTTATACGTGCATCTATACGAGTAGTCCAGATGATGGTTGCGTTTATATGGAGAAATCATGTCACACGTATGCTGGACATACACACACACCCACACACTTAATATCCTTGTGCAAGCATACACTCACACTCAAAGCCTTTTTTAACACACACACACATACTCATTTACTTATGTTTGTGTCTGATGAATGACAGAAAAATAAACACAACACTCGTAACAAACAACTATTTTTTTCGTTTTGTTTTTAATATTGGCCCCACAAAAAAATGAGAATGCAATGTGTCGTTAAGGACGGGATGGGAGGGGGTGTGGTTGCGACATGGCAAGAAATATTGAAGGAGAAGTTGCAACAGCAAATGACGATGAGAATAATGGCAAAACTTTTGTTTTACTTTTCTCTTCTTGTTGCTGGCTGGCTTTTGTTACAGAGTATAATAAAAGGGAATAATGATAAGCAGCAGTGATTTTTATTGTGTACATCCCCATGTATGTATGTGTGTATTGACTGCGTGAGTGTATGTTATTTTCATGTTCTTTTTTATATCTTATTTTGAATATGCAATTAATATCCTTAAAATGGCAATGCAGAACTGTGTAATTGTACATCATTGTAATGCAATAAGAAAGCCATAATGGCATTGGAGAATTTCTTTTCATGGCGTTTTTGTTTTTCTCTTCAGCAGGAACAATACCCTACCTTTGGATTAAGATATGATTACATTTAATTGAATTATTATTATGAATGGAAAAAGCAATTTCTGTGACTCATTTTAATTGAAAGCAAAAAAAAATGAAATTATTATATTTTACACAATTCATTGTAAGCAACTGTGTCAATGCTGGTGTTTGGATTATTAAGTCATTAAAGGAAAGAAATTTGTTGTTTAAAAATAAAAATTAAAAACTTAACAGACCATAAAAACTAAAGGAGATTACTGAATACCACTTCAAATAGTAGCCAATATACAACAATCTCCTCATAATTAGAATTATATTCCCTCCATGTACATAAATATATGTAGTGCAAATTACACTGTACTACACAAAACATAATTATTTATTCTGAAAGTAGAGCTAGAAAAAAGACACAGACAACGGCGCTTTGAAAGTTTACATCGAAAAGTAACCAAAAATAGAAGGGAGGAAGTTCCCTTCCTTTTGCACACTTTTGGAAAATTTCGGATTAATATTGCTCGTACTCCGGGGATTTAACAAAGTGTCTTCGGAAAAATTACAGAGTCAACAAGTGTTGAGTTCGCCTTTCCGTTTGTAACTCATCGAAATAATAAGGGTGAGATGAAAAAACTGCAACCAACTTCAGACTGCTGTAATTTTTTAGCCACTCGTCCGACAGTTGTTAAAATTATTCCAGTGACAGCTCATTATATTGTTTATAAGCGTACAAAAGCAATTTGGTGAGAATTTTTTCCAGAAAAAAGTTATTCGTGGTGGAATTCAAGTATGATAGTGTGATTTCTCTATATTTGGCTGGAAAACCACAAGCGGCTATCGTTAGAGCACTCCAGCATTTAAATGTGAATAAATCTTTTGGTCTCGTACAATCGCTCGTTACCTGACGTCAAGAAAAATGGCTCGTGAACTGAACATATCGTAATATGCCATTCGGCAAATATTGAACAATCAGCTCGGGGTTCCAAAAAAGTGCAAGAACTACACCGCAACAGAAAGAAAATAGACTCAAAAGAGCTAAAGAGTTGCTTCCCTTGGCCAAAAGTGGTGAATTGCCGAATTTGGTTTTCTCAGTTTGGCCGTGGACCTTGGGCACTCCAACAGCACTCAGCACAATCGCACGCAGCACGCGCCATCCAAGAATGGTTACAAAACGAGGTTACTCGCTTCATTTCCATGGCACAATGGCCACCAAAATCTGCGGATATCAATACATTGGACCATTGTGTCTGGAGTATTTTGGAAAGCAAGGTAGGCACTAAGAAATACCAAAGTGTCGATCACCTCAAGCAAGCGCTTCGCCGGGAATAGGCCAAAATACCGCAGAGCAACATTCGGGCTGCGTGTGACGGTTACATTGACCGTTTGAAGGCCATAATTTGTGCCAAAGGTGACCAATGCGAACAAATCTAAACTTATTTTAAAATTTGATGCTATTTCCGACATTTTTTGTAAAATTTAACAAAAAAATGTAAAAATTGTGGCGTTTGACTTTGTTGCAGTTTTTTATCTCACCCTGTAAATTCGGTATTTTGATGATTTTAGCCACATTTTTCAACGGAATTGTCTGCAATTCCACACAAAGAGTTTCGTGTGAATGCTTTTCCCCCTTAAAGAGAACTGTCTATCAATATCCACGATATCGTATACCTCCCATATAACGGTACCCCCGATATTCGGTATTTTGATAATTTTAGCAGATTTTTCAATGGAATTTTCTGAAATTCTACACAAGGTTTTCTTTATAAGTACTTTACCCCTGAAAGATAATTGTCTATATGGGTCCACGGTGTCGTATATCCCCCATATAACGGTACCTCGCTAAATTCGGTATTTTGATGATTTTAGCCACATTTTTCAACGGAATTGTCTGAAAATCATCAAAAGGAGTACCTTGTGAGTACTTTACTCACAAGAAGAGAATTGTTTATACAGTTTCACGATATCGTATACCCCCTATATAACGGTACCCCGATATTCGGTATTTTGATGATTTTAGCCAATTTTTTTATGGAATTGTCTTAAAATCCACACAAGGGTTTCCCTCTGAGTATTTTACCCCCTAGAAGAGAATTTTCTGAATAGATCCACGTTTTATTGTAGCGCTCATATAACAGTATTCCCAGATATTCTGAAGTTTCATGATTTTTGCAATACTATTAACCGGAATTGTATAAAAATTTCGTATATAAAATTCGAAACCTGTACTACAGCCTATGACACAAATTACTTGTGTAACAGTTTTCATTTGAGCGGCATTTTTCAACGGATTTTTTTTGGAAATTTGTCAAGTTTCTCCCAAATGTTGGAGGGTATAAATTTAACTTAGCTGCTTCTTACTTGTTTAAATCTACGATTATAGCCTACAAAAAAATCATTACAAAATCGTAGCAAAAATTCAACAATTAAAGCTAAAATAGTCCTTAAAAAATCTTAAAAAAAAACAACTATAGTCACTCAATAGCTCTTCAAAAAAATATTTTAAATCTTTCATTAAGATCAAAAAATCTTTAAAAATCTACGATCATTACTAAAAAAATTTCTTTAATAGAACTTTCCCATAAATCCACAATTACGGCTCAAAAGGCCGTTCAAAATATTGGTCAATAAAATACAAGATTAGTGCTTAAAAAGTTTTATTAAATAATGTTCTTCAAAATTAAGTATTCGAGAAAATAATTTTCCTTAAAAATCCGCAATTATTATTGCTCAAAAAGTCATTCAAAAAAAAAACATGGTTATTGTCCTAAAGTTCCCCGATTAAAGCTCAAATAGCACTTAGATTTTTTTTATTTATAAGATCCAAGTCTTTAAGCAATTATTTCAAACAAAATTCTGAAGGTCCAGATATTCAGATTTTCTATAAATTTATAAATTTGGTTGTAAGAGTCTTCAAAAAATAAATAAATAAATTTTCAATGAAAAATATATTTTAAAATGTAAAAAGTACTTCGAAATAATATCCCTTAATAATCCACGAATATTCCCCAAAAAGGATACAATATCTACAAATCTAATTCAAAACTAGTTTAAAGGATATTAATCCCAAAATAATTCAAACTATGACTTCTTACCAGCTCATATGTAGGGTGATTCTGTCCCAAGCGATTCCTGCAGGAATCGAAAAAACAAACAAACAATATTTATTAAGAAACATAAAAATGCCATTATTGATGCACTCTCAATTCTCCTTTTCGCTATCCACTTGGGTCCTTAAGGGCCAATGTTGGCTTATATGATCTATTGCTATATTAAAATTCTCTTCAGTGTGTTTGTTTGAGCTTCTTTGGGTATACTATATTATCGGATGCCATTGGCAACTTCGTTCATCACACAATGACAATCCGCGCATATAATGATGCACTCTTGGTTACCGAGCGTGCCGCAAAACTTTACTCATTTACGAAAGCTGTTGTGCTCATCAACGTCACTATCATCAGCGTGATTTTCATATTGGTACAACGAAGCCCTCTCTGATGAAGAATCAAACCATTGTAATCGAGGTTTTTTCCACAAAAGTGAAAATATCTCAGTATGGCCGGCTATGGTAGTCCTTTGAAGTATCATGAATGGTAAAGCAAATACCTCATTTTTGTGGAATTTAATAAGCCAATATGGAGGGGAAGGAAGTTTCGGTAATATGAAAGCCTACGCATGGATTGTTAATAACGGTGCACCAATTTTTAACCGAATCTATGTATGCATGTCAAGGTGGTTTGAGTTTCGTAATTAAAATGAAGGTGTTCTCATTTCTCATCACATTTTGTAGCTGTGAGAAATACTATTAATTTTTGGGTCACTATATTTATTAGGTTTTATATATTACAATGGAGGGCAAAATGTTTACTTTTACAATGGTATTCAACATTCAAGGGGTCTGGCTAAAACAAGAATGTTCATAGAAATGTTGTGCATCTAGAGCCTGTGTATTTAAAAAATCTCCAAAAATCCTTATGCAAATCAACTGTTCAAAATAAACAAGTAAAAAAGCTGTAAGTTCGGCCGGGCCGAACTTTTAATACCCTCTACCATTTGGTATAAATTTACAATTTCCAAAAAAAAAAATAAATAAATAAAATAAGTTAAAAATTCTGTTAAAATCTTAAAAATACCGAATGCTTATACGACGACGTGGACCTGCATAGGCAACATTTGTCATAAGTTATTACAATATTTTAATGCGAAACTTGAAGAAAAATCTGTTTAAATGTAGCTAAAATCATCAAAACACCGAACATAGGGGGTACCGTTATATGGGGGTTATAAGAAGACGTGGACCTGCACAGACAATTTTCTGGCATGGGCAGAAGTATCCATTACGAACTTCACATGCGAAATTTGAAACAATCCCGGTAAATAATGTCGCTAAAATCATCAAAATACCGAAAATGGGGGGGGGGGGGGTACTATATATGGGGGCTATACGAAGACGTGGACCTACATGGCCCATTTTCTGTTTTATGCTGCAGCATCTATTACGAACTTCAAATGCCAAATTTGAAACGATTCCGGTAAATAATGTCGCTAAAATCATCAATATACCGAATATCGGGGGGTATGGTATATGGGGGCTATACGAAGACGTGGACCTACGTGGCCCATTTTCTGTTTTATGCTGCAGTATCTATTACGAACTTCAAATACCAAATTTAAAACAATTCCGGTGAATAATGTTGCTAGAATCATCAAAATACCGAATATCGGGAGGTACCGTTATATGGGGGCTATATTAAAACGTGGACCTACATTGCCCATTTACGAACTTAACCTGCCTACTGGCAAAATATACATGTGTGCAAAATTTTAGCCTTCTATCTCAATTTGTTCGAAAGATAGCGTGATTACAACAGACAGACGGACAGACAGACAGACAGACACACAGACAGACAGACGGACATGGCTAAATCGTCTTAGAATATATAAATCGCTGATCAAGAATATATATACTTTGTTGGGTCTGACATGAGTATTTCGAGGAGTTACAAACGGAATGACAAAATTAATATACTCTCCATAGTATGGTGGAGGGTATAAAAAACATTTATAATAAAACAAATCAATAAAATTGTCATAGAGTAAACTATGCGTTATAATATATCATAAAAAAGTAATTTTTATGTCATTACTGAAAGTCGATTTGTGTGTATGTGTGCACATAGACACACACACACAGACATCCATTGTTGAATATTGATGCCGAATTCAATGAATATTTTATAAGCCACATTTGGCCACTGAAAAATAATCATCTAAGCTACTGTTAGACAGACCAAAATTAGCAACAAATACAAATAGAACAACAAAAGCACACACGAACTCACAAATTCGCCCGAATAAAAATTCTCTTAGTTTGTGAACACAATTTCCATTTAATTATAATTTATGTTTATTATTGTCATAAATTTGTATAAATGTCACATAACTAATATAAAAATACACATACATAAGTATATATGTGCATAAAAATACAAGTAAATAATAATAACAATAATAATGAATGCACACACACACACACACCAAATGGCACATTCATGCAAGTCTATCGTCTGACCAAAAACTGGCAACAATAACAAAGCCCCTCACTTCAAAAAAAAAACTCCATATAAATGGATTTTGAATACTGTCATCAAAAAAATAACAGCCATTGTTAAGTGGCGTCATCTGACGACCTAAATCGTTGCTACCGAATTTACGAAAGCCATAAACATCTTAATCGCTTACTTTGACTTGCTTGTTTGACTTAGAATGAGCACGTTTTTTTTAACGATATGGTTATTGGTTTAAAAAATGAATAATTTGGTAATAATAGGTGTTAAAATTAGCATTTTAACAAATGATTAACAAATATTCGGAATTCAAACTAAAATGTGATTAAAAGACGAGTTTTTAAGATGAACATTTCGATTGAAATTAAAAAACAATCTTTAGAAAAACTCCTAATCAAAAATCCACTAATAATATCCCATCAGTATATAGTTTTAACTATAAAGCTATAAAGTGTGACTCAAAAACTAAGAATTGAATTAAAGTCAGAAATATATTTAGATCTTCTAAAAAAACCCTTAATTTAGATACGTTTTTTTAAAAAGAATCTTGGGTGCAGAAATGTTGTAAAAATCCAATAGTCCAGTAAGGAAAAGTCGGGCGGGGCCCCTACTCCACTATGCATATTTAGTAGAGCTCCCGTAACAAAAGAATTTATTTCAAGTAGATCATACCACCTATCAACATTTGGCTTTAAAGCAGTTCTAGTTTGACATAGAGAGCATGATATCATTTCGAGAAAAATTATATAAAAAAAAAACAAGTAAGCAAAGGCTATAGCCGTGCGGGGCCGACCATGTGATGCCCTACAATACGACATTATTATAGAAATCCCGTTATATCCAAATCTATTTTGGAAGATTTCGCTTTTGATATTATGTCATAGAACACTGCCCAGATATTACCCTTAGTTTTTTTGACCAGGGACATTTGCCCAATATTTACGCACTCTGTCGTGCTGTTAGTTACACCTCAATGATGATCCAATGGTCATCCAAAATGGTTAATTTGAACCAAATGCAAGAGGTCTCTGTGTATCTGCAAATTTAGACTAATATATATGATTTGCTTGTCTACGTTATTTGGCTAAATTTAGCAACGAAATCAGCATAAAAAAGTCAGAAGTTTGCCATTTGTGTGTTTTGGATTTCGCCTGCAAGTTATTTTCACCGTTTCGGAGAATGGAAATTTTGGCTTAGTGGTAGTGGTCCATTCTACTCACTGTCCTAAACTCTTACTTCATGCGAGATTTCAACCCCTAAATTTATTGCGGACATCTTTAAAAACAATAGGTCTAGTCTTTCTAAGACTAACCCTACTCTTATAAAAATTTTCGTGAGGATCGGGCTATAATATTAATCTCTATATAATAACCCCAACCTGTGTTGTAAGGTGAAAATATTTTACAAAATATACACTTCAATATTATAAGTCAAATTGAAACAAGTAAGCAAAGGCTACAGTCGAGCGGGGCCGACCGTTGAATACCCTACAACACTATAATAAATGATACAGTTTATATAGGCGAGATACTCGAAAGAATTCCACAAGATATTGTTCTCTAATTTTCGAATAATAGCAGCTTAAACTAATTTGCTCATTTCCAATTTATTGGTAGATGTTGCACTTAAATGGTCTTCCTAGATCTGGAACCAATATTTCCCAAAGACCTATAATCTCTCAGAAGTGCAAAATATTAACATTTATTATTGGGTTTTGACTGAAACGCATCTATATGAGATACAGACATTTGACTATATTCTTCAACGAAATCAGTGTTAACGAAATAGTCAGAAGTGCGTCTTTCCTGTATTTGTGAATTCTCCAAAAAGTCACTGGAATGGACATTTTCGTATTTTGTCTACAAAAGTTGGCAAACTATTTCACACATTGAATATTTTTGGATGGCCATACAAAACTGCTTGGCTTTTGCAATGTCCGGTAACCCCCATTCAAATGTGCGTGAGGATCGGGCGATAATTACGACCTGCTGACAATTTTGCAGTTTTCTGGTCCATTTCAACCCCTAAATATAGACGTTGTTTCTTTCCTGTCAAGAGGCCATTCTGAATTAATGAGAACTGTCGAAATCAGTTCAGCCGTTCTCGACATATTAGAGATCTTTCAAGTATATCTTCTTTGATAGACATATATATCGCACATATTTTGCTATATATCCGTTTTGTTGGATGTTAACATTAATGTAAAGATCAGAAGTATGACAAGGTTACTTTTGTAACCTTTGTGATTTCGCCGGGATTTAAAATATTCGCGGTTTAATGAAAAATTTTGAATTTTTTCAACACAAAACATATGGTCTATTTTACCCGCTAAATATTATCCGATGACCACCCGAATAGGCTTCTTCCCTGTCCTAAACTCTAGCTACATGCGAAATTCCGCGTCGATTGGTCTATAATTGCGACCTGTATAGCTACTGCAAAATCCAAAATTTTTTAGTATTTGGTCCATTTAAACCCCTAAACATTTGGCGATCATCTCCAAAAGAAATAGGCTTCTATTCTGACCCCCCCAGGTTGTAGTACAATACTAATTTTTAAACAATTCCGATAAATAATACCGCTGAAATCATAAAAACACCGAATTTAGGAATGTACCATTATAAGGTGGTTATACGAAGACGTGGTCCTGCATAGTCAAATTTCTGTCATAGCTTGCAGTAACATTATGTACTTGAAATACGAAATTTGAAAGAATTCCGGTAAACAATGTCGCTTAAATCATCAAAATACCGAAAATAGGTAGGTACCATTATATGGTTCCAAAACGTGGACCTAGATGACTCATTTTCAATACCAAAAGTCCTGCAAACATAATATACATTTGAGTTAAATGTTATCAACCTACTACATTTCGTTTGGAAGCTTGAGTGATTTCCATAGACGGACAGACATACGGACATCGCTAAGTCAAAGTATAATTTTGTGCGGATCAAGTAAATGTATATTTTGTGGGGTATTCAATGTACATTTCGAGGTGTTGCAAACGGAATGACAAACTTAGTCTACCCTCCATATTATGGTGGAGGGTATAAAAGCTATTTTAGCTCTATTACGTCTTTAAAAAAAACACGATTACAAACAAACGAACTTTCCACAGATCGCATCAAGCGTATTAAAAATGGTGACCAAATTATGTGTGTCGCAATTGTACGTGTGTGTGTGTGTGCCTGCATCGTTGGAAATGCATGTGATTGTTCAAAAGTGATTAAATTTTTGTTTGAATAGGAAATTGCTTTATCATGTGCGCAATTAGAACATAATTCATTTAAATGTTAATTCGGAAAAACAACATAAATTTTTTGGATAATATTTTAATTTTGTTTATTTGAGAGCGATTATTGCTGTCGCAGGATGGGGGGAGGTAATTATTACAAACTCATTGAACACCAGCTGATGGACAAGAATGATATTGAAACAAAAAAAGTTAAAAATGACATTAAAATGAAGGCATTTTTTCATGATTAGAAATGAAAACATAAGCCACTTCAATATTGTACAAAATTATCCGCGAACAAATTCTAATACAGGGTAAGATGAAAAACTGCAACAAACTTCAGACTGCTGTCATTTCTAAGCCACTCATCCGACAGCTGTTAAAATCATTCCAGTGACAGCTCATTATATTGTTTACAAGCGTACAGAAGCATTTTGGTGAGAACTTTCCAGAAAAAAGTAATTCGTGATGGAATTCAAGCGTGATAGTGTGATTTCTTTATATTTAGCTGGAAAATCACAAGTGGCTATCGTTAGAGCACTCCAATATTTAAATGTGAATAAATATTTTGTGTTTCGTGCCATCGCTCGTTACCGTGATACTGATAGCGTAGCCCGATGTCAAGGAAGTGGACGGAAGAAAACAACAACATCAGCAGAAATGGTTGGAAAAGTAAAGAAGCGACATGATCGAAATACGCGTCGCAGTGGCCGAAAAATGGCTCGTGAGCTGAACATATCGCAATATTCGACAAATATTGAAAAATGAGCTCGGGTAAAGCCATTGAAATCCCAAAAAGTGCAAGAACTGACACCGCAACACAAAAAGAAAATAGACTGAAAAGAGCTAAAGACTTGCTTCACTTGGCCGAAAGTGGTGAACTGCCGAATTTGGTTTTCTCCGATGAGAAAACATTCGTTGTCCAGCAGTTTGTAAAGAAACAAAACGATCGTGTTTATTTGCCAAAGAGGTCAGCTGAAAATGTGCACCTTCGGTTGGTCACCAGAACTCAAGCGCCGATCAGGGTGATGGTGTGGGCCGCCATAACAGCCGATGCCGAATATTATCGCGAAAATATTCTAGTGGGTGTATTAAAGCCTTGTGCACGCAACCATTTTGGACAGACATTGGAACTTCCAACAGGACTCAGCACTCTCCGTATACCAATCCGTGGGACTATTCTGGAACTGAACTGGTCTGGAGTATTTTGGAAGGCAAGGTTGGCACTAAAAAATACCAAAATGTCGATCACCTCAGGCAAGCGCTCCGCCGGGAATGGGCCACAATATCGCAGAGCAATATTCGGGTAGAGTGTGACGGTTTCATTGGCCGTTTGAAGGCCATAATTCGTGTCAAAAGTGACAAATTCGAACAAATCTAAACTTATTCTATAATTTAATGCTATTTCCGACATTTTTTGCTTTCATTCAATAAAATTTAGAAAAAAAATTTAAAAATTATTGCGTTTGACTTTGTTGCAGTTTTTTTATCACACCCTGGATTTATGCAATCAATAGTTTTAAAAAAATACAAACTCACATTTCCTAAAATACACTTCAAGTATAGTACAAATTATGTGTACACATCACCTTAAAATACCAAGTTCATACATTCTGGGAAACTCCAAAACTATCTCTTCATTCTCCTCTTGTAGCCCATCCCATCAAAGGGTCAATCATATCAAACCAATTTTGCACAACATCACCAATAACACCAACTTTACCCAATTATCGCCTCAAACATTTTGCATGTCTCCCGGGTTCGGAGATTTTTATAAATTGAATATTTACAAAAGTACAACAGTAACAACAAATATTAACTGGCATATTTACATTTGATTGTAAAAACGCAAACGAATGTAAATACAACAATATATGTGTATTGAAAAAATATTGTTTATTATTGCAGTTCCATAGTGTTTTCCCACCAAATGCATTTTCCACAGAAACCAACAACAACAACAACCGTAGAAACACACACACATACACAGCTTACATTTACCTAAAATATCATCTGGATGTACACGTAGAAATATATCCTGCTTATATCCTTTTGTGTAACAATCATCCAAGTTTATGGAATATCAATATGTGAGCGCTAACATGTATGGGTAGGTGTGTGTGTGTGAGCTTGTAATATTTCGAAAAGGAAATTGTTTATTTGTCTACTCAATATGAAATTTGGATAGTTACAATATCAACAACAGCATTCATTTTCAAAAATATAAAAAAAATATTAAGGTGGGAAATGGATGGGAGAGCTCGTGGAAAATGTTATTTGAAAAATTCTCAAAAAAAAAAAAAAAAATGCCATTCAGTACATCCTTAATGCAATAACTGGCCACCCAGGGGTTAATCGTGTTTCATTGTTCATTTTTCCTATATACAGAAATTGGAAAATATGTCCCCAATATGTCCTAATATTTTAACCACCAATAATATTGTATCAAGTCTTGAACCAACAGAACTAAATTGCTTCCATCTACGATAGTCGAACCCCATATCAACAATATTTAATTAAAAAAAAAAACAAATCTCCATTTTTTTCCATATCCACCCCAATACACAGCCATATGCAGCATATAGTGTTCCAAATTTCATTGATAAAATGTTTGCGCACATATCGGAAAAATATTTTGTGTATTTTACCAGAGGTTATAATAAAATTGTTTCGATACCATTGCGTCATGTGTTTGGTTTTGCGCTATTTCCCCGCTTCGTTTTTTTTTTTCATTTTTATTTTTCATAAATCTTGCTTTACTTAAATATTTATATATCAGCATACAATAATAAAGTTCATGTTTGTGCAGAAATAAAGCTCGAGGGGAAGATGGGCAATTGGAAGGCTGTTAAGCCAATGGCAGTTATGAAAAGTGCATACCTTTTGAAACCGAAACCACAAAAACTGGATTAACCTGGGTGCAAACAAAACATGTTTGGTGGCATTATTTTTTTGTGTCCAATTGAAATGTGATTGCATGTAAAAAAGGACAATAATTTAATTGTCAGCTAATATCAACATTTTCGGGGGGTGGGGTAGTTGTGATTACCATAAAAAAGGGAGGAGAAAAGGTACTAACACACATTTTTTACATTTTTAAATCAATGGTTGTTCTTATTTAGTTCCACAAAAAAATCTAAGAAAAGGTCTTCTATTTAAGAAGCACCAATAGACGGCTTCTTAAAAAGAGCAAAAAAGAAACTTGTTTAGATTCCAAATTTTATTTAGTTTTCAAAATAATAAAAAAATTGAACTTCTATTTATTGAATTGGCAAAATTTGCAAATTTACTAAAAATTTGCCAGTAGTCGGCACCATTTTCCAATGGTCGGCATGTCTATTTAATTACTTACTATTACTAATTTATAGTTTAATGGGGAGGAAGTGCGTACAACATAACTTTATTATTCTCATAGAATTCACTGAGTTCCATAGTCATATGAGACTTATGACCTTCGACAAATAGCAAAACTGGCCTAAGAACGTGATGTTATTCTAACCATTTATGGACACAATTAGCAATATATTCCAAGAACACGTCACTGACCATCCATCAGGTTTCCAATTTTCCGAGGAATCAAGACTCCGTTAGACTGTTCACTATATCTGTTTTGAACTCTTTTGAATTAGAAACAAGTAAAAAAGCTGTAAGTTCGGCCGGGCCGAACTTTTAATACCATCCACCATCAGGTACAAATTTGACAATTTCCAAAAAAAAAAAAAAAATAATAAAATCCGTTAACAATTCTGTTAAAATCTTAAAAATACCGAATGCCTATACGACGACGTGGACCTGCATAGGCAACTTTTGTCATAAGTTTTTACAATATTTAAATGCGAAACTTGAAGAAAAATCTGTTTATAATGTAGCTAAAATCATCAAAATACCGAATATAGGGGGTACCGTTATATGAGGGCTATACGAAGACGTGGACCTGCACAGACAATTTTCTGGCATGGGCTGAAGTATTCGTTTCGAACTTCACCTGCGAAATTTGAAACAATCCCGGTAAATAATGTCGCTCAAATCATCAAAATATCGAATATCGGTCGGTACGGTATATGAGGGCTATACGAAGACGTGGACCTACATGGCCCATTTTCAGTTTTATGCTGCAGTATCTATTACGAACTTCAAATACCAAATTTGGAACGATTCCGTTAAATAATGTCGCTAAAATCATCAAAATACCGAATATCGGGGGGTACAGTTATATGGAGGCTATACGAAGACGTGAACCTGCACAGATAATTTTCAGTCTTAGGCTGTAGTATCCTTTACGAACTTCAAATGCCAAATTTGAAACAATTCCGGTGAATAATGTCGCTAAAATCATCAAAATACCGAATATAGGGGGTACCGTTATACCCTCCATAGTATGGTGGAGGGTATAAAAAACAACCATTGGATTAACAGATTTTCCATTAGCCGAAAAGATTAATAGCACTGTTTCTTTTTCGTTTCCTTTTTGTATTGAATACATATTTCTGAAACCCTTTGGCATTAAAACTTTTCCAGTTATTGGGCACATAGAAAAACTGGTCTCATCCCCATTAAAATTCCTATATGGATTCTCCAAGATATCTGTAGCATTTTTCGCTTCTAAAAATGTTTTGAAATCGGAAAACCAATTTCTGCCCGGTCGACTGTCTTTAAAATGAGTAAATCTTTTATCCTCCTTTAAAATTTTATGTACGGTTGTGTTCGTCAATTTTAATCGGAAATCCACATTTTGCCAAATCTAGACACTAGTTTTTAAGTGCTCTTCTTCGGCAGTTGTTAATATCGTAGGAGGCTCCATCTTTCTTGGGCCTTCAGGAGTTCTGCCAGAGAGTCACAAAATTTAGCAGAGCAATTTATATTGTGTCTAGGATGGTTGGTATTGAAAATGAAAATATATCGGTCCACATTTTGGTATAGTCCCCATATAACGGCACCTCCCGATGTTCGGTATTTTGATGATTTATGCCACATTTTTTCACGTATTTGTCTGAAAATTGGTATTTGTAGGTCAAAACGGGTCCCAGTTCGTGTGGCGACACATTGCATGTATAGGTCCACGATTTGCTATAGCCCCCATATAACGGTACCTCCCGATATTCGGTATTTTGATTATTTTTGTCACATTTTTTCACGGATTTGTCTAAAAATTCGTATTTGTTGGTCATAATGGTTTCCAGCTTCGGTGGCAAAACATTGTATGTATAGGTCCACGTTTTGGTGTAGTCCCTATATAACGGTACCTCCCGATATTCGGTATTTTGATGATTTTTGATACATTTTTTTACGAATTTCTCTGAAAATTGGTAGTTGTATGTCATAATGGGAGGTCTGTTAAAGCCTTGGGCACGCAAACATTTTGATCGCAGACCTTGGACATTCCAACAGGACCATCGCACTCAGAACGCGCCACCCAAGAATGGTTACAAAATGAGGTTCCTCGCTCCATTTCCAGAACACAATGGCTACCAAAATCTCGGGATACCAATCCGTTGGACTATTGTGTCTGAAGTATTTTGGAAAGCAATAAAATTTGAAAAAAAAAAAAAAAATAAAGAATTGCGTTTGGTGCAGTTTTTAATTTCATTTGTATATTAGAGGGATATACTCCCCTGAATCGATTTCTACTAAATTATACGAGGCATTTGTGACATTTCAATTCGGACTTGTATTGCCCATTTGGTGCACAATTAATTTGAAATCAGATAAAGATATATATGGGAGCTATATCCAAATCGGAACCGATCTCGATAAAATTTGCAAAGATATTTCTGAGCTGTATTTGATGTATTTCCCTGAATATCGTTGTTACGGAGTACATATTAAGGCTATGGGTAACAAATATAACAAATCGGATGAACAGTATATATGGGAGCTATAGCTATATCTAAACCGATCTTCACCAAATTTGACATAGCTTCTAGACCCAATTCGGTCGTAAGTGTCAAGTTTCATTACATTTGGACAAATACTAAACGCTTGGTGCACAATAAAAGGTAAATCGGACGATGTTATATATGGGAGCTATATTAAAATCTTAACCGATCTCTATAAAATTAAACAACGGTAGTTCTGAGCTGTATTTGATGTATTTCTCCGAGTATCGTTGTTACGGCGTACATACTACGGCTTTGGAGAACATATAAGTTAACGTTAACTTCTTTATTTCTGTTTCTGTTGCGCGTGCAAGTTCGATGGCACTTAAATATGCTTGCAAAATGCTTACAATGCATTCATGTCATTCATTCGTATAAACAACAGATAAATGCTTACATTTTAAGAAACCTAACTCTAAGAAATAATAAAATCAAAAGTGCTAACGTTGCACTAAATACATTGTCCAACAAAACTTAATTTTAAGAATAAAGGAAAAATAAAGTCAGTCCCATTTTGTCACTCGAAAAAGAACGTTATGTTTAATTGGCGCCCAACAAAAAATTAAAAGCACCCAAACGGCTGCAAAGTTAATAAAGGCACCTCATGAAGCTGCAAACTGTCAACTAAAAATTAAAGCACCCAAACGGCTGCAAATTAATAAAGGCACCTCATAAGCTGCAAACTGCTAACTAAAAACATCAAAACCTGTGGAAGAAGGCACCTCATAAAGCTGCGTACTGGTAACTAAAAACATCAATAACCTGTTGAAGAAGACACCCTATAAAGGCTGTAAATCAACACTAAATCCCCAAAAGCTGTGGGAAAAACTTGTGGAGTACGAGAGAGTCAACGACATCCAGCCGGCTCAAAAGATTGAAGACACCCCCTTAGTAGCGGAAGCAAAAAGGAATACGGAGAATCAACAGGAGACGGCATGCTCTACAAAGTTTTATTGTAAGTTTAGAAAGAAAAGTGATAGTGTTTAAGTGAAGAAAAAAAAAACTAAAAACATTGATAAAAACAATTTCCCTATTATTAATTTTGAAAAGTTAAAACAAAACAGACGGCATGCTCTATAAAGTTGTATTGTAAATTTAGAGATAAAAAGTGATAGCGTTTAAGAAAAAAAAAAAACCCAAAAACTAAAAACATTGATAAAACAATTTTCCTATTATTAATTCTGAAAAGTTAAAACAAAACAAAATTGTAAAAATATAATTTGTGTTCTAAAAGGTTAACAACTAAATAGTGATCGTTTAAAATGTCCAACCCAAATAACCTTATCCGACCACCCATCCTTAACGTCAATAACTCCGACGGACAAAATAATAACGGACAGAATAATAATAACAATAATAGCGCAATAAATTCAGCAAACATGGAACAAACCATTGCCAGAATCTGTGCACAGCAATGCCAAATTGCCATAGCCCAATTTTTAAGACCTAGTTCAGACATAGCAGGCGAAGACGAAACTATCGACGTCAGATATAGAGAAAACTTGACAGATTTAGATAAAGTACCCGACGTAGTGAGAAGCTTGAGAGAATTTTCAGGAAAAGCATCGGAATTCAGCTCTTGGAAAAAGAGTGTCGAAAGGATCCTTAAGTTATACGAATCTACAAAAGGTACCCCAAAATACTTTGCCATCCTTAACACCATAAGGAATAAAATCATCGGTAATGCCGATGCGGCCTTAGAGTCTTACAATACACCCCTTAATTGGAGTAGTATTTCAAAGTGTCTAACGCTTCACTACGCAGATAAGCGTGATCTTACGACACTAGAATATCAAATGACAACCTTAATACAAGGTAACAACAGTATCCAAGATTTTTATCAAGAAGTGTATTCACACCTTACGCTTATTATGAACAAATTGTCATGTCTCGATGTAGGTAAAGAAGCTCTAGATATCCTAGCCCAAACTTATAGGGATAAAGCTTTAGACATTTTCATAAGAGGACTAAAAGGACAAATGTCAATTCATCTTGGCATGAAAGAACCGACGGATCTCCCACAAGCACTACAATTATGTCTCAAATGGAAAATCAATTCGCTAGAGCACAATTTGCTAACTCACACAATCCAACAGTTAAAAATAATAGACTAAATTTTCAGAAACCACCCCATCCAAAAACTCATTTTCAAAATACGAATCAGATGCCATTTTACCCACAATTGGCATATTTGCCACAACACTCTGGTGTTCGACAAAATAATTCTAATCCTCCTATTTATCCTCGTAATAATTATAATCAACATAATTACCCCCAAAATCAAAATTTGCAACCACCAAGACCAACAGCACCAAAACCTCAGCCCAAGCCTGAGCCGATGGAAATAGATGCTTCCATGCAATCCCGAGCTGTTAACTACATGAATAGGCCAGCACAAAATAATAGATTTTATGGAAAGAGACCATCAGAACATTCTGACCAATTTAGGAGACCTGATAAGGCACAAAGAAATTTTCATGTAGACACAGATGAATTAGGTCCCACCGCTGAAGAATACGAAACAATGTTAGAGCAGTATGAAAATCAAGAACAATTATCTGATCTCAATGATTACATAAAAAATCAATATGATGTTCTTGACAACGATGACAAAGAAGATACACAAGAATTCGTAGATATTCATTTTTTAGATTAACGAATTCGTCCTTACCTTATTTTGAATGTAGGACGAATTCAGGGCAAATTCTTAAAATCTTGATTGATACGGGTTCAAATAAAAACTATATCCAACCTGGACTTATAAAAAATCCTTTAGAAAATAAAACCCCGTTTTTTGCAAACTCAGTAGGAGGAAAAACAGCAATAACACAACACACTTTTATTAATCTTTTTGACAAAAATTGTTGCCCTCTACAATTCTTCCTTTTACCAACCCTTAAATCTTTTGACGGAATTTTAGGAAACGATAGCTTAAAAAAATTATCTGCTGTCATTTATACGTCAAAAGACTACATGCTTATAGACAATAGAATAAAAGTGAAAATAAAGCAGAAATTATCTAGATCTGTGAACACTATCGACCTTAGGACAGACCATTTAACCCCACAAGAGAAACAAAAATTAGATCTAGTGATCCAAAGGCATAAATCACTCTTTGGGGAACCAAATCAAAAACTTACTTACACTACGACAGTAGTCGCCGATATTCAGACTACCAATGTCGAACCAGTTTATTCAAAATTTTATCCCTACCCTATGCATTTGAAAGGAGAAGTAGAAAAACAAATAAAGGAACTCCTCGATCAAGGTATAATTAGACCTTCACGGTCACCATACAATTCACCCATCTGGATCGTGCCAAAAAAATCGGATGCATCAGGCAAAGTGAAATACAGAATGGTGATAGACTATAGAAAATTAAATAAGGAGACAATTCGAGATAGATATCCCATCCCAGAAATAAATGAAATCCTACCACAAATAGGGAAAAATAAACTGTTTAGTGTATTAGATTTAAAAAGTGGATTTCACCAAATATTACTTAGGGAAAGTGATAGAGAAAAAACTGCCTTTTCTATTAATAATGCAAAATACGAATTCACTCGACTTCCATTTGGTTTGAAAAATGCTCCGTCCATATTCCAACGAGCCTTGGACGACATTCTTAGGGAGCACATTGGCAAAATATGTTTCATCTATATGGATGATATAATAATATTCGCAGAGGATGAAGATTCACATCTCAAGAATATTTCAACCATATTCGAGACATTAGAGAAAGCCAATATAAAGGTACAACTCGACAAATGTGAATTTTTGAAAAAAGAAGTTGAATTCCTAGGTTTCATAATATCCGATTCCGGTATAAAAACAAACCCAAAAAGGGTTGAAGCAATAGAAAAATTTCCACTTCCGTTAACACTAAAAGACTTAAGATCATTTTTAGGACTTTGTAATTTCTACAGACGCTTTATTAGAGATTATGCCAAAATTTCTAAACCTCTGACAATATATTTAAGGGGGGAGGCAGGACGTGCGTCCAAATACGTTTCCAATAAAATGGCCATAGATCTCGATCAAGAAGCAGTAGAAGCTTTTAATAAATTAAAGAGAATATTGTCATCGGAAGACGTAATATTGGCATATCCCGATTTTAATAAAGAATTTGAACTTACTACGGACGCTTCGCACTATGCAATGGGCGCAGTGCTTTCACAAGATAATAAACCAATTGTATTTTTGTCTAAAACTTTCAAAAAGGAAGAGGAACATTATGCAACAAACGAAAAGGAGATGCTTGCAATTACTTGGGCTCTCAAATCCCTCAGAAACTACCTTTACGGTTCTGCCAAACTTAAAATTTATACCGATCACCTTCCACTGACATACGCATTGAATAATAAAACAGCTAATTTCAAGCTAAGAAGATGGAAAGCCTTCCTTGAGGAATTCAATTACGAATTACTATACAAACCCGGTAGTACAAATGTAGTTGCCGATACACTATCAAGACCTCCTAAAGAACCAGAAGAGATAAATGCTCTGACTTCGACCCAACACAGTCATGAAAGCTCATCTCATAATTTAATACAATACACTGACGCTCCGATAAACGCATTTAAGAATCAAATTCTCATCTCTTCAGAAGATGATGAACCATCTTATAAATTTGAAATTGTCTTTCCAACTTATCACAGACATACTATAAATGAACGAAATATTACACCAGAATTTCTCAGAGACATTTTGAAGAAATATTTAAACCCATCGGTAACAAACTGCTTAAAGACTAATGACGAAATCTTGGGAGTATTGCAAGAAGTGTTCCGTGATAATTTCACACAATACAAAGTCAAATATTCAAGACAAATGGTAACCGACTTGAAAAATGATGAAGACCAAGAAAACAAGATTATTGCTGAACATAATAGAGCACACCGAAATAGCGTAGAAAATAAAGCACAGTTATTGACAAAGTACTACTTTCCCAGAATGCAAGCTAAAATTAAGAAAATAGTCGATCAATGTAAAGTTTGCAAAGAAAACAAATACGATAGACATCCTAATAAGATAGGCCTACAGGAAACACCTATCCCACAAAATCCTGGACAGATTGTTCACATAGACATTTACATAACCGAAAAGACATCCGTATTGACGGCTATAGACAAGTTTTCTAAATACGCTCAAGCAAAAATTCTGAAATCAAGATCAGCAGAAGACATTAAAGAACCACTTAGGGAATTAGTCATATCCTTTGGAATTCCTGAAATAATAGTTATCGACAACGAAAGATCTTTTAATTCCAAAGCAATAGTTTTCATGTTAGAAAATCAGTACAACATCAAATTGTTCAAAATCCCGCCGTACAGTAGTACTGTAAATGGGCAAATTGAGCGGTTCCACTCTACACTGTCAGAGATAATGCGATGTCTAAAAGCACAGAACTTACACAAATCCTTCTCAGAGCTTTTACATAGATCCATTTACGAATATAATAACACAATACACTCAAGCATTCAAAAGAAACCAGTTGAAGCATTTCTTGGAAAAAGGGCAAACATGAGTCAGGATGATATAGAGAAAGAAAGATCCGAAATTGCCCAAAGGCTTAAAGAAAAACAAGCAGAAGATATTAACTACCACAATAAGAAAAGGACTCAACCAAAAACCTATACGCCAGGAGAAATCATATTCGTAAAAGAGAATAGGAGACTTGGGACAAAGTTAAGTAAGGCATACAGACAAGAAATAGTAAAAGAAAACCAAAATACAACTGTTATTACAGAATCAGGAAAAACCGTACACAAAAACAATATCAGAAATTAAGAAATCAAATATTTTCAGATTTTTATTCGCCACGGACTATACAAACTCTCAAATTGTTGCGTTTGATTCCGGTTTGGCAAAAATTCAAGATGGTAACTTCAGGATAATTCATATCATTGACATCGACAAATATCAAGAAACAATAAATTCCCTACAAAACATCCTTTCCCAGAACATAACCAAACACCATTTCCTTCATCCCTTCCTAACCCATGAGCTGACAGAGATTCAAGGATACTTGGACCGTTTGAAGCCAAACGTGAAAAATAAACGATCATTGAATTTTATAGGTTCAGCGTGGAAATGGATTGCTGGAAATCCAGACCACGATGATTTTGAAATAATAACTCAGAAAACTAATGAAGTTCTAGAAAACAATAATAAACAAGTTGTAATTAACAAATTGTCATTGAGAAAAATTAATGAGTTAACACAAATAACTAATGAAATAATAAAAAGTATAAATTACAGTGATGTAAACAGAGATAGATTAAGTTCAAAATTAAAATTTAAAATAGAAATATTAAAACAAGAAATTGTAAATATTCAATACGCTATCCATTGGGCAAAAATAGGAATTGTAAACTCATTCATACTTTCATCTGACGAGATAAATATTATTAAAAATATAATTGAAAAAGATTCAATACCGTTTGTTAATGTAGAAGAAATCTTTGAATTTGCTCAAATAAAAATCGCAACTAATAATCAATCTATCATTTATATTATTAGAATACCAATGACAGACAACAAAGTTTGTAATAGATTATTACTGAAACCTATAAAATTTGAGAAGTTCGTCAATAAATTAAAATTCGAAAATGTAATAATGTGCAAACAAGATTTAAAATTATACGGAATCAAGAGTGAATGCATGAAATACAATAATATAAGTATGTGTAATAGCATAAACTTAGAAGCTATAGAGAATAACACCTGTATTTCTAATTTGTTAAATAGCAAGACATCGAATTGCACGGTAACTGATAACAAAACAGTACCAACAGTTGAAGAAGTTTCTCCAGGGGTAATCCTGTTAAATAATTTCAATGAAACAATCCTAATAAATAATGTTGCACAAAGACTTATTGGATCGTATGTCATCCAATATAGCAACACTACACTAAGTATTTCCGACAAATCATATTCCTTTTTTGAAATAAGCCATATTCAACCATTACCGGCGATTCTGCAACCTAGGGAGTCTGTTCTCAGTATAGAAGAGACGCTCTCTTTAGAGTCAATTAAAGAAATTCAAATTAGTAACACAAAAGCCATAAATTTATTGGGAGGCAAATACGAGTGGGGTCAAACCACAAATTTTGGACTTACCTCCTTCGCGATAATATTGATAATCGTTTTCATTATAAGGTCCAAGATCTGCAAAAGGGGAAAAGAAATTATACTCACCCCGTCTATAGCAGATTCATGTCCGTATGACGCACGTAATCGTGTTCCTATGCCGGAAGTAGTGGAATTGCCGGGAATACGAAGAATTTCTCATATTCCCTATTTTTGACCGATCGAGGACGCTCGGTTTAAAGAGGGGAGGAGTTAACGTTAACTTCTTTATTTCTGTTTCTGTTGCGCGTGCAAGTTCGATGGCACTTAAATATGCTTGCAAAATGCTTACAATGCATTCATGTCATTCATTCGTATAAACAACAGATAAATGCTTACATTTTAAGAAACCTAACTCTAAGAAATAATAAAATCAAAAGTGCTAACGTTGCACTAAATACATTGTCCAACAAAACTTAATTTTAAGAATAAAGGAAAAATAAAGTCAGTCCCATTTTGTCACTCGAAAAAGAACGTTATGTTTAATTAATTTATATAATAAAGTGGATGAACATTAATATGGTTTCCGATTTCGATCAAATTTTACATACTTATTTTCAGACCTAATTTGGACGTATGCGCAAAATTCCATACTATTTAGGCTGATGTTACACGTGTGGTGCACAATAAAAAGCAAATCGGACAAAGATGTGTATGGGAGCTTTTTCTAAATTTTGACCGATTATCTCCAATTTCAATAGGGTTCGTCCTTGGGCCAAACAAATAATTTGTGCAAAATTTCATCTGGATAGGGCAATAAATGCGAAGTGTACTTTGTTTACAAAAAAAGGACAGACGGACGGACGGACAGACATTTTAAGTCGATTTATGTATGTCCGTCCGTCCGTGTATCTCGTATAGTAAATTATTCTACCTATGAGCTTTATGAGGAAAACTTCAATGTTCCATCATTGCGCGTACCACACACCTTTTTAATTAATACAATTTCTCTAAAAATAAATCATAATATATTAAATAAATACAATTGTTCATTTCAGATATTCCCAATAGAAAGACTATACTGTTGCAACATAACACTGGGTTGACTGCCTGCCAGCTTTTTGGCCAATTATCAAATTAATTAAGGTAAGTTGGACAATCATTCAACCAACAAATGTTTACTAACCTCCCAGGCTTCCATTACATTTAGATGACAGGCCGAGTGTGCCACAAATACCACACCGCATCGGGTTTTCCATTAAATATATACAAAAAATATCTGACTACTCTCCCAATAGAGCTGGCTGGGCCATGTTGGTGGGAAAATAGATTTGACCAGAAAACAAATTGTTAAAATTTTGCGGTATTTTAGCGCCCCAAATTGAAATTCGGACAATTTACAGTTCAATTTGTTAAGAGTAATTGATAAATTTTTGAGATTTTCTAATTAATGTTTATTGATGTGCCCATGGGAGGTTCACTGCATGCCACAGGCGGTTGTATGCCATAATTTTTGTGGATGCATATGCATTTGGTTGTAATATATATGATGTGTATTTTTGTACGACTATCGTTCAGTTTTTCTCTTTTCGTTATGCAGATGATATTTTTTTTTTTTTTTTTTTTTGGGCCATGTCAATAGATTCGGGGTTTTTGTGTGTAGGGAAATTAAATAAATATTTCTAAAAGTAAAAACAAAAAAAAGGAAATATTAAATAAATAACAAATAAATAAAATATAGCAATCATTTGAATGTGAATTCAAAAACTGAATGCCAAAGGCATATCAAATTACTTCAACATTTATTGACTAAATGGAGCGAACAAAAGGTAAATATTTGCTGTCCAATGGAAATAGTTGAAATGAAAATTATGGTTGAACGACGGGGAAATAACAATGAAATCAGCTCAATTTGATATTGAATGCGGATTTTAAGTGAATTGAACAAACGTCGTTTGAAAGTATTTTATGGATATTTTTTTTTTTTTTGAGTTTTTCGAGAGGATATCAATTTTACAAATTAATTATTAAACTTATTTTAGGACGGGTTCTATTCAATAACACTGTGTCACTGTGCCAAACTATAACTATGGAGAAAATCAAGCAGATTTCTTCCTTCGACACCTTACACCTTAAACGAAGTTGTATGTTACTTTCATTTGTCAGCTAAAAAATCGAGGAAAAAATGTTCAAAAAATTAGAGAATTTTTTCGGGTTTTATTGGAAAAATTGATGCAATATTTTTGACATATTTTTATACCCTCCACCATAGTATGAAGGGTATATTCAGCTTGTCATTCGTTTGTAACACCTTGAAATATACATTTTACACCCCACAAGAAAATGTATATATATATATATAAATTCTATGTCGATTTAACGATGACCGTCTGTCCGTCTGTGGAAACAAATTGAGTTAGGTTGATAACATTTTACTCAGATGTGTGTTTCGTCTGGAGGACTTTTGGTATTGAAAATGAACCACGTTTAGTTATAGCCCCGACCGACCAAATGCGTTTCAAGGACATAACTCTCTGCAAGAAGCTCTGGAAACGAAACTCAGTGACAGAAAATTGTCTATTCAGTTCCAGGTCTTCGTATAGCCGCTACATATCGGTACCTCCCTATATTTGGTATTTTTATGAGTTTAGTGACATTATTCACCAGAATTGTTTAAAATTTCGCATTTGAAGTTACTAATGGTTATTTCTGTCTACAACAGAAAATTGTCTACGAAAGTCCAGGTCTTCGTACAGCCTTTATATAACGGTACCTCCCCATATTCGGTATTTTGCTGATTTCAGCGACATAACTCACCAGAATTGGTTCAAATTTCGTATATGAAGTTCCTAATGACTACTTCTATGACAGAAAATTGTCTATGGATGTCTTGGGTCTTTGTGTAGCCCCTAATATATCTGTACCTACCTATAGTATCAAATTTGGAGAAAATCGGTTCTGATATAGCTATAGATCCCATATATATGTTTCATTCGATTTGAGGTTTTAAGTCCCTCATATGCGTAATATGCACTCCAGAATAATGATAATTGGTACCGAACATCACAAGCTGCTTGAAAAGAACTCTGTCAGATTTTATCGAGATCGGTTCAGATTTTAATATAGCTCCCATATATACCCTCAACCGATTTCGGGTTAATTGTGTACCAAATAGCCAATATCAGTCCAAATGACCTGAATTTTGACATAATCGACATCAAATTTGGAGAAAATCGGTTCAGATGTAACTATAGGTCCCATATATATGTTTCATCCGATTTGGTGTTTAAGTCCCTCACATTCGTAACATGCATTATGCATACCTTTGCCAAATTTTATCGAGAACGGCTAAGATTTGGATATAGTTCCCATATATAGCCTCAATCCGATTTTAGGTATATTGTGCAAATAATGGCTAATATCAGTCGAAATAAAGTGAATTTCGGGACGTAAGTTTCCATTTGGTGGAACTCGGATCCGATATATATTTCTTTAATATAACCCTTCTCCAAGTGATATCATGCACTACATAGCAAACTATTACGGGAGCTCTACTAAATATGCACAGTTGTGTAGGGTACCATATAGTCGGATCCGCCCGATTTTTGACTTTTCTTTACTGGGTGGTTTTTTTTTTTCATTTAGACTAAACCCCAACTTTGACAACTTTTCAACTAATATTTCATAGTTTGTCCCATCTGAAGAATATTTACTTAACTGTTTCAAAACGAGTCCTCTCAGCAACCATGTTTGGCTTTGCAGTACTTTTTTCATATCTCCCTTATAATCACATCATCTTCTATTAAATTAAAAATAATTAAAATTATTAAATTTTCAACTGTTTTTCTCATATTAAAAATCCCAATTTCATTTCCTTTTTCTTTTTTACTTTACAACAATGCAAAACTTTTACAGCCCCACTTGATGCTTGCTTTCTTTAAATATCCACAAGGATTTATAACTTATTAATAACAATAACAAACAAATATATATTTTCCCAATGAAGCCCTCAAACTATTGTTTTTTTTTTTTTTGTTTTTGTTTATTGCTCTTTACGAACTTTAATAACTCTATGGGAAATTCTCTTTTATTCTTTGAATGCTATTTTTTTTTTTTTTTTTGTATTTTGTATTTACACAACAATAATAGCAGCAGCAGCACAACAACAAAAAGGAATTATGAAAAACTTGAGCAATTATTTAATGGAATTCTGTTTTATTTGGTTGGCTTTGGGTTGCCATGCATTTTTCTGGTAGTGTGTCGAAGACGTATAAGCAGCCTGCATATAATCCAAGAACGAAAAACAAACAAACAACTCGGCATCTTTTGAATATTCTTATTTTTCATATTTTCCTTTTTTTTAATTCCTTCGACATCAACTTTCAGTTTGTTTAGCCTCATAGACCACCCATCTGTCCGTCCTCTAAGAACTCACATTGGTTCAGTCATGTTGCATATTCCTAGCCCGAGTTTCGGATTAATTTGTTGTGGCACCAAAGTCAAGTTGAAAAACACAGAACACAAATCCATCCATTCATCTATCCATCCTTTCGAAGGCAAAGAATTTGCAAGAGACATTGAAGACGTTGTCTATGTTGAAGCAAAAAACGAAAAATAAAAAAATAATTCCCCATTCGTCATAAATATCCTAAGGATATTTAAAGTTATCTTTACACATAAAAAAGAGCAAAACAAACAAACAAACAAACAAAAGGAGGAAGACAAAAATTGCCCCAACATAATAAAATCAGGCAACAATAATAACACTATGAATATAAGATTCTTAACCCGAAACCCGAGTGCAAAGTCTTGAGTCAACTGGAATTTTTAGAAGAGATGGGGTGAAACAAATAATTTTTGGGTTGGGGGAACGGGGAAGGAGTTTTTAAAAATTGCAACTAAATAAATACGACAATAAATTGGGTTTAGAAAAATTTCAAACTTTTATTATTTAATTTGCAATAACAAAAAACAGTATACAACTATAGGCTGAAACGTTTTGGCAGTGTCGAAGACAATAAGGGCTCATGGCCTGGTTAGCTGCATTTCAAATAAACAGTTTCACATAAATATGGGTTAAAGATCAAGAATATATTAAAAAAGTGCCTGAGACTATTGCAAGGGAAGTAGTTATATCCCCTCAGTTAGTGAGAATGAAAATGTGAAATAGTCAAATCAGAACAAATGTTCACATACTTAGTTTCAATTTTTTAATATCTTAGATCAAAAGTTAACGCTCAACATTATAACCTTATGATGGCCTAAATATGAATTCGAAGGAAACTGAACAGATTCGGTCCAAACTTGGACCGGAGACGGAAAAACTGCAACCAACTTCAGACAGCTGTCATTTTTTAAACCACTCGTCCGACAGATGTTAAAATTATTCCAGTGACAGATCATTATATTGTTTACAAGCGTACAAAAGCATTTTGGAGAGAACTTTCCAGAAACAAAGTTATTCGTGATGAAATTCAAGCGTGATATCGTTAGAGCACTCCAGCATTTAAATGTGAATAAATCGTTTGTGTCTCGTACCATCGCTCGTTACCGTGATACTGGTAGCGTAGCCCGACGTCAAGGAAGTGGATGGAAGAAAAGAGAAACATCAGCAGAAATGGTTCGAAAAGTAAAGAAGCGACTTGATCGAAACCCGCGTCGCAGTGGCCGAAAAATGGCTCGAGAGTTGTACATATCGCAATATTCCTTTCGGCAAATATTGAAAAATCAGCTCGGGGTAAAACCATTGAAATTCCAAAAAGTGCAAGAACTTACACCACAACACAAAGAAAATAGACTCAAAAGAGAGATGTGTGGGCCGCCACAACAGCCGATGGTCGCTCTCCGCTCGTATTAATCGACCGTGGCATCAGAATAAATGCCGAATATTATAGCAAAAATATATTTTGGAGGGTGTATTAAAGACTTGGGTACGCAAACATTTTGGCCGCAGACCTTGGGCATTCCAAGAGGACTCTGCACCATCGCACTCAGCACGCGCCACCCAAAAATGGTTACAAAATAAGGTTCCTCGCTTCATTTCCAGCTCATAATGGCCACCAAAATCTCCGGATACCAGTCCGTTGGACTATTGTGTCTGGAGTATTTTGCAAAGCAAGGTTGGCACTAAAAAATACGAAAATATCGATCACTTCAAGCAAGCGCTTCACCGGAAATGGGCCAAAATACCGCAGAGCAACATTCGGGCAGCGTGTGACGGTTTTATTGGCCGTTTGATGGCCATAATTCGCGTCAAAAGTGACAAATTCGAACAAATCTAAACTTATTCTAAAATTTGATGCTATTTCCGACATTTTTGCTTTCATTCAATAACATTTTACAATAAATGTAAAAATTATAGCGTTTGACTTGGTTGCATTTTTTTATCTCACCCTGTATGTGGATGCTATACCTAAGTCGGAAAGACTTCAAATCAAATTTCAAGATTTAAGCTCTTTAATTTCCACCATAACTAACTTTAGTACCATTTAGTACAATTATTTTACACATATCCAACACCAACTCCTTCTCTTAACCAATGACATCAATTTCCATATCTTTTTACTGTACCCTCAACCTTGGAAAGGAGGGTATATTAACTTTGTGATTCCGTTTGTAACCTCTCTAAATATTCATCGTTGACCCCATAAAGTATATATATTCATGATCAGCATAAAATTCTAAGTCGATTTAACGATGTCAGTCTATCTGTCAGTTGAACTCACGATACAGCTCACAATTTTTGATGTAGAGCGTCAAAATTTAGCAGAACGATTTGTATTGTTTCTAGGATGGTTGGTATTGAAACGGTCCACGTTTTGGTATAGTCCCCATAGAACGGTAAATCCCGATATTCGGTATTTCATTGATTTTTGCCACATTTTTCTGCGGATTTGTCTAAAAAATTTATATAAAAATTTTCCTTTACTCTAAGAAGGAGGATATCAAAAGTTCAGTCCGGCCGAACTTAATGTTATTTTTACTTGTTATATAGTAGTTATACTCAAATCTAAAACGAATACCATCAATAGAGTTCGTCCTTGGGCCAAATAAATGAACAATGTTTTGTCTGAATTAAACAATAAATAAGACATGTTATTGCTTTAGGTAGACAGAATTAAAAAAATTGCAAATGCCACTGAAATCAATTGGAGAATTCAAATAAATCCTTCAGAATAGATAAAGTAGGCTGTTACGCTCTATAGGGACAACAGGAAAACGTGTAGAAACCTTTCTGCCGATTCAAATATTTTAAAATATTTATAATTGTAAATACCGATTTTTTGGAGGTACCTTTATATGGGGGCTATACGAAGACATGGACCTGCACAATTTTCTGTCATAGGCTGTAGTATCCATTACGAATCTCAAATACAAAATTTTAAACGATTCCGGTTAAATGATGTCGCTAAAATCATCAAAATACCGAATATCGGGAGGTACCGTTATATGGGCGCCATACGAAGACGTGGACCTGCACCGACAAATTTTCTGTCATAGGCTGTAGTATCCATTACGAATCTCAAATACCAAATTTGAAACAATGCCGGTTAAATGATGGCGCTAAAATCATCAAAATATTGAATATCGGGAGGTACCGTTATATGGGGGCCATACGAAGACGTGGACCTGCACCGACAAATTTTTTTCTTATGCTGCAGTATTCATTACGAACTTCAAATACCAAATTTAAAACAATTCCGGTGAATAATGTCGCAAAAATAATCAAAATACCGAATATCGGGAGGTACCGTTATATGGGGGCTATACGAAGACGTGGACCTGCCAGATAATTTTCTGTCATAGGGTGTAGTATCCATTTCGAACTTCAAATACCAAAGTTGAAACAATTCCGGTGAATAATGTCGCTAAAATCATCAAAATACCGAATATCGGGAGGTACCGTTATATGGGGGCTTTATGAAAACGTGGACCTACATGGCCCATTTACGAACTTAAACTGCCTACTGGAAAAATAAACACGTGTGCAAAATTTTAGCCTCCTATCTCAATTCGTTCGAAAGATAGCGTGATTACAACAGACAGACAGACGGTCAGACAGACGGACAGACAGACAGACGGACATGGCTAAATCGACTTAGAATTTTACGCTGATCAAGAATATATATACTTTGTTGGGTCTGACAGGAGTATTTCGAGGAGTTACAAACGGAATCACAAAGTTAATATACCCTCCATAGTGTGGTGGAGGGTATAAAAATATTACAAAATATACACTTCAATATTATAAGTCAAATTGAAAAAATCGCATATGCATTCTAGCTAATAAATATCCGTCCCTCTGCAAAATTCCGCGTCGATTGGTCTATAATTGCGACCTGTAGAGCAACTGCAAAATTAGGAAATTTTTCAGTTTTTGGTCCATTTCAACCCCTAAATATTATGCGATCATCTCCAAAAGCAATAGGCTTCTATTCTGGTCCTAGCCCCACCTCCATTCTAAACTTCGTTAAGGTGGACCATAATTGTAGAGTGATTACAAATTAACATGGGCATTCGGACAGACGGACATACATAGCTAGATCGAATAAGCTCGGCGAGATAGGAAGATCAATATATACTTTTCTATGTGGGAAACCAATATTTCGAGGTGTTACATAATTTTTGGCCCAATCAAACGTATAATATCCCCAACACATAGTGTTATAGGGTATAATAAATATTATCTTTCACTCACCTTATTACAACTTAGCATCTGAAATTTGGTTATCCCGATGTCATTCTGAAATGAGATAGGAAACAAAAATAAGTACTACATTTCATAAATATATTCCGAAGTATTTATGAATTATCAGCATCGGAAATTAATATAGTCGTCTGAATAGAAGACTTTTTAATCGTCTCCATAAACGACTTCATAGACGTCTCCGACTTTAAAGACAACGTCTCAATAGACGTCTTAATAGTGGTCTCAATAGACCCATTATTAAGACGTCTATTGAGACGAATACAATGTCGTCTATTGAGACAACTGTAAATCGTATATAAAGAAGACAACGAATTTCAGCTCTATATTCTTTACCGCACTTTCCATGACCATTTCACCTGACCCACCCAGATTTCGTCTAACCTGTGACATACAAATCATTCGCACTGTGCCACCCAAATCATCATCATCATCATCATCACAGGCATCATTGCCAGTTGGTGGTATCATGTCACTGTCGTTGTCATCATCACTGTCAGCGGCAATGATTTTGATATTGGCTATGGCAAATATGTGTGATGATTCCTTCACATGAAATAGTGATAGAGTGAAGTACATAAAAAAAATATTGTAAAGGTGGCGAAATGGAACATTTCATTGGCATTCACCGGAGTATGTGAATTGGAAGGAGGCGGCACGATCTCGACTGCCAAAAAAAGATGAAGATGATTTCAATGCTTTCATTTTTGATGAGCAATGCTATCATAACAAAGTATTTGTGCTGGTAATAAAATTCCAAAATTCAATGATGAACTGAACCAACAAACCAATCGGCCAACAAAGGGCACAAGTTCCATAAATGAAGTTCAAACTGTGGCTGTGGCATTTAAGGGGTGGGTAAATATATCACCACCCTGTTATTCCTGCTGTGGATAAAAAGGGAAATAACAATTTGATTTCAGTCAATTTTTTCCTTCAAACAGAGATTCTTTTATTGCCAACATCCAGCTATCTGTGACTTCTATCGTTTTCATAGAATCAAGTTGGTTTTTTTTTTTCTTGTCTTCCTGATGGGAAGGAAGAGTAGTTATTTGTGGGGCAGAATTTTCACTTTCTACCACCACTGAATTGAATGATGTGTAAGAATTGTGATGATATGGGTAAGCAAAGATATTTCACAGACACATTCATGTCATCAACGATGGCAGCAGCAGCATCATCATCATCGTCGTCGTCGCCTTTATTGTCAATATATTGATGCATTGATTTAAGATGGATATAAGCCAATATTCACACAGATGGATGGATATAAGCCAATATTCACACATACTATCACATATCCATTCAAAAGATCATAGAAAGGAATTTTCGTCTATCAACGATGATTTTTCATTTTCAGTTGGCTTAACATGAAGGTGAAATTGAGATATTCTTTTGTCTGAGTTCGTGGGGTATAGAAAAGTATATTGAATTGAGATTGGTGTTTCGAATTCGTGGAAATATGAAAATGCTTACTGGCGATTGAATTAATCGCATTACAACGCAAAATGTTCGACCTTTTTATTTGAACTTACGAACGGGAGTACTAGTGCGATTAAAAACGAACTCGAGTATTCTTTGTTTTTTGTCGTCTAGGAGTAAAACCTAATTTAAAATAAAATAAAAGTTACTCTCTTGAAACACTCCCACTCACCAGTTGAGCTCCCTACAAGCAATTTGGTCTTTATTAAATTAACAAAATTATATTGTTATACCCTACAAATTTTCCAAATCATATTTGTTTGGCCCAAGGACGAACCCTATTGAAATTGGTGAGAATCGGTTCAAATTTAGATGTAGCTCACATGTATAACTTCAACCGATTTCGGGTAAATTGTGCAACAAATGGTCAATGTCAGTCCAAATGGCCTGAATTTTGGCACATACGACGGAATTCAATATAGAAGAAAGTACATCAAATTTGGTGAAAATCGGTTCAGATATTGTTATAGCACCCATATATATGTTTCATCCGATTTGTGGTTTTAGGTCCCTCAAATGCGTAATATGCACTCCACAACAATGATCTATGGTACCAGATATCAGATACAGCCAAGATCTAGAGATCAGATCAGATTTTGATATAGCTCACATATACATCCGATATCAAGTTTCTTGTGCACGAAGTGGTTAATATCAGTCCAAATTGACTGAAATTTGTCAATTCCGACTGAATTCATCCTAGAAACAAGTACTTCAAATTTGGTGAAAATCGGTTTAGATACAGGGTGAGATAAAAAAACTGCAACAAAGTCAAACGCCATAATTTTTAATTTTATTGAATGAAAGCAACAAAATGTCGGAAATAGCATCACATTTTAGAATAAATTTAGATTTGTTAGAATTTGCCACCTTTGGCACGAATTATGGTCTTCAAACGGCCAACGAAACCGCCACACGTTGCCCGAATGTTGCTCTGCTGTATTTTGGTCCCTTCCCGGCGAAGCGCTAGCTTGAGGTGATCGAAACTTTAGTGACTTTTAGTGCCAACCTTGCTTTTCAAAATACTCCAGATACAATAGTCCAACGGATTTGTATCCGGAGATTTTGGTGGCCATTGTGCACTGAAAATGAGCTGTTTTGTTTGCTGAGTGCCGTTGGAATGTCCAAGGTCTGCGGCCAAAATGTTTGCGTGCCCAAGGCTTTAATACTCCCTCCAGAATTTTTGCGCGTTAATGTTCGGCATTTACTCTAATGCCACGGTCGATTAATACGAGCGGAGAGCGACCATCGGCTGTTATGGCGACCCACACCATCACCATGACCGGCGCTCAGCGCTTGATTTCTGGTGGCCAACCGAAGGTGCACATTTTCAGCTGACCTCTATGGCAAGTAATTTTTGTTTGTTTACAAACGAATGTTTTCTCATCGGTGAAAACCAAATTCGGCCAAGCGAAGCAACTCTTTAGCTCTTATAAGTCTATTTTCTTTCTGGGTTTACCCCGAGCTCATTTTTCAATATTTGCCGAATGGAATATTACAATATTTTCAGCTCACGAGCCATTTTTCGGCCACTACGACGCAGGTTTCAATCATGTCGCTTCTTTACTTTTCGAACCATTTCTGCCGGTGTTGCTGTTTTCTTCCGTCCAAACTATATACCAACAATGACCGTCCTTATTACCATACTCTATTTATTTATTTATTTTTTTTTTTTTTGGACGGATGACCAAATCCACCTTCGTCACCCAACACCAACAGTGACGTCTATGGATATTAACGTTTAGGATTTCAGCTCTATCGCTTCACCCCTACCAAATTTAGAGCATTTAGTTCTTTTCGTACGGTTAAAGTACATATTTTGAAAACAATCTCAACAACAAATTCTAAGTCGATTTAGCGATGTCCGTCTGTCTGTCCATCTGTCTGTTTTAATCACGCTATCTTTCGAACGAATTGAGATAGAAGGATAAAATTTTGCACACATGTTCATTTTTTCAGTAAGCAGGTTAAGTTCGTAAATGGACCATGTAGGTCCACGTCTTCGTATAGCCCCCATATAACGGTACCTCCCGATATTTGGTATTTTGATGATTTTAGCGACATTATTCACCGGTATTGTTTCAAATTTGATATTTGAAGTTCCAAAGGGATATTACAGCCTAAGACAGAATATTTACTGTGCAGGTCACGTCTTCGTATAGCCCCCATATAACGGTACCTCCCAATATTCGGTATTTTGAGTTATCGTCATTGTTCACCGGAATTGTTTCAAATTACGTTTTTAGAATTCGTAATGGAATCTTCAGAAAATTGTCTATGCAGGTCCAGGTTTTCGTTTAGGCCCCATATGTCAGTACCTCCCTAAATTCGGTATTTTGACGATTTTAGGTACAATACCCACCGAAATTGTTTGAGATGTCGTATTTGAACTTCGTAAGGGATGCTACAGCCTATGACAGAAAATTGTCTATGCTGGTCCAGGTCTTCGTATAGGCCCCATACGTCAGTACCTCCCTATATTCGGTATTTTGACGATTTTAGGTACAATACTCACCGAAATTGTTTAAGATGTCGTATTTGAAGGTCGTAACAGATGCTACAGCCTATGACAGAAAATTGTCTTTGCAGGTCCAGGTCTTCGTATAGCTCCGATATAACGATACCTCCCCATATACGATATTTTGATGGTTTTAGCTACATTATTCACCGTTTATTTCAAGTATCGAATTTGAATATGGCAATGGCTTATGACAAATAATGCCTATGTAGACCCCAATATAACGGCTATTATCTTATAGACCCCCAATATAACGGCTATATTTGGCTACACACGAAAAGCGACCCAAATACAAAATTTCAGATTTCAAACACTTTCTGTTCACCCAATACCAATTATAGTACTATTTATTACTTTTCGTGCCTTTGTTCAAAACCAGATCTTTATCACAAACCAGGACAAACAGGGACCCAAGAGGAGAAGAATTGCAGTTTAAAATTACACTATTAAATATTCCAACTATTTCCTTGTTAGTTTCCCAGCTGCCCTGATGGAATTTCCCTACCTAGACCTTTAAATCTGCAGGATAGGAAATACAATTTCCAGAATAATTGCAATTCCATCTTTCACTAACCCATACAAAATTCTCTCACCAATTTTGAAATAATTTAAAACGTGATTATTACCACAACCATAATAAGAGTTAGGAGGAGGAGGGAGGGTTTCAAATAAAGCACTGCTGTGCAACCAAACAAGCCAAAGTAAAATTTTGCTGAAATATTTGATATATCACAACGGCAACAACAACATTTGCTCGTGGCACGGCCAAAGGATTGAGTCCTTGTTGTTCCGAGCTGTGGATAATTCAGACATGCCATTGCACAATGATGCTGCAATTGCTTGAAGTGACTTGAAAATATTAAATATGCTTAGCTCGTCTGGAAAGATATTCATGTTATTTTTTTTTTTTTTTTGCGTTCATTTCTTTAAGTCCCTCCCCTCTGTTTCAATTTGGAAAGTCCTACTTTGACTTCACCACTTGCTCGGTGTGATTGTGTGTGCGCCCGCTCTATGGACTATTTTAATTCCAGCACCCTTTGGGTTATTTGCTCTTAACAAGCAACGTGTAGAAATGATAAGAGATGAGAAGAAAAAAATAATATAACAGTAACAAATAATCACAACTTGTCCGGAATGATTTCTTTGTGAGTGAATGTAAAGTATTTTCAATTGGTAGCCTCAACGCTCCTTCGTCCAATTACTACAACAACTTGAGGCTGTTGCTAACTTAGCACCAGCAGCTGTAACTTGCCTTTGAATGTGAAATTTTGTACTTGTTTCAAATGCAATATAACATTCAGTGCTGGAAAAATTGTTGGGTTCTTTGGGTATTCTAACATCGTATTAACTCAGTATTATTTCTGCTGATATATAGAAGATGGAGAGACAAAAAAAGGACAACAACAAGGAACAACATAAACATTTAAAGAAATACTTGGGGTCAAGTTGTAATTTGTTAAAGTATGACATGAAGACTGTTAAATCTGAAGTTTATACCTTAGAAACAATTAATTTTAATAGCTGCAGCATTATGGGCCAGTTTTCGTTTGTAAATATAAGCAAAGCTTGGACGGGTCGAACCTCTCATGCCACGTTTCTGGAAAATATGACCAAAATTTATAGATCTGAATACTCATATCATCTACCACCAATTCACATAAAGTCTCAAAAATGAAGTACAATAAGAGCAATAGGAAATAGACACTTATATGTTATTGTGAATTCGTCTAGGACTATTTATACTCACCATGGGATGTTCTGGCCAAATGTTGTCTGAGGACACGATTACCAAAATTACTCTACTTCAATTTTATATACTAGCTGCCGTGAAACCTGGCGGACAGAAAAGTCTAAATCCAAAATTATTTTAGCATAGCTTTTAAGGAATAACAAGTTAAAAATCAGTAAGTTCGGCCGGGACAAACTTTTAATACCCTCCACCATTTGCAAAGAATTTGGAAATTTTCAAAAAAAATAAAATCCTTAAAAAATTCTGTTAAAATTTTAAAAATATCGAATATAGCCGTTATATTGGGGTCTATACGACGTGGACATACATAGGCATTGTTTGTCATAAGCCAGTACCATATTCAAATTCTAAACTTGAAATAAATGGTGAATATTGTAGCTAAAATCATCAAAATATCGTATATAAGGAGGTGCCGTTAAATTGGAGCTGTGCGAAGACCTGGACCAGCATAGACAATTTTCTGTCACAGGCTGCAGCATCCATTACGAACTTAAAATACCACATCTCAAACAATTTCGGTGGGTATTGTAACTAAAATCGTCAAAATACCGAATATAGGGAGGTACAGATATATGGGCCCATACGAAGACCTGGACCCGCACAGACAATTTTCTGTCACAGACTGTAGTTCCCATATCGAACTTCAAATACCAATTTTGAAACAATTCCGGTGAATAATGTCGCTAAAATCATGAAAATACCGAATATTGGGAGGTACCGTTATATGGGGGCTATACGAAGACGTGGACCTGCACAGACAATTTTCTGTCTTAGGATGTAGTATCCATTTGGAACTTCAAATACCAAATTTGAAACAAGTCCGGTGAATAATGTCGCTAAAATCGTCAAAATACCGAATATAGGGAGGTACAGTTATATGGGGGCTATATGAAAACGTGGACCTACATGACCCATTTACGAACCTAACCTGCCTACTGGAAAAATAAACATGTGTGCAAAATTTTAGTCATCTATCTCAATTCATTCGAAAGATAGCGTGATTACAACAGACAGACAGACGGACAGACAGGCGGACAGACAGACGGACATCGCTAATTCGACTTAGAATTTTACGCTGATCAAGAATATATATACTTTGTTGGGTCTGACATGAGTATTTCGAGGAATTACAAATGGAATGACAAAGTTAATATACCCTCCATAGTATGGTGGAGGGTATAAAAAGTGAACGAACATGAGATTTTCTCGGACCTTACAAATTTCCCCTTGGATTCGGATAATAAATATCGCAGAATAGATGTTGTTGATTCATGACAGATTGGATCATACTCAGACTGCTGTCATTTCTAAGCCACTCGTCCGACAGTTTTTTAAATAATTCCAGTGACAGCTCATTATATTGTTTACAAGCTTACAAGAGCATTTTGGTTAGCATTTTCCAGAAAAAAGTTATTCGTAATGGAATTCAAGCGTGATAGTGTGATTTCTTTATATTTGGCTGGAAGAAAACAAGTGGCTATCGTTAGAGCACTTCAGCATTTAAATGTGAATAAATCTTTCGTGTCTCGTACCATCGCTCGTTACCGTGATACTGGTAGCGTAGCCCAACGTCAAGGAAGTGGACGGAAGAAAACAGCAACATCAGCAGAAATGGTTCGAAAATATTCCATTCGGCAAACATTGAAAAATGAGCTCGGGGTAAAGCCACTGAAATTCCAAAAAGTACATGAACTTTCACCGCAACAGAAAGAAAATTGAGCTAAAGAGTTGCTTCGCTTAGCCGAATTTGGTTTTCTCCGATGAGAAAAAATTCGTTGTCCAGCAGATTGTAACCAAACAAATTGATCGTGTTTACTTTCCAAAGAGGTCAGTTGAAAATGTGCACCTTCGGTTGGCCACCAGAACTCAAGCGCCGGCATGGTGATTGTGTGGGCCGCCACAACAGCCGATGGTCGCTCTCCGCTCGTATTAGTCTACCGTGGCATCAGAATAAATACCGAATATTATTGCGAAAATATTCTAGAGGGTGTATTAAAGCCTTGGGCACGCAAACTTATTTGCCGCAGACCTTGGACATTCCAAAAGGGCTCATCACGCGCCAACCAAAAATGGTTACAAAATGAGGTTCTTCGCTTCATTTACAGCGCACAATGACCACCAAAATCTCCCGATACGAATCCCTTGGACTATTGTGTCTGGTGTGTTTTGGAAAGCAAGGATGCCACTAAAAAATACCAAAGTGTCGATCACCTCAAACAAGCGCTTCGCCGGGAATGGGCCAAAATACCGCAGAACAACATTCGGGCAGCGTGTGACGGTTCCATTGGCCGTTTGAAAGCCAAAGATGACCAATTCGAAAAAATCTTAACTTATTCTTAAATTATTGCGTTTGACTTTGTTGCTGTTTTTATACCCTACACCACAAGGTGGTCAGGGTATTATGCCTTTGTGCATTTGTTTGTAACAGGCAAAAGGAAACGAGATACACCCATAGTTCCTTTTGATGATCTGCATAGAATCACATTCTGAGTCGATTTATGCATGTCCGTCCGTCCGTCTGTCCGTCTGTCCGTCTGTCCGTCTGTCCATGTATTTTTGTAAACAAAGTACAGTTCGCATTTATTGCCCGATCCAGATGAAATTTTGCACAGATCATTTGTTTGGCCCAAGGACGAACCCTATTGAAATTGGAGATAATCGGTTAAAATTTAGATATAGCTCCCATATATATCTTCATCTGATTTGCCTTTTATTGTGCACCAAACGTGTAATATCAGCCCGAATTGTATGGAATTTTGCACATACAACCAAATTAGGCCTGAAAATATGTATGCCAAATTTGATCGAAATCGGTTCAGATATAGCTATAGCTCCCATATATATTGTTCATCCGATTTGTTATTTTTGTCTACCGCCGCCGTAATATGCATTCTGCAACAACAATATTTAGGGAAATATATCAAATACAGCTCAGAAATACATTTGCTAAATTTTATCGAGATCGGTTCAGATTTGGATATAGCTCCCATATATAACTTCGACCGATTTACCTTTTATTGTGCACCAAACGTCTAATATTTGTCCAAATGGGATGGAATTTGGCACATAGGACCGAATTGAGTCTAGAAGCTAGTATGTCAAATTTGGTGAAGATCGCTTCAGATATAGCTATAGCCTCCATATATATTATTCATCCGATTTGTTATATTTGTTACCCACAACCGTAATATGCACTCCATAACAACGATATTCAGGGAAATATATCAAATACAGCTCAGAAATATCTTTGCCAAATTTTATCGAGATCGGTTCAGATTTGGATATAGCTCCCATATATATATATTTATCCGATTTCAAATTAATTGTGCACCAAATGGTCAATACAAGTCCGGATTTAAAAGATACAAATGCTTCGGCATGTTTAGTCCTTCGAACTTTAAATTATAATTATAATCATAGCGTGTATGATTGAATTCTCCCATAAAAACTTTTAATTGTTATGTGGAGCTCTACTAAATTAGCAAAGTGGTGTAGGGTATCATAAAGTCGGCCCCGCCCGACTTTAAGACTTTCTTTACTGGTTTTTATATCACACTGTAAATATTAGTTAGAAAATGTGGGTAGCGGCCACTTTACAAGGTTTGTGCTATATTCATTGATTTTAATAATTTGCTTAATTAACAATTTTATATAAAATTTAAAAGTTATGGCCAAACCTGATTAAAAGTCTTATTTTAACTACGATTACGATTTTTCTCTGCTCAAAAGTTGTTCCCGGACAGTAAATGATTTCAAATACCTAACTTGCTTTTAGGCATACATTTGCTATAGCAAGCTCTTCCCTGCAACACAACAAACATGTGACAGGTGCAACCAAGTATATGAGAATTATTTTCTCCTAGTGTCGGTAGAAGAATTCATAGTGAGGCTCCTAACGTATACGTGGGCTGATTGGTTGATGTGGCACTTACATCTTTAAAAGTACTCACTTCATTATATGTTGCCTTTGCTTTGCTAGGAAGTGATATTAATTGTTTAAAAATTGGTCCAATACTACGCGGGTTCAAAAACTACCATAAAATTTAAATTGTTTAACTTTGTCAACAAAAATGAAATATGTAGTAGTGCAATTAATCCTTTTTTATCAGCAATGCAGCTAGGGCTTACAATAGGTTTGTGTCTGTACTGCACATATTACCAACTTATATTTCCGGCTATATCTCTTAAAATTTTAATAATTTTTTTTTCTTTTTCCAGGTAAAAATTTATTCAAATTCTATGTTTGTAAGTATAATCTAATTTCAACATTCATAGAATTTCTCTAGAAATAGAAATTGTTTAGACACCAGTTTCATTGTCAATCAGTTTCATTGTCAAGCTCTAAAACATTTTTTTTCACGAAATGAATTTCTTTTCTTAAAAATATCATAAAATAATTTCAATTTTTGTCTTTTTATGCAATACTTGTCTCTTTATTAACCTTTTGAACTGGACCAAAATTAGTATGTCTCCATGACAAACCAGATGGAATGTCAGTAATGGGAGAAAAACAAAAAAATATGTTTTTATATAACATTTGAAAAATCCCAGTCTTTGTGGTATTTTAACAATACATTCTTGCCCTCAATGTTAATCATTTGGCCATTGAAGTAAGTTGCAATAAGAATGGATATATCAAATAAGGTAAGAAATATACAGTTCCTTCAACACGTATTCACACACATACACAGACGCTCATTGTCGCCAGAGTGTGTCAACACTGACATTCGCACTCGTGCAAACAATCAGGGATTTTTCTTAGAAAATTAAAAAATTTCATTATTAAAACAAACTTTACGAAAGTAAATTCAAATTAGCAATGATGCAAAGAAAGAAAACCGGAATGAAATTATGGGGGCGACAGAAACTGACAGGCCTTAGAGCTACATATGAAAAAGTCTTTAAATAGAGAGGAATCTTTAACTCCTCAAAATCGAGCAAAATCCGAGAACAAAATCAGTAAGGAAAAGTCAGAAGTCGGCAGGAGCCGACTATATGATACCCTATGCATATTTAGTAGAGATCACGTAACAAAAGAATTAATTTCAAGTTGATCATACCACCTATCAACATTTGGTTTCAGAGCAGTTATAGTTTGCTATAGAGTGCATATCCCTTGGAGGGGGATTATATTAAAACAAGTAAGCAAAGGCTATAGTCGTGCGGGGCCGACCATGTAATACTCTACAACACCACAATATGTTAGAAGCCCCCTTATGTCCAAATCCATTTTGGAAGACTCCGCTTTTGAAATTATGTCATAAAGCATTGCCCAGATATTACCCTTAGCTTTTTGTCCAGGGGCATTTGCCCAATATTTACACACTCCGTCTGTTGTTAGTTGTAGTGGTCTATTTTACAGGTAAGTATAATCCAATTGTCATCCAAAATGCTAGACTTCTTCCTTGTCTTTAACCCTCTTCTCAGGCAAACTTCCGTGTCGATTGGTTTCAATTGTGTCATCAGTAAAATTTTTCTGTTCATTTGAACCCCTAAATATTTTGCTATCATCTCCAAATGAAAGAGGTTATACTCTATTACCAAATTTAGACAAATCTTCTCTACGATATTTGGCTATATTCGTCAAAGAAATCAGCATGAAAAGCCAGAAGATCGCCTTTTGTGTATTATGGATTTCACCTCTAAGTTATTTTCAGCGTTTCGGTAGAATGGAAATGTTGGTATTTTTTCACACACAAATAGTGGTCTCTTCAACCCGCTGTCCTAAACTCCAACTTCATGGGAGATTTCGTGTACTGTGTACTTTGGTTGCCTTTATAACGGCTGCAAAATTCGAAAAGTTTTAGTTGTTGGTCCATTACAACCCCTAAATATATTTCGATCATCTCCAAAACAATAGGGTTCTATTCTGACCCTAACCCCACCTACATTTTCAATTTCGTGAAAATCGGACCATAATTGCGACCTGTAGAGTGATTACAAATTAACATGGACAGACGGACGGATGGACATAAATTGCTAGATGAACTCAGCTCGGCGAGATAGGAAGATCCCTATATACTTTCCTATGTTGGAAACCAATATTTCGAGGTGTTACATAATTTTTGGCCCAATCAAACGTATAATACCCCCAAAACATAGTGTTGTAGGGTATAACAAGTAGAAAAGCTGTAAGTTCGGCCGGGCCGAACTTTAAATACCTTCCACCATTTAGTACAAATTTGACAATTTCCAAAAAAAAAATAAAATCTGTTAAAAATTCTGTTAAAATCTTAAAAATTTCGAAATGCCTATACGACGACGTGGACCTGCATAGGCAACTTTTGTCATAAGTTATTACAATATTTTAATGCGAAACTTAAAGAAAAATCTGTTTAAATGTCACTAAAATCATCAAAATACCGAATATCGGGGGGTACGGTATATGGGGGCTACACGAAGACGTGGACCTACATGGCCCATTTTCTGTTTTATGCTGCAGCATCTATTACGAACTTCAAAAACCAAATTTGGAACGATTCCGTTAAATAATGTCGCTAAAATCATCAAAATACCGAATATCGGGGGGGTACCGTTATATAGGGGCTATACGAAGACGTGGACCTACACAGATTATTTCCTGTCTTAGGCTGTAGTATCCATTAAGAACTTCCAATGCCAAATTTGGAACGATTCCGTTAAATAATGTTGCTAAAAGTCATCAAAATACCGAATATCGGGGGGTACCGTTATATGGGGGCTATATGATAACTTAGACCTACATGGCCCATTTACGAACTTAACCTGCCTACTGGCAAAATATACATGTGTGCAAAATTTTAGCCTTCTATCTCAATTTGTTCGAAACATAGCGTGATTACAACAGACAGACAGACGGACAGACAGACACACAGACGGACATGGCTAAATCGTCTTAGAATTTTACTCTGATCAAGAATATATATACTTTGTTGGGTCTGACATGAGTATTTCGAGGAGTTACAAACGGAATGACAAAATTAATATACCCTCCATAGTATGGTGGAGGGTATAAAAATATATCGGAGCCGAGTTGCACGAAATGCAAACTTATTTTCCGAAATTTACGCTATTTGGGCTGATATTAACCATTATTTGCACAATAAACCTGATAACGGATAAAGATATATATGGGAGCTATATCCTAATCTGAACCGATCTCGATCAAATTTAACATAGGTTTTTTTTGAGCAGCATCTGATATCCGGTAACAAATATCATTCTTCATATAAGGCATGTGAGGGACTTAAAACCCCAAATCGGATGAAACATATATATATGGGAGCTATATCTGAACCGATTTTCTCCAAATTAGACTAACTTGCTTCTGAATCGGGATGTGCAATGTTTGAACAGAGTAATTTAACATTTTGATCTTTCGATCTAATACTCGATCTAAGATTCGTAAACATATTGCGAAATACCAAGTTTGGATAAAATCAATTACTGCCTTCACGAGTTATCGTGCGCTAGACAAACGTACGGACACCGCTAGATCGACTCCACATGTCCTGAAACGTATTTAATCCAAAAGAACCCAGAATCTAAAACCGTTATTTCTATGAGCCACATTTCGGCCACATCAATTGATAAATATCATTTGTAGTCATACGGCTAAGAGTATAATAACTACCTTCCGCCCTGATGTAGGGCTCAAAAGCTCGACACTTCTTTTCTTTACGAAAAAACCTTAAAAGATGAATATCCATGCCATCCGTGGCACCAACAAACAAGGATCCCTGAGAACGAGGAGACGGAAAGCAAAATTAAACTAATGAACGCATAATAAATGAACGCAAAAAATAAAATGACTTTTAAGAATATTTATAAGGTGCTAATTTTGCAGACGAAATGTTGCCAAACAACCAGAAGAGACAGCGTGAGCGTGTCATAGAAAAAAAACACCCAGGAACCACAAAAAAGTGCAAAAAGAAAATATTTATATAGAAAAATACTTTAAGGATGATTTTATTCCTTGGAGGTTTTCGTTAAAGAAAGTTAGTCAAACAATTGATTGACATTTACAATGAAACTGAGGCAAAGACACACACACTCGCAAACACTTATGTCGTTACGTACCAATCTAGCTGAGGACAGGTGAAGATAGCATGGTAGCTATATGGCTAATGGTTTATTGGTCTGACATTTATTGCCTTGAAAAGTTAAAGAGAGTGCACGAGAGAGAAACATTGTAGAATTGATGAAAATTCTTTTTTCACTTTTCTCATTCTCCTTAGATTGACAGAGTGATAGATATGTCCAAAAGGTAATTTAAGTAATACGAAGTTTTTTAAACTTTTTTCTACATTTTTGATTTGGCCAACGTTACCTTTTCCACAAAAAGGGTAAAGTTTCCAAGTTTTGTTTTCGCTTTAATTGATTACGGGTAAAAAGGTTGGCTACAGTTTAACATTTGGGTGGAAGTGACGAAATGGGCTTCATCTTTTTGAAATGTGTATAAAACAGCAACAACAGGGGGTAAATGCACCTTAAGGACGTCTATAAGCACAATATGACAAAACAGGATATTGACATAGAAAAATAAATTGTTTTCTGATTTTATAAAAAATAATCTCCAAATAATATTGAACATCCTCTAAATTTACTTTACACAAGTAAGAAAAGTCCAAACTCGACCGGGCCAACTATATGATACCCTACACCACTATGCATATTTAGTAGAGCCACCGTAACAAAATAATTTATTTGAAGTAGATCATACCACCTATCAAAATTTGGCTTTAGAGCAGTCATAGTTTGGATTCAGAGGGAACTTATTTATGGGAGGCATATCCAATTGTGAATCGACTATTCACTAAAATTGACGGAGACATTTTAATCTTTTAAACCAAATAACCTTGATATATAGTGAATGATATCTCTTCCAGAAGGTTTATATTAAAAAAAATAAAAATTGGAGTCGAGTTCTACAAAATGGAAATTCACTCAATTTGGGCTGATATTAGCCATTATATGCACACTAAAACTGAAATCGGATTAAGGATAAATATGGGAGCTATATACAAATCTGAGCCGATTTCGATAAAATTTTCAAAGGTATATCCGAGCTCTATAAGATATCAGGTACCAAGTATCATTACTGTACAAAGCATATTACGAATGTGAGAGACTTAAATACCAAATCGGATAAAACATATATATGGGAGCTATAGCGATATATGAACAGATTTTTTATTTGGTGCACAATTAAATCTGAACCGATCTTGACAAAATTTTATACACTTATTACAGAGCTGTATCTGATATATGGTATTAAAGATCATTGTTGTGGAATATATATTACGCTTGTGAGGAACTTTAAACTCCAAATCGGATAAAACATATATATGGGAACTATAGCCATATCTGAATCGATTTACACTAAATTTGAAGTACTGGTTTCTACGGTGAATTCAGTCGTAAGTGCCAAAATTCAGTTCATTTGGGCTGATATTAGTCATTTGGTGAACAATATACCTGATATCGGATAGGTATACATATATGGGAGCTATATCCTAATCTGAACTGATCACGATCAAATTTAACAGAGGTATTTTCGAGCAATATCTGATGTTCGGTACCAAATATCATTCTTGTGGAGTGCATATTTTTGCACGTAAGAGACATAAACCCCCAAATCGGTTAAAACATAGTTAGATAGCAGCTATAGCTATATCTGTACCGATTTTTACCAAATTTAATGTAGTTGCATCTTCGAATTCCGTCGGATGTACCAAAATTCAGGTCATTAGGATTTATATTGACCATTTGGTGCACAATTAACCCGAAATTAGTAAAAGATATATGGGACATATATCTAAATCTGATCCGATTATCAAAAATTTCATTAGGGTTCGTTCTTGAGCCAAACGGATGTTGTTTGCAAAATTTCATCTCAATAGGATAATAAATGAAACCTGCATTTTGTTAACAAGAATACATGGACGGACAGACGGACGGACATGCATAAAGCGACTCAGAAAGTGATTCTATGTAGATCATCAAAAGTAACTATGAGTCTATCTCGCTTCCTTTTGCCTGTTACAAACAAATGCACAAAGACTAATACCCTGACCACATTGTGGTGTAGGGTATAAAAAACCGTATATTCTTAAAATAAATTATTTGAAATTCTTAAACAAAATCAATTGTAAACGATGTCATTAAAAATGTGAGAGTCCACAAAAATATATTTGTAACAAATCTACGATATCTCAGTACGATATCTAGTAATTACATAAATTTACCGTCGTTTTAATTTCTCGCTATAAATAAGAATGTCCTTTTTGCCGTTCTTTATGACCAGCTCTAGATGAAAAACAAAATTATAAGACAATGTCATTTAACTTCAGTATAGCATTTACCTAAACATGCTTGATGTATTTTAAGAAACTCTTACCATTCGGTCATGGCCAATGGATTAGCTTCTTTTGTTTTGTTTTTTTTTTTTTTTTTCATTTTCTTTCTTTTTTTTGTAGCTGTAACTATTTCTTGTCGTTGTTAAACAATACTAAATGAATTTGCCTTACGCCTTACGCTCCAATGTCCACATCCAGTCTTACACTTTATTTCGATTCAGGCGTTTTGTAACATTTTTAGGCTTTTGTTTTTCTTTTTATTTTCTTTCGGTTCGTTTTAAGCAACAAGAATTATTGCAAAGAAATTTACATCAAAATAGAATTTTCATCTACTTCTGCCGGAATGAAACAAAATGAAATGGCTTAATAGGAATTTTGGCTAAGTCTTACCGAGAGAAATGCACTAGAATGACATGCGAATGACAGACCAACAAAAAAAAAAAAAAAACAGAACGAACGAATTGTTAAACAATTTTTGGTTTAGCTTTTCTTGCTGTGTTGCGAGAAAGAAAATATTAAATCCATAAAAGAAACAGTTACGCAAAAAGCAACACAAACTGCAAAGGAAGGATGGGTAAATCTAAAGGCGAAGTAGAAATCCAAGTTTAACAACGACAGCAACAACGCAATTTGTTTTTGCAACTCTCAGAACAGTGTCCATTGACAACGACTTGTTGGAGATTTATAGGGATTTGTGAGTAAAAAATGTTGTGTTTATATTTCTCGGAAATGTTCAGAGATTTGTTCGGAATCAGGTGGCTATGGCATTAAAAATTGCTTGTGTAAGCTTTTTTTGGAAAGGATGTTGTTCGGAAAGCTTTCAAATTATTTACAATTCAAGGTAATTTGTGTGACAATAACAAGTTTCTTTGCAAAAATCTAATTATGAAGGACTTTTAAATAAAACTCAAAAAAATAAATCCGTAAGTTCGTCCATGGAGCTGTAACAGCTCCTCTATGCAGAGAAGACCGGTTACAGCTCTTCTATGCAGAGAAGACCGGTTACAGCTCTTCTACGCAGAGAAGACCTGTTACAGCTCTTCTATGCAGAGAAGACCTGTTACTTCTAAGCAGAGAAGACCTGTTTACAGCTCTTCTAGGTAGAGAAGACCTGTTTACAGCTCTTCTAGGCAGAGAAGACCTGTTTACAGCTCTTCTAGGCAGAGAAGACCTGTTTACAGCTCTTCTAGGCAGAGAAGACCTGTTTACGGCTCTTCTAGGCAGAGAAGACCTGTTTACAGCTCTTCTAGGCAGAGAAGACCTATTACAGCTCTTCTAGACAGAGAATACCTATTACAGCTCTTCTAGGCAGAGAAGACCTGTTACAGCTCTTCTAGGCAGAGAATACCTATTACAGCTCTTCTAGGCAGAGAAGACCTATTACAGCTCTTCTAGGCAGAGAATACCTATTACAGCTCTTCTAGGCAGAGAAGACCTGTTACAGCTCTTCTAGGCAGAGAAGACCTGTTACAGCTCTTCTAGGCAGAGAAGACCTGTTACAGCTCTTCTAGGCAGAGAAGACCTGTTACAGCTCTTCTAGGCAGAGAAGACCTGTTACAGCTCTTCTAGGCAGAGAAGACCTGTTACAGCTCTTCTAGGCAGAGAAGACCTGTTACAGCTCTTCTAGGCAGAGAAGACCTGTTACAGCTCTTCTAGGCAGAGAAGACCTGTTACAGCTCTTCTAGGCAGAGAAGACCTGTTACAGCTCTTCTAGGCAGAGAAGACCTGTTACAGCTCTTCTAGGCAGAGAAGACCTGTTACAGCTATTCTAGGCAGAGAAGACCTGTTACAGCTCTTCTAGGCAGAGAAGACCTGTTACAGCTCTTCTTCTATGTTCTGAAGTCCTATTACAGCTTTTCTATGTACCCGTTAGAGCTATTCCTGGAATTCTCTATAAAAAATACCTGACTTGCATTTCTTAATTACAAACCTTACCCATATTGGGTGGAATCAACATCCCGCCCGTAGGGTATTTGCATTTTGGGCAAGTAACGAAGAAAAAATCGTGGAAAATTAAGCACAATAAAGCTGTACATTCTTAGTCGTCTTCAGCCCAAAATCCGCTTTCTATTTCGTTGCTTTTATTTCCATTTTGTTTCCAAAAACTTTGACAACACAAAGTAAAACGACACTTTTAGGAAAATATTGTGCAATGGCAAAGTGCTGGGGTAAAACGTTTACCAAAAGTAGGGGAATGGTGGCAGGTGGGGGGTGAAGATGTGCGAGAATAGCGGAAGAGTTAGTGCGTTAGTGGAGAAAAATATCCTTGCCGCTGATGCGTTATCCTGATGACGTTTTCGCATTCATTATTTCGTTTGGCAGGGTAAGATTTTAGCCTAGCTTGACTGCCTTTCGCAAATTCAAATGAAAGACAAACGAGCCAAAGATTTTACACAAAGAGTAGTAAATCTTGCTCTGCTGGTGCTTTTCAGCTATTTTGGGTTGGCTGATGTTAAGTGTTTCAGTTGTCTTTTGTTGCCACGAAGTTTTTGTTCTTCATTTTTGGCATTGCTGTAAATGAAAAGTTTATCTTTATCCATAGAAAGAGGGAGAAAAAATACTGCCTGAAGGTATTTAAAATCTGAATAAAGAGAAAGAGATTTTTGGGGAAAGGGAAGTGCGGTTTGCGAATTCCCCATAAAAACAGAAAAAAAACGTTCAATAAAATAAACATTAACATTTAAATGCTTAACACCAAAATCTGTCACTCATTTAGCCATCACTTGTGTGCCCGCGCCCACATCTCTGTGGAAGCAGTGGCAGTAGCTGATTATCTCAATTGTCAACAAAGCGAAAAGAATTACCGTTAGCTGTCATTAGTTTGAATGCCGTCACCATATGATCGGATAAAAGTCAATCACCAAGTTTAGCATTTAAATCGTGAAAATGAATATTTGATTTGAATTATCGCCGTTGCGTAGCTAAGTGCGGGTCGGAATCTCAAATCGGCTTTGTTGAAATTAATCTACATTTAAATATGAGTGTAGAACATGTTTTAGCATTTAATGCTTGGCTTATAGGACAGACACTCAGTCCGACTGACAGACAAAATTCTAATAATTACGACGAGGCCAATGGCGATGATGATGGCGATGACGATAATGGTAATGTTGTTGCGTTGGATTCCAATTAAATTAAGCTTCTGTCACTGTTATTGGTTTGTGATTTAAGTAAATGGTCATTGTATTCGGAATGTTTGTTGTTTGTGTTTTTTTTTTTTTTTTTTTGTATTTTTGTATACTTTGTGTAACGCCAATTTTTTTTAAATAGCAATAGACTTAATATCGTTTAACGGCAAAAGTGTGGTTGGTAGAGCAGTATGCAGGAAATATTTGCTAAGCACAACATCAGCCATACTAGTAATGACAGCCATGTTCCCTCTACATTACCAATTGGCCACAGGTAATGACTTAAAATCCCTACTAGTACTAATAACTGCCCGCTACTACGTCAGCCAAAAGTTCAGCTTAAAATTTTAGATCCATTATAGCAGTTCGGGTTAGGCCTTTTTATACCATTCACCATAGTAAGGAGGTTAAGTTTGTCATTTCGTTTATAACACCTCGAAATATACATTTTAGACCCTAAAAAGTACGTATATTCTTGATCATCATAGAATTCTATGTCGATTCAGCGATGTCCGTCCGTCTGTGGAAATCATCTAGCTTACGAACGATATGAAGTAAATTGATAAAATTTTACTCAAATGTATATTATGTCCGCAGGACAGGAGTTGTGGCCATTTTAAAATGTGCATTAATTCACGCCTAAAAAAGTGACAACAAATAATAGCTAAAAACGCCGAAAATGCAATATTTAAGGTTAAGGCCATTTTAAAACTTGCATTAATTCCTTCTTCAAAAAGTGATCAGAAATAATAGCTAAAAACGCCGAAAACTCAATATTTAAGGAGTTAAGGCCATGTTAAGATTTGCATTAATTCACGCCTAAAAAAAGTGATCACAAATAATAGCTAAAAAACGCCGAAAACTCAATATTTAAGGAGTTATGGCCATTTTAAAATTTGCATTAATTAACGCCTAAAAAGTGATCACAAATAATAGCTAAAAACGCCGAAAACTCAATATTTAAGGAGTTATGGTCATTTTAAAATTTGCATTAATTCACGCCTAAAAAGTGATCACAAATAATAGCTAAAAACGCCGAAAACTCAATATTTAAGGAGTTATGGTCATTTTAAAATTTGCATTAATTCACGCTAAAAAAGTGATCACAAATAATAGCTAAAAACGCCGAAAACTCAATATTTAAGGAGTTATGGCCATTTTAAAATTTGCATTAATTCACGCCTAAAAAGTGATCACAAATAATAGCTAAAAACGCCAAAAACTCAATATTTAAGGAGTTATGGTCATTTTAAAATTTCCATTAATTCACGCCTAAAAAGTGATCACAAATAATAGCTAAAAACGCCGAAAACTCAATATTTAAGGAGTTATGGTCATTTTAAAATTTGCATTAATTCACGCTAAAAAAGTGATCAGAAATAATAGCTAAAAACGCCGAAAACTCAATATTTAAGGAGTTATGGTCATTTTAAAATTTGCATTAATTCACGCCTAAAAAGTTAAGATTTGCATTAATTCACGCCTAAAAAAAGTGATCACAAATAATAGCTAAAAAACGCCGAAAACTCAATATTTAAGGAGTTATGGCCATTTTAAAATTTGCATTAATTCACGCCTAAAAAGTGATCACAAATAATAGCTAAAAACGCCGAAAACTCAATATTTAAGGAGTTATGGTCATTTTAAAATTTGCATTAATTCACGCCTAAAATAATAGCTAAAAATAATAGCTAAAAACGCCGAAAACTCAATATTTAAGGAGTTATGGTCATTTTAAAATTTGCATTAATTCACGCTAAAAAAGTGATCACGAATAATAGTTAAAAACGCCGAAAACTCAATATTTAAGGAGTTATGGCCATTTTAAAATTTGCATTAATTCCTTCTTCAATAGCCGTCTTCGTATACCCCCATATAACGGTACGTCGCGATATTCAATATTTTGATGATTTTAGCTACATTATTCCCTGATTTTTTTTTAAGTTTCGCATTTGAAAATTGTAATGGCTTACGACAAAAGTTACCTATGCAGTTCCATGTCGTCGTATACACGCTAAAATAACTTAAATTAAAACTTAAAATGCACAATTTGTTCAGTTTGACAAAATCTTTTAATCAAAACTTCATACAGCGTACTAAACTTTCAGACTTTTAAGGTTCAACTTTTCAACTTTTTCCTTTTTCGGAAAGAAAAATAGCCAAATGTTTACTTTTACACCAAAATTGTGCGAGGTGGATATTAGTCAAACAGAACAATTGTAGTACACAATTGCAATATCACTTCCATATTTCAACCTCAGATACCAGCAGAGATATCCATAACATATTTCAGAATTCCAGAATCATACTACGCATTTTTAAAACAATATTCATATCTCAGCCCCAAATACCAACAGTAATCTTGATATAAAATTTCATGATTTCAGCTCCTTAATTCCTCCCCAACCCCCCTTTACCCAATTGCAAATTTAGTACTTTTCGTATAAATATAGGACACATTTCCAAAATAATCTCCATATTTAAACATTAGACCTCGATGATCTCGATATCAAATTTCAAGATTTAAATTAATTTCCCACATTACCAAATTTAGTACTTTTCGTATAATTTTAGTATACATTTCCAAAACCGCCTCCACATCTTAATCACAAACTCCAACAGTGACATCTATATCAACTTTCAGGATTTTAGCTCTTCATCCTTCATCCAATATCAAATTGAGTACTATTTAGACATTTTTGTTCAATTATAGTACACATTTCCAAAACCACCTACATATCTCAATTCCAGATACAAACAGAGACCTCAGTATAAAATTTAAAGATTCCAGCCCAATCACCCACTCAATACCAAATTTAGTACAATTTAGTTCTCTTCGTGCAGTTTAAGTACGCACTTCAAAACAATCTCCATATCGCAACTCCAGAGGCCAACAGTGACCTTAATATCAAATTTCAGGGTTGCAGTTCCGTAATTTCCTCCATTACCAAATTTAGTACCAATTAGTACAATTTAGTACGCATATCAAGAACCACCTACATATCTTAACCACAGATACCAACACAGACCTCAATATCAAATTTGAGTATTCCACCCCTTTTCGTACAATTGCAGTACAAATCTCCTAAATAAGCTCCATATCCCAAACCCAGATACCAACAGATAACTCAATATCGAATGTCTCAAAAAATTTCAAAATTCTAGCTTCAGCCATATCATTTACAACAAGTAACAAATCAGCAAAATTCGGCCGGGCCGTGCACAATGGTAGGTGCATATCTTAGTTCCTTTTGACTCTAGCGTGATTACAATAGACAGACGGACGGACAGGGCTAAATTGTCTTAACTATATCAGGTACCTGATTAGTAATACTCTTAAAAAACTATATATATATATATATATATATATATATATATATATATATATATATATATATATATATATATATATATATATATATATATATATATTAGTACAATTTATATATATACATATATATATATATATATATATATATATATATATATATAAAGTTGACACATCTATTATAGATAGATAGACCCATAGTTCCTTTCGATGATCTGCATAGAATCACATTCTGATTTATGCATGTCCGTCCGTCCGTCTGTCCATGTGTTTTGGTAAACAAAGTAAAGTTCGCATTTATTGTCCTATTCAGATGAAATTTTGCACAAATCATTTGTTTGGCCCAGGACGAACCCTATTGAAATTGGAGATAATCGGCCAAAATTTAGATATAGCTCCCATATATATCTTCGTCCGATTTGCCCTTTATTGTTCACCAAACGTGTAATATCTGGCCGAATGGTATAGAATTTTGCACATACAACCAAATTAGGCCTGCAAATAAGTATGCCAAATTTTAGGCCTGCAAATAAGTATGCCAAATTTTATCGAAATCGGTTTAGATATAGCTATAGCTCCCATATATATTGTTAATACGATTTATTATTTTTGTCCTCCGCAGCCCTAATATGCACTCTGCCACAACAATATTTTGGGAAATATATCAAATACAACTCAGAAATACATTTGCTAAATTTAATCGAGATCGCTTCAGATTTGGATATAGCTCCCATATATAACTTTGTCCGATTTACCTTTTATTGTGCACCAAACGTCTAATATTTGTCCACATGGGATGGAAACTGGCACTTACAACCGAATTAAGTCTAGAAGCAACCGAATTGAGTCTAGAAGCTAGTATGTCAAATTTGGTGAAGATCGGTTCAGATATAGCTATAGCACCCATATATACTCTTCATCCGATTTGTTATATTTGTTACCAACAGCTGTAATATGCACTCCGTAACGACGATATTCAGGGAAATATATCAAATACAGCTCAGAAATATCTTTGCCGAATTTTATCGAGATCGGTTCCGATTTGGATATAGCTCCCATATATATTTTTATCTGATTTTAAGTGTGCACCAAATGGGTAATACAAGTCCGAATTTAAAAGATACAAATGCTCGGCATATTCAGTCTTTTGAACTTTAAATTATAATCATAGCGTGTATGAACTTTTAATTGTTATGCGGAGCTCTACTAAATTGGCAAAGTGGTGTAGGGTATCATAAGGTCGGCCCCGCCAGACTTTAAGACTTTCTTTACTAGTTTTTGGTATTTTTTATGGATCAACGATGTATCTATGTGTTCAAGGACTCAGTCATGCTTACTTTTTATTCCGCTACACTAATATCCCGAATTACGTCGGTCGTGGGGTGGAATAACGTGTTTGTGCAAAAATATTTGTTTGTGATTTTTGGTATAATTTCAGGCAATATTAATACCTGATTTTCAATATCTATCAAACAAATCAGACCAAATTTTTCCAAGAAAAAAAAAAAAAAAAAAAAACACTCGCATACCATCGTTTGCACTTATTTTCCCCATTGTCAATGTCCATTATAATCATTAGTTGTTGGTATTGTTGTATGCTGTGTCTTTTTTTTTTTTTTTTTTTTTGTATATTTTTCGGATTCAGCTGAAGATTATGGATGGTAATGATGACTATAATCACGTTTAATAGAATTACTATTATCTTTTGAATTGCTGTTATCTCTTTTGTGGCTGGTCATGTTTTCATGTGACATATGATATTTAATAATAACAACAATAATAATAGTAATAATGAATATCAGGGGAGACGACAATCATGACATGACAGACACATCGATGAGCAAAGCAAACAACGTTGGAATTTATCGGTATTCTATTAAAATGTGGAATTAACATTTTTGTGCAACATCACTTTGTTGATAGACACATGCGGCTTAACAATGCTAATGGGATTATGAAATAAAATATATCTGTGTGTGTATATACATATACACAAAATATTATAGCAAATGTAAAGGTAGCTATGTTTGGCATGAGCAAACATTCGATGCACTACACTGATCTGATTTGTAAATAAGTCAGAAATATAACCACTCGATAGCCAAAGTTCAACATTTGATTCAATACGGAATGTTAGCTGTAATAATATCTAGGCTTAAAACAATTTCGAATGATTTTGGTAAATCGGGAGGTACTCCACCGGAAGTCGAACCTATTTCGACTGTTAAAAATTTTGAATAACAATTATTACCATAGAATTGTAAATAAATGTTAGATTTTCTTTGAATTTTGTACATCCCAAGATTTTTATCAGCAATATAGGTATGAAGTGTCAAAGTGGAATACTTCGGTCAACTTCACCTGATCAATTATCACATATCTCATGTAAAGTACAGGAAGTAGTCAATATAGGTGAAATCTAGTAAATTGTAATATTGATATCGGACTTAAGTCAGATACGAAATGGATAATATTGACCAACCCTTTCGGAAACTCCGCCAAAACACCAATGACGCAAAACACATGAACTAGTAAAATACTCCGGAACTAGTAAAAAATTCCGAAATAGGGTATCCCATAGATATACGTTTTCATACCTTCCTCTTTTTCGGAATTTTGTTTCGGGAAGGAGCACTTTTTATACCCTACACCACAAGGTGGTCAGGGTATTATGTCTTTGTGCATTTGGTTGTAACAGGCAAAAAGAAACGAGATAGACCCATAGTTCCTTTTGATGATCTGCATAGAATCACATTCTGAGTCGATTTATGCATGTCTGTCCGTCCGTCTGCCCATGTATTTTTGTAAACAAAGTACAGTTCGCATTTATTACCCTATCCAGATGAAATTTTGCATAAATTATTTGTTTGGCCCCAGGACGAACCCTATTGAAATTGGAAATAATCGGTCAAAATTTAGATAAAGCTCCCATATATATCTTCGTCCGATTTGCTTTTTATTGTGCACCAAACGTGTAATATCAGTCCGAATTGTATGGAATTTTGCATATACACCCAAATTAGGCCTGAAAATAAGTATGCCAAATTTGATCGAAATCAGTTCAAATATAGCTATAGCTCCTATATATATTATTTATCCGATTTGTTATTTTTGTCCTCCGCAGCCGTAATATGCATTCTGAAGACAATATTTGGGGAAATATATAAAATACAGCTTAGAAATACATTTGCTAAATTTTATCGAGATCTGTTCAGATTTGGATATAGCTCTCATATATAACTTCGTCCGATTTAGTTTTATTGTGCACCAAACGTTTAATATTTGCCCAAATTGGATGACATTTGGCACTTACGACCGAATTGAGTCTAAAAGCTAGTATGTCAAATTTGATCGAAATCGGTTCAGATATAGCTGTAGCTCCCATATATACTGTTCATCCGATTTGTTATATTTGTTACCCACAACCGTAATATGCACTCCGTAACAACGATATTCAGGGAAATATATGAAATACAGCTCAGAAATATCTTTGAAAAATTTTATCGAGATCGGTTCCGATTTGGATATAGCTCCCATATATATTTTTATCCGATTTCAAATTATTGTGCACCAAATGGGCAATACAAGTCCGAATTTAAAAGATACACATGCTTCGGCATATTTAGTCCTTTGAACTTTAAATTATAATTATAATCATAGCGTGTATGATTGAATTCTCCCATAAAAAATTTTAATTGTTATGCGCAGCTTTACTAAATTAGCAAAGTGGTGTAGGGTATCATAAAGTCGGCCCCGCCCATTCTTTACTGGTTCTTTACTTTAACTACTTCAAATATGCCATTTATCTGACGGTGGTTCAGGATAAAATAAAACCTTTATCGATAAGCAAGAAATATCTCTATTTTCGGATTAAATGTCGATGCATCTGTCATATATTAATCTTCGCAACATTTCACTTTAATTGTACATCATTCAGCTTAAAATAAGATTATAAAATTAGTTGATTTGACTTTCAAATCCCTAAAAGCCATGATATGCACTCTATAACAGCGATGTTCCATACAAGATATCAGATACAGCCTAGTTATACCTTTTGTTTAAATCGGTTTAAATGTATATACATATAGCCGGAAATCCATTTCGGTGGGAGGGTCTAAATAGCAAAAAATTTGGAAAATGTCAAAAGAGTATCACTTAGGAGAGAGTCAATGTCACCTGCCGGCATATTTCCCGAGATACGGTTTTTTACGGGTTTTTCGGTACAGAAAACTGCATGATAGAAATTTGAAGAAATTTTACAGTCAAAAAATATTGCGACATCTTAGTGGAGTTAGCCTCAACCATTAGGATTTCCTTTACCAAAAATCTGATTTTATTCAAGTGCAATTTTTAGCTGTGAACTGTTTACTTAAGAGATACCTCTCTGCCAATTTAAGGTGTATAAATTTATTGCCATATAAAATATCGTTGGAATTATTTATGTATTTATAAAAGGAAATTAACGGAAATTCTGCTCAAAAAAAATTTACCTTTAATTTAACTAATTTCCTTTTCAATGAGCTCTATATTAAACCAAGTAATAACATCGACAACAACAACAACAAAAATATCAATTAAAATCTTTCCGTTCCTTCCAACATTAAATTCAAATTAAGGAAATACACAGTGTCATATAAAGTTTACCAGATGTCAGGCATAACAATTTATTGCAAATAAAAAAAAACGAATACAGCAACAAATGAAGTTGGCTGTAAAACACAACAGCGACAACAACAGCAAGAGAAAAAAGGAAAATAAAACAACAACACTTTTACTCCGAACAGGAACAAACAAACCAAATAAACTTGGCTATAATGAATGTTCGTGCTAAAAACAAATTAATTACAGAAGGTGGAGACGTTTGCCTTATTTACCATTATTAAGTTATACACAAAACTCCTTGCAAAGACCGCATAATTCCTTGCAACAACACCAACAACAACAAAAAAAGAAGAAAGAAAAAAACAAAGATCCGGCTCCCCACCACCCCTCCCTGGCTTTCTTGTGAAAAACCTAAGAATAAGTAAGTGCCGCTGAAATGAAAGGAAAATATTTTATGATGGGTGTGAAAATAGCTCATAAAGGAACGACAACTCGAAGAACAGAAACAACAAACAACAGCAACTACAAATGTGCCTTGTTGTGACAACAGCAACAACAATGACGTACGACAGCCAAACCCCATTAATGATTGCCAACAAGTGCGCCCCGTGCAGCCCGGCAAGCCTTACGTAGAGTTCGATGGGTGGGTTGTCATTTTTGGTGGCTGATTGTACTTTTCGCCAATGGAAACGAAACGACGTAAGCAATGGCAACACAATGGCAAATTGCATGCATTTGCTTAATTATGCAAAGGAATATACAAACACACTCACATACACTTGTACATACCTTTAAAGGAGCGCTTATGATGAGCGCAAAGACGGACGCGGAAGGACATGTTACACAGACAAACAATTTACTAGTGTAATGAAAATGACTTCTACTCAAGAGCTAATGCCAAAGAAAAATGTTCAAGGAAATGAAATTGAATTAATTTCCATAGAATTTTATTTCTTTGGCTCATTGGGGTAAGATAAGGTAATATCACCTCCTCTGCCACATGCCACATTTCATTGCAGCGTGAACAAGTTGTTGGACACTTTAGTTTGACAAAAATGTTGGCCAGCATTTAGATTAATTAAGTTCCACCTCCCTCCTTTGTACTGGTAATATCGATTCATTATTACAATATCACCAAAAAAGGGGCCTGCCAGAAATTGTGAAGTATATGACATACTTTTCCGACATATCATACTCGACGTATGTAGGAGTTAGGTCGTTAACCATATATAATAACCATATATAAAAACCATAAGCAAATAATAAGAGTTTTTCACAAAAACACGGTGACTGAATATTTGTCAAGCTTATCACCTAAAAAATTATTAATAGCAGCCTTCTGGCTGCTGTGGTTATATGCATTCAAAACTTTATATACGAATATTGGTTATAAAAAAAAACAAATTCAAAAATTTAACCAACGCGTGAACATGCAAAGAACAGCTGACCATGAGAAAAGCAGGAACATGACAAATGTAGTCCGCACACACGAAGGGTTTTTCCTTCGGATTTACTAATTTCATAGCAAATGCCAAGAGTGCAGGAAACTGCAATATTTTGAAGTTGAGTGGTATTTCAGTTGCATTAAAGAATTCGAGGTAGCAATATACTTCTCCGTAATAATCATATCCTCAGTTAAATTGTTGTGTAATTTTTTTTTTACTGTTAGCTTTATACCATTGCAAAGGCGTTGTAGGTCAATGCTTCTTAATAAAATCATATCTTAATCTGAATCTATTTCAATATAATTTGACAAAATTTATATTTACACCAATTTCCGTCATACCTTCACATTTCATTGAAATTGGACGTACATACCGTGTTTGGTGCATCAAATGTGTGAAATCGGCCGAGAATATATATGGAAGCTTAACCAATTTCTAATTAATTTGTCAAATTATTATTGGAACCAAATTCCACAACCCATTCTAAATTTCATTGGAATCGGGTATACATATCGTGTTTGGAACATAACATACATGAAATCGGCCGAAATATATAAACATATATATAGGAGCTATACCCAAACTTCAACCGATTTCATATAATTTGGCAATTTTTTTTTTTTTTTTTTTTTTTGTACCCAATTTCGTCTCTCTTTCGTCTTCATTTGAATCGGACATACATATCGCATTGGGTGCATCAAATATGTAAAATCGGCCGAAAATAAATATAAGAGCTATATCCAAATCTGAAACGATTTAAATATAATTTGACAAACTTATTTTTGTACCAAGTTCAGTCACTCATGCCAAATTTTAATTGGAATCAAAAAAACGTATCGTGTTTGGTGCATAAAATTAACGAAATCGGCCCAAAATATATATGGGAGCTATATCCAAATCTGAGCCGATTTCAGTACAATTTAACTGTATCTGTAATCTATCTGTAGATATGCGCATATAAAATCTAATTTTTGGGAGGTACCTACGATTCTGATCCCATATCTCAGTTCCAAGTGGAATTTCAAAAATTTATATAAATTTAGCCTTTGTGACATTCTGGCGATGTTGTAGTATACTTAGAAATTTTCAGGAAAATCTGTTCAGCGGCTTTCGAGTCCAAACATACATTTTCCTCTTTTATAGATATAGATACATCTCAGAAATTTGCCAAATTTTATTGAGATTGGTTCAGACTTGGATATAGCTCCCATATATATCCTCACTCGATTTAAAATTTATTGTGCACCAAATAGTTAATATAAGCCCGGATTGAAAGAATTTTGGCACGTAGGAACGAATTTAGCCTATGAGAAAGTTTATCAAATTTTGTAAGAAAAGTTTAAGATATCCTTACTTTATCGCAGAGCTGATCGATCGGCTCACAATTATGCCCTCATTAAGGTGAAAATAGTAGGAGGAGATCGCATAGGGTTGAAATGGACAAAAACAGAAAATTTTCTTGATTTTTTAGTTCCTGTAGAGGTCACAAATCGATTCAGAATTTTGCATGGGGCTAGAGTTTAGCGCAGCCTATCGATTTCGATGGTCAAATAATATTTAGCAGTTGAAATAGGCAATTACCTTTATGTAAAAACATACGAAGATTTCAATTATGCCGAAAATATTGTTATACTCTCCACCTTGAAAAGGAGGTTATATTATCTTGTCATTCCGTTTGTAATATCCCTAAATATTTGTCGTGGACCCCATAAAGTATATACATTCATAATCAGCATAAAAGTCTAAGTCGATTTAACGATGTCCGTCTGTCTATCCATCTGTGGAATCACGATTATGTTATGTAGAACTTCCAAATTTGGCAGAACAATGTTTTGTATAGGATGGTTGGTATTGAAAATGAGGTATAGCGTTCCACGTTTAAGAATAGCCACCATATAACGGTACCTCACTATATTCGGTATTTTGATTATTTTTGTCACATTTTCCCACGGATTTGTCTAAAAATTAGTATTTGAAGATCATAACGGGTTCTAACTCCGGTGGCGAAACATTGTATGTATAGGTCCACGATATTGTGTAACCCACACATAACGGTACCTTCTGATATTCGGTATTTTGATGGTTTTCGCAAAATTTTTAATGGATTTGTCTAAAAATTCGAATTTGTAGTTCGTAATGGGTTCTAGCTCCTGTGGCGGAACATAGTAAGTATAGGCCCACTTTTTCGGATGGCCCAACATAATGGTGCCTCCGGATTTTCATTATTGTGATGATTTTGCCACATTTTTCCACGGATTCGTCTTGGTATTTGTAGTTCATAATGGGTTCTAGCTCCGGCGGCAGTATGACCATTCTCATTGAAAAAAATAAAAATTTGCCTCGACAGATTTCTATGAATTTAGGCAAGCTAATCCATGAAAAATATTTATTTATACGAAAATATTTTAATCCGTTCAAGAGTAAAAGATTTTTGGTCTGGAAAAATCCTTCTGAATCACTGTACCACATTAGTTTTCTAAAGCAAAATTTATCCTGTAGTGTGTGAAGTGGTCGGTCCTTCCTGTCTATACCCCTATTTTAGTACCTTTTTTCCACCAGTCATAATTTGCATGAGTGTAAAATAATTTTTTCCAACAATGAGCAAATTATAATCAAAACGAAATAAGCAAAAAAAAACAAAAGCAAACAGCACGAAACGAAATTTATGAATGTTTTCTAAGTTTTCCACTTATTGTTGCAGCCAAGTTGTTGTTGTTGTTATGTTATTATTGTTATTGCTGTTGTTTGCGTGAAGTTGAAAACGAAGACTTTTAGCTTTTTGTAGATATCTCGGCAGGAATTTCAGAATGAATGTCGGGAATGTCTGACATGGGCCATGATGGATGTTGTGGCTGGGGATGGTGGTGGCACTGCCGCCATCGTGGGTTGTTCTGTTGGCAACTCTGGGAAGGCTGTAGCTATTATATTTATGTTTCTATGTAAAAAACGTAATAAAATATCCTGGAAACATGCTTCAGGAGTGGCAAATAATGATGAATCACATGTTGTGTGAACGTTTGGGAGTTTTATCTTTCATCTCCACTGCACCGCTGGCCTCTAATGAAAAGAAAAAACAGATATTTCAAAGAACAAAAAAAAAACACTAAAAATTAATGTTTATTTCCACTTCCGGTTTTAAGTTTTTTTTCTTCTCTTCTGCATTATGTTTTTTTAAGTTCCTGATTATTACGACTTAGTGTAGCAACCAACAATGGCTGAGAGACATTTCAACTTGATGTGGTTCGTTTTGCTTCTCAGCTTCATTGTTGTAATTTTAGAAAGTTTTTTGGCGCCCCATCCGAATGATGGAAAAATGAGAGACACTTGACTATTTTTTTTTTTTTTTTTTTGGTTTTCTACTATTGTGTGAGTGTGATATTTCTTCGATATGTTATTGTAGTTGTTGTTGCTGTCGTTGTTTTCTTTATTGCTGCTTATGTATGTCGTCGTTTGGAATCAATTTACACATCAATTTTGCACTTCAATGGAATGTGATAACAATTCAAAGTTGTTTGTCGTCTAGCATTGGTAGAATTTCGACCGGATTGAATGACGAATGAAATGTAATGTAGTGACAGGAAACAAGACAATGACACTTTGTTGTGACGGAAACAGGAGAAAGAAGAAAAAACAAAGCTAGAACAACAAAGTAATGTCGAGAGTCAGGGAGGTCATGGATGAGTTTTAAAGATTTTCAAAATAAAACACAGTACCTTAGCAAAGCACCCGCATTGTGTTTGCAGGAAAAATTATCAGATATATTCATTAAAATCAGCTTGGTGTTGTTGTAGCGACTAGAAGATGCATATATTTTTATACCCTCCACCATACTATGGAGGGTATATTAATTTTGTCATTCCGTTTGTAACTCCTCGAAATACTCATGTCAGACCCAACAAAGTATATATATTCTTGATCAGCGTAAAGTTCTAAGTCGATTTAGCCATGTCCGTCTGTGTGTCTGTCCGTCTGTCTGTCTGTTGTAATCACGCTATCTTTCGAACAAATTGAGATAGAAGGCTAAAATTTTGCACACATGTATATTTTGCCAGTAGGCAGGTTAAGTTCGTAAATGGGCCATATAGGTCCATGTTATCATATAGCCCCCATATACCGGTACCTCCGGATATTCGGCATTTTGATGATTTTAGAATTTTGATTATTTAACGGAATTGTTTCAAATTTGGCATTTGAAGTTCGAAATGGATACTACAGCCCAAGACAGAAAATTATCTGTGCAGGTCCACGTCTTCGTATGGCCTCCATATTACGGTACCCCCCGATATTCCGAATTTTGATGATTTTAGCGCCATTATTTACCGGAATTGTTTCAAATTTGGTATTTAAAGTTCGTAATGGATACTACATCCTAAGTCAAAAAATGAGTTAAATAGGTCCATGTCTTCATATAGCCCCCATATAACGGTACCCCCCGATATTCGGTATTTTGATGATATTAGCGACGTTATTTAACGAAATCGTTCCAAATTTGGTATTTGAAGTACGTAATAGATACTGCAGCATAAAACAGAAAATGGGCTATGTAGGTCCACGTCTTCGTATAGCCCCCATATACCGTGCTATATTCGGTATTTTGATGATTTTAGCTACAATATAAACAGATTTTTCTTCAAGTTTCGCATTTAAATATTGTAATAACTTATGACAAAAGTTGTCTATGCAGGTACACGTCGTCGTATAGGCATTCAGTATTTTTAACGGATTTTTTTTGGAATTTGCCAAATTTATACCAAATGGTGGAGGGTATTAAAAGTTCGGCCCGGCCGAACTTACAGCTTTTTTACTTGTTTTAGTCTGGTTTGGGTTTTGCTGTCTATGTATTCAAATTCAGAAAATTCGATAAGGCAGGCCGACAGCATCCAAGGTCAAGAAATATATCCACGGCATTCAAATGCTAGGTACTCCTTAGGTATTCTGCCTTGGAATCGAGCCCAATACGATATGAAGCAAATGTATTATTCAGGCCTTATATGGATTCAAAGCAATCGCATTTACTTTTTCACCTCTGGAAAGCGGTTTTTTACCCTGCACTATAGTATGGAGTATAATATACTCTTTGTCAATTCCTTTGTAACACCTCGAAATACAAATTTTAGACCCCACTAAGTATATACTTGGGTTATCAGCATGAATTTCTATGGCGATTTAGCGTGTCGGTCCGTCTGTGGAAATCACTCTAGCTTACAAACGAAATGAAGTAGGTTAAACAAGTAAAAAAGCAGTAAGTTCGGCCGAGCCGAACTTTGAATACCCTCCTCCATTTGGAACGAATTAGAAAATATTCAAAAAAATAAAATCCATTGAAAATTCTTTTAAAATCTTTAAAATACCTAATATTGCGCTATTGTGGACCTATATAGACAAATCTATGTCTGGGCGTAAAGTACTCACAAGGAACTTCTTGTGTGGATTTTCAGATAATTCCTTTGGGAAATGTGGCTAAAATCATCAAAATACCGAATATCGGGGGGTACCGTTATATGGGGGATATACGATATCGTGGACCTGTAAAGACAATTCTCTCTCAGGGGGTAAAGTACTCACAAGGAACTACTTGTGTGGATTTTCAGACAATTCCATTGAAAAACGTGGCTAACATCATCAAAATACCGAATATCGGGGGGTACAGTTATATTGGGGATATACGATATCGTGGACCTATATAGACAATTCTCTGCCGAGGTATAAAGTACCCACAAGGAACTCCTTGTGTGGATTTTCAGACAATTCCGTTGAAAAATGTGGGTAACCGTTATATGGGGGATATACGATATCGTGGACCTGTATAGACAATTCTCTCTCAGGGGGTAAAGTACGCGCAAGAAACTACTTGTGTGGATTTTAAGACAATACCATTGAAAAATGTGGCTAACATCATCAAAATACCGAATATCGGGGGTACTGTTATATGGGGGCTATACGATAGCGTGGACCGATATGGCCCATCTTCGAACTTGACCTGCCTGCAGACAAAAGAGAGATCTGTGCAAAATTTTAGCTTCCTATCTTAATTCGTTTAGACTGTAGCGTGATTACAACAGACGGACAGACGGACGAAGAGGGCTAAATCGTCTTAGAATTTTACGCTGATCAAGAATATATATACTTTGTTGGGTTAAAAATGATTATTTCGATGAGGTGCAAACGGAATGACGAACTTAATATACCCTCCATTCTTTTTTGGTGGTGGGTATAAAAATTGCATATACAGGTACAGGTCGAGGTCCATGTCTAGGTCTTCGTCTTTTTGAAATTCTACTTGGAACTGGAGATATAGCATAAGTATCGGAGGTTCCTCTCAGAAATTTAGATTTGATATGCACATCTCTATTGATCGATTACAGATACAGTCTCCAAATTTGGAATGAATGACGGGATTTTATTAGAAAAACGTGTCAAATTATATTTAAATCGGTTCAGATTTAGATATAGCTTCCATATATATTTCGTTTATATGATGCTCCAAACACGATATGTATGTTCTATTTTAATGAAATTTGGAATGTGTGACGGAATTTGTTCGGAAAATAAATTTGCTAAATCACATGGAAATCGGTACAGATTTTGATATAGATCCCATATATATTTTCGACCGAGTTCGATTATTTGATGCCCCAATCACGATACGTATGTCCGATTCCAATGAAATTCGGCGTGATTAACTAAATTTGGTACAAAAATAAATTTGTCAAATTAATTAGAAATCGATTAAAATTTGGATATAGCTCCCACATATATATTCTCGGCCGATTTCACATATTTGATGCGCCAAACACGGTATGTATTCCCAATTTCAATGAAATATAAAAGGAATTTGGTGTAAAAGTAAATTTTGTCAAATTTTATTAAAATCGTTTCAGATTGGCATACGATTTCATTAAAAAGCATTGACCCACAACGTCTTAGCAATAGTATAAGGCTAACATTAAAAAAAAAAGTACACAACAATGAAATTGTGGATACGATTATTACGGAGAAGTATGTTGCTACCTCGAATTCTCTAATTGCAACATATATGCCACTCAACTTCAAAAGATTGTATATTACGGCACGCTTGGCATTTGCTATGAAATCAGTAAATCCGAAGGACAAACACTGCGTGTGTGCGGAGCAAATTTGTCATGTTCCTACTTTTCTCATGGTCAGCTGTTCCTGGCATGTTCACGCGTTGGGAAACCGAGCTATTTGTTTGTTTACGGATAAGTGATAAGATTAGTATTTTTTAATATTAATTAATATTCATATAATTAATATTCATGTATAAAACCTTGAATGCATGTAAAAGCGAAAGGAGTATCGAAGCGGGCTCAGCTGGAAGTAGATACAAATCATTTATTCCAAATGACGAATTTAGTTTTTTCAATTAATCTCCGTTTTTTTGTGATTTCACCTCTCTGTGCGACGGTTTGCATTCATAATCGAATGAAACCAATTTATGGAAGCTATATCATATTATAAGGTACTTTTCTGCGAATTATACTCTGCGTACCAAATATCATTGCAATACAGGCTATATTATCGTCAAGAAAAATTTAAAATCGAATAATACATACATGGTGAGATGAAAAAACTGCAACCAACTTGAGACTGCTGTCATTTCTGAGCAACTCGTCCGACAGCAGTTAAAATTATTCCAGTGACAGCTCATTATATTATTATCAAACGCACAAAAGCATTTTGGTGAGAATTTTCCAGAAAAAAAGTTATTCGTGATGGAATTAAAGCGTGATAGTGTGATTTCTTTATATTTGGCTGAAAACCCACAAGTGGCTAACGTTAGAGCACTTTAGCATTTAAATGTGAATAAATCTTTTGTGTCTCGTACCATCGCTCGTTACCGTGATACTGGTAGCGTGGCCCAACGTCAAGGAAGTAGACGGGAGAAAACAGCAAAATCAGCAGAAATGGTTCGAAAAGTAAAGAAACCCGCGTCGCAATGGCCGAAAAATGGCTCGTGAGCTGAACACATTGCAATATTCCATTCGGCAAATATTGAAAAGTGAGCTCGAGGTAAAGCCATTGAAATTCCAAAAAGTGCAAGTGCAAGAACTTATACCGTAACATAAAGAAAATAGACTCAAAAGAGCTAAAGAGTTGCTTCGCTTGACCGAAAGTGGTGAACTGCCGAATTTGCTTTTCTCCGATAAGAAAACTTTCGTTGTCCAGCAGTTTGTAAACAAACAAAATGAATGTGTTTACTTGCCAAAGAGGTCAGCTGAAAATGTTCACCTTCGGTTGGCCACCAGAACTCAAGGGCCAGCCATGGTGATGGTTTGGGCCGCCATAACAGCCGATGGTCGATCTCCGCTCGTATTAATGGACCATCAGAATAAATGCCGAATATTATGGCGAAAATATGCTGGAGGGTGTATTAAGCCTTGGACACGCAAACATTTTGGCCCCAGACCTTGGACATTCCAACTGGACTCAGGTCCATCGCACTCAGCACGCGCCACCCAAGAATGGTTACAAAATAAGGTTCCTCGCTTCATTTCCAGCGCACAATGGCCACCAAAATCTCCGGATACCAATCCGTTGGACTATTGTGTCTGGACTATTTTGGAAAGCAAGGTTGGCACTAGAAAATACCAAAGTATCGATCACCTCAGCGCTTCGCCAGGAATGGGTTAAAGTATCGCAGTGCAACATTCGGACAGGTTGTGACGGTTTCATTGGCCGTTTGAAGGCCATAAATCGTGCCAAAGGTGGCCAAATTCGAACAAATCTAAACATATTCTAAAATTTGATGTTATTTCCGACATTTTTTGCTTTCATTCAATATTTGAATTCAAACATTTTTTTGCTTTCTTTTTTTAATTCTTTCATTTAAAAAAAAAATGTAAGAAGTAAAGAAAGTCTTAAAGTCGGGCGGGGCCGACTTTATGATACCCTACACCACTTTGCTAATTTAGTAGAGCTGCGCATAACAATTAAAAGTTTTTATGGGAGAATTCAATCATACACGCTATGATTATAATTATAGTTTAAAGTTCAAGGGACAAAATATGCCGAAGCATTTGTATCATTTAAATTCGGACTTGTATTGCCCATTTGGTGCACAGTTAATTTGAAATCGGATAAAAATATAAATGGGAGCTATATCCAAATCGGAACCGATCTCGATTAAATTTGGCAAAGATATTTCTGAGCTGTATTTGATATATTTCCCTGAATATCGTTGTTACGAAGTGCATATTACGGCTGTGGGTAACAAATATGACAAATCGGATGAACAGTATGTATGGAGGCTATAGCTATTTCTGAACCGATCTTCACCAAATTTGACACACTAGCTTCTAGACTCAATTCGGTCGTAAGTGCCGTCATCTCATTTGGGCAAATATTAGACGTTTGGTGCACAATCCAAGTTAAATCGGACGAAGTTATATATGGAAGCTATATCCAAATCTGAACCGATCGCGATAAAAATTAGCAAATGTATTTCTGAGCTGTATTTGATATATTTCCCCAAATATTGTTGTTACAGAGTGAATATTACGGCTGCGGAGGACAAAAATAACATATCGGATGAACAATATATATTGGAGCTATAGCTATATCTGAACCGATTTCGGCATACTTATTTTCAGGTCCAATCTGATCGTACGTGCAAAATTCCATACTATTCGGACTGATATTACACGTTTGGTGCTCAATAAAAGGTAAATCGGACGAAGATATATATGGGAGCTATATCTAAATTTTGACCGATTATCTCCAATTTCAATAGGGTTCGTCCTTGGGCCAAACAAATGATTTGTGGAAATTTTCATCTGGATCGGGCAATAAATGCGAACTGTACTTTGTTTACAAAAATACATGGACAGACGGACGGACGGACATACATAAATCGACTCAGAATGTGATTCTATGCAGATCATCAAAAGGAACTATGGTTCTATTTCGTTTCCTTTTGCCTGTTACAAACAAACGGACAAAGACATAATACCCTGACCACCTTGTGGTGTAGGGTATAAAAATTATGTTGTGACTTTGTTGCAGTTGGGACTGAATGTGTCAAAATCCTATTTGTCGGATATTACTCTTTGTTTGCACAAAAAATTTAAAATCGGTTGAGATATAAGGAGCTATATCCAAATTTGTACCGATCTTGCATATTATTAAACAAATGCATTTCCAGAATGTATTTGACACGTTGCTGTGAACATAATTATGATGGAAATCGAAAAAAAAATATCTGTGAGAGCTGTAGCTATATCTGAAACGATTTTCACCAAATTTGGCATTCATGGTTCTAAGCTAAAATCAGTTGCATGTGCCAAAATCCATCCAAATTTGGCTGATTTGCACATTTTGGTGCACAACATCTGAACATCTGAACTGATTATCATCAATTTCAATAGCGTTCGTCCTCGAGCCAAACTTATGCAGTGTGCAAAATCTAACAAGAAATGAAACGACCTGTACTTTGCTTATAAAAAATTATTCTATGTAGATAACCAAAAAAGAACTATGAGTTTCCTTCTGCAAGTAACAAAACTTTTAAAATTCATTTTTTAACAATTCTTCTCAATTTACTAATTACTTAAACCCAAACAAATGACCATGACATTTAAATTTCATATCCATTAAAAAACACCTCTTTGTCGCCGACACCGACACCATCTCACCTCAACGGTTATTGCTGCCGTGATTAAATGTCCCTTTAATGCTCACCTAAGCGTAACGGTGGTGTTGCCCCCGCTCTTCTTTTGTTTGTTGTTATCGTAATTTTACATATTTTTTTTTTCTCTTATTCGGTCTCCTCGGTCGGCAATGCCACGGGGAAAAGGTCAATTACAACGAACATTAAAGATTATAAAATGTTTGTGTCCTGTAATTCCGGATACCATTTTAGATCATGTTTTTTATCTGTTTTATTTTTTGTTCTCTTCAGTTTCAAATTTACTGCCGGTCCGTTGCTCGGTGCACACCGGTGTGTATGCCAGTGTGTCCGGTGTGACAGTGATGAAGAACGGTTTCAGCTGGGATTTGAGGAAAGGAAAAAAGCGTGTAACAGTGAAAATGAAATTAAAAAGGCATTTCATTAAAATTTCATTCAAATGATGAGCCATTTTTTTGCAGATTTCGTTGTAAACGTTTTCATTTCTTTTTCCCTGTAGTTGTTGTTGCCGCTGCTGCTGCCGTTGTTGTTATCCTTGTGTCCCCAGCCAACACAAATGACCTTTTCCCCAATGGAGTTGCAATTGATTTAGTAATTAATTTAATTCAGCTATAAATTTAACGGCAAAACAGTGATTACATTTGTCTGTCAACCGACAGACACAACCGGCCAACAATCAGATTGTCTGTCTATATGCTTATGTGTGTGTGTGTGTCTGTGAGTTTGTATTTTGCACTGCTGTGATTTGCACAGAATGTACAAAATTAAAATCACATCAAATTGTCACATAATTACAGCATAATGAAGTGAGAGCTTTTTAATGTGATCTATGTTTTGTTGTTGTTTTTTTTCTACTGACAGTTATCTTTTTTTATTTGGTTGTAAAAACAGGGTCCATCGGTAATTAAACAAATTTCGTTAAATTGATTTGGGAGCTACATAAAATTTTGATTACTTCTAATGACAGCAAATAGTGATTATTTTTTGGGTTATTTAGATGTAAATGTAATTATTTGGCCTAGAATTAAATGGGGAAATAGAAATATATAATTATAAAGGCAATGGTGTGGATATATAGAGAATGGTAGATGGAAATATGTTTTAAAACCAGTAAAGAAAGTCTTAAAGTCGGCGGGGGGCGACTTTATGATACCCTACACCACTTTGCTAATTTAGTAGAGCTCCGCATAACAATTAAAAATTCATACACGCTATGATTATAATTTAAGTTTCAAAGGACTGAATATGCCGAAGCATTTGTACCTTTTAAATTAGGACTTGTATTACCCATTTGGTGCACAATTAACTTGAAATCGGATAAAGATATATATGGGAGCTATATCCAAATCGGAACCGATCTCAATAAAATTTGACAAAGATATTTCTGAGCTGTATTTGATATTTCCCTGATTTCCCTGAAAATCGTCGATATGGAGCGCATATTACAGCTGTGGGTAACAAATATAACAAATCGGATGAAGAGTATATACGGGAGCTATAGCTATATCTGAACCGATCTTCACCAAATTTGACACGCTAGCTTCTAGACTCAATTCGGTCGTAAGTGCCAAATTCCATCCTATTTAGACAAATATTAGACGTTTGGTGCACAATAAAAGATAAATCGGACGAGGTTATATATGGGAGCTATATCCAAATCTGAACCGATCTCGATAAAATTTGACAAAGATATTTCTGAGCTGTATTTGATATATTTCCCCAAATATTGTTGTTGCAGAGTGCATATTACGGCTGCGGAGGGCAAAAATAACAAATCGGATGAACAATATATATGGGAGCTATAGCTATATCTGAACCGATTTCGATCAAATTTGGCATACTTATTTTTAGGCATAATCTGGTTGTATGTGCAAAATTCCATACCATTCGGCCTGATATTACACGTTTGGTACACAATAAAAGGCAAATCAGACGAAGATATTTATGGGAGCTATATCTAAGTTTCGACCGATTATCTCCATTTTCAATAGGGTTCGTCCTTGGGCCAAGCAAATGATCTGTGCAAATTTTCATCTGGATCGGGCAATAAATGCGACCTGTACTTTGTTTACAAAAATACATGGACAGAAGGACGGACAGACGGACGGACGGACATGCATAAATCGACTCAGAATGTGATTCTATGCAGATCATCAAAAGGAACTATGGGTCTATCTCGTTTCCTTTTGCCTGTTACAAACAAATGCACAAAGACATAATACCCTGACCACCTTGTGGTGTAGGGTATAAAAACAGTAATTAGAAATATCGGACGGGGCGGACTATACAGGGTGATATGAAACTGCAACCAACTTCAGACTGCTGTCATTTCTAAGAAACTCTTCCAACAGCTGTTAAAAATATTCCAGTGACAGCTCGTTATATTGTTTACAAGCGTACAAAAGCATTTTAGTGAGAATTTTCCAGAAAAAAAAATTATTTGTGATGCAATTCAAGTGTGATAATGTGATTTCTTCATATTTGGCTGGTAAACCACAAGTGGCTATCGTTAGAGCACTCCAGCATTTAAATGAGAATAAATCTATTGTATCTCGCAACATTGCTCGTTACTGGTAGCGTAGCCAGACTTCAAGGAAGTAGCGGAAGAAAACAGAAACATCTACCGAAATGGTTCGAAAAGTAAAGAAGCGGTTTGATCGAAACCGGCGTTGCAGTGTCCGAAAAATTACTCGTGAGCTGAATATATCGCAATATTCCGTTCGGCAAATATTGAAAAATGACCTCGGAGTAAACCTATTGAAGGGTGTATTAAATCCTTGGCACGCAAACATTTTGGCCGCAGAACTTGGACATGGTATACTCAGAACCATCGCACTCAGCACGTGCCACCCAATAATGGTTACAAAATGGGGTTCCTCGCTTCATTTCCAGCGCACAATGGCCACCAAAATTTCCGGATACCAATCCGTTGGACTATTGTATTGTATTTTGGAGTATTTTGGAAAGCAAGGTTGGCACTAAAAATACCAAAGTGTCGATCAACTCAAGCAAGTGCTTCGCCGTGAATGGGCCGAAATAGCGCAGAGCGAAATTCGGGCAGCGTGTGACGGTTTCATGGGCCGTTTGAAGGCCTTAATTCGTGCCAAAGGTGACCAATTCGAACAAATCTTACTAATTCTAAAATTTTATGCTATTTCCGATATTTTTGGCTTTTTCAATAAAATTAAAAAAATGTAAAAATTATAGCGTTTGACTTTGTTGCAGTTTTTTTATCTCACCCTGTATATGGGAACTATATCTAAGTTTGAACTTCATGTTTAGCATAATTTAGTATCTTACTAGCACCAAAAGCACAGTTTTTAATAGCTCTTAGTACGTTTGATGGTAGGAAATTCCCCTAATGGCAAAATATCTAATATCCCACATCAATAGCAATCCACATGCAAAATTGATGGTTTTGCTCTAAAAGAAACACATTTTATTCCAAAAACAACATTTTTATACCCTCCACCAAAAAAAGTATGGAGGGTATATTAAGTTCGTCATTCCGTTTGTAACTCATCGAAATAATCATTTTAGACCCAACAAAGTATATATATTCTTGATCAGCGTAAAATTCTAAGACGATTTAACCCTATCCGTCCGTCTGTCTGTCTGTCCGTCTGGTCGTCCGTCCGTCGGTTGTAATCACGCTACAGTCTAAACGAGTTAAGATAGGAAGCTAAAACACAGATCTGCACAGATCTCTCGTTTGTCTGCAGGCATGGCTATATCTAATATGGGCTATATCGGTCCACGAAATCGTATAGCCCCCATATAACGGTACCCCCGATATTCGGTATTTTGATGATGTTAGCCACATTTTTTATCGGAATTGTCTGAACGTCATATAACGGTACCCCCTATATTCGGTATTTTGATGTTTTTAGTCATATTTTTCAACGGACAGAGAATTCTCTATATAGGTTAACGATAACGTATAGCTCCCATATAACGATACCCCGCGATATTCGGTATATTGAAATTACATAAGGAGTTCCTTGTGGGTACTTTACACGCAGATTGTCTTTATAGGTCCACAATATCGTATCGGCACCTTCCTACATTAGATATTTTAAAAATTTTAAAAGAATTTTTAATGGATTTTATTTTTTTGAAAATTTTCTAATTCGCTCCAAATTCAAAGTTCCCGGCCCGACCGAACTTACTGATTTTTTACTTGTTAGTATCTTCTTTAGTTTGAGTCTCAGAAGTGACAAATTTTAGGCTTCTTGACTTAACCGTTTCTTCTGGGTTTCGATGAGGCAATTAGTCACACAACTTTTACATTATTATATGACCACATTTTGGATCTCTAACTCCAAAGTCCAACAGTAACTTACCCTTAATGTAAGGAATTTGGCAAAAAATAGCACTTTTAGTACTTTTTAGTACCATACATAAATGTATCAAATTTTAATGTTTTTGTTTTGGTAGTTTTTGGAACATTTTAGTACGTATTTTAAGGTTTCAGACTTGTCCGTTTCTTCTGAGCCTTGATGAGGTAATCAGTCACTAATCTTTTACAACAGGCAGAATTATGTGGATGACCAATGTTTGAAGAAGGACTAATTTAAACGTGTAACACGCAGGCTAATTTAAATTTTTTAAGGATTTTGTATCATTTATGAAAATGTATGAACATTTAAAAACAATTTATAATAATTTGGAATTAAAAACAAGTAAGCAAAGGCTATAGTCGTGCGGGGCCGACCATGTGATACCCTAAAACTCTACAATATGTTAGAAGTTCCCTTATGTCCAAATCCATTTTAGGAGATTTTTTTTAGAACAGTGTGGCTTGTTTGTTCGGGTTACCGTAGTATTTTGTTGTTGCAAAATGGTCAGGCTTATCCCTTTATTGTTGTTTTTATAAAAACAACGTTTTTGTATTTTTAAAATAACTTATTTTTAAAATAACTTCTGGGGAGAATATCCCAGACAAAAAACAAGGGAACTGATGAGGATTGGTGGCTCTTTCCGAAACCTAGGTATTCCCTGCCTTACCCCCTGGTAAACATTACCATCGTTCTCCACTAATAAACAAACGTTGTTTTTATAAAAACAACAATAAAGGGATAAGCCTGACCATTTTGCAACAACAAAATACTACGGTAACCCGAACAAACAAGCCACACTGTTCTAAAAAAAATCTCCTAAAATGGATTTGGACATAAGGGAACTTCTAACATATTGTAGAGTTTTAGGGTATCACATGGTCGGCCCCGCACGACTATAGCCTTTGCTTACTTGTTTTTAATTCCAAATTATTATAAATTGTTTTTAAATGTTCATACATTTTCATAAATGATACAAAATCCTTAAAAAATTTAAATTAGCCTGCGTGTTACACGTTTAAATTAGTCCTTCTTCAAACATTGGTCATCCACATAATTCTGCCTGTTGTAAAAGATTAGTGACTGATTACCTCATCAAGGCTCAGAAGAAACGGACAAGTCTGAAACCTTAAAATACGTACTAAAATGTTCCAAAAACTACCAAAACAAAAACATTAAAATTTGATACATTTATGTATGGTACTAAAAAGTACTAAAAGTGCTATTTTTTGCCAAATTCCTTACATTAAGGGTAAGTTACTGTTGGACTTTGGAGTTAGAGATCCAAAATGTGGTCATATAATAATGTAAAAGTTGTGTGACTAATTGCCTCATCGAAACCCAGAAGAAACGGTTAAGTCAAGAAGCCTAAAATTTGTCACTTCTGAGACTCAAACTAAAGAAGATACTAACAAGTAAAAAATCAGTAAGTTCGGTCGGGCCGGGAACTTTGAATTTGGAGCGAATTAGAAAATTTTCAAAAAAATAAAATCCATTAAAAATTCTTTTAAAATTTTTAAAATATCTAATGTAGGAAGGTGCCGATACGATATTGTGGACCTATAAAGACAATCTGCGTGTAAAGTACCCACAAGGAACTCCTTATGTAATTTCAATATACCGAATATCGCGGGGTATCGTTATATGGGAGCTATACGTTATCGTTAACCTATATAGAGAATTCTCTGTCCGTTGAAAAATATGACTAAAAACATCAAAATACCGAATATAGGGGGTACCGTTATATGACGTTCAGACAATTCCGATAAAAAATGTGGCTAACATCATCAAAATACCGAATATCGGGGGTACCGTTATATGGGGGCTATACGATTTCGTGGACCGATATAGCCCATATTAGATATAGCCATGCCTGCAGACAAACGAGAGATCTGTGCAGATCTGTGTTTTAGCTTCCTATCTTAACTCGTTTAGACTGTAGCGTGATTACAACCGACGGACGGACGACCAGACGGACAGACAGACAGACGGACGGATAGGGTTAAATCGTCTTAGAATTTTACGCTGATCAAGAATATATATACTTTGTTGGGTCTAAAATGATTATTTCGATGAGTTACAAACGGAATGACGAACTTAATATACCCTCCATACTTTTTTTGGTGGAGGGTATAAAAATGTTGTTTTTGGAATAAAATGTGTTTCTTTTAGAGCAAAACCATCAATTTTGCATGTGGATTGCTATTGATGTGGGATATTAGATATTTTGCCATTAGGGGAATTTCCTACCATCAAACGTACTAAGAGCTATTAAAAACTGTGCTTTTGGTGCTAGTAAGATACTAAATTATGCTAAACATGAAGTTCAAACTTAGATATAGTTCCCATATACAGGGTGAGATAAAAAAACTGCAACAAAGTCAAACGCTATAATTTTTACATTTTTTTAATTTTATTGAAAAAGCCAAAAATATCGGAAATAGCATAAAATTTTAGAATTAGTAAGATTTGTTCGAATTGGTCACCTTTGGCACGAATTAAGGCCTTCAAACGGCCCATGAAACCGTCACACGCTGCCCGAATTTCGCTCTGCGCTATTTCGGCCCATTCACGGCGAAGCACTTGCTTGAGTTGATCGACACTTTGGTATTTTTAGTGCCAACCTTGCTTTCCAAAATACTCCAAAATACAATACAATAGTCCAACGGATTGGTATCCGGAAATTTTGGTGGCCATTGTGCGCTGGAAATGAAGCGAGGAACCCCATTTTGTAACCATTATTGGGTGGCACGTGCTGAGTGCGATGGTTCTGAGTATACCATGTCCAAGTTCTGCGGCCAAAATGTTTGCGTGCCAAGGATTTAATACACCCTTCAATAGGTTTACTCCGAGGTCATTTTTCAATATTTGCCGAACGGAATATTGCGATATATTCAGCTCACGAGTAATTTTCGGACACTGCAACGCCGGTTTCGATCAAACCGCTTCTTTACTTTTCGAACCATTTCGGTAGATGTTTCTGTTTTCTTCCGCTACTTCCTTGAAGTCTGGCTACGCTACCAGTAACGAGCAATGTTGCGAGATACAATAGATTTATTCTCATTTAAATGCTGGAGTGCTCTAACGATAGCCACTTGTGGTTTACCAGCCAAATATGAAGAAATCACATTATCACACTTGAATTGCATCACAAATAATTTTTTTTTCTGGAAAATTCTCACTAAAATGCTTTTGTACGCTTGTAAACAATATAACGAGCTGTCACTGGAATATTTTTAACAGCTGTTGGAAGAGTTTCTTAGAAATGACAGCAGTCTGAAGTTGGTTGCAGTTTCATATCACCCTGTATAGTCCGCCCCGTCCGATATTTCTAATTACTGTTTTTATACCCTACACCACAAGGTGGTCAGGGTATTATGTCTTTGTGCATTCCCCACTCCCCAGAAGTTATTTTAAAAATAACTTCTATGACAAAACTATGCTAATTTTTGAAACTATGCTAATATAATCCAAAGGTCATCCAAAATGCTAGACTTTTTCCTGTCCTTAACGCTCTTCTCAGGCGTGTCGAATGGCTTCAATTGTGTGATCAGGAATTTTTTTCTGTTTTTGGTTCATGTGAACCCCTAATATTTTGCGATCATCTCCAAAAGCAGGATGCCAATCTGTATCTCCAAATTTAGACTCATCTATATGATTTTCTTGTCTTGCTATATTTTTCAACGAAATCGGCATAAAAAAGACAGAAGTTCGCCTTTTGTGTATTTCGGATATCGCCTGTAAGAAATGTTGGTATTTTTCAGACAGAAATAGTGGTCCATTCTACCTGCTGTCCTAAACTCTAACTTCATGCGAGATTTCGTGTTCTTTGGTTTCTATTTGTGACCTTTATTACGGCTGCAAAATCAGGAATATTTTTAAATTGTTGGTCCATTTCAACCTCTAAATATATTGCGGACATCTTTGAAAACGATTGACTTAGCCCTTCTGAGCCTAATCCTACCCTTGTGAACATTTTCATGAGGATCGCACGATAATTGCAATATGTATATAATAACCCCAACCTGTGTTGTAAGATGAAAAAATATTTCAAAATATACACTTCAATATTATAAGTCAAATTGAAAAAATCGCATGCGATAAAAAATATGAAAAAAATAAAAAATGTCACAAAATACAACAAAATCTATATTAACATCATTATTGGCATCTTTTTTTCAAAATCGCTCCAGCCATTCTGTAGATATAAGCATTCTAGCTAACATCCCATTGCTTTGTATATATATTGTATATATTTCGCTATATATATCCGATATTTTTACTGTCGGCATCTACGTGACGGTCAGAATTGACCTGTTCGTCTACTTGTGATTTCGCCGGCATTAAAAATATTCGATTTCGCCGGCATTAAAATATATTATAAATATTTAATGAAAAATTTGACTTTTATTTAATTCAAATTTTATGGTCTATTTCAACCACTAAATATTACCCGATGACCATCAAAATTGGAAGGCTTCTGCCCAGCCCAAAGATCTAGCCCCATGCTAACTTTCGCTTCGATTGGTCTATAATTGTGACCTTTCAGTCTTTGGTCCATTTCAACCCATAAATATTATGCGATCATCTTCAAAAAAATAGGGTAGAACCCTACCCTGACCGTAACCCCACCTACATTTTAAATTTCGTGAGGATCGGGCCATAATTGCGACCTGTAGAATGATTACAAATTAAAATGGACAAACGGACAGACGGACGGACGGACATACATAGGTAGATCGGCTCAGCTCGACGAGATAGGAAGATCTATATATACTTTCTTATGTGGGAAATCAATATTTCGTGGTGTTACATATTTTTTGGCCCAATCAAACTTATAATACCCCCATCACATAGTGTTGTAGGGTATAAGTATACGATTTCTTCCTTTGTTCCAGGCAAGGTTTTGTTTTAATAACTCGAGTATATGTAGTAAGTATTCTACGATTGTAATTTTATATATCTCGAAAAAATAATTTCCTAAACATTTTTTAAGCTTCCTGGTACAATTCAGGCTCCATCTAATTTAGGAGAAATTAAATATTTTCTCCGCACATTTTTATCAAAAACACGAAGTATCAAATAAGTTGATGGCTTTGGTAATTCGTACTGAAACAGGTACTGAGACTTACTAATAGCAGTGTTTAGACTAAAATTATATATTTAAGCTCGAGATTTTTTCAAATTTTTCAAAATTTTCAAATTTTTTCAAATGCTATATGAAAGTCGCTATTGATGCGAAATAGTAGGTAAAAGGTTGGTTTTGGAATTCTGACAGAAATATGTTTGAAGAAGGGCTAATTTAAATGCCCCAACCACTGTTGTGGAAATACAAAAAGGAGACAATGTGCAAATGTTGATCCAAAATCAAGTAGTCTGTTGGACAAATCGCACCAGGCAGCCAGACGGACGGATATGAATGTCCAGAATCTAATTTTGTTCAAAAAAAACATAGAATCTTAACCCGTAATTATGATGAAGCCACAAGCCTATTCGAAATTTTGTCTCAATATAAACATTAAGGAAATTCGTAACAATTATTTTAAAACAAAAAAGTTGGAGCAAAATCATATTATCCTTTCTCTTTCTGTGCAAAAAATATATTATATATAATTCCAACCTTTCGTGGGGGAGGTATCAGAAGGAGTGGACCGATATTGCCCATCTCCGAACTCTATCTAAGTTTGACCAAAATATTACGATATACAATGTTTGGACCAAATTGGATACACCCTTCAAGAGTTATTATGCGCAGCAGATAGACGGATGGACGGACATCGCTAGATCGACTCCAAATGTTCTGAAATGGATTTGGCCCAAAAAGACCTAGGGTCTAAGACCATTATTTCGACTAGGCACATTTTGACGTTATCTAAATGAGATATACCCTCTCTTGCCATATGACTGAGGGCATAAAAATGTTTCCATATACATAACTCAAATGTTCTTTGTGAATTGGTCAATTAGATTCCTTTGCAGGACATTAAAATCTGTTGCTCATGAAATTTTCCACGATTTCAAAACAATCAGCATCAAAACGTGCGCGGAAAAAAAGGAAACAATTCCAAAACCCAAAACGCCACTAAAATATTTAAACATTTTTAAAATGTCACTTTGAGTGAAACATAAGAACTGTTAAAACCCCCCAACAACAACGACAATGGAACGAAATTACTGATGACCAAGCGGCCGTCCGTCGGTTCCTTCAAAGAAGCCACAATAACAAAATTTCGCCTTTTTCCCAGCATGCTCAAATCAAATGAAAACAACATTACGAAAGTCCTGGTTGACTAAATGACTAACGGTCGGTCGGACACACTCTTGCCTTGGCAGCTTTCTCTCTCATTTTGCCTTTGTTGTTGTTGTTGTGTGTCATCGTTAAGCAATTTCACTGAAATAACAAAATAATAAAGTCAATGTCATGAGCCTGTGTAAAGAGCTTTTCTTATGACGAGGGTTGGACGCAGGACAACAGTCAAAGTCAGAGATACTCGTTCATCATAAAACACACAGCCTCCTCCTCCAGTGAACGAATCTTCAGTTTTTTCAGCGTTTTTTTTTTTCATATCCTGACTAAAGCTTAAGGCCAAACACGCTATGGACTTTATGGGCCGCCTGAAACGCTATTGTCGCTATCATTGTCGCTTGTTGCTGGCAGCCTGCTTGCTAGCCAGCCCAAATGTTGGCTTTGTTTGTTTTTCGTAAATTGTCGCTGATATTGCTAAAGGATAAAGGTGATGGGTGGTGGGAGGTGGGAGGTGTTGGGTGGCAATGAAATTGTTGCTGTTATGTTTTATGTTTGTCATGAGACAGGCCATTATGTGTTTGTTGCCGTTATTGCTACTGCTGCCGTTGCCATTGCCATTGCTGGTGTTCATGCTGTTGCTATGCCTCGGTGGCCCTCTTGTTGGCAGTGTCCATTCTCTGCGGCAAGTAAATGAATCGTAAATTCACACCAATTATGCGGGTAAACATAAACTGAATTTGCATGCGATTAATTTCGTTGTTGTTTTTTGCAAGTTTTTTTTTTTTTGGTCGTTGACAGGCTGGTGTAGAGTGTGATTTTTGGCGGGACTTGTTTTGCGGGAGGCTGATATTGGGTGTTCCCTTTTCGCTGCTGTTGTTCTCGTTGCTCGTTTATGCCCAGTTGGCAGTGAATTTGCGTTTTGGTGACTAAAATATTCACAATTTATATGTGGTGGCTGTCTTTATTGCCATTGTTGTTGTTGATTATGTTGCCCGAAATGTTGTTAGCTGACTGGCAGTCATTGTTGGTGGCTTTGTTGACATAGCAGGATATAATAGGTTTAATGCCAAAAAATAATAGTCAATGACTATAAAGTTTTTTTACTTGCCTCTATGTAAACATCAGAACCCATAGCAGCCCAACACCAACTCGCAAACACACAAACACCCACACTCTGCCAACAGTAGTTTATGGTACTGGTCCTGGTGACAGACCTTAAAATGATAATCATAAACCAACATCGGCCACAAAAGTGTTACACGTGTGAAGTGATGGTTGAATTAAATTTTGCAGGGATTTCATTTTAATTTGTAGGATGGGGGAAGCCTTTGGGGGTGGCATATTGAAAATAGTACCATTTTTTACCCTCTACCATAGTATGGAGGGTATATTAAGTTTGTCATTGCGTTTGTAACACTTCGAAATATACATCTTAGACCCCACAAAGTATATATGTATATTCTTGATCAGCATAAACTTCTATGACGATTTAGGGATGTCCGTCCGTCTATCCGTCTGTTCGTCTGTCCGTCTGTGGAAATCACTCCAGCTTCCGAACGAAATAAAGTAGATTGATAAAATTTTACTCAAATGTATATTATCTCTGCACTTTGGTATTGAAAATGGGTCATGTAGGTCCATGTTTTGGTATAGCACCCCATATAATGGGGCGACATTATTCACCGGAAATGTTTCAAATTTGGTATTTGAAGTTCGTAATGGATGCTACAGGCTATGACAGAATATTGTATGTGCAGGTCCACGTTTTGGTATAGGCCCATATAATTGTACACCCTTATATTCGGTATTTTGGTGATTTTAGCTACATTATTCACAAATTTTTTTTCAAGTTTCGCATTTGAATATTTTCGTGCTGACCCTAATATAACGGCTACACTCGGTATTTTTAAGATTTTAACAGAATTTTTAAAAGATTTTTTTGAATATTGCCAAATTCCTTCAAAATGATTTTTTTTTTCAAGTTTCGCATTTGAATATTGTCGCAGATTTTAAGAGAATTTTCAAAGCATTTTATTTATTTATTTTTTTTTTTTTAATTGCCAAATTTGTTCCAAATGGTATTCAAAGTTCGGCCCGGTCGAACTTAGCTGCTTTTTACTTGTTATTAGATTGCAAATATAAAAAATTAAAATAAAACTCAAAAAATTTGTTTAATTTATGCTTTTGTTGTTCCAGGTGAGGTTCTGATTTGATAGCCTCGGTATAAGTAGTAAGTATGCTACAATTAAAATTTTAAATCAAACTTTTTAAAGGTCCCTCGCATGCAAGTTCCTTTTGTTGGGTTTGGGATTGCAATATCTAAATGTGGCACGATATTGTCCATTTTCAATTCTAATCAACTTAGGAGTACACAAACATCATTCCGAATTTCGGTCAACAGATGGATTAAAAAAAATTAAAACAGATCTTCCTATCTCGCTGAGCTGAGTATATCCGTAGGGGTTGAAATGGACCAAAAACTAAAAAAGCTTGATTTTGCAGTTGCTATACAGGTCGCAATTATAGACCAATCTACGAAAGTCAGCATGGGGCTAGAGCTTAGGACTTGGTAGAAGCCTTCCAATTTTGATGGTCATCGGGTAATATTTAGTGGGTGATATTTAGTGGACCATAACATTTGTATTAAATAAAAGTCAAATTTTCAATTAAATCGCGAATATGTTTAATCCCGACGAATTCACAAATAGAAGGTCAATTCTGACCGTTAGGTATGTGCCGATAGTAAATGTATCAGATATATATAGCGAAATATATACAATGTTTATATACAAAGAATGGGGATGTTAGCTAGAATGCTTATATCTCAAGAATGGCTGGACATAAAAGAATAAAATCTAAAAAAAATCGCATAAAAAGATGCCAATAATTATGCTAATATAGATTTTGTAGTATTTTGTGATGTTTTTATTTTTTTCATATTTTTATCGCATGCGATTTTTGATGTCCGCAATATATTTAGAGATTGAAATAGACCAACAACTAAAAATGTTCCTTTTGCGAAATTTTGCGCGATGTTAGAGTTTAGGACAGCGAGTAGAATGGACTACTACATTTACATTTTGCCGAAACGCTGAGGTGATATCCAAAATACACAAAAAGTCGAACATCTGGCTTTTAATGCTGATTTCGTTGACAAATATAGCCAAATATCATATAGATGAGTGTAAATATGGAGATACAGAGGGGCCTCTTGGTTTTGGAGATGATCGCAATATATTTATTCAAATGAACCAAAAATAGAAAAAAATTCCTTATCACACAAATTAAATTATTTGACACGGAATTTTACATGAGAAGAGAGTTAAGGACAGGGAAGAAGTCTAGCATTTTGGATGACCATTGTAAAATGGACCGTCCGTCTGTCCGTCTGTCCATGTTAATTTGTAATCACTCTACAGGTCGCAATTATGGCCCGATCTTCACGAAATTTAGAATGGAGGTGGGGTTAAGGTCAGAATAGAACCCTATTCCTTTTGAAGATGATCGCATAATATTTAGGGGTTGAAATGGACCAAATACTGAAAAAATGTCGGATTTTGCAGTAGTTATACAGGTCGCAATTATAGACCAATCGACGCGGAAGCCTATCAATTTGGGTGGTCATCTGATAATATTTAGTGGGTAAAATAGACCATATCTTTTTTGTCGAAAAAATTCAACATTTTTCATTAAATCGGGAATATTTTAAATCCCGGCGAAATCACAAAGCCATGACAAGGTTACTTCTGATCTTTACATTGATGTTAACATACAACAAATCGGATATATAGCAAAATATGAGCGATATATATGTCTATCAAAGAAGATATGCTTGAAAAATCTCATATACGTCGAGACCGGCTGAACTGATTTCGACAGTTCTCATTAATTCAGAACGGCCTCTTGGCAGGAAAGAAAAAAACGTTTAAAAAATCGCATAAAAATATCTCTCTAAAGATGAAAATATTGATTTTGTAACATTTTCTCATATATTTTCAATTTTGTCATATTTTTGGCATATTTCCATTTTGTATTAAACATTTGGTAATATTTCTATAGCTAACAAAACTAAGTATTTAGGATATCAGGATATCATATACAGATCGCATTTATGGCCCGATCCTTATGAAATTTTGCATGGGGATAAGATGAGGGTCAAAATAGAAGCCTATTCTTTTTGGAGATGATCGCCATATATTTAGGCGTTAAAATGGACCAAAAAACTACAAAATTGTCAGCAGGTCGTAATTATCGCCCAATCCTTACGCACATTTGAATGGGGGTTACCGGACATTGCAAAAGCCAAGCAGTTTTGGATGGCCATCCAAAAATATTCAATATGTGAAGGAGTTTGCCAACTTTTGTAGGCAAAATACGAAAATGTCCATTCCAGTGACTTTTTGGAGAATTCACAAATACAGGAAAGACGCACTTCTGACTATTTCGTTAACGCTGATTTCGTTGAAGAATATAGTCAAATGTCTGTATCTCATATAGATGCGTTTCAGTCAAAAACCAATAATAAATGTTAATCTTTTGCCACTTCTGAGAGATTATAGGTCTTTGGGAAATATTGGTTCCAGATCTAGGAAGACAATTTAATTACCAATAAATTGGAAATGAGCAAATTCGTTTAAGTTGCTATTATTCGAAAATTAGAGAACGAAACCTGATGGTTTTCTTTTATTATTTGTCACAATATCTTGTGGAATTCTTTCGAGTATCTCGCCTATATAAACTGTATCGTTCATTATAGTGTTGTAGGGTATTCAACGGTCGGCCCCGCTCGACTGTAGCCTTTGCTTACTTGTTTTTTATACAATTATCTTTTAAAGACAAGGGAGCATTTCTGAAAGGTAACTATAAAATATAACTTTTACTTATAAAGGCCAAATATATATTGAATGTAGTTCATTAAGCGGAGAAAATGTTTCGAATCTTGACATGCTTGTCTTGAATTCTAATTAACTTAACTTACTTAACTCCGCAGTGCTTAAATGTAATTACTTTGACTACTTAGAAAATGTGGTTAGAACATTTGAAAACTCGACGTATTTAAATATAACCAATATCTTAAAAAGTTTCTAAAATCGACAGTTACCGGTCTATGATCGTATATTTATAAAGTGATAACAACAGACATTTGGAAGGATGGCAGTAAATCAATGGACAAATTATCTAAAAGTTATAAGGTAGGATGATTCACAACCGGAATGAATGTATATATTTAAGAGTTTAATAGCTGTCACTATTTTTTGAAAAGGTGCATATCCTATATAATATTTGCAGAGAGTATATTACTAACGAAGGACCTGTGCCAGTATCTACAGAAAACAGAAGAGCAGAAGAATATTCACTCAAGTCATGTACAAGCTCTTTTATCAACCGGAAAGATACAATGAACCATTGAACCAAATAAATAAAGTTGCTTAAGCCTCACCCTATTTCTTAAGAAAATATTTACGCCTTTCTTTGTCCGGAGGTCATAAAGAAAGCAATAAAATTTCTTCATTTCACTATTTACATACTTTTGGAATATTTTCATTCTTTTTGAGTTTCTTTCCATTCTTATTTCATATTACTTTTGTAGGAAAGTTCCAAAATTGACAATTGTTATTCAATATTTGTTTATTTACAAATTAATGCAAACCGGTATCCGAACAATTTAACTCTTCAGGTTGAACACAAAAACCCCACAAATTTGAGAGGTTTTGATCTGAGCTACAAAGTTTATTCAACTTTTAACACATATATATATTTTTTTGTTTGGTTTATGTTTTGTTTAAATATGATGGATGAGATTGTGAAAATAAAAGCAACAAAACAAAATGTGTAGGCAGCAGTACAACCGACCGGTAGGCTGGAGCAGCAATCACATCTACATCAATTTAAATAAGTAAATATAAGCATCACCTTCGGTCAAGTCGAATTGAAAATACCCTGCACTTTTAAAATGGAAATAAATCTATCAAATCTTAGAGATTTGTGTCTAAAATGATGAAGTGTATATTTTTTCACTCTCACTCTGTAACTCTCAACCTTATATATCTACATTTTCAGACGTAATTCTAATCATTATACCCTCACCCACATGGGTAGAGAGGGTATATATCATTTGATACGATCAAAACGTGCCTAGTCGAAATAACGGTTTTAGACCCTAGGTCTCTTTGGACCAAATCCGTTTCAGGACCTTTGAAGTCGATCAAGTGATGTCCGTCCGTCTGTCTGTCTGGCTGGCTGGTGCGCACGATAAATCTCGGAGGGAGTATCCGATTTGGTCCAAACATGGTACATCGTAATATTTTTGTCAAACTTAGATGGAGTTCAGAGATGGGCAATATCGGTCCACTCCTTTTGTTACCTCCCCCACAAAAGGTCGAAATTTTCAAAAAATATATTTTCTGCACCGAAAGAGAAACGATAATCCAATTTCGCTCCAACTTTGCAAATCCTAATATTTGCATTAGTTCTAGGTCAGGTGCGAAAATGGACAATATAGGTCCACTCCATCAAGTACCTCCTCCACAAAGCACACTAGGTCAAATGACCACTTTTTCTGTGCGAAAGTCGAATTTCGCAAGGGCGATTTTAGACTGATCATTGTTGCTACCATGTAGGGAATAGTCCAAAATAACATAGACTTCACTTTGTTTTTGTAAAATGTCAAACACCGTTTGACAGCAATCAATCAAAGTTACACTTGTAACACGTTATTGAAAGAATGTTTGCGCATCCTGTTATTTTCTAAATTTTCAAGTGCTTGTTTTTTATCCAGTGGAAATAAATGACTGAAATTTTGAAATGGAAGACAAAATTATAAGTGAGTACTTATGTCCCAGTTAATAAAAAGTGTAGATATCGTTTATTTACAAATATAAATGCTGACTTATTTACATAACCTCAAATTTGTTTGAGTGCTTTTAAATTACGAGTTCATGTAAGCTTTACAAATTTCGGCGAATGTCGGCAGACAAAAAGTAAAAAGAAATGATTCAATTAAGATGTAGTTAATTGATTCTACTTTACTATAAACCGCACCTTTTAGCGCTTTTCAAGAAATATCGTTTTTTCTAAGTTACCATGCTATAACAAAAGGCGAGATGTTTGAAGTTTGGCTGCATGAATGTTCGCAAGAGGAAAATCTTGCTAAGCTTGTCAACTATGTCGTGAACAAAATTGGTGCTGACAGTATTTCCGAAGATGCAATGAAAATCTTGAAAGAAAAAAACGCGTTTGTTCTGCAAATCTTTAACATCAAAATACGAAAAATTGGGAAGAATGCTGACAAATTTAGATTGGATCCGATTTTTTGAGTATATTTTGCATTTGGGCTACAAACTGAACCTACAAAAATGGCAGATCAGAACAGATGAAGACAAAGAAGCAGTTGCGAAAAAAAGGAAAAGGATATTTCAAACTTTTTGCTTTGCTACAGCTGAATTTATTCAAAAATTGTACACTGTACATAAGGTTTTTATACACTAAAAGGAGATAATTGATAGTTCTGTTTTGCCGTTGGTTTTTTTGGGAGACAGTGCTGCTGAATCGCGACATAAAATGTATAAATCAGACAGATTACATTATGCACGTACGAATGACCGCATTAATAGTCTTCGAGATATTTTTCACAGAGCTGCTGATACATCAGTTCCACTGATTTCTACAAAATATTTAAGCAGATGTATTCAACATCAAGAGTCTTTGCAACTACCACCTGAAGTTGTTGAAATGATAATTTCGTTTTATCCAACCCAATAAGTTTATGAAGATGAGACAGGCGACGAAATCAATGAAGATGATACAGGCTAAAAAAGGTCAATTTAACTTATGTTTAGAAAATTAATTACAAATAAATGGCAATTTAGAAGAAGAATAAACAAATATTTCAAACAAAAAAAATTATAGTACTTTTCTCATTACTTACTCAAGATGGTGATTATGTGACTAATTTTAAGGGGGAGGGGGAGATGACTGCTGGCATTGTAAAATGTAGTTGTGGTAGAAAAATCGGTTAATATCTTGTGTCAAAAATCAAAATGATTGCAAAATGTCTTCTAATACCACACGAGCACCTACATTTATCACTTTGACTATTTGAATGTTATGTCATGTATTTTTTGTTTAATTTACTGATTTTACACTTTCTTTAACGCTTGCCTTCATTTTAGTTTGAAATGGTACAATATTTCAGTTGCAATTAATTTCGCACAGAAAAAGTGGTCATTTGACCTAGTGTGCAAAGGGTCAAAATTTTGAATAGTTACAACAAATGTGACGTAAGAGTCCGATTGTCTTCAAATTTCACATATCCAAATATGTTCATAAACCCAAGATCTTGTGTTAGGATGGAATATATGGGTCCACTCCTTCTGGTACCTCCGCCTCAAAAGGTCGAAATTTTGAATATCCATTAAGCTCATAAAACGCGAAGGTAACATCCGATTCCATTTAGACTTGGCACATATGAATACATCTATAATAATACAAAATCTGTTATAAAGAAGGTAAAGATCGGAGGATTCCTTCTGGTACCTTCCCCACAAAGGGTCAAAGTTTTGAATAACCAAAACGTTTATAAATCCGAAATAAGCATCAGGTTCTCTTTATATTCCCCACATCCCATTGTTTATAGTAACATAAGATCAGTTTTAAAAATGGAATATATCGGTCCACTCCAGGTACCTCTCCCACAAATGGTCAAAATTTTGAATAGCCATGAAGCTCATGAAACGCGAAATTAACCTCCAATTGCATTCTGACTTGGTATATCTCAATATTTTCATCAACGCAAGATCTGTAATAAAGATGGTAGAGATTGGGCCATTTTTCTGGTACGTTCTCCTTATAGGGATCACGATTTTGAAAAACAAAATGCTTAAAGAAAGCGAAATAGGTATCAATCTCTCTTCAAATTTCATACGCACAAATATGTTTGCTATATCATATTTTTTTAATTAGGTCCGAAACGAAATGGACAATATTGGCACATTCATTCGGAACCTACTTCATAGAGCGTCAACAATTTGTCGTCAACAATTTGTCAAAATATATTTAAATAATCGAACATTGGCTGGAGGGTTTAAATCTGCCTGCAAAACCGACTGATACTTTTTAACTTGTTTCTATACCCTCCACCATACTATGGAGGGTATATTAACTTTGTCATTCCGTTTGTAACTCCTCGAAATACTCATGTCAGACCCAACAAAGAATATATATTCTTGATCAGAGTAAAATTCTAAGTCGATTTAGCGATGTCTGTCTGTCTGTCTGTCTGTCTGTCCGTCTGTCCGTCTGTCTGTTGTAATCACGCTATCTTTCGAACGAATTGAGATAGAAGGCTAAAATTTTGCACACCTGTTTATTTTTCCAGTAGGCAGGTTAAGTTCGTAAATGGGCCATGTACGTCCACGTTTTCATATAGCCCCCATATAACGGTACCTCCCTATATTCGGTATTTTGATGATTTTTGCGGCATTATTCACCCGAATTGTTTCAATTTACGTATTTAGAGTTCGTAATGGGAACTACAGTCTGTGACAGAAAAATGTCTATGCAGGTCCAGGTCTTCGTATAGCCCCCATATAACGGTACCTCCCAATACTCGGTATTTTAATGATTTTAGCGCCATTATTCACCGGAATTGTTTCAAATTTGGTATTTAAGATTCGTGATGGATACTACAGCCTATAACAGAAAATTATCTATGCAGGTCCAGGTCTTCGTATAGCCCCCATATAACGGTACCTCCCAATATTCGGTATTTTGATGATTTTAGCTCCCTTATTCACCGGAATTGTTTTAAATTACGTAATTAGGGTTCGTAATTGGAACTACAGTCTGAGAAAAATGTCTATGTAGGTCCAGGTCTTCGTATAGGCCCCATATACCAGTACCTCACCATATTCGGCATTTTGCCGATTTTAGGTACAATACCACCGAAATTGTTTGAGATGTGTTATTTAAAGTTTGCAATGGATGCTACAGCCTGCGACAGAAAATTCTGGTTCTTTTTACAGCTAAATATAATCCAATGGTCATTAAAAATGCTAGGATTCTTCCCTGTGCGTAACTCTCTTCTCAGGCCTGTCGATTGTCTTCAATTGTGTGATCGGGACATTTTTTCTGTTTTTGGTTCATTGAACCCCTTAATATTTTGCGATCATCTCCAAAGTCTCATCTATATGATTTGCTTGCCTACGATATTTGGCTATAATCGTCAACGAAATCAGCATAAAAAGCCAGAAGTTCGCCTTTTTGTGTATTTTGGATATAGCATATAAGTTATTTTCAGCTTTTCGGTAGAATGTTAGTATTTTTTTTCACAAAAAAGTGTGGTCCATTGAACTCTAACTTCATTCGAGATTTCGTGTCCTTTGGTTTCTATTTATAACCTTTATAACGGCTGCAAAATCAGGAACGTTTTTAGTTGTTGGTCCATTTCAACCCCTAAATATTATGCGATAATCTCCAAAAGCAATACGCTTCTATTTTGGCTCTAGCCCCACCTCCATTTAAAATTTCGTGAAGATCGGACCATAATTGCCTGTTAAGTGATTACAAATTATTATGGAAAGACGGAAGGACGGACATATATAGTCAGATCGCTCGGCTAGATTTACTTTCATGTGTGGGAAACCAATACTTCGATGTGTTAAATGATTTTGGTTCAATCAAACCCAACAGGGGGCATTATAAAAATCGAATTTCGAATGGAATATTTCGAATTTCAAATTAATTCAAATTAGACAAGTAAAAAAGCTGTAAGTTCGGCCGGGCCGAACTTTGAATACCCTCCACCATTTGGTACAAATTTAACAATTTTCAAAAACAAATAAAATCCCTTAAAAATCTGTTAAAATCTTGAAAATACCTAATGTAGCCGTATATTAGAGCCTATACGACGATGTGGACCTGCATAGGCAACTTTTGTCACAAGCTATTACAATATTCAAATGCGAAACTTGAAAAAAATTAGAAACAATTCCGGTAAATAATGTCGCTAAAATCATGAAAATACCGAAGATCGGGGGTACCGTTATATGGGGGCTATACGAAGGAGCGGACCTGCACAGACAACTTTCTGTGATAGGCTGTAGCATCCATTATGAACTTCAAATGCAAAATGTGAAACAATTCCGGTAAATAATGCCGCTAAAATCATCAAAATACCGAATATCGGGAGGTATCGTTATATGGGGGCTATACGAAGACGTGGACCTTCATGGCTCATTTTTTGTCTTAGGATGTAGTATTCATTACGAACTTCAAATACTAAAACTGAAACAATTCCGGTAAATAATGTCGCTAAAATGATCAAATACCGAATATCGGGGGGTACCGTTACATGGGGGCTATACGAAGACGTGGACCTACATGGCCCATTTTCTGTTTTATGCTGTAGTATCTATTAAAAATGTCAAATACCAAATTTGAAACAATTCCGGTAAATAATGTCGCTAAAATTATCAAAATACGGAATATCGGGAGGTACCGTTATATGGGGGCTATACGAAGACGTGGACCTACATGGTTCATTTTCAATACCAAAAGTCCTGCAGACATAGTATACATTTGAGTAAAATTTTATCAACCTACTTCATTTCGTTCGAAAGCTAGAGTGATTTCCACTGACGGATAGACGGACAGACGGATAGACGGACAGACGGATAGACGGACGGACATTGATAAATCGACATAGAATTTTATGCTGATTAAGAATATATACTTTGTTGGGTCTAAAATGTATATTTCGAGGTGTTACAAACGGAATGACAAACTTAATATACCCTGCATACTAAGGTGGAGGGTATAAAAATGAATAAAATCGAACTGCAAATGAAATAATTCGAAATCAAAATGGAATGTTACGACTAACAAATTGCAAAAGGAATTTTCGAATTTTGAATAAACTGTTTCGAATTTCATCAGAAAAAGTTATAGTAGCTCATTTATCGAATATATTCCGAGTGCATTTCTCGCATCGGTGATTTATTGCATCTTAGTCACAAAATATTTTGCTTTCAACCATTTTGAGCTATTACAAATGTAATAACGAATTCAATATACCACCCCACCACTACCCAGAACGAGGGAGGTCGTAAAAAAATTTCATTAAAATTCATACAATTTTGTTGTGTATAATTTTTTATTTCACATTCATTTTTATTCATTTTCGTTTTTAATGTGAATATGTAATTACTTATTAAAAGTCACGTTCAACCGGGATCCCCAAAATAGATATCAGGCTCGTTGTGTGTGGCGGTCGGTCTTAAAGCAAAAATGACTGAATACTAAATATGACACACTTCAAGCCAGCAGCAAACAAATATACAGCACACGACGACGACGGCGACCCACCAAACGACATAACGACCGACCAACCGACCGCAACAACAGAGCTCAAGGTAAACAACTTGAAAGAAAATAACGGGAAACAATATGCCCGTGATTACAGGTGTGAAATGGTTGGTCGTCGTCGTCATCATCATCTTCATCATCAACCTCATTATCAAAACACCAATTAGCACACAGAGAGTGCGCTGCAAATGGAGGGAATGAATTTCGTTGAAATATTTCGAAAATTATATTCAGTTGACAGACTTTAATTTGTTTAAACTGGTGCACCCATTAAATATGTGTCGGCCAGGATGGTTTTTTTTTTGTTTCTTTTTCGATTTCGGTACGTGTTGACCCTGTTTCCCAGTTTGCTGTTTTTGAAAATGAAATAACCCCATTTTTAGGAAACTCAGTAAACACATTTGCTGTCATGTTCACCAAATGCAGAGCAAAGGGTTCTTTCGTGGAGTTCTTTCACATTCTAAATGAAATTATATTTGACAATCCTCAAAATTGACATATGGGTATGCATGTGTGATCCCGTTTTCAAATTTGAATTCGAAGAATAATAAATCCAAATATTTTAACGTTAGGACTCGAACTCAGATTTCTAAATGAAAAATTCTATTTTTAAGGTATTAATTTGGCATAAACAAAAGTATTAGCTTTTTGCAATAAACTATTGGAAAAAATATAATACCCACCAAAGGCGCATAAAAGCTGCAAATAGAAAACAAGAAAATATTAAATAACATACAAATATTAAAAGAATAAATGGTTAAGTAGACACAATGAGGTTATGTATGGAGCAACATATCGTACTGGTGGCCGCCGCGGCTTTACTGGCACATAGCCGATCTTTTAATCAAAATTTCAACGACCATTTTGTATAAATGCTGCGATATTAATGCAGCGTCCAATTTCCTCTTAAAACTTAAGTCACCATCGTCTTATTCGCGTAAACCATCAACTTCAAGAAATCCAACGAAAACAAGTAAAAATGCTGGAAGCTCGGTCGGGCCGAACTTTGAATACCCTCCACCATTTGCCACAGATTCGGCAATTTTCAAAAAAAAAATTGAAACAATTTCGATGAATAATGTGGCTAAAATCATCAAAATGCCGAATATCGGGAGGTACCGTTATATGGGGACTATACGAAGACGTGGACCTGCACAGACAATCTTCTTTCATAGGGTGTAGTATCCATTACGAACTTCGAAAACCGAATTTGAAACAATTCCAGGAAAATAATGTCGCCAAAATCATCAAAATACCGAATAATAGGGAAGTACAGTTATATGGGGGATATACCAAAACGTGGTCCTACATGGCCCATTTTCAATACTAAAAGTCCTGCAAACATAATACATTTGAGTAAAATTTTTTATTTCCACAGACGGATAGACGCTAAATGATGTCCTAGTTCGAACACCATTTATATACGCTAGCAGGTGCCCGCTACGGCGTCTGCGAAAAGTCCGCCTTAAAATTTTCCAATATTGCACATAATTTCTTCAGTTTGACAAAAATTGTTTATTAAATCTTCATACATCTTACTAAATTTTCAGACTTTTAAGGTTTTATATATTATTCAAATTTTTCCCTTTTCGGAAAGAGTAATGTGAAAATATTTAACTTTTACAACGAAATGTTTTCAAAATCCTTCACTTTGAAGTTTACCGAGGAGGATATTAGTAAAACTGACTTTTTCGACTTCTTCATTAAACATCGTCTCCATTGTTGCTGAATTTCTGGATCGGTTAGTATCTCCCTTTCCGCGTTCTTCACAAGTGTTGCGATAAAATCAAATGCTATCTCTATTTCATTTTCCGTCTCTAGGCTATCCATCAGTATCATGGTACATTCGATCTCTCGTATGATCTCTCTAGCCTCTAACTCGATTTTGATCGATGCCGAGCTTCCAAACGAATTGTCCTCCCGAGAGTATGACCCCACAGCCACATCCCTTTTGTCTGACGCCTTTTTGCTCAGATGTGAGACCCCCTCATCGTGTTTGCTCGCCGTCACCGCCGTTTCTTTTGCCGCAATCTCCTTTTAACTCCGCATACTAGGGAAATTCCATTGAATACTCCTTGCACCCAATTCTTCTCTTTCCTCTGTTTCGGGACGTAGGTTTTGAGTCTCCATTCCTTTATCATCCTTGTTGTCTGCCGCCATCAATTTATTGTCTGCTCCAGTTTCTTCAGCTTCTGTTGAGTCTTCAGAAAGCAAATTTTGGGATCTTAATACTCCGGTTTTAATTTCATCAATTGTTTTTTCAATTTCCTGCATCAATTCTCGGGTGTAGCCGTATACATCTTTTTTGTAATAGTCACCATATTTAAAAGGTTTCGACATTAATATCTCGTGGTTTTTTAGGAAAATGTCCCATTTTTCTCTAGCAGTTTTTTCCATACCACCATCAGATTCTAACAGAGACCTCAATATAAAATTTGAAGATTCCAGCTGTATACATTCACTCAATAATGAATTTATTAACATTTAGTTCTTCTGGTATAAGTTTGGTGGAAAACCTTTCCATTTCTGAATCTTAGACACCAACAGTTATCACAATATACAATTTCAAGGTTTCAGCTCTACACATTTTGTTAATACCAAATTTAGTACTATTTAGTACCTTTCGAACAATTTTTTTGTACAAACAACCAATCTTTATATCTCAACCTCAGATACCAACAGTGACCTAATATCAGAATTCAGTTCTATAAATTCCACCATTACTAAATTCAGTACCATTAAGCACAATTATCGTACACCTACCCAAAACCTGTTCATTCTCTCAACCACAAACAACAATAGATGTCAGTGATCCATATCAAATTAGAGGATTCCAGATCTACCCTTTCAACCAATACCAAATTTAGTACTCTTAGTATAATTATAGTTCAGAATTTCGAAACCACCTACATATGAACAGCGACCCAAACATTCAGATTTCAAGCACCCAATATTAAAAATAGCATTATTTAGTTCCTTTCGTGAACTTGCAGTACACATTTCCAGAATCGCCTGTTTATCACAAACCTATAATCAATAGGGACCCCAATATAATATTTCAAAATTCCCCCTTCGACCACCCTAAAAATAACTGTCACAAATTTAGTACAGTTCACGCAATTAGTACACATTTCCAAAATCACCTTCATATATCAAACTGACTTCCCAACCTTGATCCTCATGACACATTTTAAGTTTTTAGCTCTATGCGTTTACATGATTCCGAATTTTATCATTTTAGTAGTTTAATACCATTTTAAAACTTTTCGTAACATTAAAGTCCGAATTTCAAAAACCCCTTTGGTGCATCTATCCTGAACACCATCAGTGACTCTCATTCCAAAATGCCAACTCATTTCCTTTGTACAAAGTATTTCATTATACCCTACACTACAAGGTGGTCAGGGTATTATGTCTTTGTGCATTTGTTTGTAACAGGCAGAAGGAAACGAGATAGACCCATAGTTCCTTTTGATGATCTGCATAGAATCACATTCTAAGTCGATTTATGCATGTCCGTCCGTCCGTCTGTCCGTCCGTCCGTCCGTCCGTCCGTCCGTCTGTCCGTCCGTCTGTCCATGTATTTTTGTAAACAAAGTACAGGTCGCATTTATTGCCCGATCCAGATGAAATTTTGCAAAGATCTTTTGTTTGGCCCAAGGACGAACCCTATTGAAATTGGGGATAATCGGTCAAAATTTAGATATAGCTCCCATATATATCTTCGTCCGATTTGCCTTCTATTGTGCACCGAACGTGTAATATCAGCCCGAATTGTATGGAATTTTGCATATACACCCAAATTAGGCCTGAAAATGTGTATGCCAAATTTGATCGAAATCGGTTCAGATATAGCTCCCATATATATTGTTCATCCGATTTGTTATTTTTGTCCACCGCCGCCGTAATATGCACTATGCCACAACAATATTTGGGGAAATATATCAAATACAGCTCAGAAATACATTTGCTAAATTTTATCGAGATCGGTTCAGATTTGGATATAGCTCCCACATATAACTTCGTCCGATTTACCTTTTATTGTGCACCAAACGTCTAATATTTGCTTAAATGGGATGAAATTTGGCACATACGACCGAATTGAGTCTAGAAGCTAGTATGCCAAATTGGGTGAAGATCGGTTCAGATATAGCTATAGCTTCCATATATATTATTCATCCGATTTGTTATATTTGTTACCCACAACCGTAATATGCACTCCGTAACAACGATATTCAGGGAAATATATCAAATACAGCTCGGAAATATCTTTGCCAAATTTTATCGAGATCGGTTCAGATTTGGATATAGCTCCGATATATATCTTTATCCGATTTCAAATTAATTGTGCACCAAATGGGCAATACAATTCCGAATTTAAAAGATACAAATGCTTCGGCATATTTAGTCCTTTGAACATTAAATTATAATTATAATCATAGGGTGTATGATTGAATTCTCCCATAAAAACTTTTAATTGTTATGTGGAGCTCTACTTAATTAGCAAAGTGGTGTAGGGTATCATAAAATCGGCCCCGCCCGACTTTAAGACTTTCTTTACGGGTTTTTAGTATATTTTAATACTTTTCATACCATTTTAATATGAATTTTAATAACCAAGACTTATCACACGCCTACGCACCAAGATCCTCGTGCAAAATTGCAAGATTTTAGCTTCAGCCGTTTCGTCTGGGCATTTCGTTTGGTACACATTACTCACATCATATTATGTGAGGTGATTATTATAGGTTTCAATTTTGGTTGACGAACGGTCCCTAATTGCAGCCGGTAGTTTGATCATTTTAAATGGAAGAATGGACGGATGGAAAAACATCGGGAGGTGCCATTATATGGGAGCAATGCCAAAAATTTCTTATTCCAAATTATACGTCCATCCCGTTTCCAAATACGAAAATTAACACCATAAAGTACTTTTTCATACTTTTTAGTACGTTTTTCCAAAACCAATTTCATATCGCAATCCTATAGACTAACTATGATCCAAATAAGAAATTTCAGGACTATATATTTTAAGAACAACCCGTTCACCCTATTTCAAATGTAGTACCATTAGGTACATTCTTATACCCTCTACCACAGTACGGAGGGTATATTAAGTTTGTAACACCTCGAAATATACATTTCTTGATCAGCATAAAAGTCTATGTCGTTTAGCGATGTCCGTCCGTCTGTGGAAATCACTCCAGCTTCCGAACAAAATGAAGTTGGTTGATAAAATTTTACTCAAATGTATTATATGCCTGCAGGACTCTTGATATTGAAAATGGGCCATGTAGGTTCACATTTTGGTTTTGCCCCCATATAACTGCACCTCCCGATATTCGGCGTTTTGATGATTTTAGCGACATTATTCACTGGAATGTTTTCAAATTTGGTATTTGAAGGTCGTAATGGAACTATAGCTTATGACTGAAAATTGTCTGTGCTGGTCCAAGTCTTCGCGTAGCCCCAATATAATAGTACCTCCCTATATTCGGTATTTTGACAAATTTAGCTACATTATTCACCGGAATTGTTTCAAAGTTGGTATTTGAAGTTCGTAATGGATACTACAGCCTACGACAGAAAATTGTCTGTGCAGATCCACGTCTTCGTATAGCCCCCATATAATGGGACCTCCCTATATTCGGTATTTTGATGATTTGAACTACATTATTCCCCGAATTTATTTCAAGTTTCTCATTTGAATATTGTAATGGCTTATGACAAAAATTGCCTATGCAGGACAATCAGTATTTATAAGATTTCAACAAAACTTTAACGGATTTTATTTTTTTTGAAAATTACCAAATTTGTTGCAAATGGTGAAGGGTGTTCAATGTTCGGCCCGGCCGAACTTACAGCTTTTTTACTTGTTTATGGTCACAGTATGCATTTGCAAAACGACATTTTTATTTCAACCCTAGCCACCAGCGGTGACCCCAATATAATTCAAATTTCTAGCTCCATCCTTTCACCTAAAACCAAATTTACTACCATTTAGTACAGTTCTTACATATTTTATATTACACCTACTTCCCAAATTTAATTCTTACACCATGTTCACAATTTAAGTGCAATCTGTTCACATAATACCAAATGGTAACAATTTTATCGCCTATTAGTACTTTTATTGCACTTATAGTTCGAATTTCTTAAAAAATCAACAGATTCAATTTTAAGTACCTTAAATACACGTATAGTCAACATTTTCAAATATCAAAACTTGTCTCAGCCCTATACACCACGATTTACACCCACATGTAAAATTCCTAGATTCTAGTTTCAGCCGTCTTGCCTGGGTGTTGAATTTTCACACAGCTGTAACCCAACCCATGCAACTTCTGAAGTTTGCAGAAGAACATCAATTACTAACACAATGCATCTTATTTTGGCGTTTGGTTTCACATAGGTTAGGAAGCATCTTTGCAATTTTTCATAATAATTATTTCCGACGTGGCTTTCATGGTAATTTTCTAAATATTACCATAATTTGGAAAATGGAAACTCATTTTTATACCCTACAACACTATGTGTTGGGGTATTATAAGTTTGATTGGGCCAAAAATTATGTAACACCACGAAATATTGGTTTCCCACATAGGAAGTATATATGGATCTTCCTATCTCGCCGAGCTGAATCGATCTAGCTATATATGTCCGTCCGTCCGTCTGTCCATGTTAATTTGTAATCACTCTACAGGTCGCAATTATGGCCCGATCTTCACGGAATTTAGAATGGAGGTTTGGCTAGGGTCAGAATAAAACCCTATTTCTTTTGGGGATGATCGCATAATATTTTGGGGTTGAAATGGACCAAAAACTGAAAAAAATCCTGATTTTGCAGTTGTTCTACAGGTCGCAATTATAGACCAATCAAAGCGGAAGTTTGCATGGGGCTAGCGCTTATGGCTGGGCAGAAGCTATCCAATCTTGAAGGTCATCGGGTAATATTTAGTGGGTGAAATAGACCATAACATTTTTGTTAAATAATAGTCAAATTTTCCATTAAACCGCGAATATTTTTAATCCCGGCGTATTCACATATAAACGAAATGGTCAATTCCGAGCGTTATGTAGATGACTATTGACAATATATCGGATATACATAGCGTAATATATACAATATGTATATACAAAAGGAGGGGATGTTAGCTAGAATGCTTATATCTCAAGAATGGCTGGACCGATTTTGATAAATTTTGTCAATTCAGAATGCCCTCTTAACATAAAAGTATAAAATCTAAAAAAATCGCGGAAAAAGATGCCAATAATGATGTTAATATAGATTTTGTAGTATTTTTTTTTTTTTTCATATTTTTCATATTTTTTATTGCATGCGATTTATTCAATTTGACTTATAATATTTTTTCACCTTACAACACAGGTTGGGGATATTATATAAGTATTGCTCAGAAGGGATAGGCATATTGTATTCAAAGATATCCCCAATATAATAGGGGTTGAAATGGACCAACAACTAAAAATTTTCCTGATTTTGCAGCCGTTATTAAGGTCACAAATAGAAACCACAGGACACGAAATCTCGCATAAAGTTAGAGTTTAGGATAGCGGGTAGAATGGACCACTAATTTTGTGTGAAAAAATACCAGCATTACTTACAGGCGATATCCGAAATACTCAAAAGGCGAACTTCTGGCATTTTTATTCTGATTTCGTCGACGAATATAGCCAAATATCGTAGACAAGCAAATCATATAGATGAGTCTAAATTTAGAAATACGGAGGGGCTTCTTGCTTTTGGAGATGATTGCAAAATATTTAGGGGTTCAAATTAACCAAAAACATAAATGTTTTTCCGATCACAAAATTCAAGCCAATGGACACGCCTGTGAAAAGAGCTAAGCGCAGGAAAGAATGCTAGCGTTTCGGATGACCATTGGATTATATTTAGCTGTAAAATGGACCACAACAACTAACAGCCCGACGGAGTGCATAAATATTGGGCAAATGTTCCTAGTCAAAATCCTAATTTCAAAAGCGAAATCTTCCAATAGGGATATGGACATAGACGGGCTTCTAACATATTGTAGTGTTGTAGGGTATAACATAGTCCATTACATAATGTCGATAGAAAATCAAAAAAAGATTTACTTCCATTTTTCAATTCCAAATATTCCAGCTTCCACATCTTTATTATTTTATTCTAAATTAGATAAATGTTCATAAACATTTTTTCCATCACATTGTTACTCTACAGCGTTATACATAAAATTTCAATTTTCATAATTTGTTTTCGTTTACTCGCCATTAAATATTGTCAAGTATCAAATGTTTTATGACAATGTCCTGCATGCAAGAACGCATCTACTGGCATCTACACAAAAACACAGACACACAAACACGACAATGGCTTGCGTGTCCCTTTTTGGATGTTCACATTATGGCGTGTTAATTGAATTTCATTACACGCCGTCAATTAAAGCCATGCATGAATGGCCATTGTAGAAGTCAATCAATAATGACATTTTCAAAAATGCAGCCAATGTTAAATGACGACAAAACAGAGAATGGCAAACGAACCAACGCTGGAACACATAACGTCATCAGCTAACGGACAGAAGAGCAATGTTGGGACAACGGCAATGACACGGCACGGTAATGGCATCGAGTGAAACTGGGAGAAAAATACCTTTGCCACGGATGCAACAACGGTGCGCCATGTAACTATTGTCGTTTGCAGAGCATTCAGAGTAAAACAGAGCTCGAGGAAAAATGCATAGATAGAATGGTGAAAAAAATTAGATTACTTGTATATTAATATATAGGAGGAGTTCTCAGAGCATAGGATATCCTGGGGTTCTTCTTTCTATAGAACAATGACCTGTAAAATTGTAACAGATATTCTACATGAAGAAAAATAGGTAAATGGTTTCTACATGTCTCTTATAGATGTAAAATCTTATATATGTATGTCCTTTGTAGATGAAAGACATTTCATTGGTTTCCAAAGATAGTAGAGTCAGTCAAACAGGTCTTCTATAGGTGAAAGGTCATTTGCAGATCTTCTTTACATATAAGACCATAAAATTTCTAAAATTGCTATAAACAAATATCCTGTAAATAAGGGTCAAAAGTCGGGTGGGCCGTCTATATGATGCTCTATACCACTATGCATATTAAGTAGATCTATCTGTAACAAATAAACGTTTATATTAGGAATTTATCGGAAGTAGATCATACCAAATATGAACCTTTTTTCAATCTGATAACGATACATATGAAAGCTATATCCACCGATCTCGTTAAAATGTGGCAGAGACGTTTCTGAGCTGTATGAGATTATCTGGTACCAAAAATCATTGCAATAGAGTGCAGAAGGGACTAAAACATTGAATCAGATGAAAAATATGTATGGCAGCTATAGCTAATCTGAACCGATTTTCACCAAATTTGAAGTACTTACTTCTAGACTGAATTCTGCCAGATATGCCGAAATACGTCCTATTAGGATGAATGTTACACATTTGGTGAAATCGGGCGATAATTTACTAAAGATACTGCCAGGCCTGGCAGACCCCGGAGTATTCGTTCTGCAGAGAATATTGCTGCCTTAGCCGAAGATGGAAGTCATGGAAGCGCCGTCAACAGGCGACTTGCCACGCAAATGGGTATCAGTCGACGGTATTTACAGAATTTTGGTACAAGGTTTGAAGATGTTTCCGTACAACGTCCAGATGGTTTTTTTTTTTTCTTCCAAGACATCGCGCGCCAAGTGGTTACTGTAAATGGTGAGAGCTAAAATGCAATGATCAACGACTTCTCTTTGCCGCAACTTGATGAATTGGGATTGGAAAACATGTGGTTCCAACCGGACGGTGCAACAGCACACACTCCACATGCCACCATCGATATGCTGAAGGATGCATTTCTCGGGATTCATAATATCTCGTTTTGGTGATTTGCACTGGACACCAAGATAGCCCGATTTAACCGCTCCAGACTTTTTTGTGGTGCTTTTTGAAGTTGTGGTTTTATGTCAACAAGCCTCAGTCTCTTTCAGCTCTTAAAGACAATTTCCGTGAAGAATGTGGCGGCCTATCGCCGGAAGGTTTGGCCAAAATGATGGAAAATGTCATATAAAGAGCTCAAATGACAATAAACTGTGGCGGCGGTCATTTACATGACATCATGATCTCGACTTGTACTTATCTTACAAAAATACATGGACAAACGAACGTACAGACGGACGGACATTATTAAATCGTCTGAGAATGTTATACTATGAAAATCATATAGAGAGCTTTACTGCATAGAGAGAGAGCTTTACTGCTCGAAGAGTACGAGTTTTAAAAACTAAGAGTGGGAGTTTAAAATAGCATAAGGATTTTATGTAGGAGGTGAAAAATCTTGATTTCTGATTAGATGTTGCTCTGGGTTAAAAGTCAAGACGGTCTTCTTAAAGAAGACCAATACAGGGTGAGATGAAAAAACTGCAACCAACTTCAGACTGCTGTCATTTCTAAGCCACTCGTCCGACAGCTGTTAACATTATTCTAGCGACAACTCATTATATAATTGTCAAGCATACAAAAGCATTCTGGTGAGAATTTTCCAGAAAAAAATTATTCGTCATGGAATTCAAGCGTGACAGTGTGATTTCTTTATATTTGGCTGGAAAACCACAAGTGGCTATCGTTAGAACACTCCGGCATTTAAAAGTGAATAAATCTTTTATGTCTCGTATCATCGCTCGTTACCGTGATACTGGTAGCGTAGCCCGACGTCAAGGAATTGAACGGAAGAAAGCGGTAACATCAGCCGAAATAGTTCGAATATTAAAGAAGCGACTTGATCGAAACCCACAGCAGTTTGTGAACAAACAAAACAGGTCAGCTAAAAATGTGCACCTTGGCCATTAGAACTCAAGCGCCGCCCATGGCGATGGTGTGGGCCGCCTAACAGCCGATGGTTGCTTTCCGCTCCGAATATTATCTCGAAAATATTCTGCAGAGTGTATTAAAGCCTTGGGCACGCAAACATTTTGGCTACAGTTCTTTGACATTTCAACAGGACTTAGCACATGCACGCGCCACCCAAGAATAATTGCAAAATGAGGTTCGTCGCTTCATTCCCAGCGCACAATTGCCACCAAAATCTCCGGATACCAATCCGTTGGACTATTGTGTCTGGAGTATTTTGGAAAGCTAGGTTTCAAGCGCTTCGCCGGGAATGAGCCAAAATACCGCAAGGCAACATTCGGGCTGCATGTGATTTGATGCTATTTCCGACATTTTTTTTAAATGTACAAATTATGGCGTTTGACTTTGTTACAGTTTTTTTTATGTCACCCTGTATGACCTCTTTTATCAGAGTATTTATAAAGAAATCCAATATGTCCTCTCCAAAAGACCAATGGGTTTGCTCTTAGGAGACCAATAAGTCTTCTCATAGCCCATACTAATAGCCCATCACGTTGAAGACCAATAGGTCTTTTCGTACAAGACCTATATATCTTCTCATTTCATTGACTACAAATTTTACTCAAAGAGAAAATCTATTGTCTTCCCATGGTATAGAAGACCTTTGGGAGGGCTATAGAAGACAAGTGGAATGTTTAACAGAAAAAACTTAAAAATATCTGATTTTTTTTTTTTTTTTTTTTGCATCTTATTCAAATTTCCCTTTGAAACCCAATATGTCTTCTCGGTGAAGACCATTCTTATTGCAGACAAAAACATATTCTATTTGAATGGCAATATACCTTCTTCTGGATCTGGGTTAGGGAGAGGGGTCGTGCACAAAAGGCAAAAAGAAAAAAAAGGAGACCAATAAGTCTTCTCATAGAATACTAATAGCCCATCACGTTGAGGACCAATAGGTCTTTTCCTGCAAGAGCTATATATCTTCATACAAGACCTATATATCTTCTCATAGAAGACCAATAGGGGTTTTCATTGAATACAATTTTACTCAATCTATTGTCTTCCATATAGAATATAGGTATAGAAGACCTTTGGGAGGGCTATAGAAGACAAGTGGAATGTTTATTACAAAAACCGTGAAAATTCTTAAATTTTTGGCATCTTATTCAAATCTCTCTTTGAAACCAAATATGTGAAGACTCGGTGAAGACTATTCTTATTGAAGAGCAATAGGACTTCTTATTGCAGAAATAAACTTATTCTCAATACGTCACAATAGACGTTCTTATAATAGTTGAGATGGTATCTTATTTTTTAACCGAAGATAATTTTCCATGGCATATTATTTTATTGTCTTGTCCAGTTGTCTTTTTACATATTGTAAAGCAAATATACTATAAAAAAATCGAAGAAAGTCTTCCAACCCTTTAGAAAGCTCGCCTATACAATACTTAAATTTTCATGGAAAATATCCTCCAAAAGAAGAAACCTTTCAAACATAATTTTCTCCCTCCAAAAGCTCTACAACGACATTCCCCCGGTGTATAATTTGGAAATTCGATCATTTTTACAACAACACAACAAACAAAACAAAAAACAACACCGTCAAGGTAATGAGATGGCAAATGAACGATAAAACATTTCACTGGCAATATTGTTGTTCGAGTTGTTGTTGTTGCTGCTGTTGTCATCCATCTACCGTCCCAGCATTATTTTCCTTTCGTTTTCGCCGTTTTAAAACACATTAACATTTTTTCCACGATAAGAGAAATCGAAATAAATGAATGAACGAATGAGTAGTTTCGAACATGTCAGGAAGTAGAAACTATCACACCAGGTCATTGCTGCTTTCATTGCTGCCCACCAATGGGCCACACATCAATCCCCCATTCGGCCCAAACGAACAAAAAAAGGACACTCGACACAATTGCTACCATTAAGGCCAGTCAATGGAAATACAAATGTTTAAAATCACATTTGACTGGTGTACCTTAATGCGAAAACAGGTGAATTTGAAGGTAGTGGGTGAGAACTGGGAAGTCCATGCAAAATACAAAAAAAAACGCTGAACATCAGGCTCTGACCATAAAAATGAATTGCAGTGGCCAGTAACGGAAAGTGTTGCAAAAAAATTGCAATGGCCAGTCGCCGGTTTTGTGTGTTTGAAAGGATAACAGAGCAGAGGGGGAGGGAAAGCCGACAAAAAAATTCCTGCCAAGCGCATTTAAAATCATGTTTCATGTTTTAAATGTCACGCGACATCAGTAACATTAATATGCCAAAATGTTGCCTTTTTTGTCTGTTAAACATAAAAATTCAGAAAATAAAAAAAAAATATATTTTATATGTGTATATAATTCAGATTACCATATGTGCTTGCACATAAAATACGAATAGGAATTCAATAGTGATGCACAAAATTTATGAAACAACGGGGTGTAAAAAGTATTGAGTAAATAGATAAATAAATAAATACTAAAAATGTAAATAAATAAATAATAAATAAACAAATAAATAAGTAGCCATGAAATGACAAATATATAGTAATAAATAAAGCAGATCATACATAAATTTATAAATTATTAAAAAATATATATTTAAATAAATAAATAAAAACCAGTAAGGAAAAGTCAAAAGTCGGGCGGGGCCGACTATATGATACCCTACACCACTATGAATACTTACTAGAACTCCCGTAACAAAAGAATTTATTTCAAGTATATCCTACCACCTATCAACATTTGGCTTTAGAGCAGTAATAGCATGCTACAGAGTTCATGATATCACTTCAAGAAAGATTATATTAAAAACAAATATATATCGGAGCTGAGTTGCACAAAGTGGAAACGTACGTCCCGAAATTCACTCACTTCCATATTAGCCATTATTTGCACAATAAACCTGAAATCGGATTAAGGATATATATGGGAGCAATATCCAAATCTTAGCCGTTCTCTATAAAGTTTGGCTTTATAAGATATCTGGTACCAAACACCATTGTTGTCGAATGAACATAACGAATGTGACGGACTTAAACACCAAATCATATGAAACATGTATAAATTTTATGTACTTGCTTCTAAACTGAATACGGTCGGATGTACCAAAATTCACGTCTTTTTGACAGATATTGGCCATTTAGCGCACAATTAACCCGAAATCGGATGAAGATACCCAAATCTGAACCGATCTTGATCAAATTCGGCAGAGGAATTTCCGAACTCTATAAGGTATCTCCAAATTCGTTTTACTTGCTACTAGACTGAATTCGGTCGGATGTACCAAAATACAGGTCGTTTGGACTTATATTAGCCATTTGGTACACAATTAACCCAAAAATGGTTTAAGATATACATGGGAGCTATATTTAAATCTGATCCGATTATCACTAATTTCAATAGGGTCCGTCCTTGGGCCAAACAAATATTATTTGCAAAATTTCATCTGAAAGGAAAGACGCACTTCTGAATATTTCGTTAACGCTGATTTCGTTGAAGAATATAGTCAAATGTCTGTACCTCATATAGATGCGTTTCAGTCAAAAACCAATAATAAATGTTAATCTTTTGCCACTTCTGAGAGATTATAGGTCTTTCGGAAATATTGGTTCCAGATCTAGGAACCCCATTTACGAGGAAAATCTACCAATAAATTGGAAATGAGCAAATTAGCTGAAGTTGCTATTATTCGAAAATTAGGGAACGAAACCTGATGGTTTTCTTTTATTATTTGTCACAATATCTTGTGGAATTCTTTCGAGTATCTCGCCTATATAAACTGTATCGTTTATTATAGTGTTGTAGGGTATTCAACGGTTGGCCTCGCTCGACTGTAGCCTTTGCTTAGTTTTGTATTCGGTTTTATTAGATGCCTTAATTAAATGATAGCACTATTTAATCCTTTATACATGCAACATGTTTAAAAAGTTTGATATGGACCATAGCAACAATAACAATAAAAAAGCAACAAAAATCTACCACAACAGCAGATTTTATACATTGACTGACATTTCGTTTGTTATTGCCTCAAATGTTTGATGTTGGTTATGCTATCGTGTTTGTTTTTTTGTTTTTTTTTTTTGTTCCTAGCACCTGCCACACCGTTGTCGCTATCTCCCATATGAGTTTGATTTTATCTTCTTTTTTTTTGCATCCAAGCGCCAGTCAGTCAGTCGTTTTGTATTTTGTTGAGGTAATTTGTTAACATGATTTTTCATGTTTATTTTGTTCGCATTCAATGTGCAACGGATTTGGTTTTTGTCAATAAATTAATGAAAGATTGATTGAAAAAATCACATGTTTATCGTGACATCCATCAGGGCTGAAATGTTTTGGTTGTGGTTGTTTGTATGTCGTTCACATGGCAGAGCAAAATGACGATGCAGGTGATTGGGTTTTTGGTATTTATATATACACATACCTACATAGGCGTATTCACTGAAAAAATACACACATATATGCCTTTTTGTACATCTAGGCTGGTGTGGTTGGGTGTATGTGTCACATCATGTCAAATCATTGATTTTTACAATTGATACCTGTCATAGTTATTTATACATATTTTTTTGAGTGTTTATTGGTGAATTTATTTTTAATTATTTTAAATTGTGTAAAATGAAAAATTGGAGCATATAGACTCAAATATGTAATTTTTTTTTTTTGCAAAAACACACGATTGTAATTAACGAAATAATTTCATATCAAAAAGTAACATGCATATAATAGCCAATGGTTTCTTTGCATTACAATGATACAGATTCTGAAAATGATTACGGCCTGATGAAAATAAATACATAGTCATGTATATTATAATATATTTATATGCACTCTAGTGGTTTATTAGGGAAGAAATCCAGCAAAAAAAAAACTCATTACCAATTAATGGACTTATTAAGCACATATTGGTACTGGAAATCACTTACCTAATATAATCCCAAATCCTTATTTTAAAAAGGTCATCTAGTAAGAGTTTACTAAACTGTTATCAAAAGAAGGGGTGAGGGTGAGATAAAAAAACTGCAACAAAGTCTAACGCCATAATTTTTATATTCTTTTTAATATTTTATTGAATGAAAGCAAAAAATGTCGGAAATAGCATCAAATTTTAGATTAAGTTGAGATTTGTTCGAATTGGTCACCTTTGGCACGAATTATGGCCTTCAAACGGCCAATGAAACAGTCACACGCTGCCCGAATGTTGCTCTGCGGCATTTTGGTCCATTCCCGGCGAAGCGCCTGCTTGAGATGATCGACACTTTGGTAGTTTTTAGTGCCAACCTTGCTTCCCAAAATACTCCAGACACAATAGTCCAACGGATTGGTATCCGGAGATTTTGGTGGCCATTGTGCGCTGAAAATGAAGCGAGTAACCTCATTTTGTAATCATTCTTGGGTGGTGCGTGCTAAGTGCGATGGTGCTGAGTCCTGTTGGATTGTCCAAGATCTGCGGACAAAATGTTTGCGTGCCCAAGGCTTTAATACACCCTCTGATGCCATGGTCGATTAATACGAGCGGGGAGCAACCATCGGCTGTTATGGCGGCCCACACCATCACCATGGCCGGCGCTTGAGTTTTGGTGGTCAACCGAAGGTGCACATTATCAGCTGACCTCTTGGCAAGTAAACTTGAACATTTTGTTTGTTTACAAATTGTTGGAGAACGAATGTCTTCACATCGAAGAAAACCAAATTCGGCAGTTCACCACTTTCGGCCAAGCGAAGCAACTTTTTACCTCTTTTGAGTCTATTTTCTTTCTGTTGCGGATTAAGTTCTTGCACTTTTTGGAATTTCAATAGCTGTACCCCGAGCTCATTTTTCAATATTTGCCGATTGGATTATTGCGATATGTTCAGCTCACGTGCCATTTTTCGGCCACTGCAACGCGGGTTTCGATCAAGTAGCTTCTTTACTTTTCGAACCATTTCTCATGATGATGTTCTTCCGTCCACTTCCTAGACGTCGGGCTACGCTACAAGTATCACGGTAACGAGCGATGGTACGAGACGCAAAAGATTTATTCACATTTAAATGATGGAGTGCTCTAACGATGGCCCCTTGTGGTCTTCCAGACAAATATAAAGAAATCAAACTATCGCGCTTAAATGCCACCAGGAATAACTTTTTTTCTGGAAAATTCTCAACAAAATGCTTTTGTATGCTTGTAAACACTATAATGAGATGTCACTGGAATAATTTTAAAAGCTGTCGGACGAATGGCTTAGAAATAACAGCAGTCTGAATAACTTTAATAATTTTTTTCTGGAAAATTCTCACCAAAATTCTTCGTATAATGAGCTGTCATTGGAATAATTTTAACACCTGTTGGGCGAGTGGCTTAGAAATGACAGCAGTCTGAAGTTGGTTGCAGTTTTTTCATCTCACCCAGTACTTAGTGTTATTTTTGAAGCGCGATGGGTATATGTATGGTTGGCACTGTGATGCTAAAAGTGGCACATACTCATACCTAATTTTGCTAGAGTTGTGGGGTGAACTATACTTAACTATAATATTTTTAAAAACTACGACTGCTTCGCTATGTTTTTATATCCTATGATGTCCAAATTTAAATAAGGTATACTGGTGACAAAATATGCTTTATATACCAATTACTTGGTAATAAGATTGTCGGCTCTCTTCTACCATGAAAAAAATTTGCCACTTTTAGCACTTTTATAATTTTGAAATTTTCAGAATGGTAAATATTGGTTCTACCTAACGCACCCTCAAGTTAAAGAAGCTCATACCTTGAGTTTTAAGAAGACCCCAGCTTTAGTTAGACTCCTGTATATTGCTTAAAATAATTTATACCACACTTTGTAATTAAACCTTTAGTTTTAAATTCTTGGCACTCACACAAAATCAATTTAATTTAATACCATAATGTCTTTTATTCTTAAGATATTTTCTGTTTCTTGAGGCTTACATTACAAATTCCTTTTTATTTTACATAATTTCGCGAAAAATTAAAAAGACACACGCCAAGTATAAACGCTGAGTTGTAATGTGGCGCTAGCAGTTTTCTCCTTTTTTTTTTTGTTCGATGTTTCTTCAACTAATAGCATTACTTCCTACGTTTCTTACATCCTTCCTCGATGATTACCAATTATGTGTTCTATCAGTTGTAGTTGGTGTCGTTGTTGTTCATTATAATTCATTTTTTTCTCCTTCCCTTTTCTCGTCGCGGTGGATTTGTGATATTCGCTTTTCTAAAGTTCTTCACATTCAGTTCACTTGCTTCCGGCTTTTCCACTCATATTTTATGACACTTGATGGGTTACTTGAGTACTCTGGGCAGGAGTCATAGTTGCTGCAGTTGTTGTTCTTGTTGCTCAATGTTGGCTTTTCTCGTTTCGTTTCATTTTTTTCTTCTTCTTCTTCTTCTTGCATTCATTTGCTCAATTGTATTGCATTTGTAGAGCTTGGTGTCCGGGTTGGTGCTGGGCTACTTACCGAGAGTTCCATTTTTTCTCCGCTTCTGGACCATTTCCATTCATCTATTCATCAGTAATTCATAAGGAAGGATGAAGAACAGTAAAAAGGCTCACAAAAGTGGAGAAAATATTTAAGATGAGTGGCAATGAAGAAAATAAAAGAAAACTAACTAATTCCACGAAGCTTAATGACTTTTAGTAATAACTTTTTAGTTTTTCCCATTTTTTTTTTTTTTTTTTTTAAGTTTAAAATATTAATAGAATTTGTTGTAGTTTCCTTGTGAAACAAGTACTGCCGACAAATGAAAATGGTTGACAATTAAAACCATGTGGTACAGTGGTTCAGTGTGGATGTAGATTTTGGATTATATCAAAATAAAACTGAAAACTTTTTGGAAGTCTTCTAGAGTAAGAGTAACTTTTAAACTTCTATCATAAACAGAAGGAGTAAGCAATGCCCGCTTTATATAGAAGCGTTTGTGACCGATTTTTGTAGAAACAAAACCATTTACCGGACTTCTATAAATAGAAGACCTTATCAAGTCTTCCATAAATAGATAAAATTCTGCAGATCTACCAACGATAGAACACCTTCAACGGATCTCCTATAGATAAAACTAGGAATTTATAAAAAAAACTAGGGATTTATACTTATATTTAGAGATTATCTATATATCGAATACCTTCAACGAGTCTTCATAAGGCAGAATATGTTCTACAGACCTTCTATAGAAAGAAGACCTTTCACAGATCTTCTTGGACGAAATCAGTTGCAGAACATTTGGAATTGATCTTGATATATCCGCTTGTCTGTCTTCCTGTGCTCACGATGACCCCCGAAAGTAGTATTCGAAACTTAGTGCTATGTGCTAGTTATTACGATAATGTCACCGACTTAGTCGATCTAAGTCGGTCTAATATCGGTCCTCTCCTACTGGTACATCCACACAAAAGTCAAATAATTTGCCCTATAAAAAAAGGGGTTAAACGATTTTCGACTTTGCTCGTCGCAATATTTAAGTCAGCCAAAGTTCAGATGAAATTATATTGTTTACAAGCGTACAAAAGCATGTTGGTGAAAATTTTCCAGAAAAAGGTTATTCGTGCTGGAAATCCAGCGTGATAGTCTGATTTCTTTATATTTCTTTATTTATATTTGGCTGGAAAACAACAAGTGGCTATGGTTAGTGCACTCCACAATTTAAATGTGAATAAATCTGTTGTGTTTCGTAACATCGTGAAAAATGCCTTATGAGCTGAGCATATCGCAATATTCCATTCGGCAAATATTGAAAAAAGTGCTCGGGGTAGAGTCATTGAAATTCCAAAAAGTGCACGAACTTACATCGCAAAAGAAAGAAAATAGACTCAAAAGAGCTACAGAGTTGCTTCGCTTGGCCGAACGTGGTGAACCTGCGAATTTGGTTTTCTCCGATGAGAAAACATTCGTTTTCTAGCCGAGCAACATTTGGGCAGCGTGTGACGGATTCATTGGCCGTTTGATGGCCATAATTCGTGTCAAAGGCGACCATTTCGAACAAATCCAAAACTTGATGCTATTTCCGACGTTTTTTGTTTTCATTCAATAAACTTTGAAAAAAATGTAAAAATTATGGCGTTTGACTCTGTTGCAGTTTTTATTATCTCACCCTGTACATGTGAGCTACATTTAATGTTTGATCGATTATCTCAAATTGATCTGTGCAAAATTTTATATAAATTGGGCTATATAGTCCGTATATACGTGACCTGCATTTTGTTCATAAAAATACATAGAGAGGCAAGCGGAAAGATATTCATGGATCGTGATTCCATTAGGATCCTCAGAGTAACTATGGGTCTATTTCGTTTGCACAAAGTCATAATACCCTGCTTTCATATATCTCACATCAAATAGAGGAAGTAGCCGATGTAGTCCAAGCCTGCCACGTTTTTCTACACTTAAATTAGGTGCGAAAATCGACAATGGTGGCCCGATTCTTTGCAATCCTCTTTAAATGTCAACATTTCCTTTTTATTGCAAATCAAAATATATTTAAATAAAGTGATATTCGCGAAGGGTATATCTGTCGGACAACTGACTTAAACTTGGTACCGTATGAAACATGATGGTATCCATATTCTCAGGCCTCAATGCTACGATGTAATAACCTAATTTTATTAAATTGTGGTTCACACAGTTCTCCTTTTTAAATTGAATTAATTTTCCACGTTTCTAAGGCGACAGCAACCTTCATGCTCAAAGTTAGTTTTCATTTGCTATTATCCTTCCACAAACATTTCATTTTACCTCAGCTTCAGTGCTTTGCAAACTTCCATACCCACACACACATACATACACAAGCCAAGGACAGGCCTACTCTTACACATCAATTTTCCCATGGTGATGAGTTGAAAACTTCAAGTCACTTATCGTTAACCAGAACCAATATTTATTGCCACCTTAAGGGCCACCGGTGGTAAACTCATGCTGCAGCAGCAGCTGTAACATCTATAATTTAACCAGCAACTGAGAAGGCGAGCACTGCAGCAACAACAATAACAGTGATACCAACCGAGAACAACTCGTTCCAACCACAACACTCGATTACACGATGTTTTTACGAGGATGTTCATCATCATCAGCAGCATCGTCGTCGTCGTCTTCTTCATCATCAGCTGTGACGTCAACGACTTGATAACATTGCTAGAGTGGAGGCGATGGGTCAGCTACAATAACAAAAAACATTTAACCACAGCTTCGGTGGTGCTTCAGACTTGCACCATAAACGGTCATCAAGGATATAAAGTGAGCATGAAGATTGGATTGGCTGAGTGAGTGAGTGACTGACTGACTGGCCAACAAGTAACCCCATGGTTAATAGGTTGGACAATTATGTTGCCACCATTGCTACTTCCACTTGTTCGTCAGGAGATGTTGTTTTTTTTTTTGCTGTTGTTGTTGTTGTTCGTGTTTTTTTTACTTCTCCGAGAATGTCTTTCAAAACTATTATCGCTCACTATGTTGCTGCAAACCATTTTTAGCCATTTTGCTACTTTGTCCTTAGCTGCACGTTTTAATTTTTCCTGCAACTGTGGTGTCACGGCGATCGTCGTTGCTCTGATGACCACCAAATCTGTGGTGATGCGCAAGAGCCAATGCCGTGACCAAACAAAGTGATATTAATAAATTCCCCCTATTTCACCCAGTTTGCCATTTATACGCGCGCACACACACCCACATAGAGGGACACACAACAAGAAGGACAATGTGTTGAAAAGATTATAAGCAAGGAAGCAACTGGAAACAAAGCAACCAACCAACCAAGTTTTATATTTCTTGTAATGTTCGCTTAGGATGGCTTGCAGGGAAATGATATTACCGAAAGCGTTTCACTTCTTCCACAAATGAATGCATGGCGAAGGAAGGACATCAAAGGAAATCTTGTCCAAAGCAACATTTTTGGTTTCCCATTGTCTTTGCAAGGTATTCCTTAGATTCCTCTTCGTGTGTGGGGGCCGCTAACAAAGAATCGTTGAAAGAAGTGCCCAGCGGAAATGTCTTTGCATTGTTAGAATGCAATTACAGTTTGAATTTTATGTTCTCTACACTGCTCTTCGTTGGTCATTCGCAGAAACAAGTCCTTGAACAATTAACCTATTATAGAACGGCAGTTGGTTCTTCCCTATTACCCAATGTTTAATATTGTGCCGACAACTACTGCCTCTGCTGTTGCAATTCATTAGCTGTGCTGTTCTGCTAAGGGGGAAGTCGTATAAATTGATTTAATAAGTTCCAGTGGTATTTGCTTGGCTTTTAATTTTCTTGGAAAAAATTGTGTTTAGAGAAGTTGTTATTCAAACGCAAGTGAATATTTCCAATATTCCAATATATATTTGATCCTTTCAGTTTCAGATACCAATGGATACCTTAATATCACATTTGAGGATTCCAGCCCTATTACCTCACCCAAAACCAAATTTTGTACCACTTAGTTCTTTTCGAACAATTATACTACAATTTCCAAAACTACCTACACCAATAGCAACATCTATATCAAATTCCAAGATTTCAGTTCTATCCTTTCAGTCAATACATAATTTAGTATCATTTACCAATTTTAGAACCATTTCACATAGTACACATTTCCAAAACCACCTACATATCTCAATACCAAATACCAACGCAGACCTAAATATCAAATTTGAGGATTACAGCCCAATTCCTTCACCGAATCCTTCGCCATTTAGTACTTTTCAAAAAAATAAAGTATACATTTTCAAAATAATCTCCATATTTCAATTCAAGATACCAACACAGACCTTAATATCAATTTTAAGGATTCTAGCCCAAATTCCTCACCCAAAACCAAATACAGTACAGCTTAGTACTTCTAGAACAATTATAGCACAAATTTCCAAAACCAACATCATATTCTAACCGCCGACACCAACAGCGACATCCATATCAATTTTCAAGTTTTCAGCTCTATCCTTCCACTCAATACTAAATTTAGTACCATTTAGTACTTTTCGAACAATTATAGTACACATTTCCAAAATCACCTGCACATCTTAATTCCAGATACCAAAGAAGACCTTAATATGAAATTTGAGAATTGCAGCCCAATTCCTTAACCCTAAACCAAATTTAGTAGTTTTACATATTTTCAAAACCACCTCCAAACCTCAATCCCCGATAGATCTCAATTTCAAATTTTCAGTTTAACTCATCACCCAATACCAAATGTAGTACCATTTAATTAATTAATCCGTATAATTATAGTAAATATTTCCGAAACAACCTCCATATGTAAAGGCTATACACGAATAGCGACCCTAATGCCAAATTTCAGATTTCAAGCACTATCTGTTCACACAATACAAAATTGTGCCAAATATGGTACTATTTAATACCCATAGTGAACTATCACAAACCTCGAAATTTCAGCTTAATCCGTTCACCCCAAACCAAATGTAATATTTCCAAAACCACCTTCATACATCTAACTTATCATCCAACATTGATTCGTACCAAATTTTTAAGCTCTATTTTTATTACACTTTAAATCTGTACATATCATTTTGGTACGAAACACATTACATTTCTTTTAAATTTTATGGAATGAAAGCAAAAAATGTCGGAAATATCATCAAATTTTAGAAAAAGTTTATATTTGTTCGAATTGGTCACGTTCGGCACGAATTATGGCCTTCAAACGGCCAATGAACCCATCACACACTGCCCGAATGTTGCTCTGCGGTATTTTGGCCCAATCTCGGCGAAGCGCTTCGGTATTTTAGTGCCAAGCTTGCTTTCCAAAATACTCCAGACACAATAGTCCAACGGATTGGTATCCCGAAATTTTGGTGGCCATTGTTCACTGAAACTAAAGCGAGGAACCTCATTTTGTAATCATTCTTGGGTGGCGCGTGCTGAGTACGATGGTGCTGATTCCTGTTGAAATGTCCAAGGCCTGCGGACAAATTGTTTGCGTGCCCAAGGCTTTATTACACCCTCCAGAACATTTTCGCGATAATATTTGACAATTATTTTGATGCCACTGTCGATTAATACGAGCGGAGAGCGACCATCGGCTGTAATGGTGGCCCACACCATCACCATGGCCGACGCTTGAGTTCTGGTGGCCAACCAAAGGTGCACATTTTCAGCTGACATCTTTGGCAAGTAAACACGACCATTGTGTTCGTTTACAAACTGCTGGACGACGAATGTTTTCTCATCGATTAAAACCAAGCTCGGCAGTTCACCAATTTTGGGCAAGCGAAGCAACTCTTTAGCTCTTTTGAGTCTATTTTCTTTCTGTTGCGGTGTAAGTTCTTGCACTTTTTGGAATTTCAATGGCTTTACCCCGAGCTAATTTTTCAATATTTGCCGAATGAAATATTTCGATATGTTCAGCTCAGGAGCCATTTTTCGGCCTCTGAGACCCGGGTTTAGATAAGTCGCTTCTTCATTCGAACCATTTTTGCTGATGTTTCTGTTTTCTTCCGTTCACTTCCTTGACGTCGGGCTACGATACCAGTATCACGGGTAATGAGCGATGGTACGAGACAAAAAAGATTTATTCACATTTAAATGCTTGTGGTTTTCCAGCCAAATATAAAGAAATCACTTTTTCACGCTTGAATTCCATCACGAATAACTTTTTTTCTGGAAAATTCTCAGCAAAAATAAAAATATTGGCCAACTTCTCCTCATAAGAAAGTTGAGCTTAGAAATTTGACATAGTAGTTTTCATTGTGTCTAGGATGATTGGTACTGAAAATTAGGTATATCGGCCGGTATTCGGATTTTGATAATTTAAGTCACATTTTTTTACCGAATTGTTTGAGATGTTGGAACTATAAATGATGTATGATAAAAATTATCATACAATCAAGCCTGTCTTTTCAATTTGAATGACAAATCTTCCGTATTTAATTTGGTTCCTGGTGGTAGTTTGGTTAGTACTTTTTGATATGACATGTCCATGACATAAGGCATTATGATGCTGTTTTGTAAATAGTTAGTGGTGCAATATGTACTTGATAAACCCATTATTTTGTATTGGGATTTCTTGCAAGGACACAGTACACCGTGCCACAGTTACCAACATTTGCCGTTGGTATTTTATTTATAACTTTCACCATAGAATGGAGGATATATTAAGTTTGTCATTCCGATTGTAACACCTCGAAATATACATTTTAGACCCCACAAAGTTACCGTCCGTCTATCGGTCTATCCGTCTGTGGAATTCACTCTAGTTTCCGAACGAAATGAAGTAGGCTTATAAAACTTAACTCAAACGTATCTTATGCCTTCAGGACTTTTTGTATTGAAAATAGGTCATGTAGGTCCACGTTTTGGTATACCTCCCTATTATCGGTATATTGGAGATTTAATCGGCAAATTTGGTATTTGAAGTTAATGAAGAAAATTGTCTGTGCAGGTCCACGCCTTCATATAGCCCCCCCTATAGCGGCACCTACCGATATTCGATATTTTGATGATTTTAGCGACATTATTCATGGAATTATTTTAAATTTGGTATTTGAAGTTCGTAATGGATATATACAGCCTATGACTGAAAATTGTCTGTGCAGGTCCACGTTTTGATGTAGCCCCAATAATTTCGGTATTTTCATAATTTTAGCTACATTATTCACCGATTTTTTGCATGTTTTGCATTACCTTTTAATGGGTAAATCCGCTCATACGCTCCAATATCCAATTGTTTTAGCTGATGTGTGATATCTCACATAATTAAAATTCCTTTTTCCATCTTTAGATTTCCCCCCACTTATCATCTGGATTTCTAGTACCATTCCTATCATATTTCCCATAAAAATATTAACTAATTTAATAACATCTCCAATCTATTTGATGATTGCATCAATTAATATTCGAATTTTTCCAACAACAACATCAGTGCAATTAATAGCCAATTTATGTTTGACAACTTCTTTGCAACGAACAGATAGATCTATCTAACTATCGTCAGATAGCAATTGTAATCATTGAATAATTCAATTTATTCTAAAGAAGGCATAAAACTTTTCCAAGTAATCTGGTGGTGGTGGTGATGGTGATGGTAGGACAGGCAGGCAGCAAAGTGAACAAAAACCCAAGACAGATACTTCAAGAATATTGAAAACTGCTTAAGGATAATTGAAGCAAAGTGTAAAAGCACTAAGCACTGGAAATCTTTATTTTTAGGACACAAATGAAGAAGTCTCTTGAGGAGAATACTGCAAAAGAAAAGAACTGAATACTCTGTGTGTGTGGTTGTTTGATTGTGTTGAGTCAAACAAAAAGTGCTTTCGTTCGTAGTGACAAAATTAATTAAGTTAATTGATGTGAAATTTATTAGAAGTGAAATTTTTGCACAGTATTAGGCTTGACACTAACTACTGCTGCTGCTGTCTGTCTCTCTCTCTCTCTCTCGTTTGCAGAACTAATGATGGTCTGCTAGAGCAAATGAAATGAATTGAATTTGTGTAAAATAAGTGTTATTCAAAAATGATACTGCAGTAAAATGACCGAAACATTAATTTATGATATGCTTTCTTGTTTCTCTCTTCCCCTTCGACACTTTTCTAACAGGTCGTCTCCTTGAGTTCGTTCGAAGTCTGCCAGAAATACTCGAAAAGTTATTTAAATTAAACAATTTCGAAGTGGAGCGGTAGAAATGGCGCCAAAATTGACGCCATTTCCTTCAATGGTCCAGCAAAGATGGCATCATTTCAAAATTGTCACTTTGGCAATTGGAATTTTATTGACAACAACAACAATAACACCAACAACAGCCACAAAAACTACAGCAGCCCAAGGTATGTACAAAATTTATTTAAATAATTGGAATTTAATTGATAACCGTTTTTTTGGTCATGTTACACTATGCGCAAAAAAAACCCAATTGGGGACCCTTTTTCCTTTCAAATAAATAACGGCATTTTATGACATAAATTCCACATGGTTTTCATATGCAAAAATATGTGTGTATGAAATGTATTTATTTCATTGCAGCCACTAAAAAAATTAATTACATTTGAGGATATTTAGATATTTAGGTTGGCTGACTGAAACCGACTTTTCAGTTTGCTACATTGTAGTCGGGGGGATGGCAAAGATGGGCATTAAAGGCAAAGTTTTATTAAGGACACTCACGGATAGTACCAAACTAAAATTTTCTAAAATATGCGATTTATCGGTCCTAATTCTTTGAAATAGATCGTACAAAATCGTAAATTTTTTAATGGTTAACACGTCTTAGTATTATTCTAAAAATCCAAGATTGTCGGCAAAAAAAATTAAATAATCACGATTCTTGACCAGGACGTCCCTTATAATATGCCTATTGAAATATGTTTGACAAACAAAAAACATTGCTCCAAATCGGAAACATGGTCCGAAGACGATCTTTTGTGAGAATATGGCCAAATAAATGGACCAATAATTTCCGGATTTCGACCCAAGAGACATAGAATTCAAAACCAAAATTTCAGAAGTCTATGCAAACAGTAGTCCAAAAACAAAATCACCACAAACTTCCATTTCAAAATGATCCCAAACTTTGAGACTAATTGTATTACAAATTTTGGCCCCATTATATGTACTTTTTCTATTACCACAGTTTACCCCAAATACAATTTAATATTAGCTGGCACGGAATGCGTTCCGACCCGTACTTTTAGTTTTCAGTGCATATGAAGCACTATACTATAAATTACAATGTTTTTATAATAAGTAATGTCTCCATAGTAATTTCTAAATAGAAATAAATATTCATGGCAAAAATTATAATAGATGTTCACCTACCGTCGGTGTTAGATATTTTGTATAGCTTGATCTCATTTTTTAGTCATAGGCTTTAACTTGATATTATAACTTGGTATTGTAAAGAGCTTAGCAACATTTTTTATTCAAATGAGCTGTATTTTAAAATTTGCATTTCCAACATTTAGAATACTGTTCTGCGTGGTATATAGTTTTGTTCAGCTCAAAATTAAGGGCAGAATGATTTCAGAATAGTCAAAGATAATTTCTCTTTTACACTCATTACCGTAAGATGGGAATTAATTTTTTTTTTTTGTCGGTTAAATTGTGCGTTGGTATAATTCAATGACGATTGAAGTAATGTTCGGTCTCGTGTTAATTTCTAATATTCATAGCTTTCTCATGTTTCGGAGTTTATTTCATATAGACGTACATCCCAAATCTACGTTCCCAAGCAATATTCTCTTGGCGGTTAAAATTAAATAGAATACAAAATTGTCTTTTCTTACCACACATTTGTTGAGAAAGTGGACTTGGGGTACCCAAATGTGAGGGCTATATTTAAATAAATGCATATGTGGACTATTATATGTAAAATGGTTCTCTACCCGAGAATAGCCTAAATACAATGTTTAGCCAAATCAATTGATAAATGGCGTCATGATGGGCCCTACTCTGAAAATTTAAAATTTTATACGAACAAGTTTTCCTTCCCCTTAGAAACCAAGATGAAAAATAAGTGCAAAAAAATGAAAAAAATGTCCAAGACCCCGAAAATAGCTTAAATCATGGTTATACCAAAACGCGATCATTTTTTGCAAGGATGGTTTCTTCTCAAGTTGCCAACGTTTGTCGAATTTAGTATAAAAAATATTGTCAAAATGTAAAATATACTTGAAATCTGAAAGAAGTCGGTCATTTTTTTTTTTTTATTTTGAAGCACGATGTAGTTCCTGGATTTGGAAGCTAGATTTTTAATGTTATACATTATAGATCGTAATTTAACATCGTATTGCGCACTAATTTCATTTTTAATATTTGCATTCAGAATTTAAAACAAAACAAATATACGCTTCAATATAGTATGCTAAATTAAAAAAAAAATATGCCAAAAAAATAATTCTTTATTTTGTATAAAAAGCTATAAGTTCGGTCGGGCCGATATTTGAATACCCTCCACCATTTGGAACGATTTTGGCCATTTTCAAAACAATAAAATCCGTTAAAAGTCTGTTAATATCTTAAAAATACCGAATGTAGCGTTATATTAGGGTCTATACGACGACGTGGACCTGCATAGGCAACATAGGCAATTTTTGTCATAAACCATTACAATATTCAAATGCGAAACTTGAATAAAAAATCTATGAATAATGTAGCTAAAATCATCAAAATTCAGAATATATGGAGATACCGTTATATTGGGGCTATACAAAGACGTGGAGCTGCACAGACAATTTTCTGTCACAGGCTGTAGTATCCATTACGTACTTCAATTACCAAATTTGAAACAATTCCGGCGAATAATGTCGCTAAAATCATCAAAATACCGAATATCGGGAAGTGCCGTTATATGGGGCTATACGAAGACGTTCACCTGCACAGACAATTTTCTGTCATAAGCTATAGTACCCATTACGAACTTGAAATACCAAATTTGAAACATTTCCGGTGAATAATGTCGAGGTACTATTATATGGGGGCTATACCAAAATGTGGGCCTACATGATCCTGCAGACATAATACAGATTTGAATAAAATTTTATCAACCTACTTCATTTCTTTCGGAAGCTAGAGTGATTTCCGCAGATGGACGACCGACATACATAGCTAAATCGACATAGAATTTTATGCTGATATGAATATATATACTTTGTGGGGTCTAAAATGCATATTGCGAGGTGTTATAAATGGGATGACAAACTACAAATATAAAACTACAAACTACAAGTATAAAAACCACAAATATACATTCGAAAATAATAAGTCAAAATGGAAAAAATCATGCCATATAAAACATTACGATTGTACGTTTCCAAAGTCAAAATTAACATTTTCAAATTTCACATTTTTGTTTTTGGACTTCATCCTATTCTGCCAAGAAACAATTACGAATTTTTCTGAATCAGATTAGCGGTTCTTGAGTTATAAGCGTAGTAACTAACACAACTTTCTTGAATATATATAGATTGTATTGTATGGGGATGGCGTAGAGCACCGGGTTCAGCTAGTTTATTATAAATTAATTATATCCAAAGAGTTGCAAACAGTTGAAATGAATTAATAAGCACGTCAAAAATGTAGTAATGCCGTAGGACGAACAAAAACTTAACTCGAAAACGCTTTGTAACATAAATAATGCTAAAAATCTAAAACTTCGGTTTGTTTTTGTACTTCCGTTCCCATTTCAAAGAAAGACAATAATAATTTAATTTATTTGGCATAAACTGGAATGTATTGTTATATATTTCGATTTATTTGCTGGTTTTTTACGGCCAGAGGCCATAACAATTTTATATTAATTAAATGGCATTTTTCGTGATAAAATGAAAAACAAACCTGTGAAGCCAATGGGCAAAAAACAGAAATGCGAACAAAATCAATACAATATATACGTTTTTTGCTTTAAATTAAACCAAAAAACAAAAAACGTTGCTTTAACTGCAAGCCAAATACTTTTGGCATTCATAAACAATAATGATGACAACAATAAGACAAATAAATGAAATGGAAATTTTTAAATGTTGAACATTTTTAAACTTTGGCTGACAGCCGCAAAGAATTCACTTTAGGACACGTTTAAGGAAAATTGAGGTGAAAGTTATTCGTCCAAAAAAATACCCTACAACTAAAGTATTAAAATGCTTGTGGTATTTTATATCCCATTCGGTATCAACAGCCTTAACACAAAGAATTGTAAATATTGGTCTATATTTTTTTAAGCCCCTTTATAGAAAAATATATGCAAAACCCAGTAAAAACAGACCAAATTCGGCTTGGACAGACTTTATGATTCCCAAAACCACTTTGCATATATCGCTACATATAACAAAAAAAAAACCTTTTTATGGGCAATTTATAAGAATTAAACAAACTAACTATGACCGCGTTTGAATGCGTATTATGAATTCAAATCAGTTAAAATTTAAAGCCGAAATGAACTAATATATATCAGGATTCAAACGTATTCTGCTAAATTTTGAGGGAGACATTCGTGTCCGATAGTCGATATCAATAAAAATCCAACCTGTTTGAGCTCATATTACACTTTTTAGGCACAATAAATTTGAAATCGGGTAAAGATATATATGGGAGCTATATGCAAATTTGTACCGATCTCTATAAAATTTAGATGAGGTATTTCTTCAGGGTGAGATAAAAAACTGCAACAAAGTCAAACGCCATAATTTTTACATTTTTTTAATTTTATTTGAGTTCTGTTGGCCAACCGAAGGTGCACATTTCAGCTGACCTCTTTGGTAAGTAAACACGATCATTATGTTTGTTTACAAACTGCTGGTCAATGAATGTCTTCTCATCGGAGACGGAGAAAACCAAATTAGGCAGTTCACCACATTCGGCCAAGCGAAGCAACTCCTTATCTCTTTTGGGTCTATTTTCTTTCTCTTGCGGATTAAGTTCTTGCACTTTCCGGAATTTCAATGGCTTACCCTGAGCTCATTTTTCAATATTTGCCGAATGGAATATTGCAATATGTTGTTCAGCTCACGAGCCATTTTTCGGCCACTGCGACGCGGGTTTCGATCAAGTCGCTTCTTTACTTTTCGAACAATTTTTGCTGATGTTGTTGTTTTCTTCCGACCACTTCTTTGACGTCGGGCTACGCTCCCATTATCACGGTAACGAGCGATGGTACGAGACACAAAAGATTTATTCACATTTAAATGCTGGAGTGCTCTAACAGTAGCCACTTTTGGTATTCCAGCCAAATATAAAGAAATCACACTATCACGCTTGAATTCCATCATGAATATTTTTTTTCTGCAAAATTCTCACCAAAATGCGCCGACTAAGGTGATTGGCCGCCATATCAGCCGATGGTCGCTCTCCGCTCGTGTTAATCGACCGTGGCATCATTATCGCGAAAATATTCTGGAGGGTGTATTAAAGAATTGAGCACGCAGATCTTGGACATTCCAACAGGACATTCTTAGCACCATCGCACTCAGCACGCGCCACCTAAGAATGGTTACATAATGAGATTTTCAGCGCACATTGACCACCAAAATCTTCGGATACCAAACCGTTGACCTATTGTGTCTGGAGTATTTTGAAAAACATGGTTAGCACTAAAAAAATACCAAAGTGTCGTTTCGCCGGAAATGGACCAAAATACCGCAGAGCAACATTCGGGCAGCGTATGACGGTTTCATTGGCCGTAATATAATTTGTGCCAAAGTTGACCGATTCGAAAAAATCTAAACTTATTATAAAATTTGATGTCATTTCCGACATTTTTGCTTACATTCAATAAAATTAATATAGTTTTTTATCTCACCTTGCACATGAAAGGCTGACCTATAAATTAATACTGATTTCCTTGACGAATACAGCCAAATATTGGTGATACAGTACATCATATAGAGGAATCTAAATTTTCAGATACTGTTTGAATACCTATTACCACGAGATGGAGCGTAAATATAAAGCGAATGCTACGAAAATGTACATGATCTCGTGGTTTAGGTCAAAAGCCATGAAAAAACTCTTGCAGGACTTTTCTACAGATCATATATTTTTGGTAAATATTGGTTCCAGATCTATGATGGTTATTCGAAAAAAGGAGCGATTATTTCAACATTTTTTATGATGTCGAAAATGTTTTAAATATATGTTTTGTCGGGGATGTTTCTTTGGGGAATCTATATTCTGTTCAAAAAGGGTTTCATACTTTACGGCAAATTTTAGTGTTATAGGGTATCAAATGGTCGGGTCCGCCCGACTATGGCCTTTGCGATCTTGTTAATTTTATGATGTAGGTTCCATGTAGCCGTCCACAACATTTTTATAAAAAAGTATAAATCAAAAATGACAGGGCAGTTGGCATGGGTAGAACTTAACGACTTCTTTATTTTGGTCGACAATTTTCTTTAATAAGCAAAGTTATAAGTATTTTATTTTTACCGAATTTTACCGGTGTCTCATAAAATGAGTTAAAGAATCGCACTACAGAAGGTATGTATCCCCTACAGCCAGAAGTCTGGGGACACAAATTGAAATGATCCAAAAAAGCTTTGCATTCTAAAAGATGGATTTAATATCGTCATGTAAATAAAAGAGAAATGTCTACGTTTTGGAATTGAGTCGGCTTCCTAATTATATATGAGTTTTAAGCTACCGGAAATTGACTATATATTGCTGTAGTTTTCATACAACAATTAATAAAAGCTGAAAATTTAAAGTAACAAATTTTTTAACAATTAGAAATATTCCATAAATAATGATAAATTTATTTATTTATTTTTGTGGCATTTTTGTGGCATATATATATATATATATATATATATATATATATATATATATATATATATATATATATATATATATATATATTTTTTTTTTTTTTTTTTTTTATTTTTATGATGTGATATATCCAATATAGTATTGTTATTATTTATATATGTTCATATGTATACACAACAATTTACAACAATGCCATGCAACACAATTGAAGTGCTTTCGATGGTTCGATGGTTTTGTCGAATAAATGTATGTGCCTTACTTTTTTCCAAAAGCTAGCGGGAGTTATCAGTGACGACAGGTAGTGGCCAATGAATGAAAATATTACGCGACACAACTTGTTGAAAAATATTTAACATTATTTACGTTTTACATACCCACCCACACAACGGCGGTGTATGTTAAAATTTTTGACAAATGTTTACAAAATATATTTTATTTTTAAAATAAGTGCATGTTTCTGGTCCACATTCTAATATTATGTGCAATTTTAAATTTCAACCAACAATAGGTATGATTGAACCCCATCATACCATATGTTCAAACCAAGTTTGATATAATAGTCGTTCTAGTCAGTTACTTCAGTCTGTAGACTTCAAAAATTACGTTTCTTTTCTCCCAAGGCCGTAGTTAGCACACCTCCATTTTCAAAAAATATTTCTGTTCTCACATTTAAATCCAGAACAGTAAGTTTTGTTTTTTGTTGCAAAACTTTGCTTACATGCGCGCACAACCACATAAACATTCGTAGTTATAGCGATGGTCAATTTGTTGTTTCATTTTTATTTTATTTTTTTGTTTTTATTATTTTGCATTGTTGGTGTTTATTTGCGTTTGTTACACACACACACACACACATACATGCAACGCATATAAACGTCACCACACTAAAGCGTACCGAAAATGGATTCAGTGGCCTGTAAAACTTAAAATGGCATGTAAGGGCAAAGATGGAAGTGCCAGTGACTGTGTGTGTGAGTGTGTGCGTGTAAACAATAATTGTATAACAACAAGGACATAAAAGGAAACAAAAGGCCACAACAAGAAGTAACACAAAGGCAAACGGTAGTCATGCAATGGCTATGGGGGAGAGGTTGTTGGGCGCAGGAGTGCTAGGGCAGATATTGCACAAAATTGCAGTAACCCAGCAAAGCGAATATTATGGGCAGAGGAAAATGACGTTACCCTGAAGATAACGACTCCACCAAATTGGAGAATTTCCTCTCATTTGAAAAGTTTGAGAAAAATTACTCCAATTCACATTCGCGACCCTTCAGCTCGTCTATACAGACTCCGTGGGACTTCAGCTCGACTATAGAGACGCCGTAGAACTTCAGCTCGTCTACAGGGTGAGATAAAAAAACTGCATACTGCACTACATATTTTTAATTTTATTTAATGAAAGCCAAATATGTCATAAATACAGGGTTGCCCATATTCGACGGACCTTTGGGCCCTTTGGCCCCATTCCAATCGACGAGGCTTGTCCGCAGGCAACATTCTTTGCGTCAATTAAATTTTTACGGGAACGGCAAATCAATGCGAATAATCCGTTGTAAAGTGGACCGAGCCATGCCCAACTGCTGAGAACGGCGTTTTTGGAATGTTCTTGGGGACCTCTCAACACTGGCTCGTACGGCAGCGATATTCTCGGCCGATCGCCTTGGCCTCTTCGGATTAGAAAGAGCCTTACAGTCGAAAATTTTCCGTATAAACTTTAATGGTGTTCTTAGAAGGCGCACTTCTCACATTTTTTAATGTTTTAAAAGCACGTTGAGTTTTCACAATTGACTTCTTGTAAATTTCAACTATTTCAGAGCGCTCGCGTGGCGTGTATTGGTTCATGGTAAAAATCTGCTTGGACTGACGCTTCAAATGCGGTATGTCATTAAGCGATGTGACATCTCTGTCAAAAGTTATGGTGTTGCCAGATGGGTCCGTCGAATATGGGCAACCCTGTAGCATTAAATTTTAGAATAAGTTTAGATTTATTCGAATTGGTCACCTTTGGCACGAATTATGGCCTTCAAACAGCCAATGAAACACACGCTGCCCGAATGTTGCTCTGCGGTATTTTGCCCCATTCATCATAATACTTTGGTATTTTATAGTGCGAACCTTGCATTCCAAAATGCTCCAAACACAATAGTCCAACGGATTGGTATCCAGAGATTTAGGTGGCCATTGTGCGCTGAAAATGAAGCGAGGAAGCTCATTTTGTAACCATTCTTGGGTGGCGCATGCTGAGTGTTGGAATGTCCAAGGTCTGCGGCCAAAATGGTTGCGTGCGCAAGGCTTTAATACACCCTCCAGAATATTTTCGCGATAATATTTAGCATTTATTATGATGCCACGGCCGGTTAATACGAGCGGAGACCGACCATCGGCTGTTATGGCGGCCCACACCATCACCATGGCCGGCGCTTGAGTTCAGGTGGCCAATCGAAGGTGCACATTTCCTGCTGACCTCTTTGGCACGATCATTTTGTTTATTTACAAACTGCTGGACAACTAATGTTTTCTAAGTTCTTGCACTTTTTGGAATTGCCATGGCTTTACCCCGAGCTCATTTTTTAATATTTGCCGAATGGAATATTGCGATATGTTCAGGTCACGAACCATTTTTCGGCCACTGCGACGCGGGTTTCGATCAAGTCACTTCTTTACTTTTCGAACCATTTCCGTTCACTTCCATGAAGTCGAGATACGCTACCAGTATCACGGTAATGAGCGATGGTACGAGACACAAAAGATTTATTCATATTTAAACGCAGGAGTGCTCTAACGATGGCCACTTGTGGTTTTCCAGCCAAATATAAAGAAATCACACGCTTGAATTCCATCAAGAATAACTTTTGTTCTGGAAAATTCTCACCAAAATGCTTTTGTACGCTTGTAAACAATATAATGAGCTGTCACTGGAATAATTTCAACAGCTTTCGGACGAGTGGCTTAGAAATGACAGCAGTCTGAAGTTGGTTGCAGTTTTTTTCATCTCACCCTGTATAGAAACTCCTTGACCCTTCAACTCGTCTGTATAGGCTCCATGAGCCTTCAGATCGTCTACAGAGACTCTATGGGGCTTCAGCTCGTCTATAGAGAATCCGTGGCTTTTCTACTCGTCCATTGAGACTCCGTAAACCTTCAACTCGTCTAAAGAAGAATTTCTAGAATTTCAGCATGTGAGCTCATGAATGTAGACTCCCAGGCCTCAGATCATATATTTAGACTCCTGGCCTCAGCTCGTCTATGTCGGCGCCCTGCCCTTCAGCTCTTCGATGTAGACGTCATGGCATTCAGCTCGTCTATTTAGACTCGTCTTTTCGGCTTACATCAACTCCCTTACATTCAAGACCTTTCTAAAGAGTCTCTGGCCTACAGCTTGTCTATATAGACTTCCTTGTCTCAAATCTTATATATTAACTCCCCGACATTCAGCTAGTCTTTATATGCTACCTTACAACCAGCACTTTCAACTGCTTCTTCCATAAAATCTATATAGCATTTAGGTCGTTTAAACCAAAAATATATCGCTTTGTTTCCTGGGCACCACCACCTATACATCCATAGTTGGCCGATGCCAACAACAGTAGGGTTCATTCGCATGATGATTTTAAACATTTTACGTTCTTTAACGTTGCAATTTGAAGTGGCAATCAGGCCAATTGAAAGTTTACATGTTATTTGTACACATAAACAGTTGCAATCACACTCACACTCACGCGCACACACACACACATTCACGAAAATATGTCTACATACTTATACAACTTGAGTTTGCGGAAAAAAATACTTTTTTACAATTAAATTCTTTCATATTTATAACTTGCGCTATTGGAATTAACAGGGCATAATTAGTTTGTCAAATAAGTTGGAACTGTGTTTATGGACGAAATTATGGTCAGTGATTATTCAAGGAAAAATTTATCCTAAATGCTAGCATACATTTATATTTACATACAGCCTTGTTTTCATTGCGTGGATTGTGTGTAAAAATATTCAAATCAAAATCAATGGTTTTTGCTGAGGATATCTGTCATTGTAGCCAACCATTCGATCAATTCAACGTTTTACTATAGTTCTGTAATCGTTCTGTATTTATTTTTTCTCTGTTGTTTGTCACAGCCGCATAAGCTTGGCAAAAATAAAAACAATTAACTTGAAAGGCTTCCTACAAACTTTTCTGTGATATGAAAATTGCACCAAATACACTCACATACTTACAAATACACACTCACACATCTGTACGTGTGACCGTAAGTAATGCAATTGCTGCACAATTTTCATTTTCATTCTATTTGTGAATGTTGTTTGTTTGGATTTTTTCGCTAATTTTTGTTTTTATTTTGGTCCGATTTTTTTCGTTTATGGAATCTTGAAATTGCTGGTGTTTTCTAAGAAGAAAAAAAAATCCATGCTAACACAGACACGTACACACGCTAACAGCTACACCGACAACAAGTAATACTGCCGCAATTTTTAATTTATATTTAATAAATGAATGGTAGTTGTTCGCCAATATTGTTTATTGTTTCGTTCGGTAGTTGTTGTTTTTTGGCATTGCGTAGAAATGCTTTTAAATTAATTGTTCCATAAGTCATTGCTAAAAATCTGTCACTTTGCAATAAATAAATATTCTAGGTTAAAATGAAATCGCAATCGGAAATGTTGGTGGCCTTTTTTATTTGGAGATATCATTCCCGAACTATTTAATTGATTTCAATCGATTTTAATTAAATTGTTCGATAGGTAGTCAGTTGTTGGAAGACATTTTTTATTTTCAAATAATGGGGGAGTAACTGCATTTTAGAATATTTCCATACTGCAACCTAGTTAAAGAACTAGGGGTAAGGCCATTGAAATTCCAAAAAGTGCCTGAACTTACACCGCAACAGAAAGAAAATAAGCTCAAAAGAGCTAGAGAGTTACTTCGCTTGTCCGAAAGTGGTGAACTGCCGAATTTAGTTTTCTCCGATGAGAAAACATTCGTTGCCAAGCAGTTTGTAAACAAACAAAATGATCGTGTTTACTTGCCAAAGAGCTCAGCTGAAAATGTGCACCTTCGGTTGGCCACCAGAACTCAAGCGCCGACCATGGTGATGGTGTGGGCCACCATAACTGCCGATGGTCGCTCTCCACTCGTATTAATCTGCCGTGGCATCAGAATGAATGCCGAATATTATCGCGAAAACATACTGAAGGGTGTTTTAAAGCCTTGAGGATGCAAATATTTTGGACATTCCAACAGGACTCAGCACCACTCAGCACGCACCACCTAAGAATGGTTACAAAATGAGGTTCCTCGCTTAATTCCAGCGCCAAATACCAGTCCGTTGGACTTTTGTGTCTGGAGTATTTTGGAAAGCAAGGTTGGCACTAAAAAATACCAAAGTGTCGATCATCTCATGAAAGCGCTTCTCCGGGAATGGGCCAAAATACCGCAGGGCAACATGTGACGGTTTCATTGAAGGCCATAATACCTGCCAAAGGTGACCAATTCGTACAATTCTAAACTTATTCTAAAATTTAATGTTATTTCCGACATTTTTTGCTTCCATTCAATGAAATTTAATAAAAATCATGGCGTTTGACTTTGTTTCCGTTTTTTTTTTATCTCACCCTGTACAGCTCGTCTGACTCACTTGTCTTCGGCTCCCTAGCTTTCAGCTCTTCTATATAGACCCCCTAGCCTTCAGCTCGTCTATATAGACTCCCTAGCCTTCAGCTTGTCTATATAGACTCCCTAGCTTTCATTTCGCCTATATGGACTCCCTAGTCTTCAGCTTGCCTATATAATGACTCCCCAGTCTTTAGCTCGCCTATAATGTCTTTCTAGCCTTCAGCTGGCCTATATAGTCTTCCTAGCCTTCAGCTCGCCTTTATAGTATTTGTAGCCCTCAGCTCGCCTATATGGGTTCCCTAGCCTTTAGCTCGCCTATACAGGTTCCCTAGTTTTCAGCTCGCCTATATAGTCTTCTAGCCTTCAGCTCGTCTATATAGTCTTCTAGCCTTCAGCTCGCCCATATAGACTCCCTAGCCTTCAGCTTGTCTATATAGACTCCCTAGCATTCAGCTCGTCTATAAGACTCCCTAGCCTTCAGCTTGTCTATATAGACTCCCTAGCTTTCAGTTCGCCTATATAGACTCCCTAGCCTTCAGCTCGTCTATAGAGTCTCCCTAGACTTCAGCTTACCTATATAATGACTCCCCAGCCTTAACTCGCCTATAATGTCTTTCTAGCCTTCAGCTGGCCTATATAGTCTTCCTAGCCTTCAGCTCGCCCATATAGTATTTGTAGCCCTCAGCTCGCCTATATAGGTTCCCTAGCCTTTAGCTCGCCTATACAGGTTCCCTAGTTTTCAGCTCGCCTATATAGTCTTCTAGCCTTCAGCTCGTCTATATAGTCTTCTAGCCTTCAGCTCGCCCATATAGACTCCCTAGCCTTCAGCTTGTCTATATAGACTCCCTAGCATTCAGCTCGTCTATAAGACTCCCTAGCCTTCAGCTTGTCTATATAGACTCCCTAGCTTTCAGTTCGCCTATATAGACTCCCTAGCCTTCAGCTCGTCTATAGAGTCTCCCTAGCTTTCATGTCGTCTATATAGTCTCCCTAGCCTACTAGTCGCCTATATAGACTCCCTAGACTTCAGCTTACTTATATAATGACTCCGAAGCCTTAACTCGCCTATAATGTCTTTCTAGCCTTCAGCTGGCCTATATAGTCTTTCTAGCCTTCAGCTCGCCCATATAGAATTTGTAGCCCTCAGCTCGCCTATATGGGTTCCCTAGCCTTCAGCTCGCCTATACAGGTTCCCTAGTTTTCAGCTCGCCTATATAGTCTTCTAGCCTTCAGCTCGCCCATATAGACTCCCTAGACTTCAGCTTGTCTTTCAGTTCGCCTATATAGACTCCCTAGCCTTCAGCTCGTCTATAGAGTCTCCCTAGCTTTCATGTCGTCTATATAGTCTCCCTAGCCTACTACTCGCCTATATAGACTCCCTAGTCTTCAGCTTGCCTATATAATAATGACTCCCAAGCCTTTAGCTCGCCTATAATGTCTTTCTAGCCTTCAGCTGGCCTATATAGTCTTTCTAGCCTTCAGCTGGCCTATATAGTATTTCTAGCCTTCAGCTCGCCTATATAGTATTTGTAGCCCTCAGCTCGCCTATATAGTATTTCTACCCTTAGCTCGCCTATATAGTCTTCCAGCCTTCAGCTCGCCCATATAGTCTCCCTAGCCTTCAGCTCGCCTATATAGGTTCCCTAGGCTTCAGCTCGCCTATATGGGTTCCCTGGCTTTCAGCTTGCCTATATAGGTTTCCTAACCTACAGCTCGCCTATAACGACTATATTTACTTTCATCTTGGCTATATAGCCTCCGAAACCTTCGGCCCGTTTATATAAACTCCATAGCATTTAGCTCGTCTATATTGACTCATTGATCCCTATCGACTCCCAGGGCTTCAACTAATCGACCTTTGCTTTTGAGCTCGCTTATTTAGACTTCCTGGCCATTCAGACAAACGGACGTATATGTCTTAAGAGGGTATAATAATTTGTATTTAATAAATCGATTTCGAAATCTGGTATAGGACTAAAAGGATGGCAAATTCGAAGATGCGGTTTTAGAGATGATTTGACATACCTGAACAAGCCACAAATAAATATTTAAAAATTATAGGATTGGAATTTCCCATGCACAGCCATATGGGAAATTTTCATATATTCCTTCACACTTATTTTTATCTTTATCGTTAAGAAGTAGCACTTTCGTATCTTAATCTACATTCCCGTTTTCATATTTTACCCAATTTTCCCCTATCGCATATTTTTGTCAACCACATCGATGTTAATAAAGAATACCCAGAACTATGGTTGCAACACCTATTAAATTCCTTACTCGGGAATGTGTAGCAATATTTTCTATTTCAGAACATCCATATTCGTACATCTAACTTAATTTTCATCCATTACAAATTCACCTGCTAGAAGTGACAATGAAAAAATGTATACATACACATACACAGATAGATGGAATGACATCCCACGGCAATACATGCAAATTGCTTTAAAAGAATGCTACAGATAGATAGGTAGATAGATACATAGATCTCCATAGTTGCTGCTACTGTGAAAATTGATGATTTTAAGCGTGTCACCACCACCACCTCCACCGCCATGAAGTGTCAAGGTAACATTTGCATCCGTGAACAGCCGTTAAAGAAATACAGTCGGCAGGGAAGGCATGAAGACGCAGATAAATGTGTCCTATTCTGTCTGCTGTACCCAGATAACTTTGACTTTGACTAAACCGAACTAAACGGAACGGAATGATATGCGCTAAAACTTTATCACAGCATATCGTTCACCGTCGTTGCAAATGCATTATTTATGAAGACAAATGATCAGAAATTATAGAAGTGTTTGAAGGGAGCGGAGGGGTATTGTGGGATACCACCTTTTGGTGGGACGACATGTAAATGAACGGATAACTGAAGTAAATGATAGAAATCGATTAGAAGCAACGGCGACAACGCCAAAATAAAGTTGATGAAGTTCAGTGTATGCAAAATGAAGGAAACGAAAATAAAAAAATAAAAACGTACGGGAGATTAATGAAATTCTATTTAAAGCTGTTGGCATGATAAATTGACATATTTTGATAACATTTCGTTCATCCGCGTTGTCGTCGATTTTTGTCCTCAAAAGAATTTTACCGTAATTTTCCAAATCTCAGTCAAACGTGGATGAGAGCAAAGTGCTCGAAAGTCTACTCCTTATCCAAAAATAGATAAGACCATATTGCCATTATTGGGAATAAGTTTTGATAGAAGCAGATAATCTGCTCTTTTATGAAGAGACCATCGTCTGGTCTAGAGAAACCAATATTAAGTCTTTTGAGAATGAACATAATTATATGAGTAGACCATCTTTTCATCTACAAGGAGACTTTACATTCTTCTATACGGGAATAGCTTCTTGTCACCTTGTTTTCTCTTATAAGAAAATATATATTTGTATTCTATAAGATGGGAATATCGCGTTTTCTACTAGAAAACGTCTTTTATGAGAACCCTTCTGGCCTTCTGTGAGAAGACCTTGTGGTCTTCTATGAGAAGACCTTCTGGCCTTCTATGAGAAGAGCTTCTGGTCTTCTATGAGAAGGTCTTCTGGTCTTTTATAAGAAACCCTTGTGGTCTTCTATGAGAAGGCCTTCTGGTCTTTTATAAGAAAACCTTGTGGTCTTTTATAAGAAAACCTCTGGTCATCTATAGGAAGACATTCTGGTCCGGTATGAGAAGATCTTCTGGTCCTCTACGAGAAGACCTTCTGGTCCTCTATGAGAAGACCTTTTGATCCTCTATGAGAAGACCTTCTGCTTCTCTATGAGAAGACCTTCTGGTCATCTATAGGAAGACCTTCTGGTCCTCTATGGGAAGATCTTCTGGTCCTCTATGAGAAGAACTTTTGGTTCTCAATGATGAGACCAGCTAATCCTCTAAGGGAACACCTTCTGTCCTCTATGAGAAGACCTTCTGGTCCTCTATGAGAAATCTTCTGGTTCTCTATGATAAGACCTGCTGGTCCTTTATGAGAAAACCTTCTTCTCCACTATGAGGAGACCTTCTGGTCCTCTATGAGAAGACCTTCTGGTGAGAAGACCTAATGTCCTCCTTTGAGAAGAAGAGCTTCTGGTCTTCTATGAGAAGATTCTGTTTTTTGTAAGAAGACCATTTTTTCTTCTATTGGAAGACCTTTTTGTCCTCTATGAGAAGACCTTCTGGTCCCCTATGAGAAGACCTTCTGGTCCACTATGAGAAGACCTTCTGTCCTCTATGAGAAAACCTAATGTACTCGTGTTAGAGTCTGACCTCCTTCGAGAAGATTCAGCATTTTTGTGAGAAGACCATATTTTCTTCTATTGGGAGACTTCCTGGTTTTCTATGATAAGACCTTCTGTTTTTCTATAAGACCCCCTTTCCGATCTTCTATGAGTTTCTGGTCTTCTATGAGAAGAGCTTATGGTCTTCTATGAGAAGACCTTCTGGTCTTCTATGAGAAGAGCTTCTGGTCTTTTATGAGAAGAGCTTCTGGTCTTCTATGAGAAGAGCTTCTGGTCTTCTATGAGAAGAGCTTCTGGTCTTCTATGAGAAGAGTTTCTGGTCTTCTATGAGAAGACCTTATGGTCTTCTATGAGAAGGCTTTCTGGTCTTCTATGAGAAACACTTCTGGTCTTCTATGAGAAGGCCTTCTGGTCTTCTATGAGAAGACCTTTTGGTCATCTATAGGAAGACCTTCTGGTCCTCTATGGGAAGATCTTCTGGTCTTCTATGAGAAGAACTTCTGGTCTTTTATAAGAAAACCTTCTGGTCATCTATAGGAAGACCTTCTGGTCCTGTTTGAGAAGATCTTCTGGTCTTTTATAAGAAAACCTTCTGGTCATCTATGAGAACACCTTCTGGTCTTTTATAAGAAAAACTTCTGATCATCTATGAGATCATCTATATGAACCCCTTCTGGTCCTGTATGAGAAGATGTTCTGATCTTCTATGATATGGCCTTCTAATCTTCTATGAGAAGACCTGCTCGTCCTCTATGAGAAGACCTTCAGGTCATTTATGAGAAGACCTTCTGGTCCACTATGAGAAGACCTCCTATCCTCTATGAGAAAACCTAATGTACTCCTTTGAAAAGAAAAACTTCCGGCCTTCTTCGAGAAGATTCCGCATTTTTGTGAGAAGACCATATTTTCTTCTATTGGGAGACTTCCTGGTTTTCTATGATAAGACCTTCTTGTCTTCTATGAGAAGACCTTCGTATCTTCTACGTGAAAATTTTCGTGTCTTCTATGAAAAGTCCGAGAAGACCTACTAATTTCCAATAAACTTACTACGTTCTTATGGAAGTATGATCTGGCATTCTATGAGAGGTCTCTATGAAAAGATGAACTTGTAGGCCTCAAGAACATATTGTAGTTTTATTTTTAAGAAGAACTCATTTTTGTCATATAAAGACCTGAGAGAATCCTCTTGTCCTTCATGAAAAAAAACTATTGTTCGCTATAATTGAAGCTGACCGTCTTTGCGATGCATATACATTCTGCTGTCTTGTAGGAAGATCTTCTATGAGATAACCTTTTGCTTGTCTAGTAAGTGAAATTCCTATTCATGCATTAGAAGGCCTCAAGATTCCCCCACTGTAGTATCTGGAGGCCTTGCTGGTGGACATCTTTCTTCAGAACTTCAAACCTAGAAGAACTTCAATGCCACTTTAGTAAGCAAAACTATGTGTCTTTAAAGCCCTAACCCTTAATAGTATTTCATACAGGCTTCTTTTTATGGGGACTTTCTAGTTTTCATTATCTTTTGGTATTTTATTGGATTTTTTTAGTTTCTACGAGGCGTCCTTCCGCATTGATATAAGAATATAAGATATAAGATGTTGTTCTATAATGACAATATTTTTTTAACTTCCATGAAAAGAAAATTATTTTTACTTATTTAAGAGAATAATTCTTTATTTTCCCATCCATTGGTCTCCAATGAGAAAACTTTCTGCCCTTTTATTAGCATAAAGTCTGTAGTCGACCCCTAACTTATCTACATAATCTACCATATTCGCAACATTTCTGCAAGATTGTTATCATCGTCCATCGTTATTACCACTATTTCATATGATTTATATAATTTAAGTCAAGTTTTCTGGGTGGCAACTAACTAACTAATTGGAGACAATGTTAACATTAGTGTTTATTTTTGGACTGGTAACTAAGTCAGTTTTGTAATGAGCTATAATTTAGATTTCTACGCTGTTCTTAGAAACCACTAAACCAGTTAAAATAAATTGGCATTTACCTCTGGAAATATTGCGTGATGAATGGCAAAGGCAGTTGTATGTATTGTGAACTGTATCCAAAGGAGTATATACGTTTCCCCTTTAATTCCCCAAGCCAAATTCCAATACATTCCTATTGCCTGGACACGCACTCACGCATGCCTTCAATCAAGACAACACCAACTCGACATAGGTTTTGTCGCGGTAATCACAACATGGCTTAGTTTACGGGGCGTAGCTTTGTACCACCTTCGAGTGGAATTATGATTTCCCTACAAAACATTAAAACTCCTGAAATTTGAGAAATCCAACTCCTACCAAGGAGCGTAACTCCAACGCCACTGCATTGTAATTTGATCTGCATCTTGTAAACCCTCCAAACAAAGATATTTTATTTCCATTCGCATGGACACATAAAGACAAACAAATTATAAGGCCCATTACAACGTTAGCAATGCTGGTAACACAAACCGACAACATAAATAACCAGCGAACAGACAAGACCATGGCTACTTGGCGCAGCCAAATGAGGTTCTTGTGCCACAGGTTCGGCTGGCAATTGTTTATTAATTCGTTTGTTCAACACATATAATTTGTTTAGAGCCTACCCATTTAGGTCCTTGACTAACCAAAAACAATCTGATTTACGAGAATGCCGCTCCAATGGCTGGGCATCGAATGGTGCTGGTGGCAATTTGCAGTGGCGGTATTGCAAGCCTGGAATGGTGTTTCGTGGTGCAGAGCCAAAGATGGTATCGCTGGATGACTTCCATTTCACAAGGAATTTACATCACAAAGAGGGAGGTACAATTTAGCTGCAAGAAAATTGCCAGCACAAATGAAGATAAATGTTTTGTTGAAGGGTTTTTTTTTTTGGTTTGTTTTGGATTTTAATTTCCCATGAATTACCTTTGAAGGGCAAACACGGATAGATTTATACAATTCAATGGAAAAATATAATCAGTTGGCGGGTCGTATTACACTCTGCAACAAAATAAAGCTCTATGGCTGGGCGGATAGACAATTAGAGCAGATTTGGTTGGTTTATATATTTGGGAGACATTTTTCTGAGGTCTAATGTGGATTGAATATATTTTGGAAGAATTCTATAAATAAAAAACTTGCTTAAAGGTCTCCTATAACTAGATAACCCATTGAACATGTCAAAAAGTATCAGTCGGGTTGAAAGGCAGATGTATACCCTCAGCCTATTCCCGTTTATTCAAATATATTTTGACTTGCATTATGGTTATTCAAACCGTTGACCCTTTATGGGGGAGGTACTGAGAGAGTGGGCCAGTATTGTCCATTTCGTATCTGACCTAAGTCTGATTTGCCACATTTGGACTATATCTCGGGACGAGTAAAAATTGAATAGAATCAGATGCTTAATTCGCATTTTATGAGCTTCATGTTTATTCAAAATTTTGTCCAGTTGTGGGAATGATTACAGAAGTAGTGATCTGTTCAATCCGTCCTTCATATTAGATCTTGTGTTTGCAAAAATATTATGATGTGTGAAATTTGAGGAGTATCTGATACATACAGGGTGAGATAAAAAAACTGCAATAAAATAAAACGCCATAATTTTTACACTTTTTTAAATTTTATTGAATGAAAGCAACAAATGTCGAATATCACATCAAATTTTATAATAAGTTTAGATTGGTTCGAATTGGTCACCTTTGGCACGATTTATGGCCAATGAAACCGTCACACACTGCCCGAATGTTGAACCGCGGTACTTTGACCCTTTCCCGGCGAAGCGCTTACTTGAGGCGATCGACAATTTGGTATTTTTTAGTGTCAACCTTGCTTTGCTGAGACCTGTTGGAATGTATCGTGTGTACCGCCAAAATGTTTGGGTACTCAAGGCTTTAATACACCCTCCAGAATATTTTTGCGATAATATTCGGCATTTATTCTGTTGCCACGGTCGATTAATACGAGCAGAGAGCGACCTTCGGCTGTTATTGCGGGCCACACCATCACCATTGCCACCGCTTAAGTCCTGGTGGCCAACCGAAGGTGCACATTTTCAGCTGACCTCTTTAGCAAGTAAACACGATCGTTTTGTTTGTTTACAATCTGCCGGACAACGAATGTTTTCTCATCGGAGAATACCAAATTCGGCAGTTCACCACTTTTGGCCAAGCGAAGAAACTCTTTAGCTCTTTTGAGTCTATTTTCTTTCTGTTTCGGTGTAAGTTCTTGCACTTTTTGGAATATCAATGGCTTTACCTCGAGCTCAGTTTTGAATATTTGCCGAATGGAATATTGCGATATGTTCAGCTAACGAGCAATTTTTCGGCCACTGGGTTTCAATCAAGTCGCTTCTTTACTTTTTGAACCATTTCTGCTTATGTTGCTGTTTTCTTCCGTCCACTTTCTTGATGAGCTGTCACTGGAATAATTTTAAAAGCTGTTGGACGAGTACCATCGAAATGACAGCAGTCTGAAATTGGTTGCAGTTTTTTCATCTCACCCTGTATTCTTGATCAGCGTAAAATTCTAAGACGATTTAGCCCTGTCCGTCCGTCTGTTGTAATCACACTAGAGTCAATACGAATAAAGATAGGAATCTAAAATTTTGCACAGATCAGTCTTTTGTGTGCAGGCAGGTTAAGTTCGAAGATGGGCTACATCGGTCCACGATATCATGTAAAGTTACCCCCCGATATTCGGTATTTTTATGATTTAAGGAAATTTTTTCAATTGAATTGTCTGAAATTCTACACAAGGAGTCCTTTGTGGGTACTTTGCCCCCTGGAAGAGAATTGTCTATATAGGTTCACGATATCGCATAGCCCCCATATAACGGTAGCTCCCACATTCGGTATTTTGACGATTTTAGCTACATTTTTCAATGGAACTGTCTCAAAATCCGCAAAAGGAGTTCCTTCTGACTACTCTACTTCCTGGAGGAGAACTGTTTATATAGGTTCACGATATCGTATATGCCCCATATAACGTTACCTCCCTGTATTCGGGTTTTTTATGATTTTAGCCACATTTTTCAATGAAATCCGCAAAGGGAGTTTCCTCTGAGAACTTCACCCCCTGGAAGAGAATTGTCTACATAAGTCTACGATATCGTATAGCCCCCATATAATGGCACACCACGAGATTTGGTATTTAGTTGATTTTAGCGATATTTTTGACCGGAATTGTTTCAAATTTCGTATTTATAGTTTGAAGCTCGAAAAATTATCTATCACGTCTTTGTATAGCCCACATAAAACGGTACCTACCCATTTTCGGTAAAAATCATGAAGATTTTTTTGCCACATTTGTTTGTGGGTCATAATGGATTCTAATGTTTCCTGGCCAAACTAAATGGTTTTTTACTTGTTTTTATATCATTTCGCAAATCTTTATAAATTCATTTTGAGGTTCTTTAAGAGGAAATATGTTGGACTGAATATAATTAGTTTTATTAGAAGAATTTTCGTAACAACCTATTTTCTCCTGAATGCTAACTTCAATCCATAATCTCGAAGTAATCTCCTGCACTTAAAGTTCAAGCTATTTCTATACCATCTGACCTCTTTTGTGAACTTGAACTCAAGAGTTCAGCCGTTCATCAGAATTCATTAACGTTGGCAACATAACAAACTATTAGAATCAGTTTACATTTCAGGCGTTTTCTTGACTCTAGCCATTGACTATAAAAAAAATGGGGGGAAAATAATTTTCACAATTATAGTTCATTAAATTAAATGACTTTTAGTGAAAAGTATTAAGTAAATGTTTTAGTAGTAACTTGAGCATCACATCACAACGAACAACAGCAGCATTCGACTCATCATCATTGTCATCATCTGGGACTGCTGTCACTTTTATGAAAAGACACAACAACAAAAAGACGCTATTAGAGAAAAAGTTAAGTGAAATGTGTTTTATTACTGGGGGAATGAATGGAGTTGTGGGGGAGGAAAGTGGATTCTTTACCCAAGGAAACCGGGGAAATGTAGAGACTTTAGTGAAGGTAAACTTCTTAAATGACAAGAAAACTTATTTCTGCTTCTTCTTCTTTTTCCTATCACATCACTCTCTTTTTCTCAAACCCAAAGGACAAATGGTTGTGATGAGACTTTTCATTCTTTCGTTGACAATTACTTTTGTTTTTCAATACAAAAACAAAATCTCAGTCTGAACGTGGCAATGTCTTCTGACTGTGTGTGCAAGAATGTGCCTTCGTTATTGGCCAATGTATGTGTGTACCAGAGGCTGGAGTAGTAGAATACATAGTTCCATAGAAATACGAACAAAAGGCTATAATCAGTTTAAATATATAATTCAATTGTAGCACATCTCTTATGGTTTTTTTTTTTGAAATCTGTGAAAAAGATGTAAAATTAATAATTACGAAGAAAATAAAAAGAATATATAAAAAATGTAAAAAATGTGTTTTATGTTTGTTAAAAAATGTTTATAATTATCGTTTTGAAGAGTAGAATAGTACTTTATTCATGGAATCAAAAAAAAAAAGGTCAAAATACTACTTACACATATTTGAGCCACAAAGTAACGTCCTTTGTAATTTTTCAAATGTTAAGCGACCTAAAAAAAGAAAAGATAAATTGTGAAAAATATTTCTTCCATTTTTTTTTTTTTTGGAAAATATATTGTTATTTAAATATTTTTTAAAAATTTAAGAAAATGTGTAAATACATAGTCTGTCTGCGTAAAAATACAAACTAACTAGATAAAAAGGATCAATCGGTTTTACCGACACATGTTCTGTTCTTTATTTAAATACAGGGTGAGATAAAACATACTGAAACTGGTACATTCCATCTTCACATCGTAGAAAATTTTCCCCACAGTAAAAATATTGTGATGTGCGAAATTTGAAGAGAATCGGATGCTTATTTCAATTTTCATAAGAGTTATAATTATTCAAAATATTTACCCATTATGTGGGAGATACATGATGGAGTGAACCGAGGTGCCTATATATAGGGGTTATACGAAGACATGGAGATCATAGACTGTAACATCTATACGTTTTTCAAATACCAAATTTGAAACAATTCCGGTGAATAATGTCGCTAAAATCATCAAAATACCGAATTTCAGGCATAGGCTGTAGTATCCATTACGATACTCAGGCATAGGCTGTAGTATCCATTACGAACTTAAAATATCAAATTTGAAACAATTCTGTTGAATATTGTTTTTAAAATCACCAAATTCCGGATATCGAGGGGTGCCGTTATATGGGGGCTATACCAAAACGTGGACCTACATTACCCATTTTCAATACCAAAAGTCCTGCAGACATAATATACATTTGAGTCAAATTTTATCAACCTACTTTATTTTGTTCGGAAGTTAGAGTGATTTCCACAGACGGATAGACGGACGGACATAGCCAAATCGGCATAGGATTTTATGCTGATCAAGAATATGTGTACTTTGTGGGGACTAAAATGTATATTTCGAGGTGTTACAAACGAAATGACAAACTTAACATACCCTCCATACTATGGTGGAGGGTATAAAAATATCTTACCTAGATATACGGTTTATTCTGAGATTTATAGTGAAAATGTGTGTAGAATAATTTTTCCTTTGACACCTTTCGTCTACAAAAAAATTTTATGTTATTTGAGGCGTCAATTCGAAAAAAGTCCGAGTAAAAATCGATAAAAAAAAACAAGTAAGCAAAGGCTATAGGCGTGCGGGGCCGACCATGTGATACCCTACAACACTACAATATGTTAGAAGCCCCCTTTTGCCCAAATCCATTTTAAAAGATTTCGCTTTAGAAATTATGTCACGGAGCATTACCATGTCGTGCTGTTAAATTTTGTGATTCATTTTAGAGCTAAATATAATCCAATGGTCATCCAAAATGCTAGAATTCTCCCCTGTCCTTACTCTCTTCTCTGTGTGATCAGGAATTTTTTTCTATTTTTGGCCCATTTCAACCCCTAAATATATTGCGGACATCTTTGAAAACAATAGGCCAAGTCCTTCTGAGCCCATACCTATCCGTGTGAAAATTTTCATGAATATCGGACGATAATTGCAGACTGTATATAATATAAAATCTGTGTTATAAGGTGAAAAAAAAATTACAAAATATACACTTCAATATTGAGCCGAATTGAAAAAATCGCATGCGATAAAAAAATATGAAAAAATAAAAAAAAATCACAAAATAATACAAAACCTATTTTAACATCATTATTGAGATCTTTTTATGCGATTTTTTTAAATTTTATTTTTTTATGCCAAGAGCGCATTCTGAATTGACAAAATCGGTCCAGCCATTCTTGAGATATAAGCATTCTAGCTAAAATCCCCTTCTTTGTATATATACATTGTATATATTTCGCTATATATAACCGATATATTTACCATCGGCATCTACGTAACGGTCAGAATTTTTAATTTCGACGGAATTAAAAATATTCGCGGTTTAATGGAAAATGTGTCGTTTATTTAACACAAATGTTATGGTCTATTTCACCCACTAAATATTACCCGATGACCATCAAAATAGGAAGACCTCTGCCCAGCTCTAAGCTCTAGCCCCATGCTAACTTCCGCGTCGATTGGTCTATAATTGCGATCTGTAGAGCAAATCGAAAATCAGGAAAATTTTTGGTCCATTTTAACCTCTAAATATTATGCGATCGTCTTCAAAAGCAATAGGGTTCTAATCTGGTCCAAGCCCTACCTACATTCTAAATTTCGTGAAGATCGGGTCATTATTGCGACCTGTAGAGTGATTACAAATTAACATGGACAGACGGACGGACGGACATACAAAGCTAGATCGACTCAGCTCGGCGAGCTAGGAAGATCCATATATACTTTCCTAGTGTTGTAGGGCATAATTAGGGAAGATTTCTGGTTTTTTAGGAACAAATGTGATGCAAATGTTTTTTATTTTTTGATATACAGAGGGAATAGAGATTTTTTTTCTTTGGTGACTTATAGTCCACATTGATAAATATTTTTTTCTGTGACGCACTCTTCTAAAATAATGCTTTGTTGGAGACTTTTGCACAAACTCACACAAAAAGTATGGCTCCTACTCAAAAATGTGTTTTTAAAATCTATGAAATCCTGGCGTCTAGTAAAGACTTTGACTTTTCACGTCTTCTGGAGCCCATAGTACAATTTTATGACAAACAGTAAGCAAAGGCTACAGTCGAGCGGGGCCGACCGTTGAATACCCTACAACACTATAATAAACCATACAGTTTATATAGGCGAAACACTCGACAGAATTCCACAAGAAATTGTCACAAATAATTAAAGAAAATCATCAGGTTTCGTTCTCTAATTTTCGAATAATAGCAACTTAAACGAATTTGCTTATTTCCAATTTATTGGTACATGATGCACGTAAATGGTCTTCCTAGATCTGGAACCAATATTTCCCAAAGACTATAATCTCTCAGAAGTGGCAAAATATTAATATTATTGGTTTTTGACTGAAACGCATCTATATGAGATACAGACATTTGACTTTATTCTTCAACGAAATAGTCAGAAGTGCGACTTTCCTGTATTTGTGAATTCTCCAAAAAGTCACTGGAATGGACATTTTCGTATTTTGTCTAGAAAAGTTGGCAAACTATTTCACACATTGAATATTTTTGGATGGCCATCCGAAACTGCTTGGCTTTTGCAATGTGCGGTAACCCCCATTCAAATGTGGGTGAGGATCGGGCGATAATTACGATCTGCTGACAATTTTGCTGTTTTTTGGTCCATTTCAACCCCTAAATATATGGCGATCATCTCCAAAAAGATGATGACCCTCATCTTATCCCCATGCGAAATTTCGTAAGGATCGGGCCATAAATGCGATCTGTATATGATATCCTGAAATCCTAACTACTTAGTTTTGTTAGCTGTAGAAATATTACCAAATGTTTAATTAAAAATGAAAATATGACAAAAATATGACAAAATTGGAAAAATATGAGAAAAAGTTACAAAATCAATATTTTCATCTTTAGAGAGATATTTTTATACGATTTTTTAGACGTTTTTTCTTTCCTGCCAAGAGGCCATCCGTTCTCGACATATAAGAGATCTTTCAAGCATATTTTCTTTGATAGACATATATATCGCACATATTTTGCTATATATCCGATTTGTTGGATGATAACATCAATGTAAAGGTCAGAAGTAACCTTGTCATGACTTTGTGATTTCGACGGGATTTAAAAAATTCACGGTTTAATGAAAAATTTTGAATTTTTTCAACCCAAAAGACATGGTCTATTTTACCCGCTAAATATTATCCGATGACCACCCAAATTGGTAGGCTTCTTCCCAACCCTAAACTCTAGCTACATGCGAAATTCCGGTTCTACTCTGACCCTAGCCCCACCTCCATTCTAAATTTCGTGAAGATCGGGCCATAATTGCGACCTGTAGAGTGATTACAAATTAACATGGACAGACGGACAGACGGACGGACGGACATACATAGCTAGATCGACTCAACTCGGCGAGATAGGAAGATCCATATATACTTTCCTATGTGGGAAACCAATATTTCGAGGTGTTACATAATTTTTGGCCCAATCAAACTTATAATACCCCCAACACATAGTGTTGTAGGGTATAAAAACTTTGTAGATTATTTTGATCTGCTACGATTTCGTTTAAAGGGAGTTTTCAATCATATTTCAAAAAGGACTCGCTTGAGAGTTAAAATTTATTTTAGCTCTATACATCAGACTTAATCAAAAAAAAAAAAAAATAATTTTGATTTTTGTGGGTTATGCCTTTGGCCATATCTGGTGACGATAAGTAATGAGTTTTTTGGAACTAAGAAAACGTGAAATAACAGATTATATTCATAAATATGTAATTTATTTGTTTCTTTTCAGGTATGTTTATGTCTCTTAAACTCTGTATATTTACAAAGTTGGTAAGCATAGTAGAACATCATTACGATTTAAAGTCAGTAAAATTTCTTTTTAAGAATGTTATTTTTGTGCAATATTGACATATAATGTTGTATACTATTTTTAAATGTTATTTAGAATGCACAATATTTATTTTTTGCAAGAAATATAAGAGATAATACAATTTTACCACGTACGATTAAAATGTAATAAGGTCCTATGGAGCGAATGAGATATATTATTATTTAATTAATCATACGCAATAATACTATTTTCTAATACAATTGTTTAGATGTGATAACCTCACTTAAATTACTTGGCTGTTAGTTCTTAACTTCCTTCGCTTTTATTTTGAGTTTCTTTTCATATGCATAAGCCACCAGAATACAAACGAGTGCTCACATAACCAACCACTTAATTTTAGAAAATTCTAAACAAAGCCTTTATAATAGTGTTCCCTATCATGTACACTTACACGCTCTCCATGACAAACAACAATTTTCGAGTAAAGAATAACGTTACAATGGAACAATACAAACGAACAATTAAACATAGATGTTGTCAACTCTTCAGCGGCATCGCACAAACTGACATGAGAACCATTATTATCGCCGTCATCTTCATCATCAGCTGAAACACTCATCATTATCAGAAACTTTAACTAAAACAATAGTTTATTTTAGATGACTATTAACAATGAATGTTAAACGTAGATTGTAGCGTGTATATTCTGAACTCTATTCGTTACTTGAATCAAGGAGATACACGAGGGAAGAATTCGGAAATAAACATTAAGTTTTGAAAATATAAGCACGATATCAGTTTTATTCCTTGATGTATTTAATTACTGATTGCTTAATTCTGGAGTATTTCCCCCTTGGCTCAAGATCATATTACTCTCTATAAGCTTTGCAAAATAAGCTGATCGTTATCATGATTTCATCCCGGCGAAGGGAATTGTCACTTGGCTTTTTTAGCTTTTCGATAGGAAGACTTTGGTGAAAAGGAAAACTTTGGTTTTATATGTGTGTAGCATTCAGAAGTGAATGAGAATCACACTCACTTTTTTAACAGTATCACCTATAATCCTGAATTTAATATTTTTAAGATATTTTTAGGATCTTCAAGTACTGATAACAGACTCAAAATCTTGGATTTTATACACCGAATGAATATGAATTTTTCATATTTTTTTCAACAACTCTTAGATATAAAATCTAAGATGTTTGAACGATTTTTAAGGACATTATGACATAAAAAATCATATATTTTTGAATATTTAAACCCATTATTAGGAATTGTGGATTTTTAGACAAGTTTTTTGGGAAATTGAATTTCCAATATTCAATTGTTATGGAATAAATGTATTTTTTTAAGAACTTTAAAAATGTTATAGAGATCTTTTAAAGAACATTTTTTGGGATTTTCTAAACCACAATCGTGAGAGTTTTCAGAAAGTTAACTCAAGTATAGTAATAAATATATTTAAGGGCAATAAGACCCATAAACTCGAATTGTCGATTTTTTTAAATCTTTTAGTAACAGGCGTGGTTTAAACAAGTAAAAAAACATTTACTTAGGCCGGACCGAACTTTTAATACCCTCCACGTTTGGGTAAAGATAACATCTTTATACCCTCCGCCATACATAGTATGGATTGTATATTAAGTTCGTCATTCCGTTTGTAACTCATCGAAATAATCATTTTAGACCCAACAAAGTATATATATTCTTGATCAGCGTAAAATTCTACGATTTAGTCCTTTCCGTCCGGCTGTTGTAATCACGCTACAGTCTAAACGAATTAAGATAGGAAGCTAACATTTTGCACAGATCTCTCTTTTGTCTGCAGGCAGGTCAAGTTTGAAGATGGGCTATATCGGTCCACGATATCGTATAGCCCCCATATAACGGTACCCTCCGATATTCGGTATTTTGAAGATGTTAGCCACATTTTTCAATGAAGTGTCTGAAATTCCACAAAGGGAGTCCCTTGTGAGTATTCTACCCTCTGAAAAAGAATTGTCTATATAGGTCCACGATATCGTATATCCCCCATATAACGGTACCCCCGATATTTGGTATTTTGATAACTTTACCCACATTTTTCAACGAAATTGTCTGAAAATCCACACAAGGAGTTCCTTGCGGGTGCTTTATATCTCAGCAGAGAATTATCTATATAGGTCCACGATATCGTATATCCCCCATATAACGGTACCCCCGATATTTGGTATTTTGATGATTTTAGCCACATTTTTTAACGGAATTGTCTGAAAATCCACACAAGGAGTTCCTTGTGGGTACTTTATACCTCGGCAGAGAATTATCTATATAGGTCCACGATATCGTATAGCCCCCATATAACGGTACCCTCGATATTGGGTATTTTGATGATTTTAGCCACATTTTTCAACGGAAATTGTACACAAGGGATTTTTTGTGAGCACTTTACCCCCCGACAGAGAATTCTTTATGTAGGTTAATGATACCCAGGAGGGTATTCAAAGTTCGGCCCGGCCGAACTTACTGCTTTTTTACTTGTTATATAATAGTATCTGAATTCACACGAATTTCACTTCAAACTACAAATAGCAGTAAGACCGTTTGGATAATGTTATTAAACTTTTCAAAAAACCATACAGTGGCTGAAGGGCCATACCAAAACGGAAACCACCTAGACATTTTTATACTTCAAGGATTGTCATCTACCAAATCTTCTTAAATAACAAAATTGAAACAATTTCGTGGGTAAATGTAACTAGGGTTATAAGATACCGAGTATCGGTGGGTATCCATTTGAACTACAAATACCAATTTTTAGACAAATCCAAGGAAAAATGTGGCAAAAAATCATCAAAATACAAATATCCGTAGGTACGATTATGTGGGGTCTATGCGAAAACGTGGACCTATACATACTTTATTCCGTCGCAGGAGCTAGAACCCATTACAAACTACAAATATCAGTTTTTGGACAAATCGGGAGGTATCTTTATATAGGGGCTATAAAAAAACGTAGGCCGATACATGCAATGTTTCGACACCAGAGCTAGAATCCATTATGAACTACGAATACCAATTTTTAGACAAATCCGTGGAAAAATGTGGCACAAATAATCAAAATACCGAATATCGGGAGGTTCCTTTATGTAGGAGCTATAAACAATCTTTGGCCACCGGAGCTAAAACCCATTATGACCAACAAATACCACATTTTTAGACAAATCCGTGAAAAAATGTGGCGAAAATAATCAAACCACCGAATATTGGGAGGTACCGTTATATGGGGACTATACCAAAACGTGGATCGATATATCTCATGTTCAATACCAACAGAAAGACACAATACAATTTGTTCTGCCAAACTTTGAAACTCTACATACGACAAATAATGTGGGCTGTATTGTGATTTCAACGGACAGATCGACTTAGAATTTTATGTTTATTATCTTCTTCTTCTTCTTCTATATTTATAAAAGAGGAAAATGTTTGTATGTTTGTTTGTAATTTGTGGACTCGAAAACCGCTGAACAGATTTTCCTGAAAATTTCCATGTATACTGCAACATTGCCTGAAAGTAACATAGGCCTTATACATTTTTGAAATTCCACTTGTAACTGGATATATAGCAACAGAATCGGAGGTACCTCCTAAAAATTTAGATTTTATATGCATATATCTATTGATCGATTACAGATTCAGTCTCCAAATTTGGGATGCGTAACGGAATTTGGAACAAAAATAAATTTGCCAAATTATATTGAAATCGGTTCATGTGTTTGGTGCACCAAACACGATATGTATGTCCAATTTTAATGAAATTTAAAGTAAGTAACGGAATTGGGTGCAAAAATGAATTTGTCAAATTATATTGAAATCGGTTCAGATATGAATATATCTCCCATATATATTTTCGACTGATTTCATGTATTTGATGCACCAAACACGCTATGTATCTCTTATTTCAATGAACAATTTGGAATGTGTAGCGGAAATTAAAACGAATATATATTTGTCAAATTATATTGAAATCAGTTCAGATTTGGATATAGCTCCCATATATATTTTCAACAGATTTCGTTTATTTGATGCATCAAACACGATATGTATGTTCGATTCCAATGAAATTGGGAATGTGTGATGGGATTTTAATAGGAACATAAATTAGTCAAATTATATTAAAATCGGTTCAGATTTGGATATAACTCCCATACATATTTCCGACCGATTTCATGTATTTTATGCACCATACACGATATGTATGTTCGATTCCAAAGAAATTTGGAATATGCGACGGGATTTTGATTAGAAAATAAATTAGTCATATTATATTAAAATCGGTTCAAATTTGGTTATAACTCTCATATATATTTTTAAAATTATATTTAAATAGGATCAGATTGAGGAATGATTTTAATAAGAACCATTGGTCCACACCGCCTTAGGCTAACACTAAAAATCAACACAACAATTCATTTGAAATACGCTTATTACGGGGAAGTATGTTGCTACCTCGAATTCACTAATTGCAATGGAAATGCCACTCAACTTCAAAAGATTGCAGTTTCCTGCACGCTTGGTATTTGCTATGAAATAAATAAATCCGAGGGACAAACCCTTCGTGTATGCATGTCATGTTACTGCTTTTTAATGGTTTTGTTTATTTACGCATTAAAATATTGCAATATTTTTTTTAATGTGAAATTTGTTTTTTTTTAACCAACATATATTGGTAAATAAAATTTTAAATGCATATTTTTTGTGGAAGACTTTTTTAAATATTTTTCTAAGCATTTAATAATATGAGTTTTTTTGAGCTTTAGGCCAGTTTTTTATTTTATTTCATTTTTGATCTCCGATATTTCGCAATTGTATAAATTGCATCTTCAGGGGATCTACAAGATAATATAATATTCTTAATATTACTATCACAGCATTGATTAAAAATAGAAACAAACACAATGTTATTACACAAAAATCGCTTACTTGTAAACAATAATCGTCAAGTTAACTTAATAACTACGATAGAATGCACTATCATCGTCGGCTGTTAATATTGCACCGATTTTGTTTACATATTGCACGATCTCTTCTTTTGTGTCAAATGCCTATAGCAATAAGCTGCGTTATCTGTGTCGCTCTTAAAATTTATTCTCTCTGTTGTGTGTAGATTGTTGATGTGTAACATTTCTAATGTGAGTCTTCTGTGGTAATGGTTTTCCGTTTGCAGTATTTTTACTTGTTCAAGGTTTGGCTGATGGTTGCTTGATATACAGTGTTCCGCAAGCGCTGTTTTTTGTGTGTAATTTTGGTTTCTCATTTTTAAATCAGACTTATGGGCTGATAGTCTAGTTTTCAATTTATTTTTTGTGGTACCAACATAATATTTCCCACATTTTTCGTTAGGGTTGCCATCGCATTGTATTTGGTATATCACATTGTGTTGCAATATGTAAACAAAATCGGTGCAATATTAACAGCCGACGATGATAGTGCATTCTATCGTAGTTATTAAGTTAACTTGACGATTATTGTTTACAAGTAAGCGATTTTTGTGTAATAACATTGTGTTTGTTTCTATTTTTAATCAATGCTGTGATAGTAATATTAAGAATATTATATTATCTTGTAGATCCCCTGAAGATGCAATTTATACAATTGCGAAATATCGGAGATCAAAAATGAAATAAAATAAAAAACTGGCCTAAAGCTCAAAAAAACTCATATTATTAAATACATTGGAAAATAGGTCGAAAAAACTCACACTTATAATATTTTTCTAAGCTTTAGAAAATACCTTAATTACGACCTTTGGGTTTTTGGATATAAATGGTTCTAAGAATGCCTGAACAATATGGTTCCAAGGACTATATCTGATTCCTAACATTATTTGCAAACACAAAAGCGTTTTTAAAATCTTTCAAATCTATAATTTTAATTGATATTTTTTAAGGACAATATTTGAAAAGTAAGAATATTTAAAAGAACTCTCAAATGACTTTCAGACCATTTATATTTGATTACGCAAAAATATGTTCTCCTTCTTTTAATACCATCCTCTTAAACACATGACCATTGTGGCATCACTTGCATACATTTCAAATTCTCGAACACACAGACACATACCACCATGACACTCGAGCATTACTTTTACGCTGCATTAGAAGCAAAAGTTTATTGTCTACAAGTAATTGATATACCAAAAATATTCCACATACACTCGACTAGCTTTTATTCAAACTTATAGAATAGAAGCGAGTGAATGCTCTCTCTAACATTCTTGGCAGTACAAATGAAATGTTAACCTCACCTCTCCCCTCTCTTGTCCTAGCAGGTCTTTCTAATATTATGGGTTAATAGCATTCTATACACCATCACCGCCACAGCTGATGTGGTTGTTACCACTAGGGTTGCCAAGTCGAGCAATCAAACACTAAGAACGGAGTTTTATCAAAAATGTCTCGCCTTCTAAGCCCTGATTGTTATAACCGTTCCAACTGCTATTGGAGCTGGAGCCACAACCATTGCGGCAATGACTATTGTTATGATGTTTGCTTGGGAAAATCTACTATTATGAGGTGTGTCTGGTTACAGCACAAAAATAAATAAATAAACAATAGAAACCGGTAAAGAAAGTCTTAAAGTCGGGCGGGGCCGACTTTATGATACCCCACACCACTACATATTACGGCCGATCTTCACCAAATTTGGCATACTAGCTTCTAGACTCAATTCGGTCGTAAGTGCCAAATTTCATCCCATTTGGGCAAACTTTAGACGTTTGGTGCACAATCAAAGGTAAATCGGACGAAGTTGTATATAGGAGCTATATGCAAATCTAAACCGATCTCGATAAAATTTAGCAAATGTATTTCTGACCTGTATTTGATATATTTTCCCAAATATTGTTGTTACAGAGTGCATATTACGGCTGCGGAGGACAAAAATAACAAATCGGATGAACAATATATATGGGAGCTATAGCTATATCTGAACCGATTTCGATAAAATTTGGAATACTTATTTTCAGGTCCAATCTGATCGTACCTACAAAATTCCATACTATTCGGACTGATATTACACGTTTGGTGCACAATAAAAGGCAAATCGGACGAAGATATATATGGGAGCTCTATCTAAATTTTGACCGATTATCTCCAAATTTCAATAGGGTTCGTCCTTGGGCCAAACAAATGATTTGTGCACATTTTCATCTGGATAGGGCAATAAATGCGAACTGTACTTTGCTTACAAAAATACATGGACAGATGGACGGACGGACGGACATGCATAAATCGACTCAGAATGTGATTCTATGCAGATCATCAAAAGGAACTATGGGTCTATCTCGTTTCCTTTTGCCTGTTACAAACAAATGCACAAAGACATAATACCCTGACCATCTTGTGGTGTAGGGTATAAACATCTGATAGGATGTCTATGAATGAGAAGAAGAGGAGTTGCAAGTGATTACAAGAAGAAATTTGTCTAGCAAGAATTTCCAAACTCTCCCTGAAAGAACTGTCAATATGTCTCTCTCCAACGGCTTCCAGCAACAATTGTTACAAATTTTAGGGTAACCAGACACACCTATTATTGTTATTATTCTTATTAATATATTATATGAAATAGTGCATTACTGGGAACCGCGGTTGTTCATGGCAATTTGTTTATGTATGTTTCCATTCAAAATTTGTGTGTGCGAATGTACATATGTATATATGTATCTTCATACAAATATCCACATCACTTTGTTACATCATTCTCCACTTGGTTCTCTCCATCACGCTGATGAAAATGCTGATAATGATGATGATGCTGGTGTTGCTGCTGCTGTTGAAGTGCTGATATTTTGAACATGTGTAAATTCAATTACATACACACACTTTCATTGTATGTAGAAAAGTGGAAAACACATGTCAGAGAGTTGGTGTGTGTGTGTTTTTACATGTTGTTCTCTTTACAATATTGTAATTCAAATGTTGATAAACAACAATATCAAACAAAAACCTTATTCTTATTCTTGCAATGTTTTATTGGAAACATGCATTCTTCACATGTAATTAAGTGGGATCGTTCATTAAGTCCTGCAGCCATTTTCTCCATGAGGTATGTGGGCATATTCAACAGGTTGAGGCATATGTAACCTGTTTCTTTAGAACAATGGGAACACAAGTATGTATGAGGGTTATAGCTATGTAAATTTAAAGGTTGGCCTATTGGAATATAAATTATTAGTCCAGTTGACAATTACACACAATAAATAAAAAAGAAGTCGGCGCCGACCATGTGATACCCTACAACACTACAATATGTTCGAACTTCTCTTATTTCCAAATCTATTTTGGAAGATTTTTCGTTTTTGAAATAATGTCAAAGACCCCCGCCCAGATGTTACATTTAGGTTTTTGACCCGGTGAATTTGGCTAATATTTATGGACTTCGTCTTGTTTTTATGTATTCAAACCAACCTCACGCGAAAGTTGTGGTCCATTTTATAGTTAAATATAACCCAATGGTCATCCAAAATGATAGACTTCTTCTCTGTCCTCAACTCTCTTCTGATGCGAAATACCGTGTCGATTGGTTTACAATTATGACCTATAAAAAGCTTTAATTTTGACCCTATACCCATGGGAAATTTCGTGAGTATCGGATGATAATAGCGACATGTATATAATACCCTCAAAACTTAGTTTTGCGGGGTGTAAAAATTTGAAAATTTACAATTTAAAATTGTAAGTCAAATTGAAACAAGTAAGCAAAGGCTACAGTCGAGCGGAGCCGACCGTTGAATACCCTACAACGCTATAATAAACCAAACAGTTTATATAGGCGAGTAACTCGAAAGAATTCCACGAGATATTGTGACAAATAATAAAAGAAAACTATCAGGTTCCGTTCTCTAATTTTCGAATAATAGCAACTTTAACTAATTTGTTCATTTCCAAATTATTGGTAGATGTTGCACGTAAATGGTCTTCCTAGATCTGGAACCAATATTTACCAAAAACCTTTAATATCTCAGAAGTGGCAAAAGATTAACATTTATTATTGGTTTTTGACTAAAACGCATCTATATGAGATACAGACATTTGACTATATTCTTCAACGAAATCAGCGTCAACGAAATAGTCAGAAGTGCGTCTTTCCTGTATTTGTGAATTCTCCAAAAAGTCACTGGAAAGGACATTTTCGTATTTTGTCTACAAAAGTTGGCAAACTATTGAATATTTTTGAATGGCCATCCAAAACTGCTTGGCTTTTGTAATGTCCGGTAACCCCCCTTCAACTGTGCGTGAGGATCGGGCGATAATGACGACCTGCTGACAATTTTGCAGTTTTTTGGTCCATTTCAACCCCTAAATATATGGCGATCATCTCCAAACAGAGTAGGCTTCTATTCTGACCCTCATCTTATCCTCATGCAAAATTTTGTAAGGATCGGGCCATAAATGCGATCTGTATATGATATCCTGATATCCCAACTACTTAGTTTTGTTAGCTGTAGAAATATTACCAAATGTTTAATTCAAAATGATAATATGCCAAAAATATGACAAAACTGAAAAAATATGAAAAATGTTACAAAATCAATATTTTAATCTTTAGAGAGATATTTTTATGCGATTTTTTAGACGTTTTTTCTTTCCTGCCAAGAGGCCATTCTGAATTAATGAGAACTGTCGAAATCAGTTCAGCCGTTCTCGACATATATGAGATCTTTCAAGCATATCTTCTTTGATAGACATATATATCGCACATATTTTGCTATATCCGATTTGTTGGATTTTAACATCAATATAAAGTTCAGAAGTAACCTTGTCATGGCTTCGTGATTTCTCCGGGATTTAAAATATTCGCGGTTTAATGAAAAATTTTGAATTTTTTCAACAAAAAAGATATGGTCTATTTTACCCGCTAAATATTATCCGATGACCATCAAAATTGGTAGTCTTCTTCCCTGCCCTAAACTCTAGCTACATGCGAAATTCCGCGTCGATTGGTCTATAATTGCGACCTGTATAGCTACTGCAAAATCCGACATTTTTTCAGTATTTGGTCCATTTCAACCCCTAAACATTTGGCGATCATCTCAAAAAGAAATAGGATTCTATTCTGGTATAAAAATCGGAAGGTCTGTTTTTGTAAACGACTTCAGAAGGCGTCCATCTGCGGAAGACTATCGGAAAATCTTGTTTCTACTATTACTTACTTTTCAAAGTTTTTCAATTTATCGAAAGCCTTCAAAAATTTTACTATCTACTGAAGAATTTGATATTGCCCTCCATCTAAGGAATATCTTTATGGTGTTTTCTATGCACAAGCAACTGTAGAATGTCTTTTATAAAAAACATTTAAACGGTCCCATCTAAAAAATAATAAAAAAGATTTGAATGTTTCCCATCTATCCAATAGCTTTAGAATATCTTATAACTAAGAAAAGATTTTTAAAGGTCCATTATCGTTAAAAACTCTTAGACAAAACTTCCACCTGCTGAAATTTTTCAGCAAGTCTCCAATCCATATAAGACGTCCAAAGGTCTCTCTGCAACCGAAAATCGTTAGAAGTTCTTACATCCACACAAGACCTCTTGCAGACTTCCTTCTACAGACGACTACTACAAAATTTTCTTCCTGTAAAAGACCATTTGAGGGTCTTCAATTAACTGAAACACTTAGCAATTCCCATATAAAAATACTTTTAATTTTTTTTATTTTTAGAACATTTGTAGGGAGTCTTTCATCTATGAAAAACAGATTGAGAAAATCTGCTACCCAATAAAACATCAATTGCTGTGATTTCACATTTCGACCTATTCCACATTATAGTATATTTTTCAATCATCTCAACTTGTTCTTGTTAACTGTTGGTAAATATCGTTAGCTTATACACACACACACATACATGTGAATAAACATCCTTATTCATTCACTTTTTAAGTAATTGAATATTGTGGTGAATTAATAATGTGTGTACACATATATTTGCCATACTCAGACACACGAACACCGAATGTTAGCAACAAATTTGTTTAACAAAACTTCAAAATAGTGTATGCATCCAATGCCCCACCTGCCAAGCCACCAACCTAAACTCGTGCAAATACACGTTAACTGCTTGACATTTGTGTGGGAGTGTGAATGATGTGGGTGCTGGTGTGGGTGACACGAAGTCGTAAGTGTGACTGACTGTGTTTTATGAACAGTAATTGAAATTGTTTTAATTGAATTTTCTCGCTGTCAAGCCAGAGGCGATTTTCAAAAACAATAGAATTGAAATATTGCTAACCGAACAAATGAACGAGAACGAGAGAATAAACGAACAAACATTTGCTAAAAATTTGATGCTAATGAAAAATATTTACACGTTAACTGAAATGAAATTAAAAATTCACTAAAAATGGCTACTACCATCGCTGCTGGGGTCTATACATACGGGCAGATTCGGTTTGTGCAAATATTGAATTAAATGAAAAATTCGGTAATATTGACTTATATTACTTATTAAACAACAACAACAAAACTCAACAAATAAAAAATACTTAAAAAATGTACGCTCAATTTTTTTTCAATTGTTGCTCTTTCGGACAATTTTTTGGTCATGACCAAAGTGCATATTAACGTAGAATTTTACGCTAATCAAAAATATAAGCTTTGTTGTATTTAAAATTATTATTTCTATGATTTTCAAAAGGTATTGAAAACATAGTATACCTTTCATAGTATAGTGGACAGTAAAAAAATCATAAATTTCCTTATAACCAATTTTATAATATCCTACACCACTTTCAATATAACAAAAAATATAACAAATCGGATGAACAATATATATGAGAGCTATGGCTATATCTGAACCGATTTTCACCAAATTTGACATACTCGCTTCTATGCTCAATTTGGACGAAAGTAACATTTGGGCTAATAAAATACGTTTGGTGCACTATCAAAGACAAATCAGACGAAGGTATACAGGGTGAGATGAAAAAACTGCAACTTACTTCAGACTATTGTCATTTCTAAGCCACTCGTCCGACATCTATTAAAATTATTCCAGTGACGACACATTATATTGTTTACGAACGTGTAAAAACATGTTGGTGAGAATTGTTCAGAAAAAAAGTTATTCGTGATGGAATTCAAGCGTGATAGTGTGATTTCTTTATATTTGGCTGAAAAACGACAAGTGGCTATCGTACAGTCCTGTATTTTACGTTAATAAATCTTTTGTGTCTCGTACCATCGCTCGTTACCGTGATACTGGTAGCGTAGCCCGACGTCAATTAGATGGACGGAAGAAAACAGCGACATCAGCAGAAATGGTTCGAAAAGTAAAGAAGCGTCTTGATCGAAAATTGCTCGTGAGCTGAACATACCACAATATTCCATTCGGCAAATATTGAAAAAATGAGCTCGGGGGTCAAGCCATTGAAATTCCAAAAAGTGCAAGATCTTACAGCGCAACAGAAAGAAAATAGACTTAAAAGAGCTAAAGAGTTGCTTCGCTTGGCGGAAAGTGTTAAACTGCCGAATTTGGTTTTCTCCGATGAGAAAACAATCGTTGTCCAGAAGTTTGTAAACGAACAAAATGATCGTGTTTACTTGCCAAAGACGTCAGCTGAAAATGTGCACCTTAGGTTGGCCACCAGATCTCAAGCGCCGGCCATGGTGATGGTTTGGGCCGCCATAACAGCCGATGGTCGTTCTCCGCTCGTATTAATCGACCATGGCATCAGAATAAATGCGGAATATTATCGCGAAAATATTCTGGAGGGTGTATTAAAGCCTTGGGCACGCAAAAATTTTGGCCGCAGACCTTGGACATTCCAACAGGACTCAGCACCATCGCACTCAGCACGCCCCACCCAAGAATAGTTACAAAATTTCCAGTGCACAGTGTCCACCAAAATCTCCGGATACAAATCCGTTGGACTTTTGTGTCTGGAGTATTTTGGAAAGCAAGGTTGGCACTAAAAAATACCAAACTGTCGATCACCTCAAGCAAGCGCTTCGCCGGGAGTGGGCCAAAATACCGCAGAGCAACATTCGGGCAGCGTGTGATGGTTTCATTGGCCGTTTGAAGGGTATAATTCGTGCCATAGGTGACCAATTCGAACAAATCTAAACTTATTCTAAAATTTGATGCTATTTCTGATATTTTTTGCTTTCATTCAATTAAATTAAAAAAATGTGAAAACAAGTTAAAAAGTATCAGTCGGTATTGCCGCCAGTGATATACCCTCAGCCTATGTTCGATTATCTAAATATTTCGACCTTTTGTGGGGGAGGTACCAGAAGGAGTGGGCCGATATTGTTCATCTTAACACAAGACCTTGGGTTAATATAAATATTGGGATGTGTGAAATTTTAAGACAATCGGACTCTTACATAACATTTTATGAGAGTTGTAATTATTCAAAATTTTGACCACTTGTGGGGGAGGTACTTGATGGGGTGGACCGATATTGCCCATTTTCACATCTGAACTAGCACTGACGCAAATATTAGGATTTGCAAAGTTGGAGCAAATTCGGATTATCTTTTCTCTTCCTGTGCAAAAAATATATTTTTTTAAAATTTCGACCTTTTGTGGGGGAGGTACCAGAAGGAGTGGACCGATATTGCCCATCTCCGAACTCGATCTAAGTTTGACAAAAATATTACGTTGTAGGGAATTTGGACCAAATGGGATACTCCCTTCGAGAGTTATCGTGCGCACCAGCCAGCCAGACAGACAGACGGACGGACGGACGGACGGACATCGCTAGATCGACTCCAAATGTTCTGAAACGGATTTGGTCCAAAGAGACCTAGGGTCTAAAACCGTTATTTCGACTAGGCACGTTTTGGCCGTATCAAATGATATATACCCTCTGTAGCCATATGGCTGAGGGTATAATTATGGCGTTTGAATTTGTCGCAGTTTTTTTATCTCACCCTGTATATGGGGGCTATATCTAATCTATATATATTTATATCGTCCTTGGGTCAAACAAATGACATGTGCAAAATTTCATTTGGATAGAGCAATAAATGTGACCTGTGCTTTGTTTACCACAATACACGGACAGACAGACGGACGGACATACATAAATCGACTCAGAATGTGATTCTATGCAGATCATCAAAAGTAACTATGGGTCTATCTCGTTTCATTTTGCCTTTTACAAACAAATGTACAGACATAATAGCCTGACCACCTTGTGGTGTAGGGTATAATGACTCCAAGTATCTGACCGATCGATTTCATTCGCTTATAAGCCACAAGATTTCTTAAAATCAAAATTGATTTCTTTTTTATTTTTCATAAATAATTATTTTTTTTCCAATTTAAATATTTATGGTTAGTTTGGCCAACTATCCTTCTTATCGAACCAAATAAATTTTTCAAAAAATAACTAAAGATAAGTAAAGTGGAATTCCTAGCCATCTGTTCAAGCTTTAATTTGGTAAATATCAGCCAACACGTTTTATGCTCTGATGACAAACACACAACCAGCCAGCCAGCCAACCGCCACTTAACACAATGCAGATGGTGATAGACCTTAATGGTTTTACTAATCGTAAATATCACCGATGCTGTTGACGCTATTGTGTTTAGAGTACAAATAAAAATGTCGAACCGGTTTTTAGTGATTTTGGAATGAGTCCGATACCCACAACACAACACAATTCAATGCCAATGTCATGTTTATGGTTGCCATGATCTTGAAATTCATAGTCTATCGTAGACCAGTTTTGATTTTGACTACTTTTTTTTTTGAATAAATTAACACTTTAATGCAATCGCATATTTTTGTGGTGATAAAAACAAAACAATAACAAACGAGGGTTGGCAGTGGCAGTCGGAAAGCGTAACCACCAGGCAAATTTTCGACATTATGACAATATGTTTGTATTTCACCTTGATGTGGCTTACCACATCTCGGAGACATGACTAACTTATGGTGTTTCCCAAAAAATGTTATTTTCAAACAAACATTTTTAAGAGACCGTAACATTTAAACTAAATAAACGTATCTAATATAACTAATATAAAAGAGTACTTAACTAACTGATTGACTCGTCTAGAATCAACGCCCAAACGAAACGGATCAAGCTTAAATCTTGAAAATTTGCATGCTGCCCAATCTTGGTATGCAGTATTGAATGAAAAGATCTGATATTTGGTATTGGAGTCGCTGTTCATGTGGAGCGTGGACATATGGATGTGGTTTTGGAAATGTATACTATAATTGTCCGTAAAGTACTGAATGGTACTATATTTGGTATTGCGTGAAGGGATAGGCTTACCATTCAGAAATTTAACATTTAGATTACTGATGGTATCTGTGTTTGATTTATGGAGGTAGTCTTGGTAATGTGTTCTAAATTGTACGAAAAGTAGTACATAGTACTAAATTTGATATTGGGCGAAGGAATCGAGCTGAAATCCCGAAATTTGATATGGATGTCACGGTATGGGCAAAAATACAAGAAAATCGAATATTTATACCCAATTTTATACCAAATCATAAATTCCATATTGATCTAAGTTTTTTGGTTAAAAGAAATATTTAGATATAGGAAATTGTAAAGAATCGCTGACTTGTTTCGCAAGTTCTGAGAGATAAAAGTAATGAAAATTCTGATTACCGTTACGAGTTCTCAGATATGCAGGGAGAGATAAAAAACTGCAACAAAGTCAAACGCCATATTTTTTTACATTTTTTTTTTTTAATTTTATTAAATAAAAACAAAAAATGTCGGAAATAGCATCAAATTTTAGAATAAGTTTAGATTTGTTCGAATTGGTCACCTTTGGCACGAATTATGGCCGGGAGAGATAAAAAAACTGCAACAAAGTCAAACGCCATAATTTTTACTTTTTTTTTAATTTTATTAAATGAAAGCAAAAAATGTTTGGCACGAATTATGGCCTTCAAACGCCCAATGAACCCGTCACACGCTGCCCGAGTGTCGCTCTGCGGTATTTTGGCCCATTCCAGGCGAAGCGCTTGCTTGAGGTGATCGATACTTTGGTATTTTTTTTGCTTTCCAAAAATCTCCAAACACAAAAGTCCAACGGATTGGTATCCGGAGGTTTTGGTGGCCATTGTGCGCTGGAAATGAAGCGAGGAACTTCATTTTGTAACCGTTTTTGAGTGGCACGTGCTGAGTGCGATGCTGCTGAGTCCTGTTGGAATGTCCAAGTTCTGCGGCCAAAATGTTTGCCTGCCCAAGACTTTAATACACCCTCCAAAATATTTTCGCGATAATATTCGGCATTTATTCTGATGCCATTTTCAGCTGACCTCTTTGGCAAGTAAACACGATCATTTTATTTTTTTACAAACTGCTGGACAACGAATGTTCTCTCATCGAAGAAAACCAAATTCGGTAGATCACCACTTTTGGCCAAGCGGTGTAAGTTCTTGCACTTTTTGGAATTTCAATGGCTGCGACGCGGTTTCGATCAAGTCGCTTCTTTACTTTTCGAACCATTTCTGCTGATTTTGCTGTTTTCTTCCCTGCACTTCCTTGACGTCGGGCTACGCTACCAGTATCACGGTAACGAGCGATGGTTCGATACGCAAAAGATTTATTCACATTTAAATTCTGGAGTGATCTAACGAAAGCCACTTGAGGATTTCCAGCCAAATATAAAGAAATCACACTATCACGCTTGAATTCCATCACGAAAAACGTATTTCTTGAAAATTCTCACCGAAATGCTTTTGTACGCTTGTAAACAATATAATGAGCTGTCACTGGAATAATTTTAACAGCTGTCGGACGAGTGGCTTAGAAATGACAACAGTCTGAGATTGCTTGCATTTTTTTCATCTCACCCTGTATAACGGTAACTTCCGATATTTGCTATTTTAACGAATTAAGCCACGATTTCTAACAATTTAATATTTGCAGCTTGTAATGAACACTTCTTTTTCTAAGAAAGGACATTCTATATAGTCCTATGCAGCGGTACCTCTCGATTTTCGGTATTTTGATAATTTTAGCCAAAATTACCAACGGAGTTTTTTGAAGTTTTTATGAGGCTATTTTTGTAAGTATTTACTACTTTTCGGGGGAGGGAAGGCGGTTGGGTAAAAAGGAATGTGTCGATATAGCCCACTTTTGAAATCTATCTAGTTCGATACATATATTACAATGGATAAAGTTTGGATGAAATCAGATACTTGATATTTGAAGAGTTATAGTGACCTTAACCTATGTAGATATAAGCCCGCATGTATAAACGAAATTGAATATTATCTAGGAAATTTTATACTGGATAAACTACTCCGAATCCACGTGCTAGGTCCCCAGATAGAATAACTTTATATATTAATTTTCATAAATATTTCAATAATTGTAAAGAAATTCTGTACAAGGACAACCCATTTTAGAGAGAAAGTCATTGGAAAAAAAATATCTTCTACAGGACTTTTACCGAAAACATAGAAAACATTCGAAAAAAAACTTTTGTAGAAACTATACATTGTAAAAATTTTCCATAGAATTAGATATTTAATGGTTGGAAGACTTTTCTGAGTTATTTTATAAAGAAAAGCCTTTAATGACAATCTGTGGTAAACATTTTTCAGCTGCCAGTAGTACTACGAAAAAAATTTACTCCACTAAGATGGTCACGCATCCTTCACTTGACATATTTGGATTTCGCCCAGAAGTCAATCAATTTTATTAGATTTCCACGTCCAAGCGAAATTATCATGAACATTTGTAAAACAAAAGTCCATTAAATAACTGTCATAACATTTCAGCGAATTTCCTCTTTTTTACAAAATTTATTTCTCTCCACCCCCCCAAAAACTTTGTTGTAATTCTATGAAGAAAAAAATATATATTCTTCAAAGCAATATTACAATTTTTCTTAGAAGTCATAAATTTTGTCGAAAACAAACTTTTATTATCAAATGAATTATTTTTGCCGGAATGCTAGTTACAGTCAATATTTTTATTTTTTTTTGTCGTCGTTCATTCGTAATTTCAGTAGCAATCGCAGCAGCAGCTTCAAAGTTTCCACTCTATTTCGGTTCATCGTTCATCTGATGCATCAATATTTGGATTTTGATGGGAGCAAAGAGTATTTACTGCCAAACTATTGCCTCTGTCAGACGTCATGATATATTAAGTCAGTGAAATGTATAGGAGAGGGTCGATATAAAAATGCCTGTGGTCTTAATCACATTTTTGACATGATATTCCTGCAGATGATCTTCTTATTGAAAAATAGAAGAAATGTCCTGACCACAAGAGAGGCAATGACTCTGATTCCTTAGATATTATTTGCACAATAAATCTGAAATCGTATTAAAGATATATATGAGAGCAATATGCCAATCTTAGCCGATCTTGATAAAATTTGGCAAAGGTATTTCCGAGCTCTTTAGATATCTGGTACCAAATGTCATTGTTGTCGAATGCATATTATGAATGTGAGGGACTTTTAAACCAAATCTGATGAAGCCATTTGGTGCACAATTAACGCGAAATCGGTTGAAGATATACATGGAAGCTATATCCAAATCTGGACAGATCTTGATAATAGCTGGCAGAGGTATTTCTGGGCTGTATCTGATATCTAGTAACAAATAGTATTTTTATTATTTATATATATGGGAGCTATATCCAAATCTGAACCGATCTTGACAAAATTTGATGCACTTATTTCAGAGCTGTATCTGATATCTGGTACCAAAGATCATTGTTGTGATATGCGTATTACGCTTGTGAGGGACTTAAAACTCCAAATCGGATGAAACATATATGAGAGCTATAGCTATATCTGAACCGATTTTCTCCAAATTTAATGTACTTACTTGTAGACTGATTTCGGTCAGATGTTCACAAATTCAGGTCACTGGGACTTATATTGGCTATTTGATGCACAATTAAACCGAAAATCTAAATCTGATCCGATTATCATCAATTTCAACAGGGTTCGTCCTTGGGCCAAACAAATTTTGTTTGCAAAATTCCATCCCAATCAGATAATAAATGCGACATGCATTTTGTTCACAAGAATACATGGACGAACGGACGGACTGACATGCGTAAATCGACTCTGAAAGTGATTCTATGAATATCTTCAAAAGTAACTATGGGTCTATCTCGCTTCCTTCTTCCTGTTACAAACAAATGCACAAAGACATAATACCCTTACCACTATGTGGCGTAGCGTATAAACATTGATCCATATTTCGCGTAGGCATCACAAACTTAGCAGAAACAGGGAGGAATAGTTTAATATCCAAAACAATAAATTTAAGACAATTGAATTTTTACTCAGAAAATAGGAGCTAGGATCGCACCCACATATAACGTTTAGTAAATATATTAGATACCCCACTTTGCTTTTTATCGAAGCTCCTTAACATTATGAATCCGACGTTGACAAAAATCACGTTTTTCCAGGACAGTCAAATCATGGCCCTACAAAGTTCTAACCCATCTAATACACACAGAACGCGCCTTTCAATTTCTGTTCGAAAACTAAAAATAAAGTTTATGATACCAAATGGTATTCTTCTTCTTCGTAACAAATTGTTAAAAATTCTCTTTTAACAACTTTATTACGATTTTTCTCGTTTTCGTTTCATTTTTTTCTTCGTTTGCCATTACAATGGCGCTACACTTCGTTTGCACACACTTCCATTCTCAAAAGAAAAAAAATAAGAAAATACATATTTTTCCCGGAATTTCTATGTATGCCGGTCGAACGAACACACATGCAATTGAAAATTTTCATGCAACAGAAGGCAAATAAATACAAAAAAAAAAATAGAATACCGCTACCATTCTTATGGAGTTCGAATAATAAAGTTTGAAATTCATTGTCAGAAATGTCAGCCATGGAAAAATATCAACACTTGCAATTTTCTCTATTTGGAGGAGACGAAGAAAAGGATTTTTCAGAGGGGTTTTCTTTATTTACTGGGCAAAGAAAATATTTTCCTTTCGATACATTAATGCTGGCAATTTAGTTAAGTAGTTACATTTTTTTACTTTTTGCGGTTATTTGTGCTCGGTTGGGGCTGTTTATATTTACTGTGTATTATAAAGTCTAAAAAAAATAAGATGTGTAAATTTGTAATATATTTTATTAAATTTAATGGTCTGATTAATTTTGGGCGTTTGTTATAATGGGATTTTAGTAGCGCTTATGGATTCGTCGCATATCATTTTAGAGAAATAATATTTTTTAGACTTCGAGATGTATGGAAAGATACGATTTCGCCCCACGTAAAATTTGGAAAGTATTATCAGGACTATACCCAAAACAGACATGGTTTAAAGGATATCGAACTTCTATGAGAATAATTGTTAATCAAATTTTTAACCTTTTGTGGGGGAGGAGTGGGCCGAAAAATTCCATATTTACATCTGAGGTCTGCTTGAGGGAAATATTTCGATCTACGAAGAGTGAATAAAATGCTCATTTGGCATTTTATGAGCGTTTTGTTATTCAAATTTTCACCGCCATATCCAACCATATCTCATCTTCACTGCAGATGTTGTGTTAATATAAGTATTGGGCTGCGCAAAATTTGAAAAAATGTGTTGGATGTTTATTTTACATTTTATGAGTTATAATTATTCAAAATGTTGACACATCATGGGGTAGGTACCAAAAGGGGTGGACCGATATAGTCCAACTTCACACCAGATCTCGTATTGATAAACGTTTTATGATGTGCCATTTCATTTTGGGTGTTATGAGCTTAATGGTTATTTATAATTTTGACACTTTGTGGGGAAGGTACCAGAAAGAGTGAACCGATATGTTCTAACTTCACATCAGATCTTTTGTTATTAAAAATCTTGGTATGAGTGAAATTGAAAGAGAATTTAATGCTTATTTCGCACTTTATGAGAGATATAATTATTCCAAATATTGATTCGCTGTAGGGGAGGTACCAAAAAGAGTGGTCCGACAAATTCCATCTTCATACCAGATCTTGTGCTGATAGAAATATTTGAACGTGTCGAGTTTGAAAATTATCGGATGAACATTTTGCGTTTTATGGTTAACCAAAATGTTGGACCCCTTTGGAGGGTAGGTACCAGAAGGAGTGGATCCATATCTACCATCTTAACACTGGAACTGGTGTTAGTAGAAATATTGGACTATGTGCAATTTAAGGACAATCGGATATTTATTCAAAAGTTTGACCCTTTGTGGGTGAGATACAAACATTGGGATTTGCAAAGTTTTCACAAAATCGGATGCTCCTCTCTTGTACTATACAGTAATTTATTTTCTGTGATAATTTTGACCTTTTGTTGGGGAGTTACCAGAAGGTGTGGACCGATGTTGCCCATCTCCGAACCTAACATAAGTTTTACAATAATACAATTATGTACCCAGTTTGGATCAAATACTGTACTCCTTCCGGGAATTTCCGTGCGCATCAGCCAGGGGGTTCATGGCGAACGAACGGACACCCCTTGATCGACTCAAAATTTTCTGAAACGGTTTGGTCCAAAGAAACCTAAGGTGTAAAACCGTTATTTCGCTGAAACACGTTTTGGCCGTATCGCTGTAGCCATATGACTGAGAATATGAAAAACAGAAAAAGCAATGGGTCTGTTGAATTTGTGTACAAAATCATATGCTTTGCTGGTACAGATTGAAGCCAATGTTCCTGGATTGCATAATTTTTGTCGCTACCTTTGACAAAAACAATCAACACAATGGCATGAATAACCCTAAAAGAGTACTCTTCTATTTTACTCTCTCTCTCTATCTCGAAAGCGATCAAAGCATAATAGCTTTTATTCCAGAGGAATAGAAAAACAAGTAAAAAACATTAAGTTCGGCCGGGCAAACTTTTAATACCATCCACCTTAGGGTAAAGGAAACATTAGAAGAAATGTGGCAAAAGCCATTAAAATGCCGAATATCGGGAGGTATCGTTATATGAGGGCTATACCAAATCGTGGACCTACACATTCAATGTTTCGCCAACGGAGCTAGAACCCATTATGACCTACAAATACCAATTTTCAGACAAATACGTGAAAAAATGTGGCAAAAATCATCAAATTACCGAATATCGGGAGGTACCGTTATATGGGGGCTATACCAAAAGGTGGACCTATAATTACAATGACTCGCCACACGAACTGGGACTCATTATGATCAAAAATCATCAAAAAATGCCGAATATTGGGAGGTACCGTTATATGGGGACTATACCAAAACGTACATACAATGTTTCGCCCCCAGAGCTGGAACCCATTATGACCAACAAAATACCAATTTTCAGACAAATCCGTGAATAAATGTGGCATAAGTCATCAAAATACCGAATATCGGGAGGTACCGTTATATGGGGACTATACCAGAACGTAGACCGATATATCTATTTTCAATACCAACCATGCTAGACACAATACCAATTGCTCTGCTGAATTTTGGCGCTTTACGTCAAATAATGTGGGCTGTATCGTAATTTCAACAGACAGACAGACAGACGGACATCGTTAAATCGACTTAGAATTTTATGCTGATTATCCTTTCCAAGGTGGAGGGTATAATAAAGTATACCAAATTTCTTTCGATTTTGAGTTAAGGGTGAAACTCATTTTCATTTCATAAGGATTACTGAAACCTTAAAAAACCCTGGCTACGACTAAAAAACAGCGTTGGAATTTGCCTCATATAGATCCTGTCCGGCAAAGACAAATTCCAAAAATACTAAAATATCTTAAATCGTTTAAAAATCACAAAATTTTGACTAGGAAAAAGGATGCTGAGTCATTGTCTCGATTGGTGGAAATTTGAAATATCTCCTGAGGAAAAAGTTATTAAAACTGACCTTTATTCCTTCAATCCTAATCTAGATGTAAGTTGCTTCTTACATTTACAAAATCCATCGTTTCCTAGAACAACAATCCCAATTATCGAATAGCTATTGGAAATGTCCTTGAAATGTTCCCTTTTACCTTCACAAGATTCGTGGTCAAAAGCAATAAATGTGTTAACATGCGATTTGTTGTAATGCCAACCAACAATTTTACACAAAATTACATTGGTCCTTGGCCTCTGGCCATTTGCAGTGGAATATCGAGCGCATACACGATGTGGACCCTATTCACAAGTCGTTCATTCATTTTTCATCGAATTATTTCACTTTCTTAGAAATGGAATGGAGCATCAGCAGCATCTTAACCAAGAACTATCGACCGAATAGCCAAGAGCATCTTTCTCCATGCTATGTCTGTGGTCATGCATAATAATGCAATGATTGCTGGCTTGGCGAAACGAACGAACGAACGGGAGAAGAACGATTGGTTGGTTGGTTAGCTGGCTAGATGCATGCATGTTGGGGTCAATTGGTACTCAAACGCTCTTGTATGGACATTTATGTACAAACATATGATTACCTGTTAGAAGATATGAAAGTTACTTATAAGCTTTATGTTTCAACCAAACCAAAAGTGGATATATTTCTGGCTTTGGCACGAACTTATATTTATAGATATGAGAAGAGAAGAGAAGAGTAAAGGAAAAGAAAAAATAAACATGAATATGTAGTGGAAACGTACATCTTGGGGATTTTCATAAAAGCGTTAAACCATAAAGCTGATGACCACCACCGTTACAGCGAATGCATGAATACATTTGGGCTATATGATAGAATAATATTTTAGGATAAAGAAAATCAGAATTAAGTGAGTCAGTTTTGTAATCCCAAGTTAGTGGCGGAGGATAGAGAAATAAGATTTTGTTGATAAGCTTCTTAAGGGTATTCTATATATAAATTGGTATTTCAAAAGGATTTTTGGGGGTTAGTTCAGAGGGGTTAACAAGTAGAGTGTTTCTAGGTAAACATTTATAATTAAAATTGTTGGGGATGGTTTATTGTTTCTTCTTCCATTTTTATCTTAGCAAGTGGACATGTTTAATGGTGATAAATTCCTTACCATTTGAGAGACAAAGGGGTGGTTAAAAAACACTATCCGAAAAATGTGACATGTGACCGTTGGCATGGTATCTCCGACATTTTGTGATAACATTAACTTTCCTAATTTGTGGCAAATGTAATCAGATCACAGATTTGCTCATTTATGATCGCTAGCAGGAGGGCTCGAAGAGTACAAGTTTTCCGAAAAATGGACTTTCCACTCTTTTGTTTTATATGAGAGAGCTGACTTATTGTTGTTTTAAAAATTAGATCGAAAACTACATACTTGCCAATAAAACAAGGGTATGAGTCCTCGGCGAGAGAAAAATCCTCTCGATTTCAAGCTAATTTTACACCCACTCGAAAACTAGGTGGGACGAATAAAGTGGATTTTAAAAATGTTAAAAATATTTTTTCAACTTTTTGGCAAATTTTCTGTAGAAAAAAAAAACACTTATTTCGGGCGACATGCCATTGTAAAACAAGTAAAAAATCTGTAAGTTCGGCCGGGCCGAACTTTTAATACCCTCCACCATTTGGTACAAATTTGGCATTTTCCAAAAAATTAAATCCGTTAAAAATTCTGTTAAAATCTTAAGAATACCGAATGCTTATACGACGACGTGGGCCTGCATAGGCAACTTTTGTCATAAGTTATTACAATATTTAAATGCGAAACTTGAAGAAAAATCTGTTTATAATGTACCCGAATATGGGGGGTACCGTTATATGGGGGCTATACGAAGACGTGGACCTGCACAGACAATTTTCTGGCATGGGCTGAAGTATCCATTACGAACTTCACATGCGAAATTTGAAACAATCCCGGTAAATAATGTCACTAAAATCATCAAAATACCGAATAACGGGCGGTACGGTATATGGGGGCTATATGACGACGTGGACCTACAAGGCTCATTTTTTGACTTAGGATGTAGTATCTATTACGAACTTCAAATACCAAATTTGAAACGATTCCCGTAAACAATGTCGCTAAAATCATCAAAATACCGAATATCGGGGGGTACCGTTATATGGGGGCTACACGAAGACGTGGACCTGCACAGATAATTTTCTGTCTTAGGATGTAGTATCTATTACGAACTTCAAATACCAAATTTGAAACGATTTCGGTAAACAATGTCGCTAAAATCATTAAAATACCGAATATCGGGTGGTACCGTTATATGGGGGCTATATGAAGACGTGGACCTACATGGCTCATTTTTTGACTTAGGATGTAGTATCCATTACGAACTTCAAATACCAATTTTGAAACAATTCTGGTGAATAATGTCGCCAAAATCATCAAAATACAGAATATTGGGAGGTACAGTTATATGGGGGCTATATGATAACTTGGACCTACATGGCCCATTTACGAACTTAACCTGCCTACTGGCAAAATGTACATGTGTGCAAAATTTTAGCATTCTATCTCAATTTGTTCGAAAGATAGCGTGATTACAACAGACAGACACACAGACAGCAGACGGACATGGCTAAATCGTCGTAGAATTTTACGCTGATCAAGAATATATATACTTTGTTGGGTCTGACATGAGTATTTCGTGGAGTTAGAAACGGAATGACAAAATTAATATACCCTCCATAGTATGGTGGAGGGTATAAAAATGATTTTTACGACTTTACAACAATTGCTAAGGAAACTAGTTATTTAATAATAAAAGTTTTAACTGGATTGAACTGTCGAGGTAAAAGTATGCCTTTGGCTGCAATAATTTTTTTTATAATTTATTCTGAGATACATGTGATACTTTTAGCATTACAAATAATGACTACTACATACACTCTGGCTTACGAGCAGGTCGCGAATAATGATATTAACATGGATGGGGTTTCAACTCATTTGGATCCATTTTTTTTTTTTTTTTGCTAGGATGATCAGCTCTAAATTTCGGGAAACAGACTTTCCAGGCTTTGGCCCTGTGGGGGCTACGGGAACCACTTTGGTCGCAATTGCCTTGCTGAACGAAGGGGTTGGAATCGGCTTGAGCAGCCGATGATATCTTCAACACCAAGCGTGAGGAGGTTTCAGCTGTCGTCGGAACCGCTAAGGCTATAGTAGACGTCGATTCTGCCTTTCTGACCTTCCATCTTCTTCGTTTTTTTTTTCGGGAAATTTTGACTTCGCTTGCTTCCACCTTCGTGAATGATGGAATCACAACCAGTTCCTACATCGATTGCGTCTTGCCGTTAGAGGACTAGAAAGAAGGCTTGAGCAGCCGATGATATCTTCAACACCAACATCGGTTCTGCCTTTCTGACCTTCTGTCTTCTGCGTTTTTTTCGGGAGATTTTGACTCCGCTTGCTTCCAACATCGTGAATGATGGAATCACAACCAGTTCCTACATCGATGGCGTCTTGCCATTAGAGGACTATCTCGTCGGTACCGGCCGACGGAGTTCCCTACTTGGAGCGTAACTTCACATGAGTTTCAGGTGGAGTATTCCCTGCGGATTTATGGGGCGTCTTAACTCTCTTTTATGAGGGAATGACAGTGATATCAAATTCCTAATCAGAAAGGGGTGAATCATTCCCAAAACCAGAGGGAACACTCTCCTGACTGTGTCTCAATGTTTTGGTTTCCTCCAGAAGGGTGGATAACTGTTTACTTTGTTGGTGAATTACACGTCATGATTGAGTCGTCCCCTCCCGAATTTTAAATCATATCCTTTATCTGGTCCGTGGTTGTGGTTTGTTGTAATTTCTTTTCTCCATAGGTTACTTGGACGGTGGCGGAGACGAGATCCGTCACGGTATAGCCTTCATATCATGCTAAGGACTTGGTAATTAAGCCTGTTACTCTCTGAGACACCATTCGAATGCAGTCGTTACCCTGACTGGAAACCGAGAAACGCTGATGGGTATGGTTTACGTAACACCCCAAAATTAGGGGGCCTGTTGAGTCGGTACACCAACACAGTCCACTGGTTATTTTGGAGCACCAGTAGTTCTCCCCGTCGAGACCAAATATCGCAGACACTCGGATATTTGGTCCGAGACTCCTCCATGGGAACCGCTGAGCTGTCAACGCAGCTATCCAATATATCCATTGAGCGTTACACTATTCGCAACCTTTGGACGCGTCGTTATCACTCAGCTATGCTTCTGCGAACGGCGGACGACAGATTAGGAAACAAGAATGCTGTTTTTATACCCTACAACACTATGTTTTGGGGGTATTATAAGTTTGATTGGGCCAAAAATTATGTAACACTTCGAAATATTTGTTTCCACATAGGAAACTACATATGGATCTTCCAATCTCGCCGAGCTGAGTCGATCTAGCTATGTATGTATGTCCGTCCGTCCGGTTGTACATTTTATTTTGTAATCACTCTACAGGTCGCAATGATGGCCCGATCTTCACGAAATTAAGAATAGAGGTGGGGTTATGGTCAGAATAGAAGCCTATTGCTTTTGCAGATGATCGCATAATATTTATCGGTCGAAATGGACCAAAAACAGAAAAATATCCTGATTTGGCAGTTGCTCTACAGGTCGCAATTATAGACCAATCGACGCGGAAGTTAGCATGGGGCTAGAGCTTAGAGCTGGGCAGAAGTCTTCCAATTTTGATGGTGATCGGGTAATATTTAGTGTGTGAAATAGCCATAACATTTGTGTTAAATAAAAGTTAAATTTTCAATTAAACCGCGAATATTTTTAATCCCGGAGAAATCACAAATAGACGAACAGGTCAATTCTGACCGTTACGTAGTAAATATATCGGATATATATAGCAAACTACATATAATGTGTACATACAAAGGAAGGGGACGTTAGCTAGAATGCCTATATCTCAAGAGTGGCTGGACCGATTTTAACAAAATTTTTCAACTCAGAATGCCCTCTTGGCATAAAAGTATAAAATCTAAAAAAATCGCATAAAAAGGTGTCAATAATGGTTTTAATATAGATTTTGTAGAATTTTGTGAAATTTTGTGACATTTTTTTATTTTTTCCTATTTTTTATCGGATGCGTTTTTTTCTATTTGACTTATAATATTGAAGTATGCATTTTTGTAATATATTTTCACCTTGCAACAGAGGTTGGGGTTATTATATAAAGATTGCAATTATCGTCCGATCCTGTCGAAAATTTTTTACAACAGGGCTGGCCTATTGTTTTTAAAGATGTCCGCAATATATTTAGGCGTTGAAATGGACAAAAAAACAAAAAAATGTTCCTCATTTTCCAGTCATTATAAAGGTCACAAATGGAGACCAAATGACACGAAATTTCGCATGAAGTTAAGGTTTAGGACAGCGGGTAGAATGGACCACTACATTTACGTTGAAGAATATAGCCAATTATCATAGACAATCCAATCATATAGATGAGCCTATATTTAGAGATACAAAGGGGCCTCTAGCTTTATTTAGAGGGTTCAAATGAACCAAAATAAAAAAAAATCCTGATCACACAATTGAAGCCAATCGACACGACTGAGAAGAGAGTTAAGGATAGGGAAGAGTTCCAGCATTTTAGATTATCATTGGATTATATTTAGCTGTAAAATGGACCACAACAACTAACAGCACGACTGCGAGTGCGTAAGTATTGTGCAAATGTCCCTGGTTAAAAGGCTGCGGGTAATATCTGGGCAGAACTCTATGACATAATTTCAAAAGCGAAATCTTCCAAAATAGATTTGAACATAAATGGGCTCCTAACATATTGTAGTGTTGTAGGGTATCACATGGTCGGCCCCGCACGACTATAGTCTTTGCTTACTTGCTATACCCTACACAACAAGGTGGTCAAGGTATTATGTCTTTGTGCATTTGTTTGTAACAGTAAAAAGGAAACGAGATAGACCCATAGTTCCTTTTGATGATCAGCATAGAATCACATTCTGAGTCGATTTATGTATGTCCGTCCGTCCGTCTGTCCATTTATTTTTGTAAACAAAGTACAGTTCGCATTTATTGCCCTATCCAGATGAAATTTTGCACAAATCATTTGTTTGGCCCAAGGAAGAACCCTATTGAAATTGGAGATAATCGGTTAAAATTTAGATATAGCTCCCACATACATCTTCGTCCGATTTGCTTTTTATTGTGCACCAAACGTGTAATATCAGTCCGAATAGTATGGAATTTCGCACGTACAATCAGATTGGACCTGAAAATAAGTATGCCAAATTTGATCGAATTCGGTTCAGATATAGCTATAGCTCCCATATATGTTGTTCATCCGATTTGTTATTTTTATCCTCCTCAGCCGTAATATGCACTCTGTAACAACAATATTTGGGGAAATATATCAAATACAGCTCAGAAATACATTTGCTAAATTTTATCGAGATCGGTTCAGATTTGGATATAGCTCCCATATATAACTTCGTCCGATTTACCTTGGATTGTGCACCAAACGTGCACCAAATTGGATGAAATTTGGCAGTTACGTCCGAATTGAGTCTAGAAGCTAGTATGTCAAATTTGGTGAAGATCGGTTCAGATATAGCTATAGCTCCCATATATAATGTTCATCCGATTTGTCATATTTGTTACCCACAGCCGTAATATGCACTCCGTAACAACGATATTCAGGGAAATATATCAAATACAGCTCAGAAATATCTTTGCCAAATTTTATCGAGATCGGTTCCGATTTGGATATAGCTCCCATATATATTTTTATCCGATTTCAAATTAATTGTGTACCAAATGGGCAATACAAGTCCGAGTTTAAAAGATACAAATGCTTCGGCATATTTAGTTCTTTGAACCTTAAATTATAATTATAATCAGAGCGTGTATGATTGAATTCTCCCATAAAAACTTTTAATTGTTATGCGCAGCTCTACTAAATTTGCAAAATGGTGTAGGGTATCATAAAGTCGGCCCCGCCAGACTTTAAGACTTTCTTCACTGGTTTTTTTAAGTAGTACCTTGCATCAAAATTTACTTAATAAAGCGATTATTTGATAATAAGAATTTTTGCTTTGATGATTCAAAGACAAAGAGAAATTTCTATTGTTCCACTTTAAATTTATGAACCACACAAAGGCAAAAACTACTCTCACAAAGAATGTAAACTTTTCTTATTCCATAGTTTTATCATTCCGGAAGCCATAACTTTAAAACTAATACCTCACAAAAACGTATACATTTTAAATGTGTCAATCACACAAAGATTTGCAAAAAAAAACACACGAGAGAAGCCAAGAAAAACAAAATCCAAGTGTTGACAGACACAAAATTAACTTACAAATATTTGTTGAAAACCCCTCTTGAAAGGACGCAATAAAAATACTGAACATTAAATCCACTTGAGTTCAGTCGTGCGTATGAAGTATAGTTTTTTATCCTTGAAAGGGATTCACAAAACTGCATTGGAATGTTTGTGCTGCAATGTCATGCAACAAGGAAGGAATGAAGATATTTCTTTTTGCTGGTTATATGTATGAATGACGAAATTCGAAGATATCAACTGTGCATGTTCTCACCGGAAGAGACTAGTTCTGTGTGAAAATCAGGGGAAAAAGATATAATGCGATTGAAAAATGATAGGTATCTCTAATAACCAAATTGTTGGTAAGTTTCCATGGAGTTTCTACCAAAAAGCATCCCTCCATGTGGTTTTCGTATTAAATCATCTACTACATAAAAAATAAAAAATAAATATTTTATTTACGAAATTTATTTATATATTTGTCATTGTGATTTACGAACAAAATTTAAATAATCGACTAATCTCTTGGAACAAATTTATTGCTTGTTACCACTGCATACCTCTCTCACCCACCCATAGTAAAGGTAACACGAACACTTTTATTTTGTAAAATAGATTTTAAATATTTCAACATTTCCCATTAGCCGTACCATTTGAAAGACAAATTTCCTATTTAAGCTATGAACTGCTAGTTTCACACACACACACACACATCCATACATTCGCAAGGGGCTTACACATTTATTTACAGCAAGCCATTACAACCAGTCAACTGGCATTGAATTTACCTATCTACCGACATTCAATTGGAGAGATAGATATGTACAAACGTTGTAACCAACACATGATGAAGGCCAGTTTGCTTGGGAGGCAGAGGAACAACGAGCGAGTGTGTGTGTGTGTTTGTATGTAAAACGGACATTACCAATTTAGTATTTGTTAAAATTTAATTCAATAAAATTTGTGACCATAGTTTCTACGTTGCTGATAATAGTCTCCATTATTTGTTAGTTTGTTTTTCCCTTCTACTCGAATTACAAATGAGGAAATGAAAGTAGAATGGAATTGGAATTCTATTTAGTCTATCGATGAGTTTGGAACACATGAGGACCATTTAAAGAATGTCTTTCAAAGAATGTCTTGACAGCTTTCGCCACAACTTCAGTTAAGAAAAACTCTGCGATTTTTTTGAAAACTTTTCCAGAGGTATTTTTCCTGTATTTTAAAACGATTCGGTAGTTTAATCTAATTTATCGATTTTTTGGACCTGACTTTTTGTAAAATCTTTATGGGGGGAAAAAGTCCATAAAATTCAGGGTGGAATTAAAACACTGCAACAAATCTCAGACTGCTGCCATTTCTAATACACTCGCCCGACAGCTGTTAAAATTATTCCAGCTCATTATATTGTTTACAAGCATATAAAAGCATTTTGGTGAGAATTTTGCAGAAAAAAAGTTATTCGTGGCGGAATTCAAGCGTGATAGTGTGATTTCTTTATATATGTCTGGAAAACCACAAGTGGCTATCGTTAGAGCACTTCAGTATTTAAATGTGAATAAATCGTTTGTGTCTCGTACCATCGCTGGTTACCGTGATACTGGACTGAAGAAAACAGCAACATCAGCAGAAATGGTTCGAAAAGTAAAGAAGTGACTTGATCGAAACCCGTGTCGCAGTGGCCGAAAAATGGCTTGTGAGCTAAACATATCACAACATTCCATTCGGCAAATATTGGAAAATGAGCTCGGGGAAAAGTCATTGAAATTCCAAAAAGTGCAAAAACTTACACCGCAACAGAAAAAAATAGACTTAAAAGAGCTAACGAGTTGCTTCGCTTGGCCGAAAGTGGTGAACTGCGGAATTTGATTTTCTCCGATGAGAAACTGTCCCGCAGTTTGTAAACAAACAAAATGATCGTGTTTACTTGCCAAAGAGGTCAGCTGAAAATGTGCACCTTCGGTTGGCTACCAGAACTCAAGCGACGGCCATGGTGATGGTATGGGCCGCAGATCTTGGACATTTCAACAGGGCTCAGCACCATCACACTCAGCACGAGCCACCCAAGAATGGTTACAAAATTAGGATCCTCGCTTCATTTCCATCGCACAATGGCCACCATAATCTCCGGATACCAATCCGTCGGACTATTGTGTCTGGAGTATTTTGGAAAGCAAGGTTGGCACCAAAAAAATACCAAATTGTCGATCACCTCCAGCAAGCACTTCGCCTGGAATGGGCCAAAATACCACATAGCAACATTCGGGTAGCATTGTGACGGTTTCATTGTCCGTCATAAATCGTGCCAAAAGTGACCATTTCGAAATTTCTTACTTTTATTAAATAAAACTTAAAAAAAATGTAAAAATTATGGCATTTGACTTTGTTGTAGTTTTTTTTATCTCACCCTGTATATACCAAATTGTTAGATTGTAAACTATAATTTCCTAAAAATGCTAAAGTGCTAAAATGTGCCATTTTATTTCCTGGATGCAAGAATATTGGCTTTTATACCCGGACAACTCTATTCTTTTCTGAATATCGATCCAAAGTTTTTTTTTTTAATTTGATATTTCCTTCGACCAGTGCTTAGGAGTTTCTCCTCTGGATAAATCCAACACGGGCTAAGCGAACAAAAGTTTATCTAATTTTAATACTTCCTTTAAGTAGACGGCTTAGGACCGGGGCCTGAGATTTTCTCCTCTGAATATATCCATCACGGGCTACGCGTAATAAAGTTTTTTTTTAATTTGATACTTTTTTAAGTAGCCGGCCTTCAGTCGGGGCTTGAGATTTTCTCCTCTTGGTATGTCCAACACTGGCTACGCGAAATAAAGTTTTGAATACTAAAAATACTGAGTCTTTTCGTCCGGGTTCAATGACCCATATCTCTGGACCCAAGAAAGATAATAACACATATTGCGGCATTTTGGAAAAGTTATAGTAGTATATATGAGTTATAAAGTTATTATAGTATATAGGACAAAAGAGGTTTCAAGGTAGATCTTGATACGGATTTATCCATAAGGAACACTTTTAAATAACTTCTTAAGGGAGAAGCCCTTTTAACGGTGTGCTGTTAAAGGAAGGGTTCTTAATTGAGAAAGAATACCGGTAAAAGGTCTAATACAAACAGAAGACTTTTGAAGTGTATTTTAGGGAGAAAAGACCTTTCAAATCTCTTCTGAAGAGAGACGGCTATTTGAAGATCTGCTATAGGGAACTTACAAATCTCCTGTAAATAGAATAGAATTTAAAAAACTATTGATTCAAGACATTTCAAACTTCTCCTAAAAAAGAAACTTTAAAGAACACCTAAAAAGAAAAGTCCTTTCAAAGTACAGCTAGAGAGTTAAGGCCTATGACAGAAGACCTCTAAAGGTACCCTATCCAGAAAAGACATGTTAATGTCTGCTATGAATTAAATCCTTCTAAAGCTATCCTATGAGCAGGAGGGTTCTTAAAGCTTTCTTATAAAGAGTAGAAGTTTTCAATACATATTATATATCCTTTGGAAAGAGAATGCTTTTATAAGGTTTTCCAGAAAGGGAAATACTTTTGATGGCCTTTTAAAAAACTAAGCTATGAGCTATAAAGAAAATACAATTGACTTCTATCTTCTTTTTAAAGGATATCGTAGAAAGGACTTCTCTTCTTATGATAACTTCAAAGGGCCCTTTTTTAATATAAACCGATTAAAAGGCTATCTATCCTTTGAACACCCTACCGCATAAGGTTGTTCTCATTATACTACCTTTACAATCACATATCTGTCCACCGTAGCGCACAATTTACCCAACAGTGTACTACCGCATTTTAAATCCAAACTTGTGTTAGCTTTTTGCCTATTTGTCGTTGACAACATTGACTTCGTCGTGTGTGGCATAGCCTCCTCCCCAATCTATATATCTATGGAATAAAATTTAATTTTTGTAAACATTCTATTAAATGGTTTCAACTCCAACAAATATTGAAGCAACAAAGCATACACTGGGACACTTTCCCTTCCTGACCAACAGTAACCTTCTATAAACATGTCGAATGGAAAACATTACAACCTCTGGGACATTATCATATTTAAAGTGCCCGGACATACCGACCGAATTCGAGTTCGTTTGACAACATGAAACCATTTCCAGTTACTAGGCCACAGTGGGTCATAGATTTGGTAAGTGGTGGAAGGGGGAACACACAGATCAAAGATAGTTAGTAGCACTATTGCTAATACCATCATCAGTATTACACATATGTGTGTATGTACGTATGTATGGCAACATGTATGTGTGTGTCGAATCGCCATCATCAGTAGATTCTATGGAAACTCTATAAAAAATCCATGTTATAAACTCAATAAATATTTAATTGTATCACACACAAAATTGGTTGTTTTTGTTTGGCTGTGCCGACGAGACCAGGCGTCACATGATGCCCGGATTCAACGACACGGCGTTAAGTAGCCAGCCATCCAAACAACTATTCCGACCCCAACCGAACCGAAACAACCCAACTGAAATGCAATTTAGTTAAAAGTATCAAACATCAAAGGCGATATAGTCAAACTAAATGATATTCGACAGGAAATACAACAACAACAACGACAATTTCGGATGCATGATGGCGTCGGAGGTGAAGCGATGGTATCGAACAGGAAAAAAGCGAGTGTGACAAATTTTATAATCGTTATCAAATACCTGTAAAACGGCCTACTTAAAATGGACAACAACTGCAGCAAAAAATTTTGGCAACAATTTTCAGTCAATTTTGGATTTAAATTTCAAACACAGTGGTATTGTGGGAATGCTTTTTGAAAAACAAAGCATAGAAATTTGAGAAACCAGTACTGAGGCCTCCACCGACATGTAGAAGAGGACATTGTCGCATTAAAAAAAAAAAAAAAAAAAAAAAAAACAAAAAAAAAAAAAAAAATTCTATGGTCATGAAATCGGTATGTCAATTTTTATGAAAGCTATGAAGTAAATCAAAATTGGTTTTCAAATCATTTTAAACTAGCATATTCATACGTATTCCTATACAAAATAGTACTTTTCTGTCCAATAAATTTGTAAAAATGGTTGCATAGATTTTGTAGCTTTGTATTTCTTTTAATTTTTATAATATGACTAATTTGTATATGTTTCGCAGTGATCTCAATGCCGAAATGTATAATTCTATCTCTTCTCCTACTCTATGTATTGTCCTACAATTTGTATAAAGTTTGGTACCATTAGTACACGTTTCCAAATCGACCAACTTACATCCAACAGATTTTCACGAATTGATACTTATACAAAATTTCAAGTTTTTACCAATATCCATTCACATAATTCCAAATGGTACCAAGTTTAGTGCATTTTAGTACGTATCAATCAACCGCACAAAAGGTGATTCTAATGCCAAATTATATACTTCCAACTCAATGCCTTACCTAAAAAACAATTTCAAAAACTACCTCCAAATCTCAACCCTACACACTAACAGTGACAAATTTCTACAACTACTTCCCTATCCCAATCCTACACTCCAATATCGGTTCATCAAAATTCAGATTGTACCAAATTTAAATTTAGTATATTTTATTACATATAAGTACAAATGGCCAATACTACCTCCATACCTCAATATTACACTCCGACTGTAATCTTATTTCAAATTTGAAGATTCCAGCTCTATCGGTTCAACCAAATCGCAAAATTTTACCAAATTTAGTACAAATTTCCACAACTACATACATCATGCAATCCATTAGAAATCATATTTCGAAATTCCAGGATTCCTACTCTACTAGTTGTACTAAATTTAAAATTTTACTAAATTTAGTACCATTTAGTACACATGAGTACGAATTTCCAAAACTTCCTACCTAACCCAATCCTACAATGCAATGGTTCTCCCAAAATTTAAATTGTACCACATTTAGTACCATTTAGTACGAATTTCCAAAACTATCTACATACCTCAGTTCTACCATGCAATATTATTTCCTAAATCGAAATTGTACCAAATGTAGTACCATTTAGTACTTTTCGGGCACATAAGTACAAATTTCGAAAACTATCTCCACATACCAATCCTACACTCCGCCAGTAATGTTAATTTCAGGATTCCAGCTCCATCCGTTTCTCTAAATTCAAATTGTACCAAATTTAGTACCGTTTAGTACTTTTCGTACCGTTCTCGTACGAATTTCCAAAGACCCAGCCTTATCTGACACCTTCAGACCAAGAGTGACCCTCACCCAAAATTTCAATTCATTCTAGCTAGCCATTCTAGTAGCCATTTAGTCATTAAGTCAATCAGTCAATTACTTTACTTTTTTCACCCTCCACCATACTATGGAGGGTATATTAATTTGTCATTCCGTTTGTAACTCCTTGAAATACTCATGCCAGACCCAACAAAGTATATATATTCTTGATCAGCGTAAAATTCAAAGACGATTTAGCCATGTCCGTCTGTCTGTTGTAATCACGCTATCTTTCGAACGAATTGAGATAGAAGGCTAAAAATTTGCACACATGTATATTTTGCCAGTAGGCAGGTTAAGTTCTTAAATGGGCCATGTAGGTCCAAGTTATCATATAGCCCACATATAACGGTACCTCCCGATATTCGGTATTTTGATGATTTTATCGGCATTATTCAACGGAATCGTTCCAAATTTGGTATTTGAAGTTCGTAATGGATACTACAGCCTAACACAGAAAATAGTCTGTGTAGATCCACGTCTTCGTATAGCCCCTATATAACGGTACCCCCCGATATTTGGTATTTTTGATGATTTTAGCAACATTATTTAACGGAATCGTTCCAAATTTGGTATTTGAAGTTCGTAATAGATACTGCAGCATAAAACAGAAAATGGGCCCTGTAGATCCACGTCTTCGTATAGCCCCCATATACCATACCCCCCGATATTCGGTATTTTGATGATTTTAGCGACATTATTTACCGGAATCGTTTCAAAATTGGCATTTGAAGTTCGTAATAGATGCTGCAGCATAAAACAGAAAATGGGCCATGCAGGTCCACGTCTTCGTATAGCCCCCATATACCGTACCCCCCGATATTCGGTATTTTGATGATTTTAGCGACATTATTTACCGGGATTGTTTCAAATTTCGCATGTGAAGTTCGTAATGGATACTTCAGCCCATGTCAGAAAATTGTCTGTGCAGGCCCACGTCTTCGTATAGCCCCCATATAACGGTACCCCCCATATTCGGTATTTTGACGATTTTAGCTACATTATAAACAGATTTTTCTTCAAGTTTCGCATTTAAATATTGTAATAACTTATGATGTAATAACTTATGGCAGGTCCACGTCGTCATATAAGCATTCGGTATTTTTAAGATTTTAACAGAATTTTGAACGGATTTTATTTTATTTATTTATTTCCTTTTTTTTTTTTTTTTTTTTTGAAATTGCCAAATTTGTATCAAATGGTGGAGGGTATTAAAAGTTCGGACGGCCGAACTTACAGCTTTTTTACTTGTTTTTAATATGGATTACACACATGCTATAGAAAAAAGTGTTCTTTCAGACCTTATATGCAAATCAATTTAAAATCGCTGTAAAAGACTTGGATGCAAATCAATACCACCAACCTCCAACATAAAGTTGCATTACCACATAATAAGTTTATTTCATATATTTTACAAAAATTGGGTTATTTTAACATGAACATGTCTTAAAAATAATACCTTCGAAGACCTTCCCATAGTTTTCTTTTGGGAGCAATTGTCCCATAAAAGCAATGTTTTACAAAGTAACTAGAAAAATGATTGAACCCCCTTCTTTCTTCATTTACTTAATAACGTTTTAAGTGCCACCAAAGCTTTAATTAGAAATTTATGATGGTAACTTCCTTCTAAATTTGCCCTCTTCTTCCGTGTCATAAAAATTGTGTAAACCATAAACTAATCCATCCCTGTATCCATAAAGAACAAATTGTATTCTTTTAAAGTAATTTCTTGAAATGCCACAACTAGTGTCCTTCCCTTTTTTCGGTCCGTCGATGGCAGGAAAATCACCACAAACGAGTAAACATAAAAATCCCTTTCTTTTACTGCTTTGTACGTTCACCATACGCAAATTTCAAAATCACTGTATTAAAATTTTATTACACGTATCAAAGGTATATTTATTTTCCTTTTTTTTGTATGTGGCACACAATGGTGCAATGAAAGGTCTATTGGGTTTGTCATTGGATTTGTGAGAGTTTTTTTTTTTTTTTTTTTTTGTTAAACACAGGGAGTACCCGACATAGTTCAAGCTAGGCACATCGTATTATTTAGATAAAACTTAAACTGGGTAATATTGAATAACTCATTTATGTACCTTACCCACAAAAATCCAAATTTTTTATACCCTACAACACTATGTATGTGTTGGGGGTATTATAAGTTTGATTGGGCCAAAAGTTTTGTAACATCTCGATGGATCTTCCTAGCTCGCCGAGCTAATATGTCACGTCTAGAGTTAAAGGCATTAACCAAAAAACATCCACATATCCCGATACAACAATGAAGACATAGGGAGACCCCAAAGGGGTAAAAACGAAGAAACTTTTATTAATACAGGCTTGCCCATATTCGACGGACCCATCTGGCAACGCCATAACTTTTGACAGAGATGTCACATCGCTTAATGACATACCGCGTTTGAAGCGTCAGTCCAAGCAGATTTTTACCATGAACCAATACACGTCACGCGAGCGTCATCGAAATGGCCGAAGATGACGAGCAATTTTGGAACAAAATTATCATGTCCGATGAAGCCCATTTCACATTGAATGGGACCGTAAATAAGCAAAATTGCCGTTTTTACGCCACTGAAAATCCTCAGGATATTCAAGAAGTGCCTCTTCATGACGAAAAGTCACAGTTTGGTACGGCGTTAGTGCGAAAACGGTCATTGGGCCGTTTTTCTTCCAAAATGAAAATGGCCATGCTTTTACCATCAATCAGGAGCGTTATCGCGACATGATGACCAATTTTGTGATGCCAATTATTCGCCGAAAGCGTATGAGGCAGTTCTGGTTTCAACAAGACGGCGCTCCACCGCACACAAGACGCATAACAAACATGGGTCCGTCGAATATGGGCAACCCTGTAGGTAAGAAAGAGATTTGGCAACAGATATCCTTACGGTGCACCTGGGCCTACAAAAGCTCATTTATACAATAAGGGATGCGCAGATAGTAGCATATGCAGAGTATGCAGGGAGATAAAACGTAAATATCAGATCTCAATTCTTAGGGAACGATTCCATACCAGATTTTAATCAGATCATGGTAAATGTAATAAAAGAGTTAACTAATTTTTTAAGACAATTGAATTCTTTATATACCCGTCTTCTTTCAATAACTTTAGTTCAGAGCGCACAATAGGCCTATAAAGGTTTAAGTGTATGTCCACCAAAACATGCGGGGTTTTTTTTTAATCTAACCGAATCATCCAATATTTGGACCTTTTGGGGGAGGTGCGAGAAGCAAGGTGGCAATATGTTCCATGTTCGATCCTGACCTTGACATGACAAATACTGTCACCTTACTCCTTGTACCTCCCGCAAAAGTCCGAATATTGAATGCCAAAAACTTCATAAACTACGTTTAGATCTCGCATGAAGATTTGCCGGTCCACTACTCCGGATGCCTCTCCCACAAAGTGTCAACATTTACAACATTTGCCCAGTTCTCTTCAAAGTTCGCACATTCTAATATTTTTACTGTCATTAGACCTAGGGTAAAGATGAAATTGGTATGTTCAATATTTATGTTACACGGTATACATCAAATGGAAGGTATATTTTTCGGAACACTCGTTGAATCTTTCTAATTTTTCTATAGTACCTTGGGTTTTCACCTCGATGCGCAATTCTTGGTGTAAAGGTTTCAACAATTCGACCAAGCCTCACTATTTATGGTCTTTTTTTCTATGATCCACTGACCAAACCTTCCAATCGTCTTTAAATAGGTGCAACAAACACCCATAAAGCAACAGCAACAACCAAAGTATCCTTGTGGTATTTTGTACGCCAGCATTTATGACAAGTCAAGTAAACGCACGGCACTGTCCCTTCCTAGAACAATTTAAAAAGACAAGACAAACACCAACTATCATTGATGTAGAAAATTATATAATTTGGAAAACCTTTTGCCCAAGTAATTGCTGGTGTTGTTGTTGCTGTCCTTTACAATTCTCGAAACCAAAAACGGTTATGGTTCCGCCTTGTGGTCCATGAAATCCCAAAGTAATTTACCCCACCTCTCGAAAATCTCAATCGAAATAACCCCACCCAAAAAAACAATACCCCAAAATATGATAGTCCCTTTTGGACAAACTAATGAAGCTATATATACATATGGTCACAGCCGCCATCACAGGATCAGGACACACTTGTAGTAGATGTTTATGTAGCGGTGGCAGCAGCAGTGCCCGTAGAAGCCCATAAGTGTTTGTTGAGTGTGCTAAATTTATTTAAGCCATAAGTTATAAAGTACACATTATGCATAATTAAAATAATAAAACGGTCAATTCTTGTTAGCCAATGTGTATTTATGTAGATGGGTGTGAGAGAGTGAGTGTGTGTTTGGGCAAGTGTTTTTATGCCTCTGGGTCCATTTGTACTCAATGGTACAATTTGTGTACTTTCTGTGTGAATGTGTGTGTGTGTGTGTGTGTGACTATTATCATGAATAGAAATAATGTTTTGAGATGCCATGAGTATTGGGGAAATTTGGTCATTACACCCTACAATGATTTAGAATGACATTACATTTTGTTATTGGGAGAAGGATTTGAAAAAAGAGTAGGAAATATATGAAATTACGTATCTAAAATCGAATATTTTCAATCCTGTGGCAACTGTACTATTTTTTAAAGACAGAGGAGAGAATTCTTCTTTATATATAAGGTTCTTTCTTTCGCAGAATATACAATTTCGATACATATTTTTGAGGTGGTCAAATATGAAACCCCTTTAGAAGTCTTGTAAATAAAGTAGACGCATTACATGCAATTCGTTTATCAAATCTATGACAGCTCTGGATTGCAGTAATGCTCTGGAAATGTTAAATCGTTTGTCAAACTCTGTTGAGTCCCTGGACACTGCAACATATCTGGCAATGAATCGACTGATGAATTGGCCAGAGGCGAAAGAAGTCAGTAGATCTAGATATTAAAAGCTCAGTGAAGCAACCTTTATGCCTCTTCTTTCAAATACTGCATACAAATTATGTTGGGAGATTTCAAGAGAACTCGCTTACTTGAAGGGGATGTAATGTCTCCAAAAACATTTGGGCGGTGAAAGCCGAAAGTAGATCATAACTCATATCCATAACGAAATCGGACTTGTAGATTGTGGTGGGTCCAATTACAGGACACTGCAACATAAGGGCCATGACTTCAAAGTAGGTGGGGGTGACGATACTGAATACTGCAGGCTTTGTCAGGACGAGGAGGAAACTGCGACGAAGGAGCACTTACTCTGCAAATTCTGCCCGAGTTGTCCTACCTTTCCGAAAGCAAGCCAGCGGTCATTCTTCAGTTAACCAGAAGACTAAAATGGCTAAGGACGACACGCTGATTACACCGGGGATACAAACCTACTACCTTGTTTATTCCTATCTATATTCACGCGTCTACTTCACTATTCGCTTCCTTCCCTTTTATTATTTTATTCTTCTTCTCTAAATAGAATGAACACAATGGACCAATAGGCCACCGAGTGGAGTGGTTGTTTGCACAACCACGCATTCTTTAACCTAACCTAACCTAACCTAACATAACATAACATTTTTAATTATTCACAGAAATCTCATCAAAATTTATTCCTTGTGGGTAGATAATTGATGCCTCGTAAGTTGGCCGGAGATTGGTCATGATTAGAATAAAACTTTAATACATATTATAACTCGTTGCGATACTTGAGGTCCGTCATCGTCGAAATCACTTCGACAGATAGTCGATAGATCGAACATAAAACTTCGATACCTCTTTGATAGACCGACAATTGTCCATCAATGGATAGAGAATAGATCAGCTATCAATAACTTGAAGCTTAGTATTCCATAACTCGTTGGTAGGATATATCGTCGATAACACGCCTACAGTTAAAAAGACGATAACGCCTCGTACTTCATACTTCGTCTATAGGCTGACGATCTTCAATAAATATTCAAAGCTCAACAATCGCTTAACCATAGCTCAGCAATATCTCGGCGATAGCTTTACCATAACACATATATAGTTCTACGATATATCATACACAACTTTCGTTCATTGCATGTCGATAATGTACAGGGTTGCCCATATTCGACGGATCCATCTGGCAACGCCATAACTTTTGACAGAGATGTCACATCGCTTAATGACATACCGCGTTTGAAGCGTCAGTCCAAGCAGATTTTTTCATGAACCAATACACGCCACGCGAGCGAAGAGGCCATATAAAAGTCGACCAAGGCGATCGGCCGAGAATATCGCTGCCGTACGAGCCAGTGTTGAGAGGTCTCCAAGAACATCCCAGAAACGCCGTTCTTAGCAGTTGGGCATGGCTCGGTCCACTTTACAACGGATAATTCGCATTGATTTGCATTTGTTCCCGTACAAAATTCAATTGACGCAAAGAATGTTGCCTGCGGACAAGCCTCGTCGATTGGAATGGGCCCAAAGGTCCGTCGAATATGGGCAACCCTGTATGGAGCCTTTATGCCTCTTCGATAGAACTTCGAAAGTTTGTGGAAAGCTCATTGAGAGCTCAACGATTAATCGTTGAAGACTTCATGCCTCTTCGATAGAACTTCGAAAGTTTGTGAAAAGCTCATTAAAAGCTCAAACGTCAATAGATTGATGTAATATCTCTCAGGGACTTTTTACAGGTTAAATAAATTTGGCAGATCCTTTTTAGAAGGAAGAATTTGTTTAGGGCTCATATCATCAGTTGGAATTTTTCTATAAATATAAATGTAAATATTATTTAACAGTTAAACACCTTTTACAGAAGACTTTTTAGATCTGTTTCTGGTGAGTGAGTTCTATTTTTTGATACGTATGCGATTGTTCAATAGTTTTCAAATGACATCAGTTATACGTCTGGGAGATCTTTTATCTTCTGCACCAGATATGACATGTATGGTGTCAGCAAATCGAAATGGCTGGTTTCAATTTTCTAAACATTTCAATGGCCAAGTAGCTGGGCACCTCTGCAAATATCTACCATTCTCCCTGTTTCCTCCCCACACTTAACCAACCCACACTTCATCTCTCTTTCCATCGGTTAAACCATAAACTAACAAAAATTAAATGCGATTATTTGTTAGATTATAAAACATTTTGTGGGCAAAATGTGTTGGTTCCCAAATTCAGTGTCAGTCGTTTGTTGTGCACCCTCCCATTCTACACCAGTGATTTCACCCCTGTCAAGCACAGCATGTGTACCAGTTGGCACTCTAAAGTGATTTTGTGTTATAGCCAACAATTTTATTTTAGTTTTTTTTTTTAAAACTTTGGAAGACAAATTATATTTATTTTAATAGGACAGGCAGGAAATGATGACAGTTCCGAAATTGGGCCGAAGAGAAGAACAAAAAACAATTCATTTCCAAAAAAAATAAGCAAATCTGAGAGGGTATCTAATGAAGCCATTATTTGTGGTAACGATGAGATGGATTGAGCAAAAGCCATTAGGTGGACATTAACTAACGCACCTACCCGCAAATGTATAATTTGTTTAAAAGGGATGGAGAATATAGCTTTTTGGTAATTAATATGACATCAATTTTTTAAAATTAAAGAGGTGGTAGAACTAAACTGAAGTTACACGTATATAAGATGGAGTGGAACATATTAGAAATAAAAGGTACACCATCTCTGAAAATTATTGTGATATGTCAAAATGGTTCGCAAGCTAAATTCACTTAACATATAAAATTTAAGGCAAATTCTTTTCCACTAATCAAAAAAAATGTATTTTTATAAAGGACCGCTCCTTCATCTTGCTGTGAAAACCAAAGCTTCGGTTTGCTTTATTTTCCTCGCGAATTTTACAAAAAGCTTACTCCCCACCCAACTTGATGCACTAGCGAGCACTACAGAAATCATGTGGAACTAATTATTTTGATTGTTGATATGTGTGTGTGGGGGGGTTGGTAGATCGTGTGCAATAGCTCAAAAAAATCAACAGAATCTAGGGTTCGAATACACTTTCATATTCTTAGTTCGAAGAGATTGGCGACAATAATCCTTAATGTTTCTTTTTTTTTCATTTTGTTGGGGGTTGAAAGAATAAAAGAATACTTGCAAGTGTAAAATCTGCGAATCTAACGAATGGCGTAAAAAAGGGTATATTTGAATAATTTTTATACCCACCACATAGTGGTAAGGGTATTATATCTTTATGCATTTGTTTGTATCATGAAGAAGGATGCGAGATAGTTAACTTTGAGGATCTCCATAGAATCCCTTTCTGAGTCGTTTTATTCATGTTAGTCAGTCCTTCCATCCCTCTCCCATATATATCTTTATCCGATATCAGGTTTATTGTGCACCAAATGGCCATTATCAGTCCAAATGAATTTCGGGACATCCGACCGAATTCAGTCTAGAAGCAAGTACTCAAATTTAGTGAAAATCGGTTAAGATATAGCTACTCGTATAGCTCCCATATATAACCATAGCTCCCATGTATATGTTTCATCCGATTTGGTGTTAAAGTCCCTCATGCACTCCACAACAATAATCTTTGATACCAGATATCAGATACAGCTCAGAAATAAGTGTTTAAAATGTTGTCTAGATCGATTCAGATTTGGATTTAGCTCCCATATATATCTTTATCCGATTTCAGTCTTTTTTTGCACCAAATGGCTAATATTAACCCAAATGGTATGTCTATTTCTCCAAAAAAATATTGTTTAATATAATCCTTATCGAAGTAATTTCATGCACTATACAGCAATGTTATTTGGTTCATAATTGGTATTAAGTACTTTACATAAATTACCAGTAAAAAATTTTTGTTGCGGGAGCTTTACTAAATCCGCATAGTGGCGTAGGGCATCAAATATTCGGCCCCGCCCGACTTTTGACCTTTCTTTACTGGGTTCTACTTGCAGGAGAACTGCCGCTCGAATTCAAGTAAGTTCAATCTATACTCGAATTCTCGCGAGCCCTAAATTGTTCTGATTTAAAGACATATTTTTATTAAAAACAAAAAAAAATATGAAAATGCGTTTTGCCTTTTGTTATTTTTTTGAAAGATTTCTCGCAAAAACAGTCTTAGCAACAAAATAATATTAAGGATTGAATTCCGCTTATAAAATTGGCCTTGTTCAAGGCTTTTAATTTTGCATCATTGAATAACTTTTTTTCTTTTTTTTTAATTGCCAATTTTGCAAAAAAAATTCGAACAGCTTAAAAATAAGTAAAAACAGCTTAAAATAAGTAAACACAAGATCAAAAGTATCAGTCGAATATATACCATCAGCCTTGCGTTATGATTGTTGGAAGGAGTGGGCCTAAGTGGCATCTACGTCTGATATAAATATTACAACCTATTAGATTTGAACTATGTCGACTACCTTCAAATGCTATTAGTTATGCGATAACTGTTGTAAATTGTTGAAAAATATGTGAGGTACCATATATAGCCGACCGAAGTATTCCTCTTCTTCTAATACTACTATAAAAATATTGGTATTGGTATACATTTATTTCCAATTTTATGCGAATAATCAAAATTTTTAACTTTTCTAGGGGAAGTATCAGAAGGAGTTGGCGTGTAAATTTCATCATTATACAAGATTTTCTGTTAGTGGAAATATTGGAAATTTAAAGAGAATAGGATGAGAATAGGCTTTATGAGCATTTTGTTATTCAAAATTTTGACCGTTGTGAGGAGGTCCTGGAATAAGTGAACCGGTACCTCCCATCTTCACACCAGATTTTGTGAGATTATGAGAGATATAATAGTTCAAAATTTTGACCCTTGTGTGGGAGGTACCAGAAGTAGTGGTCCAATATATTTCATCTTCATTGTGTTGGTGGAATTTTTGGGGTGTTGGGAATTTGAAGACATTCGAGCTGTTATTTCACATTTTATAAGAGTTATAATTATTAAATTGGCCCTTCCTGAGGGAGGTCCTTGATGGAATGGAGAAAAAGCTCACTCAACACTAATAAAAATATTAGAATTTGCAAAGTTTGAACAAAATTGGATTATCTTTTCTTGTGTGGGGGAGGTACCAGAAGGAGTCGTCCGATATTGCCCGAAACGGATCAAAGTTTTCTAATAATATTACGATGTACCAAGTTTGGACCAAATCGAATCGGAGCAAGCCAGACAGGCAGACATACGGACGGGATTTACGAGATTTAGACCCTACATCTCTTTAAGCCAAATCCTCGTATCACATAATATATACTCTTCTAGCGATATGACTGAGGGTATAAAATCCGGAAACCACCAACCTATCTAAAATATCAGCACCAAAAAGGTGGATTTCTATGGAATATTTCCTCCCTAAAATTGTGGATGTTTTACAAAAGCTATAGACCAATTACAAGATTTTTTGTGGATTTTCAAAAAAATAACCTTTTAAGATCTTAAAAACTTAAAATCGGAAATTCTATAAAACTTAACATTCTGCACCTCTTCAAGCTCAAGTCTCAAGAATTTCTAAAAGAGTTAGACTGTGATTTCAAATCGTGTATTTCAAAGAATAGTTCCAGATCTCAAGTGGTGGATTTTGTAAAGGATACCTCTAGGTCACAATTAATCGATTTTTAAGGATTATTCCCTGTCCGTTTGACATGATGATATTTTATAGATTTTTTATCTCTAAAATCATGGATTTAAAAAAGTAGACTTCCGGGTCTGAAATCATGTATTTTAAAAGATAATAAACAATGTTTCAGGGTCTTAAAACATGGATTTTAAAGAATATACATATACATAAAGAACATACATATAATATATGTATATTTTTTATACCCTACAACACTATGTGTTGGGGGTATTATAAGTTTGACTGGGCCAAAAATTATGTAACACCTCGAAATATTGGTTTCCCACATAGGAAAGTACATATGGATCTTCCTATCTCGCCGAGCTGAGTCGATCTAGCTATGTATGTCCGTCCGTCCGTCTGTCCATGTTAATTTGTAATCACTCTACAGGTCGCAATTACGGCCCGATCTTCACGAAATTTAAAATGGAGGTGGGGCTAGGGTCAGAATAGAACCCTATTTCTTTTGGAGATGATCGCATAATATTTAGGGGTTGAAATGGACCAAATAATGAAAAAATGTCGGATTTTGCAGTTGCTCTACAGGTCCCAATAATGGACCAATCGAAGCGGAAGTTAGCATGGTGCTAGAGCTTAGGGGCGGCTAGAAGTCTTCCAATTTTGATGGTCATCGGGTAATATTTAGTGCGTGAATTAGACCATAACATTTGTGTTAAATGAAAATCACATTTTCCATTAAACCGCGAATATTTTAAATCCCGGCGAAATCACAAATAGACGAACAGCTCAATTCTGACCGTTACGTCGATGCCGATAGTAAATATATCGGATATATATAATGGAATATATACAATGAGTATATACAAAGGAAGGGGATGTTAGCTATAATGCTTATATCTCAAGAATGCCTGGACCGATTTTGACAAATTTTGTCACTTTAAAATGCCTTCTTGGCATCAACAAATAAAATTTAAAAAGATGCCAATAATGATTTAAATATAGATTTTGTAGTACTTTCTTTTTTCATACTTTTTTATCGCATGCGATTTTTTCATTTTTTTGACTTATAATATTGAAGTGTACATTTTGTAATATTTTTCACCTTACAACACAGGATGGGGTTATTGTGTACAGATTGCAATTATCGTCCAATCCTCAAGAAAATTTTCATAAGTGCAGGGTTAGGCTCAAATGGGCTAGGCCTATTGGTTTTAAAGATGTCCGCAATATATTTGGTGGTTGAAATGGACCAACAACTAAAAATGTTCCTGATTTTGCAACGGTTATAAAGTTCACAAATAGAAACCAAAGAACACGAAATCTCTCATGAGGTTAAAGTTTAGAACAGCGGGTAGAATGGACCACTACTTTTGTGTAAAAAATACCAACATTACTTACAAGCGATATCCGAAATACACAAAATTCGAAATTCTGGCTTTTTATGCTGAATTTTTTGACGAATATAGCCAAATATCGTAGACAAGCAAATCATATATGTGAGACTAACTTTAAAAGCGAAATCTTCCAAAATAGATTTGGACATAAGGGGGTTCAAACATATTGTAGTGTTGTAGGGTATCACATGGTCGGTCCCGCACGACTATAGCCTTTGCTTACTTGTTTTTAAATGGATAATGGATTTTTAAAAAATAGTTCAATTATGTTAATGTGCTTGTCTGTCTAAATCACTAAATACATTTAGCATTCATTTTTTATTAATTTTCAAAATTCCTATTATCAATAGTTAGAAACTATTTACTAAAACAATTTCCTTTTTTTAACTTCTTCATAAAATTCCAATAAATTGTTGAAGAGGCAGAAAAAAACGTCATGCTACTAACTGTCAAGTATGTGAAATGAAACATTTGCATACTCGACATGATAACGATAACGGTATTTTATCATGTAGAATTTTCCAATTATTTTTATATTTCCTCTATTTATGTGCAAAACCTCGAAAAAAACACACCAGCAACAATTTAGTTTTTTGCAACCGGTTTTCACAAAAATATAAAATCTATAACTTCCCCATAGACAATTATTGGTTTGGCAGCCCAACCAATAAAAACAAAACGAAAATAATTCGAAACATTTTATATGAAATGACAATATCTGTTTGTGACCAAAAAACACAAGTTATAACCTCGAGAGTAATTTATGATGCACTTTATCAAAATAAATTCTAGGTAATGTAATTATCCCACTCAAAAAACAACCAAAACCAAAAAAAGTGGCGCCCATTGTAAAAGCCTAGAAAAATATAAAATAAAGCAAAAACCGAACCGCCGAATGAATGCTTAACAAAATAACAACCATTGAATTGAATTGGAAAAAAAGTGTGGCGTCCTTTGCATATTTAACACATACACACACACACACACTCATACTCACAAAAAATTATATACAACAAAAAGCCATAAGCGTAACAAACTGTTCAACTATAACAATTTTATGATTTTCCGGAAGATTGTTCTTGTTACCGCCGCTTTTCTGGTTATGTCAATACTTTGACATTGTTGTTATTGTTGGCATTGTTGCTATTGTCCTTTTGTTGGTATATTTTTTTGGTAACATCATAATCAAACATATATACACGCACACAATATCGGTCCTACGCCAGAAAACCAATAACAATTGTTATTGTTGTCGTGGCTGCTGTTGTTGTTGGCCTAAAGGAAATCGACAAGCCACCATCATTGATTTTGTCACAAAACACAAAATGGCGCAACATCCGTTTATATGTCACGCTCTGTTGTAGCCATTTATTCAGCTATTGCTACTGTGCCGCCGTTGCTGCTCCTACCATGGCAGCCAATGCTGTTGGTCTTTCACATTTCAAATGTTGATGGCTTTTGAAGGCTTTTTAGGCCATAAACTGATAATTTATCGTTATTCAAAATATGGACGTAGTAAAATCGTAAAGATTTGTGTGCTGCTGGTGGTGTTTTTTGTTCAAATTTTAATATTGAAATTGTAAAGTATAACGAAACGAATGCATGCAATACCAACCAACAGCCAGTGGCAGCTACTAACATTTATTTATAAAATGACAAATATCCAGGAGGAAAAAATATGAAATAAAACATCAATTTTAAATGTTCCATGACACTAAGCACAGTGACGGCAATGGTTGAAGACCTTCAATACAAATGCCTTCTATAGAAGATTTCCTAAAAAAAAACTTTTGAAAAGTCTCTCACATCAAAATGGCATTCTAATCAAGAGTGGAATCCACGGGTAAGGACTTCAGAAAAATCCTCCCAAGTCTTAGAAAGTCTTCTGCAGAAAATAAATCTCCATACCATCGAAAAAAGTTTGCATAGGCTTTTTATACAAGATAACTATATAGAACTGTTTATAGTGTAATATACATTTTACTCTCTATTGGAATTCGATCGGGTTAGACCGACGAGTTGAAAAAATATATCGGATATACTCTTAATTTATGCCACACGAATAAGTGCGAATATGCTAAGCTCGAATGCGAGTAGTATTCGCTCGAAATCGAGCAGAGCACTTTGTGGTATAGGCCCCATATTACGGTACCGCCTGATTTTCAGTATTTTCTCCCGACGTAGGTACACATCATTGAACAACACTTATTGTTGTTGTAGCAGCTACTACTGCTATATTCGTTTATTTTCAACCTGGTTCTGCTTCTAACTCTAGCCTCAAAAACGACGTAAGCTGTATAGGTTGGGTCCTCAACGATATTGGAGTCAGTTGGGTATGTTTGACGGGACAGTGAAAAAGGTGCAGCGTACCAAAACTACTCGGGTTTGTCCGAGCAACTCTCGATTTTTTAGATGCGATGGAAGAGGGATGATCCCCTAGTACGGTATTCACTCTATATTCCTCTAGGACTCCTGTGATCGCTTCAAAATCTAGATTGATAGGCCTGTTGATCTGGAGGATCTGTCTTCTACATTTGTACCACTCTCTCTAGATCTTTCCTTACATGCCTAGACGGAGGTTGTGTATCCACCAGATGGTGATTGGAATGCCTCTGTTTGTAACATCCAAGCAGATGGTCGACCCTCGTCATGTATATGGTCAACAGGTATCATGAGAAAGCACCCTATTGCGGTTCTAAGAGCGGAATTCTGACACTACTGAATATTTTGTCCATTGCCTAGCACTAACGTTGGCGGACCACACCGAAGCCGCATATTTTACCACAGACCATTCTATGTTGTCGTGGATGATTTCGTGTTGTCGTGCTGCCGGCCAGAGACTTGAGAACCTTATTCCTACATCTAATGTTGTCGCAGATAGCTGTGGTATGTGCGGACGACTTAAAATGTGTATCGAATGTTACCCCTAAAACCGTTGATGGTCAGAATAAAAATGCCATAAACCTGCCATCATCATAACCTCATCTCCGCTGTCCATGTGGTACAAAGTGTGGCCGTTGATTTCGTGGCTTATATTTTCATATTCCTCGCAGTGAAAAAGTCGGTTAGATCAACTTAGTAAACGTTAAACCGACCACAAATGTCATCAATAATGAATCCGGACACTAAGATCATCAGCATCCGTTATTATTTCTATGCCGTCTGTGGGGCATGGAACGCCAGAAAGGTAGAGCTTAAACAGTTTCGAAGATATCACCCCAATTTGTCGAACTCCCTGTTTCACTCCACGGATATTTAATTTCTTGTTTCTGAATTGCACGTACGAATGGCGTCCACACATGTAGTTGCCGATCCAATGTTTCAAACTTGGCCAAAGGGCGGTGTGCTCGATGTCCTCAAACAGTATGGCGGTATTGACTGTATCAAAAGCTTTTGATAAATCAAGATAACTGTTCTGTCGCGCAACCTGTTCTGTTTGAGTCCTCTGGTGACATGTGTTGAAATGGGGTGTAAAGCTGTTCTTGTGCTATGCAATTTTCGGAATCCGTGTCAATGATCAGCCACTGGGAAAAACTGTGTGGGACGTCTTTGCTACTGGCGTCAAAAGTGATATCGGCCTGTTTGAATCACTTTTGATGGTATCCTTGTGCTCGATGTCCTCAAACAGTATGGCGGTATTGACTGTATCAAAAGCTTTTGATAAATCAAGATAACTGTTCTGTCGCACGACCTGTTATAGTTAAGTCCTCTGCTGACATGTGTTGAAATGGCGTATAAAGCTGTTGTTGTGCAATGCAATTTTCGGAATCCGTGTTTATGATCAACTACTCGGAAACACTGTATGAGGCGTTTTTGCTACTGCTGATATCAGCGTGTATGAATCACTTTTGATGGTATCCTTGATTGGCCTTAGTAGCGGTACCTATTACTATTAGTGTGGTTAACGAGAAGTTGAGGAGTTTGGTAAGATACTTAACTCTTGGTTCATCATCTAGTTGCTTCAACATCACCATAGAGACTTCGTTAGGTCCAATAGCTTCAACATCACCATAGAGATTTCGTTAGGGTCAATCGTTTTGGATGATTTTGCGCAACATCTTCTATCGGGACCTATTACTATTAGGGTGATTAACGAGAAGTTGAGGAGTTTGGTAAGATACTTAAATCTTGGTTCATCATCTAGTTGCTTCAACATCACCATAGAAACTTCGTTAGGACCAGTCGCTTATGATGACTGCGCTTCTGATGGCATGTGCAACATCTTCCATCGTAAATTGTGGTGGTACCTCCTCGGCTGGGAGAGATCGTACACGGCGAAGGATCCTTCTCTTCGTCCTGTCACTCTCCGGGGTGCTCTGTGAATTGCCGTTTAAAATGACTCGCCCACCTCTTCGGATCTCTCACTTCTACGCCCTTAAATGAGACATATGTCCGATCACCCTTTTTTCCAGGTTTCGAGAGTGACTTAAGCGTCTTTGCAATGCTTCACTTTTTCCACTTATGCTCGCCAACTAACCTGTTTACCTCAAGAGTGAATTCCCTGGGATTATTGAAGTTAGTGCGGCGATTTTTTTTTTTTTTTTTTTTTTTTTGAAATTTTGGCTTATTTCTGGGATTCAACCCACAGGTATATATCGATTGACTGCAGCTTTGTTGATGTTCTCTGAAGAGGCGATTGGTATATTCTCGGAGTTCTTGCTGTTCCCATTGTTAAAGAACGTGCGGCGTTTAGAGTCGGGTAGTCTGGTGATGCCTCTCGGGTCGTCATCTAGGAAGAAATGCCATATTTTATGATGGGCATAGAAATCCCCTAGCATCTAGCACCAGATGGCACCAAACCAGAAGTGAGCTTACAAAAGAGCATCCCAACCCCATATTTTAACATAAGCATATCACAAGTAATAAGTGCTTATCAAACTGCCACCAAAAGCCAAAAATAAATTCAATGAAGGTACTTCTTTTTTTAGCACATTAGAGTTGCAATTGTGTTTAACTTCAACTTTAACTTAATCCTATGTTTTATCAATTTTTGTTTCTGATAAAAGGGTTAAATTACCAATATTTAATTGATGGTTGGATACACCATGCACTCAGTTTCTGTTACGAACATTATAAATAAATACATGAGGAGTACTCTTCGGAAAACTCATAGTATTTTCTTATTTTTTGTTTGTTTGCTGACGAGGTAACTCGAATCAGCCACTTGGATCGCTTTTACTCATTATTATTGAATAGATCATTATGTTTTAGCGTACTGATAATGCAGAGGGTACGTAGGTATCATTGTTTTTGGAATGCTAGTAATGCTAAAAGTGACTCATGCCCTTACACAATTTTAGCTGGTTAGTTCTATTTAACTCGTTTCCCCGCACACTGTGCCAGTCCATCAAACAGCCATGTCAAACAGAAGTTTTTAGCAGCAGAGCGCTTGCTAACATGCATTTGTAAATCTGAAACATTGATTTATATTTTTATTTACAAATATGTTTCTGCACATACAGACAGCGGACCCAAAAAACACTTGCTGGATTTATTCCCTCTCCCTACACAGTCCGATGAAAAGGTACTAAAATAAAAACAAGCTTATATAAAACACATGGTTTGTGATATGGAAATTATATTCGTACATAGCTGTGACGAGCAAAAACAAATTTGGATACATTTTGGCGGCTTTGCTTTTATTCAAAACGAATCTAACAAAAATTCAAATGACGAACGTAAAAAAGAGCAACTCACATTCAAACGAAACAAAAACAAATAGAGTGAAATGGAAGAGGAGGCATTCGCCCCAACACATGCACACACCAAAATGGCAAGTACGTTTGAATTATCCCATTGCTAGGAAAAAAATATATCCCGGTGTCAGGGAATGTGTGTTTGATATCCTCGTTGTCGTTTTAGTGTATATGTATGTTTGCCTGTTTGTTTGTGCAACTGACACTTATTTTAAATCCCAACAAAACAAATAAATTATTTTCGCCATTAAAGAAAAAAAAACAACGAGAAGTAAATTTTATTGCCCCTTTTTTGTGACCCAGTCACCACCATAAGCATTATGGTGTATGCTCGCAGCGTAAAGAACAAGGCAGAGATTTTTTTTAAATAGAACACTGCTAAAAATCTGGCCGTGGAAGTTTGTACTTTTTAGAGGGGGCAAATCAAACCTTGCAAAGATATACAGGAATTAACGTGTGAATATTTTGTTCAATCACTTTTGCAATAAAAAAACTCGTGTCGATTGATGCAAAATAAAAACCAGTAAGGAAAAGGCCTATATGATACCCTACACCACTATGCATATTTAGTAGAGATCCCGTAACAAAATAATGTATTTCAAGTAGATCATACCACCTATCACCAAAATGGAAACGAACGTCCCAAAATTCAGTCCATTTGGGCTGGTATTAGCCATTATTTGCACCATATTGAGTATATATATCGGATATGCCAAAATTCAGGCCATTTGGACTGATGATGGTCATTTGGTGCACAATTTATCCGAAATCGATTGAAGATATACATGGGACCTATATCCAAATCTGAACCGATCTTGACAAAATTTGATACACTTATTTCAGAGCTGTATCTGATATCTGGTAGCAAAGATAATTGTTGTGGAATGCATAAAACGCTTGTGGGGGACTTTAAACCCCAAATCGGATAAAACATATATATGGGAGCTATAGCTATATCTGAACCGATTTACACCAAATTTGAAGTACTTGTTTCTAGGATGAATTCAGTCGTAATTACCAAAAATTAAATCCATTTGGGCTGATATTAGCCATTTGGTGCACAATATACCTGATATCGGATAAAGATATATATGTGGACCGATATCGATCAAGTTTGACAGAGGTATTTTCGAGCTGTATCTGATGTCCGATACCAAATATCATTCTTGTGGAAGGCATATTACGCATGTGGGGGACTTAAAACCCCAAATCGGAAGAAACATATATATGGGAGCTATAGCTATATCTGAACCGATTTTTTCCAAATTTTATATACTTGCCTCTAGGCTGAATTCGGTTGGATATACCAAAATTCATTTATATTAGCCATTTGGTGCACAATTAACCCGAAATCGCTTGAAGATATATGGGAGCTATATCTAAATCTGATCTGATTATCACAAATTTCAATAGGGTTCGTCAGTGAGCCAAAATTTGCAAAATTTCATCTTAATCGGATAATAAATGCGACCTGCATTTTGTTCACAAGAATACATGAAGGGACGGATGGGCTGACATGCATAAATCGACTCAGAAAGTGATTCAATGAAGATCTCAAAAGTAGCTATGAGTCTATCTTGCTTTCTTATCCCTGTTCCAAACAAATGCACAAAGACATAATACCCTTACCACTATGTGGTGTAGGGTATAAAAGTAGTCTTTTGGGTATTGGTTATGCACGGGGTATTATCAGTAATTCTAAAGTTGAACGTTCTCATGTCAACTTTTTGCTGGGATTATGCCAAACCAAGTTAATTCAGTGTGATGAGGTCGACTCCTAACCTCATCACAAAGCGATGTAACTAACGAAAGAAAAAAGAAACGCCGCGAGATGATCTTTCTTGTTCCGTGGCTGGAAGGGAACTCAATTTATTTACAACATATTCTTAACACTAAAGCTTACATCTAATACATTAACACATGCATTTTATTTACTAATGCACGCTGTGCATTAACGCACACAATACGTTGCGGGAGAAAACGAAACGTACCTAATTTGTGATCGACTCTTATCTTCTATTTATGGCCGTGACATTTATTACATTATTTATTACCGACCATAAACCTAGCACTTGGAAAACACATGCATCTTAAGTGTTTTCTTTATTTAACTAATTTACATTCTTCGGAAAAGACAAATAAAAATGAGATAAGAATTTAAAGAAGAACATTCAACACACAAACTATTTTTACAACATGTACAGTTTCTACAAAACTAAACATACTCCCGGCCTTAAAAGATCCTAATCTTTTAACAAACTTCGATCGATTCTATTTTTTTTAAATTATATAAAATAAACATAATTTTCTTAATATTAAGAATTGAATAAAACTGTGCTAAAGTTATATCTTATTTAAAAATTAATTTCTAACGTAATAATAATCTCCGAAGTATGCTGCTTGAAACTAGGTAATTGCACCCATGACATCCACCAACCACTTGAAGTCTGGATCTCTCCGCCAGCGATGATCAGATACCTGGGATATTTTTAAATCCTTTCCATAATTCAAGGACACATCTACTGCATGGATACGTCGTTTACTTATACTCATGTTGTTATGTTCTCCACGACTTCTGAACCATTTCGCACGTTCCAGACGGAAATTATCAATCTTCTCTTTATGTCCATCGTCAATACAATCCTTGGCCCGGATTTCACTTTCTTCTTTGTCAGGAGCAGCAAATACAAGATTTTTGTGTTCCTGTAAATTCCTTGTGGGCAGCACTTCTTCAATTTTAATTTTTCTCGTTATTTTTCCTTCGACTCGCGGAACATCAAGGCGATCGTTTTCATTTATTCTTTCGATAGCTTCTAAGTCCTCAACTACCTTTTGATGAGTCCCTAAACTACCTTTAACATTATCAACATGCTTCTTCGTGTTCAGCTTTTCAGGTGCTATTCTTGAAATGTTCCCACTTCTCACTATGCGGTAACAAATTCTAAGAAAATGGTAATGACTTGAGTAGTCATCCTGTTTTCCAACTACATCCAAATACCGCACGTATTGTGACGATAATGTTTGAAATTTTCTATCGATGTTTTCTATTTTTGAGAAATAACATCTTCTAATCTCCTCCCAAAAATCAAATAAAGCATCGATAAGTTTAACCGTTATCCCAATGTCTGGCGGCTGTGAATGGAACAGTAAGGCATTCCTCCCACACTGTTCCGATGAACTTAAGCTGTTCACCTCAGCTAAATAATCGATATCTAAACGTGGTATTTCTATGGACACAAAAACACCTATGCCGTTTAGAACTCCCTCGATTTCTTTAGTCGCATAGCACACTCCCAAGGTGTCTATGTAATCCGAGTATGTAATTTTTTTCATACGACGGAGTTCCCTCTCGTTATCTAAATATTCCTTTCTTGCTTCTGTAAAGGAACTACCTAATTTGGTATATTTTTCCCTAGCTTCCTCAGTTACACCACACAGAGCAATTTTTTCCATTTCTAAATAAAGTGACACAATATACTCGCCCAACATCCTTTGATGTTGAATGAAGTCTACAAAATTCATATTGACGAAATATATGTGCACTCAAAAAATAAACGAATAAACTAATCACTTTTTTCTACACGTCTATTGCGTTAGTATATGGAGAGATAGATCGACAGAATCTTTCACTGCTACCTATCATGTCTCCTTTTACACAACTAAAAGATCTAACACTATCTTTGCTTCAACAGTGCACCTTTTACGTCGCTACAACAAATAAGCCTAACACACTTCACTACTACGAAAATGCGCGCCTATCACGTCATTTAGTTCGCATAAACTAATATTTTCTCGGACACTGAAAATATAGCCTATCGAATAACTTCACTAACTACACGCGATACTATCACGTCGGGGTCACCAAATGATGAGGTCGACTCCTAACCTCATCACAAAGCGATGTAACTAACGAAAGAAAAAAGAAACGCCGCGAGATGATCTTTCTTGTTCCGTGGCTGGAAGGGAACTCAATTTATTTACAACATATTCTTAACACTAAAGCTTACATCTAATACATTAACACATGCATTTTATTTACTAATGCACGCTGTGCATTAACGCACACAATACGTTGCGGGAGAAAACGAAACGTACCTAATTTGTGATCGACTCTTATCTTCTATTTATGGCCGTGACATTTATTACATTATTTATTACCGACCATAAACCTAGCATTTGGAAAACACATGCATCTTAAGTGTTTTCTTTATTTAACTAATTTACATTCTTCGGAAAAGACAAATAAAAATGAGATAAGAATTTAAAGAAGAACATTCAACACACAAACTATTTTTACAACATGTACAGTTTCTACAAAACTAAACACAGTGGATCTGAAAAATATACCTTTGTTATTTAATCTTACAAATGAAGTTTAGTTGTATGGTATACTACATGAATGACCGTAGTCGCCTAAAAAATGCTGTTTATGTTCCCCAACCGGAACTGGTAATACGCCCCTGTTTTTATTCAGTGTATGTATTTACACCCAAATGGCAGCATTAATTGCGGCCAAAAAAAACCTTGGTTTATGTTTCACCTTTTTTCTCCCAGCCGTGTTTACAAGTCCTCCATCCATGTTATCCTACAATTCACATTCTGTTTTTTCTCCTCTTCTCTTTAATAAAAAAAAGGTTATCTAGTAATTTATCAAATAAATTTTATTTTTTCCCTCAACCTTCTTTTTCTTACTTTAATTGGCATTAAATTAAATATTAATCTAATATAGAACTGGACATTGCAGGGAACTGGGAATTGGTTTACCGTAAATGAGAACTAAAACGAGTTAGACCTAATAGGCCGTAAAAGAATAATGGAATGAACCCAGAAAACCAAAAAGGAAAAACACTTAAAACAAAATAAACTGTAAACCATTCCCCATAACGAAATTCTAAATAATTGTCAACGGAAGGAAATTGATATAAATTGAGTTTGCAATGAGGCTGCAGAGAGCAATATTTCGTTGAGTCGTAGCGCGCCTATCGGCCACCTGTTTTGCTTGACTGGGAACGAGTAATTACCGGAAGACTATGGAAAATTATTTTTTTTTTTTTTATTCTGTAAAGTCATAAAAACCTAAGTGGAAATCTAATGCCGGAAAAAGAGAATATCATGGAAAGAATCTTTGTATTAATCAGAAAACGGTATTAGATTCAATTGTGTGCCCTGTAATAGAGGTTTATATATAGCTGCGATATGTTTTATTCGAACATAGCATTGCAAAAAGCACATACACATAAATTTTCTGTCATTTTTTAATTCCTTTATCTGTAAAATGAATAATAAGATCAAACATCAGCGGTCTTCTATCCTTTACATAAAAAAGAGTAGTGAAAGAACTGGCTTACCGAGAATCAACGCCCAGACGACACGGTTGAAGTCACAATCTTGAAATTGCACGGGGGTCACCAGTGGGTCACTAAATCTGTTTTTTTTTTTTAAATACCTACTAAAAGGAACGAAAAGTACAAAAAATTGAATACTTTGTATTAGACAAAAGGAATAAGGTAGAATTCTAAAATTTGTAATGAGAGTAACTGATGGAGTGCAGATGCACCAAAGGTGTTTTGGACATTTTAAATTTAAGGCTATGAAAAGTTCTAAAATGGTATTATACTTCTAAAACCGAACCATTTGGCAATTTTGATAAGAAATCTTGATTTATGAAGGTGGTTTTGGAAATGTGTACTAAGTGTACAACCTGTAATAAACGGTAATAAATTTTGAACAGTTTGTTTTAGTGTGAACGGATGAAGCTGGAATTTTGAAATTTTGTATTGGGGACCCTGTTGCGATGGTAGGTTTTTGATAAAAAGGTGGTTTTGCAAATTTTTACTACAAGTGGACCATTAGTAGTAAATATAACTATATTTGGCACAATTGAGTATTGGGTGAACAGATAATGCTTAAAATCTGAAATTTTGGGTCGCTGTTCATTTGTATTCTGGACATATGGGAGTGATTTCAGAAATATGTATTTTAATAGTTCGAAAAATACTGAATGGTACTAACTTTGGTATTGGGTGAAGGTATATAAATAAAATTCTGAATTTTAATAATGATATTACTGATGGTATCTGTTTTATACCCTCCACCATACTATGGAGGGTATATTAACTTTGTCATTCCGTTTGTAACTCCTCGAAATACTCCTGTCAGACCCAACAAAGTATATATATTCTTGATCAGCGTAAAATTCTATGTCGATTTAGCCATGTCCGTCTGTCTGTCTGTCTGTCCGTCTGTCTGTTGTAATCACGCTATCTTTCGAACGAATTGAGATAGAAGGCTAAAATTTTGCACACCTGTTTATTTTTCCAGTAGGCAGGTTAAGTTCGTAAATGGGCCATGTAGGTCCACGTTTTCATATAGCCCCCATATAACGGTACCTCCCGATATTCGGTATTTTGATGATTTTAGCGACATTATTTACCGGAATTGTTTCAACTTTACTATTTGAAGTTCAAAATCGATATTACAGCCTATGACAGAAAATTATCTGGGCAGGTCCACGTCTTCGTATAGCCCCCATTTATTTTCATCGGTATTTTAATGATTTTAGCGACATTATTCACCGGAATTGTTTCAAATTTGGTATTTGAGATTCGTAATGGATACTACAGCCTATGACAGAAAATTGTCTGTGCAGATCCACGTATAACGGTACCTCCCAAAATTCGGTATTTTGATGATTTTAGCGCCATTATTCACTGAAAGTGTTTCAAATTACGTATTTAGAGTTCGTAATGGGAACTACAGTCTGTGACAGAAAAATGTCTATGCAGGTCCAGGTCTTTGTATAGGCCCCATATATCAGTATTTCCCTATATTCGGTATTTTGACGAGTTTAGGTACAATACCCACTGAAATTGTTTGAGATATCGTATTTGATGTTAGTAATGGATACTATAGCCTGTGACAGAAAATTGTCTATGCTGGTCCAGGTCTTCGCACAGCTCCGATATAATGGTACCTCCCTATATACGATATTTTGATGATTTTAGCCGCATTATTCACCATTTATTTCAAGCTTCGAATTTGAATATGCAATAGCAAACAAAGCCTATGTAGGTCCACGTCGTATAGACCAATATTCGGTATTTTTAAAATTTAACAGAATTTTTTAAGGATTTTTTTGGAACGAATTTGGAAATTTAAAAAAAAAATTCCAAATTCGTTCCAAATGGTAGAGGGTATTCAAAGTTCGGCCCGGCCGAACTTACTGCTTTTTAAATTGTTTTTTTTTTTTTAAGAATTGACGGTGGTTTGAAATTGCGTCCCATATTTGTGCGAGAGGTACAAAATGGTACTTAATTTTGTATTGGGTGAAGAAATAGAGCGGAATTTCTGAAATTTGTACGAAAAGTACTAAATAATTTGTTACTGGGTGAAGGAATGGAGATTGAATCCCGAAATTTGATATAGATGTCGCTGTTGGTATCTGGGATTGAGATATGAAGGTGGTTTGGAAATTAAAAATATTTTTTATATAACTAAAAAGTACTATATTTGGTGTTTGGTTAAGGAATAGAGCTGAAATCCTGAAACTTGATATAGATGTCGCTGTTGGTATCTGTGGTAGAGAGAAGAAGCTGGTTTCGGATATGTGTACTATAATTGTACTAAATTTGGTAATGAGGGAAATTAAGGAGCTGAAATGTGATATTAAGGTCACTGTTGGTATCTGAGATTGTTTTGAAAATGCGTACTATAATTGTTCCAAAAAAAGAGATATATATTGTTTTGAATATGCGTATCTCGGGTTGAGTACTCGAAAAGTACGAAATGGTACTAATTTTGGATAACAATTGCTGTCTAGGATGGAGAGATGTAGATTCTTTTGAATATGCGTACTAAATGTATGTATTGGGTGAATGTATAGAGCTAATATTGAGGTCACTGTTGGTTTCTAGCGTTTATAAATGGAGACGTTGAAATAGTTTTGAACAGAAAAAAAATGGATGTGGATCCATTGCCAATAATTTTATAAATATTGTCCTCGGTATATATATATATATATATATATATATATATATATATATATATATATATATATATATATATATATATATATATATATATATATATATATATATATATATATATATATATATATATATATATATATATCTGAAAAAGGTATAAAAACTCGTCAATTAGTAAAAGATATTTACAATACATTTCATCGATACAGATCTGCAGAGGAGTTTTTGTCTATAAAGAAGTTAAAATATATCTTAGCTATAAAACGTCTAGTAGAGGTATTCTGTGTGTAGAGGAAAGATCAACAAAACTTCAAACTTTGATTCAGGAAATTCCAATTAAAATTCTGATAAAATTCAGTATTCGCAGCTTTAAGGCTGAAGTGAACCGACAATTCGCATATTTACATTATATATATATGTCTGCACAAAATTCAAGGTATACGAAGTTTGGAGAAAATCGCTGACTGGTTTCACATGACATAAGAGATATAATGAAAATGTGTGTGTGTGTGGGATACCATATTCACATTACATCTAATGTAGGTGGGAGTATTGCATTGTTGAAAGTTGAAAGAAACATGGCTTAATTGTTTTGAATTGTATGAGAGTATATTATAATATTTTTTACAAACTTTATTATTATTTTTTTTTGTATTTCTTAATATTTTTACTTACATTAATTTCTTTTTTTTTAATTTTTTTTAATTCCTTCAATTTCTTTCATTTTCACAGATATATCATCCAAATTCCAACACTACAACGACAATGAAAACTCCATTTACAGTCATAACGGAAATCTAGATGACGCTGTCGATGATGCTGATGCGGTCGCCAGTACAGTTACCACCACAAGTATTGGGGCGATGGCAGCGAGCAATATTGAAACACCCAATATATTTACATGCCCGTCGGAAGGTTTATATCCACATCAATATGAATGTCACCTGTACTATCGTTGCGAACAACAGACGACAGATGGGTATGTCAAAGCCTATTTACTGAGCTGTAGGAGGGGTACAATATTCTCACGTGATTTGAAATTATGTATGCCTCCATTGTTGGCAAATCGTGAAGAATGTCAACATTATGGCAATGAAATCGATACACTAGCAAGCGACGGTGATGATGATGCCGAGAACGATATTACACTTGGCGGGGGTGACTCTACTGGCAATGCTGCCAACATTGATGAGAGTATTGATAACCGATTGATGCATATATTGCAAATGGCCGGTGCCAGGATGGGCGCCAGCGGTGGGGTTGCGAACAATGGTAATGCCATGGCTGCCGGTACATACAAGCAATGGCAGAATTATGGTCTAACAGGATTAAGCGGTGTTTCGGTAATTTCCTTTTCAACATCATCTGCACGTTCGGCAGCAGCAGCAAGTGCAGATAACGACCAGGGACCACCATGTAAAGATGATGGATTTATGAGCGATCCAGATGATTGCACCGTATTCTATCGTTGCATATCGAATGGCCAGACATTTAATAAAATTGGCTTCCGCTGTTCCGATGGCACAGCATGGGATGAATCACTGCAATCGTGTAATCATTTGGCCAATGTTCGCAATAACGGTGGATGTCTGAATAAGAAGGAGGGCATACAAATGGATGAATATGAACAGACGACATCAACACAGACTGGTTATCAAAATACGACAACATCTTCGTCAAGTTCACAGCAGCAACAGCAGAGTTCTACATCGTCATCAATGACTTCATCGTCGTCTTCCACATCATCATCTTCATCTTCGTCCTCGTCTTCGCACCAGCAGCAACAAGCATCTTCCACTCAATCAAGTAGTACGGAAAGTTCTTCTTCATCTTCCACCAGCACTCAAAGCTCCTCTTCATCCTCTTCAAATTCATCTTCGTCTTCAAGCAGCCAACAATCAACGACGTCATCCAGCTCAGCGGCGAATATGGAGAGTTCTACCCAGCAGTCCTCATCGTCCAATAATCAAAGCTCAAATTCTCAGAACTCAAATGCCAATAATAATCAGTCATCCAGCGCCGGAGGTTCCACCTCAGATAATAACAATCAATCCTCCAATAGTCAAGGATCTACCTCTCAAAACTCTAATTCCAACTCGAACAATAATCAATCGTCTACAACATCATCAAGTTCTACTGCGAACACGGAAAGTTCTACACAGGAGTCCAACAGCAATCAAAGTTCGAACTCAAATTCCAACAACAATCAATCTTCTTCTTCATCCTCGAATTCCCAGCAAAATACTCAAGGTTCCAATTCCAATAACGGAAATGCCTCAAGTTCATCGTCCAATTCCACATCGTCTTCGAATAAACCAGCTTCTACAAAATGCGAAGATGAAAACACCTACATTCCCGATATGGAGGATTGTGCCAAATTCTATCGTTGTCGCGATAATGGTAACGGTACTCTGGAAATGGTTACTTTCACCTGTGGACCCGGTACTGTATGGAATCAAGATGACAAAGTTTGTGATTTGCCAACGGAATCGCAACGTGAAAAATGTAAAATCTCCTCCTCCAACTCGCAACAAAGTTCATCATCGTCGAACCAACAAGCCGGCTCATCCAATACCTCGTCAAACCAACAAACGGGCTCATCCAACACACAATCTTCTTCAAACTCAACATCATCAAGCAATAATCAGTCTGGATCTTCCAGTTCTAATCAATCAGGTTCATCCTCAAACAATAATCAATCATCGTCAAACAATCAGTCTGGAACTTCAAGTTCTTCCTCGTCAAACAATCAATCAGGCTCTTCTTCAAACAACAATCAATCAGGGTCGTCTTCAAGCAACAATCAGTCGCAATCTTCAACTTCGGGCGCCAACAATGAAGAGGGAAAACCTCACAAACCATCCAATCCTAATGGGAAATGTAGCAATACCGAAACATATCTTCCGGATAAAACCGATTGCTCTCGTTTCTATCGCTGTTTGGACAACGGAAATGGTGGTTTCGATATAATCGGATTCGACTGTGCACCCGGAACAGTGTGGGATGCCGATTCAAAGGGCTGCAATCATCCAACAGATGTGCAGAAAGAACAATGCAAGGCAATGGCTGCCGGAGCTGGCAGTTCTCAACAGCAAGAATCAAGTTCATCAGCATCTACAACACAGGGATCCTCATCTAGCTCGGGAAGTCAACAACAGGGTTCCAGTTCGAGCAATCAACAACAACAAGGATCATCTTCATCACAAGAGTCATCTAGCAGTTCCAATAATACTCAGGGACATGGATCATCCGGCTCTCAATCCTCACAAAGCTCATCATCAACAACGGAATCCAATCAATCAACCAACTCAACAACCCAGTCTGCTAGCAGTCAAGAATCTTCAAGTACACAAAGTAGTTCCCAGTCATCAACGAGTAGTACACAAAGTGGCTCATCCTCCAGTTCACAATCCAATCAGGGTTCCCAGTCATCCTCAAGCACAGGTTCAAATCAGTCTTCTGGCAGCAATCAAACTACCGAATCGTCTTCAAATACTGAATCTAGTCAATCTTCTAGCTCTCAATCGAATCAGACTGCATCAAATTCCACCGAGAGTAGTGTCAGTTCCACCTCAGGTAATCAAAGTTCCAATAGCACAACAGGTTCTCAGGAATCTGGTGGCAGTTCAACAGAGACCCAAACAACAACCCTGCAACCGTTTATCCCCGCCACCGAATGTGAAAGTGAGGAAACATTTTTGGAAGACAAGGAAGACTGTAGCAAATTTTACAGATGCCTAGATAATGGCAAAGGTGGTTACTCCAAGGTTTCATTCAAGTGTCCCCCCGATACCATTTGGCATCCGGAGGCCAATAGTTGTGACCACCCTGCTCAAGTACCAACACGAGATTGTAAAATGCCACCGCCATCAAACAGCACAGCCGAGTCCTCAACCACCACAGAAACCACGCAGGGCAGTTCTACTGGTCAGTCATCAACCACAGGTCAATCATCGAGCTCTTCATCCAGCAATTCGCAAGAGTCCGGCCAAAGTTCGACGACAACCCAGGAATCTTCGACAGCCTCACAGTCTTCGTCATCACAAAGCTCTTCATCAAATCAGGAATCTAGCACAAGTGGATCTTCGTCTAGCCAGGAATCCAATACTACTCAAAGTAGTTCAAGTTCCTCTGGCTCTTCCACATCCTCGTCTCAGGAATCTAATACTACCCAATCTTCTTCCTCTTCACAAAGTTCATCATCCACCCAAGAATCCAGCACTAGCCAGAGTAGCTCTAGCACATCGTCGTCATCATCATCGACTCAGGAATCAAACACAACACAAGGCACTTCAGGGTCTTCCAGTACATCATCAACAACCCAAGAATCTACCTCACAAAGCAGCTCAGGATCATCATCTACTTCATCGACAACACAAGAATCCAGCTCTTCGTCCACAACGCAAGGAAGTTCCTCTTCATCGCAACAATCCGGTTCCCAATCATCCAGCTCAAATCCGGTCGGATCATGCAATAGCAACAATCAGTATTTGGAAGACTCCAAAAACTGTGCTCGTTTCTATAGATGTGTGAAAAACAGTAAAGGCGGCTATGACAAGGTGGCCTTTACATGTGGTCCCGGTACCGTGTGGGATCCCCAAATTGAGGCCTGCAACCATGCCTGGGCTGTGAAGGATCGTAAATGTGGCACTGCAAGTAGTTCTACTGAAATGGGTGGATCCTCTGGCCAGCAAACAACTAAAAAACCGACAACAACTCAACGTCCCCCCTCAACCACTACAATGACGACCAGCAAACCAATTGAACAACCACCAACCGTAGCCCCAGTCACAAACAAACCAACCCAGAAACCTACCACAACCACCCAACCACCCACAGCTCCAACTCCGGAAATTTGTAAGACCGATGGCTTTGTAGGCGATCCCAATGATTGTACCCGTTTCTATCGCTGCGTTTCCAATGGAAAGGGTGGATTTACTCAATATCCCTTCCGTTGTGGTCAAGGCACCGTCTGGGATAGTGATTTACAGACCTGTAATCACGATTTAAATAAATGCAATACCAATGAGGGCGCCGTTCAAAAACCAACCACCCTAAAGCCGGAATATACAACAACTACAGGAAAACCCCAAGGGCCTCCAATTACGACGTCTATGCCAGGCTATGAGCCAACAACAACTATAAAACCCCAAGAAGGAACCTCTACAACGGGGTCGCCCCAAACAAGTACCACAAGCCCACCTGGTTATGAACCAACCACAACCCCAAGACCTCAAGAGGGCACAACAATCACCACCGAATATCCCCACGAATCCAGCACAACCACAATGAAACCGGATCCCAACAAACCCATTGGCTCCAAGGATCCCTGCCCCAAGGAAGGTTTCTTTGGCGACAAAGATGATTGCCAACGATTCTTTAGATGTATTGACAATGGCAAGGGTGGCTTTGAGAAACATTCCTTTAAATGTGGTAACGACACCGTCTGGGATGCAGATATCGAAAGCTGCAATCATCCTTCAGAAATTTCCGATCCCAAGTGTCGTCAAGGAATTACCACAGCACAATCTGAATATACCACAACGACAACAGCAAAATATCCAGGAGAAGATACCACCACAGTTGCGCCCACAACATCAACAACACCCGTACCAAACTTGCCACCTGGAAGGGAATGTAAAGGTGAAGGATTTATGGCCGATCCAGATAATTGTCAAAAATTCTATCGCTGCCTACAAAATGGCAATAGCTACGAACGGCATGAGTTCAAATGTGCCAAGGGAACGGGATGGAATGAAGATAAACAGGCATGTGATTATAGGGAGAATATTGAACGTTGTCAGGGTACGACGGAGGAACCGGAACCAGAAACCACAACCATGGAATATGTGACCAGCACCACGGAGAAATATACCACAACCACGTATAAGCCGACAATGACCACAACTACGCAGGAAACTGAGACAACGACTACTTTCAAGCCCACAATGACCACAACTACTCAGGTTAGCGAAACCACAACAACTTACAGACCTACAGTGACAACCACTACCCAAACAGCAGAGACAACAACCACTTACAAACCCGCTGAAACTACAACTAGTCAATATCCCACCACAACGGTGGTTGGCGAAACATCTACTACCACGGATTACACCACAACCATGCAGCCAACAACATCAACTACACCAATTCCAAATCTGCCACCCGGTAAGACCTGCAATGCTGAAGGATTCATGCCTGATCCAGATAATTGTCAAAAATTCTACCGCTGCATTAAAGCCGGCACAGGGTATGAGAAACACGAATTCAAGTGTTCCAAGGGAACAGCATGGAATGAAGACAAGCAAGCATGTGATTATCGGGAAAATGTTGAACGTTGCGCTGGTACGACTGAAGAACCAGCAATGGAAACAACAACAGAAGAATTTGTGACCGGCACAACACCCGTTTATGAGAAACCTACATCGTTGAAACCCGAAACTACAACCACTGAATACATGTCCAGTACGACCACAATACCAACGACAACAACAACCATAACTGATAAGTATCCAACCTCAACAATACCTCCTGAATCATCCACCATGCCGTCGGAAACGACGACTGATTATACTACCACAATGGAACCCACATCAACTACTCCAGTTCCCAATTTGCCACCGGGCAAAGAATGTACCGGTGAAGGTTTCATGCCAGATCCCGACAATTGTCAAAAATTCTATCGTTGTATTCAAACGGGTAAAGGCTATGAAAAGCACGAATTCAAATGTTCCAAGGGAACGGCATGGAATGAGGATAAGCAAACATGTGATCACAGGGCAAATGTTGACCGCTGCGCTGGTACCACCGAAGAACCTGAAATGGAAACAACTACTGAGGAATTTATGAGTAGTACCACACCAGGTTATGAGAAACCAACCACGATAAAGCCGGAAGGTACCACAACCACCGAATATGTTACCAGTACGACGGATAAATACACGACAACTACTTCAATGCCAACGACAAACACCGATAAGTATCCCCCCTCAACCACAACTGGCGAATCATCAACAATAACTTCAGAAACCACAACCATGGAACCCACATCAACAACTCCGATTCCTAACTTACCTCCTGGCAAAGAGTGCACCGGGGAAGGATTCATGCCTGATCCTGAGAATTGCCAAAAATTCTATCGCTGTACTCAAACACCTGGCAAGGGCTATGAAAAACATGAATTCAAGTGTTCCAAGGGAACAGCATGGAATGAAGACAAGCAAGGTTGTGATTATAGGGAAAACGTTGAACGGTGCGCAAGTACAACCGAGGAGCCGGAAATGGAAACAACCACTGAAGAATTTATAAGCAGTACCACACCCAGTTACGAGAAACCCACGACAATGAAACCAGAAACTACCACAGAATACATAACCAGTACAACATCCGGTTACGAGAAGCCCACAACAATGAAACCGGAAACCACCACAGGGTACGAATCCAGTACAACGGACAAATATACTACAACTACAAATAAGTACCCCACAACAACTGCCGAATCATCTACAATTTCCTCGGAAACCACAACTATGGAACCTACATCAACAATGCCGATACCTAATTTACCTCCTGGCAAAGAGTGCACCGGGGAAGGATTCATGCCCGATCCTGCAAATTGTCAAAAATTCTATCGTTGTACACAAACTGCTGGCAAAGGCTATGAGAAACATGAATTCAAGTGTTCCAAGGGCACAGCGTGGAATGAAGACAAGCAAGCTTGTGATTATCGGGAAAATGTTGAACGTTGCGCAGGTACGACCGAAGAACCAGAAATGGAAACAACCACAGAAGAATTTTCAAGCAGTACAACTCCTGGTTACGAGAAACCCACGACAATGAAACCGGAAACCACCACCGAATACATAACCAGTACAACATCCGGTTACGAGAAGCCTACCACAATGAAACCGGACACCACCACGGAGTATGTTACCAGCACAACCGATAAATATACCACAACTACCAGCATGCCAACAACTACTACCGATAAATATCCCACCCCAACAACTAGCGAGTCAACCACAAATCCTTCGGAGACCACGACCATAGAGCCTACATCTACAACTCCAATACCAAATTTGCCGGCCGGAAAGGAATGTAATGCCGAGGGATTTATGCCTGATCCTGATAATTGTCAAAAATTCTATCGCTGCATTAAATCCGATAAGGGCTATGAGAAACATGAGTTCAAATGCGCCAAAGGTACGGCCTGGAATGAAGATAACCAAGCATGTGATTATCGAACAAATGTTGAACGCTGTCAAGGACAAACCGAAGAGCCTGAACCCGAAACTACAACCGAGGAATATGTACAAAGTACAACAGATATATATACTACAACAACAACAGGTTATGATAAGCCCACAACAGAGGAAGCAATGACTACCAGCACAACATACCGCCCAAGTGTGACCACAACATCCAAACCCATAGAAACAACAACTTCATCCGGTACTACCACAACATACACGCCTGACTACACCACAACAGTCCAACCAACCTCAACCACGCCTGTTCCCAATTTACCGCCAGGAAATAAGTGTAGCGGCGAAGGATTTATGGCTGATCCCGATAACTGTCGAAAATTCTACCGTTGTGAAAAGTCCGCCAATGGTTATGCCAAACACGAATTTATGTGTGCTAAGGGTACAGGCTGGAGTGAGGAAAAACAGACATGTGATCATCGAGACAATATCGAACGGTGCCAGGGTCAAACGGAAGCTCCAGAACCAGAAACTACAACTATGTCCACAGAAAGTTTAACAACTACAACCACAGTTTCGTATGAGACGACGACCTTGGAGCCCACCACCGCAATGCCATCTACAACCACAACTGGATTGCCAACTACTACCACCGAGCCCTCATCAACAAAACCAATAACTACAACTGAAATACCAACAACTTCAACGGAGATGTCAACCACAACAGTTCCAAGTACAACAACGACTGAATTGCCAACCACGAAACCCACAACTACAACAGGGATGCCCAGTACAACCTGGGTACCCTCAACATCAACGACGGAAGAAGCCACTGACAACACGACAACAATGCAACCAACGACAGTATCACCAATACCAAACCTTCCGGCGGGCACCAAATGTACTGGTGAAGGTTTCATGGCTGATCCGGACAACTGTCGTAAATTCTATAGATGTATTGAAAATAACGGCAAATATGATCGTTATGAGTTTATGTGTGACAAGGACACAGCCTGGAGCGAGGAAAAGCAAACCTGTGATTATGCCGAAAATGTGGAACGCTGTGAAGGCCAGACAGAAGCTCCAGAAACAACAACCACATATAAACCTACAACGACCACTGAGTGGAACACAACAACAACAACGGAAGAAACTAGCACCACTACAACGGCACCTGAGACAACAACAACAACCATTCAAACAACTACCCAAGGTCCAGATTATACAACAACTACTACAGAGACTGGAGAAACCACAACCACGGGTATGCCTGGTTATGTCCCGACGACGATAACACCACCTGCCACCACCACAGAAGCAGGAACGACCACCGATTCCGCAACAACAGAACAATATGAAACCACGACCATGGAACCCATTAATCATAGTTGTACCGCTGAGGGCTTCTTCCCTGATCAGGATGACTGCAATCGTTATTATCGTTGTGTAGAAGGTTCTAAGAAGGGAACCTATAATGTCTACAGTTTCCGTTGTCCCAATGGAACAGTGTGGGATACTTCATTAGATACCTGTAATTATGCTGATCAGGTATCGGGTAATTGTTCTTCGGGAGCCAGTACAACGACAGAAATGTCTACAACCGAAATTGCTAGCACTGGTAAACCAGAAACAACAACCATCGATTATCCAAAGGAAACGACGACGACGACAACAACTGATAAACCTGAAAGTACAACGATGGAAAATCCTAAGGAAACTACCACAACTGTTCAGCCAGAGACAACAACAACTGAGAATCCAAAAGAGACAACAACAACTGGTAAACCTGAGACGACAACAACAGACAACCCCAAGGAGACCACAACCACGGACAATCCAAAGGAAACAACGACAACGGATAATCCCAAGGAGACCACCACAACCGATAATCCCAAGGAGACCACCACAACAGATAATCCCAAGGAGACCACCACAACAGATAATCCCAAGGAGACAACAACAACGGATAATCCTAAGGAGACCACTACAACTTCTCAACCAGAAACCACAACTACAGATAATTCCAAAGAAACAACTACAACTAGTAAACCGGAGCCAACAACAACAGATAATCCCAAGGAGACCACTACCACCGAAAGCCCCAAGGAGACCACTACCACAGTTAATCCTAATGAGATCACCACAACTGCCCAGCCAGAGACGACAACGACGGATAGCCCGAAGGAAACGACCACGACCGACAAACCCCAGACAGAGGCCACAGACCAGCCTGAGACAACGAGTAATATGACGGCACCCTGTCCACAAACTGAGGAAGGACAATCCCTTTTCATTTGCCCCACCGGGTTTAGACGGCATCCCAAACACTGCAACATGTTCTATCAGTGTACCGAAAAACAAGACAGCTACGATCAAAATATCGTCGTTTTCCAGTGTCCCAACGGTACAGTGTACCACGAAGACTTAAACAAATGTGATTCCCCCAAAAAGGGTGAGCAATGCGACATAAAGGCACGCACTCAAGGTGGTCTCTTTGAAGACGAATACAAACAAAGTCATACGGTGAGTAATACAGAATATTTAAAATTTTAATTTGGCAATAAACGCGCTCAATATTTTTATTTTCCTTCTAGATACAAATTCAATCCACCGCTCCCCTTTGCCCGGCCGAGGGCCACTTTGCTGTGAACGGTGATGAATGTGGTCAAATATTTATTAAATGTCAATATTCAAGTGGCGCCCAACGCTTGGAGGGCCAAATCTTCAGATGTCCCAAAGGTTTCGCCTATTGGTCGGTTAGTCGCCGCTGTGAAAGAGCTCAAAAGCTGCAAAACTGTACAACCACAAAATATGACATTTCCTCATCAATTCCCGTCGAATGGTCAAATATTGGAGCTAGACGCAGAGCATTTAGAGTTTAGTCAATTTCCTTAATACCATAAGTATTTATATAATAGAATTAATATTTAGGAAATCAGGTTTAGTCCGAAACGTCGAGACATGATTGTTTGTTCTGTTTGTGAAATCGCTGAGCGCGTATACGTGACAATATCACTCATACGCCGCCACACAGGCAATGGAGCGATTTCGTATACATCATAAACAATCTTTGGATCCGTTTTCAATTTATTTAAGTTCCTTTTGGGTTTTTTCAAATATTTTTCATTGGTGACGGTAGTTAACATACCTATATTTTCGAAATTACATTTGTATTATTTGGTGTATGGCAAATCGGGTATCTTATCAAATAAGCTAGACTGCGTATCATTTTTGTAAGTAATAGATATTCACATAATTGATATAGACTTATAGTACTAATTTCTTATAGTAATATATGAATATATATCGAATAAATGCCATAATATTTTTTATATATATTTAAAGCGTAAATGAATCAATAAAAATATATAATACTTAAATCAAAACTATTGTAGTGTGTCATTATCTCCCAAGCAAAATCTTATACAGGGGGGGAGACAAAAAAATGTAAAAATGTAAATTTTTTTTGTTTTTGAATGAAAGCAAAAATGTCGGAAATAGCATCAAATTTTAGAATATATTTAGGTTTGTTCGTATTGGCACGAATTATGGCCTTCAAACGGCCAATGAAACCGTTACATACCGCCCGAATGTTGCTCTGCGGTATTTTGACCCATTCCCTGCGAAGCGCTTGCTTGAGGTGATGGACACTTTGGTATTTTTTAGTGCCAACCTTGCTTTCCAAAATACTTCAGACACAATAGTCCAACGGACTGGTATCCGGAGATTTTGTTGACCATTGTGCGCTGGAAATTAAGCGAGGAACCTCATTTTCAACCATTCATTGTGGTGCGTGCAGAGTGCGATGGTGCTGAGTCCTATTGGAAGGTCCAAGGTCTGCGGCCAAAATGTTTGCATGCGCAAGACTTTAATACGCCATCCACAATATTTTTGGAATAATATTCGGTATTTATTCTCCGCTCGGTCGATTAATACGAGCGGAGAGCGACCATCGGTTGTTATGGCGGCCCACAGCATCACCATGACCTGCGCTTGAGTTCCTTGTGGCCAACCGAAGGCACATTTTCAGCTGACCTCTATGGCAAGTAAACACGATCATTTTGTTTGTTTACAAACTGCTGTTCAACGAATGTTTTCTCGTTGGAGAAAACCAAATTCGGCAGTTTACCACTTTCGGCGAAGCGAAACAACTCTTTAGTTCTTTTGAATCTAATTTCTTTCTGTTGCCCTTTTTATACCCTCCACCATACTTTGTCATTCCGTTTGGAACTCCTCGAAATACTCATGTCAGACCCAACAAAGTATATACCCAGCAAACATTTTTTTCCGATTTTCTTCCGAATTCGGAAAAAACCCAGCAAACATTTTTTTCCGATTTTCTTCCGAATTCGGAAAAAAAAACTCTGCACAAGTTTCCGACTCTGATGTCGAATTCGGAAAGAAATCGGAAAAAAATTGTGTGAGATTGCCCAAGATTCTGAAAGATTTTGCGGAAAAAATTCTGAAAGAACGTAAGAGTTTCGGGGCGAATTCGTATAGAATTCGGCAAAGAAAAAAGGAAAATTCGGGGAGATATAGGATGTTTGATACGAAATTCGGAAAATTTTCGGATGTTTGATACGAAATTCGGAAAAAATCTGAATTTGTTCTATAGTTATATCGGAAAATCGAAGAAATATAGGATGTTTGATGCGATATTCGGAAACGTATCGGATGTTTGATCCGAGATTCTAAGAATTTTCGGATGTTTGATTCGAAATTCGGAAAAAAATCTGAATTTATTCTATAGTTTTATCCGAAAATCGGGAAAAATTCGAATAATTCATTCGAAAATCGGAAAATAATAGGATGTTTGATACGAAATTCGCAAAAAAATCTAAATTTATTCTATAGTTGTAATCGAAAAACCGAAATAATTAAACTTTATCTAGTTTTTAGATAATTGTTTATGTTAATATTTTTCAATTTAATGACAAATTTAATAATGTATTCAGTTTTTTTGTAAAATATAAGGAATACGGAAATTAATATATAAAAAACATAAATAGTTGCAATTCAAGCTAAATAAGTGTGGAAATATATAAAGCGATATTTGGCTGACTCAAGTCATCGGCTGGCTTATTCGCAGATGAACAAAGGAGTTTAAGGTTGACTTAGTTCGATTTTGGCCCAGCTTAAGGTTTGTTAAGCCTATCTTTAGCCGAGTTGAGGAAATGTTTTATATGGGTTTATATGGCACTTCCCATAGTTCCCGGAATATGTTCCAATGCCGCATCTAAATAATAAAAATGAAAAAAATATTATTTATATTATCAAAGAGTTTAAAACACAAGGATACAAACCTTTAACGAGCCTAATAAAATAGATGTTCTTTTGCAGCTGTATTTTGGTACATATCGTGCCACGAAAACGTTGACCTCGTCAGTTTGAAAAATAAGTTTAAAATTTTCATATGTAAAAGTGTTTACATTGTAATGGCGTTGATTTTTTAAACGGCGTAGCTAAACAATTCAAGATATTAATAAAAGTAGTAATTGTAGAAAGGTGCTTACTTACCATAAGGTACTGAAGGTCCAAATCTTCCTTTAATTTTCATTTTAACTTTTCACTGCAACACACTGCACTCGTGCTCCGTTCAAATTTTGACGACAAACTGATCATAATCAAAAAAACAAAAAAGTTGTATACACAAAATTCGTCAAATAATTTCAACCGAGCAAGTGCAGAGTACTCGGAAACTTTTCGAAAGGAACGGTAAAATAAATCTCAACAGAAAAAAGTTAACTCTCTGCTAATGTCAGAATTTTTGTGTTTTTTTTTTTTTCAAATGAAACAAAAGAAACGAGTATGTGCAAATTACTCGGAAACTTTTCTGGAGTAACATTAGAAATTCTCGCCAAAAAAGAGTTAACTCTCTGTATACGCTGTTTTTTTTTCTCTTTAGCTTTGTTTTGTTCAAACAAAACAAAAGAAACGAGTATGTGCAGATTACTCGGAAACTTTTCTGAAGAAACGGCAGAAAATCTCGACAAAAAATCGGACATCAGAGCCCTCGGAAAAAATTGTTAGCTGGGTAAATTCTTGATCAGCGTAAAATTCTAAGTTGATTTAGCCATGTCCGTCTGTCTGTTGTAATCACACTATCTTTCGAACGAATCGAGATAGAAGGCTACAATTTTGCACACGTGTTTATTTTTCCAGTAGGCAGGTTAAGTTCGTAAATGGGCAATGTAGATCCACATTTTCATATAACCCCCATATAACGGTATCTCCTGATATTCGGTATTTTGATGATTTTAGCGACATTATTCACCGGAATTGTTTCAAAATTGGTATTTGAAGTTCGAAATGGATACTACAGCTTATGACAGAAAATTATCTGTGCAGATCCACGTCTGTGCAGATCCACGTCTTCCCGATATTCGGTATTTTGATGAATTTGAATATGGTAATGGCTTATGACAAACAATGCCTATGTAGGTCCCCATCGTATATATTTAATAGAATTTTTTAAGGATTTTATTTTTTGAAAATTTCCAAATTCGTTCCAAATGGTGGAGGGTATTCAAAGTTCGGCCCGGCCGAACTTACTGCTTTTTAACGTGTTGGAATTCCAATGGCTTTACCCCGAGCTAATTTTCAAAATTTGCCGAATGGACTATTGTGATATGTTCAGCTCACGAGTCATTTATCGGTCACTGCGACGCGGGATTCGGTCAAGATGCTTCTTTACTTTTCGAACTATTTCTGCTGATATTGCTGTTTTCTTCCATCCACTTCCTTGACGTCGGGCTACGCTACCAGTATCACGGTAACGAGCGATATTTTTTTTTTTAATTTTATTTATTTATTTTTTTTTTTTTGGAAAATATATTTTCATACGAATTTAAAATTTAAAGGGATCAAATTTGTATTTGATCGCCATTATTTCACCGGATTGTGTCACAAGTCGCACAATAAATAAAATTCTGGAAATATCTCTATCCGTTCAAAAGTTAATGATTTTCGACCAAGAAAACGATTCTGAATCACTGCACAATGTAATTTTAAATAGTGTGGCCATCTTGTTGGACATTGTTGTAAGCATAGGGCAAGAACTTACACCGCAACCGAAAGAAAATAAAGTTAAAAGAACTAAAGAGTTGCTTCGCTTGGCCGAAAGTGGTGAACTGCCGAAATTGGGTTTCCCCCATGAGAAACATTCGTTGTCCAGCAGTTTGTAAACAAACAAAATGATCGTGTTTACTTGCCAAAGAGGTCAGCTGAAAATGTGCACCTTCGGTTGGCCACCAGAACTCAAGCGTCGGCCATGGTGATAGTGTGGGCCGCCATGACAGCCGATGGTCGCTCTCCGCTCGTATTAATCGACCGTGGCATCTAAATGGGAGAGAGTGTATTTAAGCCTTGGGCACGCAAACATTTTGGCCGCAGACCTTCGACATTCCAACAGGACTCAGCACATGCCACCCAAGAATGGTTACAAAATGAGGTTCCTCGCTTCATTTCCAGCGCACAATGGCCACAAAAATCTCCGGATACCAATCCGTTGAACTATTGTATCTAGAGTATTTTGCAAAGCAAGATTGGCACTAAAAAATACGAAAGTGTTGATCACCTCAAGCAAGCGTTTTGCCAAAATACCACAGACCCAAATTCGGGCAGCGTGTGACGGTTTTTTGGCCGTTTGAAGGCCATAATTCGTGCCAAAGATGACCAATTCGAACAAATCTAAACTTATTTTAAAATATGATGCTATTTCCACCATTTTTCGCTTTCATTCAATAAAATTTTAAAAAAATGTAAAAATTATTTTTTGTCTCATCTTGTATAGGTTTTTAACACTCAAATTTTAGCCTATGGCTAAAAAATAAGATCAGGCTATACAAAATATGTAAAACCGACGGTAGGTGAACTTGAAAGTGAAAGTGAATTTTGCCATTAATATTTATATACTACCTGGCCCGGTCCGCGTTTCCGGCCCGTCGTTTTTGTCTATTATGCATATTTGTCAAAGCATAATTATTCACAGATATGACTTATATAAGTGTTCACGTACTGGTCGATTAAAAGTGTTTTAAAATACCTGTACCCATATTTAAGCCGTGGGCTTCAAATGTGTGGATGTGCTATACAAATCTATTAAAAAGTTCATATCAATCTTATCCCCATGTATTAGTATGGAAAAATCGTAGCAAAATTTTCCAGTCAAATGAGCAGTAATTTCGAATTTACTGTATTTTGTACACCTCATAATTGAGAGCTGAATGATTTAAGAATAGCCAAAGTTGATTACTTTTTTAAACCCATTAGCACCTCAGATTGTGCATTAGAGTCCTCATAAGTCCCCCTAATCATGATGGTCTTTTTGTTCGCCAAAAGGTGGACTTGAGGGGGTATTATTACACGGAAAATTCTAAAATTTGTAGATATGTTGAAATTTTTGTGTAAGATTTTCACCCCCCAAATACACATTTTTAGCCGAATCCTTTGAAATATGGTAAAATCAGGAGGTACCTTTATATGGGCACTACCCCCCAAACATCGACCTACATTGAAAACTTTCTTCTACCCCTTATAATCCAAGATGATAAATAGAGGCCAAATCAAATATATAGCAGAACAACATAGCATGTCAAACTGAAAAAAAAAATTAAATAGGTAAAAATAGTTTTATCCACCTCATAATTGAGGGCAGAATGATTTCAGAATAGTCATTTTACACCCGTTACCATAAGATGGGAATTAATTTTATTTGCCATTGAAGACCCCATAACGTCCATATTTTTCATCATAGTATAACTCAATGACGATTCAATAAATATTCGGCCCCGTGCTACTTTATTATATTTGTAATTTGTTCATGTTTTCCCCAATTTATTTCATCTAGATGTACATCCAATATGGGCCCTACTCTGAAAATTTCAAATTTTATGCTTCTACCCCCTTAGGAACAAAAATGCCAAATAAGGGCCAAAAAATGAAAAAAGTGGCCAAGACACCAAAAATAGCTTAAATCATACGATGGTTATACAAATATGAAATCGGGTTGTACCCTTATCCGTGAGTTATGATCGATATCATGACCTGCAAAAGCGATTTGGGAAGAATTTTCTGGAAGGATAGAAATTCTTTTCTTACTAAAAGTCCCATACGCTCAACTATTTTGCACCCTTTATATTTGGTATTTTACTGATTGTACTCCCAAAGAATTTTGCATTTTTGAGCTCTCATGGACGGATTATTGTCACATGAAAGAAGTAGGTCCACGCTTTGAAATGAGACCCATTAGGCTTTTTCGGTCATTTTTGTTTGTTTAAAATTTATTGCGCTAGCGTCATCTGGAGGCAGCTAGTGGCTTTTAGTGTATCAAACAAATATGTCACCCTATGTTGTTTGTCCGGAATCCAAATCAAAGATAAAACTTTAGATGGGACAATTGCTTGTTGCTATGTTTCGCTAGATGACGTTAGTTGTATGAAAAAATGTTATCGCGAAATATCATATTACAATAAAATGTAAATGTGCGATTTAAATATTTCAACATTTTGATACGTCCGTATAAATCATGTCTTCGGTAAACCAGTCTTAAAGAATAGAATTTGTGATTTCGCCTGTGTAATGACAATTTTGGTATTTTTGACACAAAAATTGTGACCTATTTTACCCGCTAAATAACACCCGATGGCCATTCAAAACGCTAGGCTTCTGCCCCGTCCTAAACTCAAACTCTTTGAACAATTCCGTGTCAATTGAACTTTAATTGTGACCTATTATATCATTATTATAGACTTCATCCTTTTCTGCGAAGTGACAATTTTTATCTGGTGAGAATTGTAAAAATCAATTCAGCCGTTTTTGAATTATGAACGGTCTAACTGGCATTCCCTACTTTGGTATATATAGATTTTTGTATTTATTTTGCTACATATATACCTTGGCTATTAGCATCAATGTAAAAGTCAGATGTGAAATAGAAATATTTGCGGATTAATGGAAATGTTCGTTTTTTTTATATAAAAGTTATGGAGAAAGGGATATTAGAACATATAAAGAAGCGCTATGATGAAACTTGGACCAATATAGGCAATATTCTGTCAGAGAAATAACTACTTATTACAAATTTCAAAAATCGAATTTCAAACAATTGCGTTGAAATAATTGGCTCAACTCATCAATATGACGGATATTGGGGGTACCGTTATACGATATAGTGGGCCGATATAGACCATCTTTGAACTTGACCTATCTGCAGACCAAAGGCTGTTCTATGCCAAATTTTAATTTCCGATCAGTCGTTTAGGATCTAGACTCATTACAACATAGGGAAAAAGAGATAAGTAAAATATTAAGCTGATGAAGAGAATTATACTAGATACTAAGATGCGTAAATATCAATGAAGATTTTTTCATCATCTCTGATTTGTATATACATAATGGATTTAAAATGTTTACCTATCGACAATGAGATTTTGTCAAGGGTATAACTTTGAAAAAATTGTAAACAATTGATTGCACAAGTTGATCTTCTTCTTCATATAGAAAACTGATACAAAATATGAACTGATGTAAAATAAATGTCTCAATTGCCGCCAATTCCAAAAAAATATCTCAGATTAGGAGGAAAATTCCCAATACTGACAACATTGCCTAAATATCCAATAAAAAGACAAATTAAAAGAAGATAAGTTCGGCAAGGCCGAACCTTTAATGCCCTCCACCATTTAGAAAGAATTTGCAGATGGTAAAGAAATCCGTTGAATAATGTCGTTAAAATCTTAAGAAGTCCGAATATCAGGTGTTATTTGGGGGTACGTAAAAACGATCCTACAGCAAATTATCTACAAGCGAGGGCGGTGCTTATTGCGAACTCCAAATACAAACTTTGAAACAAGAATTTGGAAAAATATGAAAAAATCATCAACATGCCGAATATGGGGCTATACAAGCAATTTTCTGTCATAGGAGAAAGTATCCATTTCGAACACCAAATTTGAAATATTTTCGGTAAAATCAACAAAATACCGTTATATGGGGGTTATACGAAGAGGTGGATCTATATAAGCAATGTTCTGTCAGTGAAGGACATTGATACAATTCCGGTGAAAAATTTTACACAAATTCCAAAAATCCCAAATAATGGGGATTATACCTAAACTGTCCTTGGCAAAGCCGTTTTTATACCCTACAACACTATGTGTTGGGGGTATTATAAGTTTGATTGGGCCAAAAATTATGTAACACCTCGAAATATTGGTTTCCCACATAGGAAAGTATATATGGATCTTCCTAGCTCGCCGATCTGAGTAGATCTAGCTATGTATGTCCGTCCGTCTGTCCATGTTAATTTTTTAATCACTCTACAGGTCGCAATTATGGCCCGATCTTCGCGAAATTTAGAATGGAGGTGGAGTTAAGGTCAGAATAGAACCCTATTTCTTTTGGAGATGATCGCATAATATTTAGGGGTCGAAATGGACCAAAAACTGAAAAATTCCTTGATTTTGCAGTTGCTCTACAGGTCGCAATTATGGACCAATCGACGTGGAAATTGGCATGGGGCTAGAGCTTCGAGCTTCATCGGGTAATATTTAGTGGGCGAAAAAGACTATACATTTGTGTTAAATAAAAGTCAAATTTCCATTAAACCACGAATATTTTTAGTCCCGGCGAAATCATAAATAGACGAACAGGTCAATTCTGACCGTTACGTAGATGCCGATAGTAAATATATCGGATATATATATAGCGAAATATATACAATGTATATATACAAAGGAAGGGGATGTTAGATAGAATGCTTATATCTCAAGAATGACTAGACCTATTTTGACAAATTTTGTCAATTCAGAATGCCTTCTTGACATAAAAGTATAAAATCTAAAAAAATCGCATAAAAATAAGTCAAAAATGATGTTAATATAGATTTTGTAGTATTTTGTGACATTTTTTTATTTTTTCATATTTATTATCGCATTCGATTTTTTCAATTTGACTAATAATATTAAGGTATACATTTTGTAATATTTTTCCACCTTACAACACAGGTTTGGGATATTATACACAGATTGCAATTATCGTCCGATCCTCACGAAATGGGCAAGGTTAGGCTCAGAAGGGCTAGGCCTATTGTTTTGAAAGATGTCCGCAATATATTTAGGGGTTAAAATGGACCAACAACTAAAATGTTCCTGATTTTGCAGCCGTTATAAAGGTCACAAATAGAAACTAATGGACACGAAACCTCGAATGAAGTTAGAGTTTAGGACAGCGGGTAGAATGAACCACTACGAATCACTGACGAATATAGCCAAATATCCTAGACAAGCAAATCATATAGATGAGTCTAAATTTAGAAATACAGGGGAACCTCTTGCTTTTGGAAATGATCGCACAATATTCAAAAACAGGGAAAATTTCCAGATCACACAATTGAAGCCAATCGACACGCCTGAGAAGAAAGTTAGGGACAGGGAAGAAGTCTAGCATTATGTATGGCCATTGGATTATATTTAGCTGTAAAATGGACCACTACAACTAACAGCACGACGAAGATCGTAAATATTGGTTAAATGTGCCTGGTCAAAATGCTAGTAATATCTGGGCAGTGCTCCGTGACATAATTTCAAAAGCGAAATCTTCCAAAATGGATTTGGACATAAGCGGGCTTCTTACATATTGTAGTGTTGTAGGGTATCACATGGTCGGCCCGCACGACTATAGCCGTTGCTTACTTGTTACATATAGGCTACACACAAAGCCAATTTACAGCAGATTCTGTTCAAAAGTATGACTTAAACAGCCGAAACACCTTAAATCTGGCGGGACATTTATATGGGGGCTATATGAAAATGTGGACCTACATGGCACATGTTCAATACCAAATTTTACAGACTTGAATCCATCTGATAATTTTTCGATATCATTTCGTTGGGAGGCTAGAGTGATTTCCACAACCGGACGGACATGTCCAAATCGACATAGAATCTTATGCTGATCGAGAATATATATACTTTGTGGGGTCTAAAATGCTGATTTCGAAGAGTTAGAAACGGAATGACAAACTTAATATAACCTCCATAATATGAGGAAGGGTATAAAAAGAGCGAAATGTCAGAGAAATGTTCACGTGATACCACAGACCGCTGGTGTACACAATAATTCACTGGTGTCGCTGCCCAAAAAAGAGATAATTTAACAAAAAACAAAAATTCTATTTTTCATTATATTTAACGTTATCCGTCGTCTATATATTCAATAGTCTACGATGATAATGATTTTAGGAAAAAAATGTTAACGAAAGTTTTTTAAATCTGATCTGCAACAGACAATTGTCTCCATGGTTTTCTCTAATTGTTTTCATACCTTCCGATATTTTGTATTTTAAATATTTCAGCTAACGAAACAAGCTAACAAAAATGTCACCCTGTAGGTTCTTCTCTAAACTCGATTTGCATAACCAAGCAACTAGTTCCGCCGCTCATTTTATGAATGCTTCCAGCTGATTGCGTTTTCCTCATGTCTCATTCGTAAACAACAGTGGTACCCGGCGTTATGCATTACACTCATTCGTAAACAAAAGAGGTACTCGGGGATTTTGCTTTGTCTTTATTTTTCTTCGTTCATTCCGTTTTGCCTGCTTATTTATTCGTTGTTGGCAATGTGTAAGAACTCAACACTTACATACACCCGACCACATTCAATACATTCAATTTAAATAAAATATAATAATAATGCTCAAGAAAAAGTTACAATATAAAATTACAGCGAATCCCACACCAAATAACAGTCACAATGTTGTGGATGCCAATAGCAATGAGCGGAATTTACCGCTAAAAGTATCGCCATTCTTTGTCCCATCGTACTGGGAACTATTTTATGCCCTGGAGTGTCAGTTGAACGGCTATTTGAGATTGCTAAAAGCTCCGGTTGAACTTACACACATATACAATCCTGTCGAGTATGCTGCCCAAATACATTGTGACTATTTAAAACGTTACCTAAAGGGGCCCATGAAGGTTTTGTTTATCGGCATGAATCCTGGAGGCGATGGAATGGCACAAAATGGGGTATGTAAATACAATAAATACATCTAAATTTTCAAATCTGTGTTGACATTAAATTGTTTAAATTGTAGATACCATTTGGCAATATTTCCACAGTGCGCGACTCCATGCAATTGCAAGGTGTCATTGTGGATCCACCACAACAACATCCGAAACGGCCCATACAAGGATTTGAATGTACTCGCGAAGAACCCAGCGGTAAACGTTTATGGACTCTATTTCAAAAGCTTGCCAATAATTCGTTGGAAACCTTTTTTCAACAATGTTTTGTACACAACTTTTGTCCATTGGCCTTCTTTGATGCACAGGGTCGAAATATAACACCCAGTGAAATTAAGGGACCCTATAAAAAAGAACTCCAGGATACATGTTTGCGTGCTATGGAGCAACAATTACACATCTTGCAACCTGATTTTATTATAGCTGTAGGTGATTATGTCTTTAAGGCTCTACGAAATTCAGAGTATTGCAGGGGAAAACGTCTACTGCGCTTAGACCATCCTAGTCCTCGTTCTTTGAACAACACAAATTGGCCAGAAAAGGCGGAAACGTTTCTACGGGAGAATGATTTATTGAAATATTTACGTAATGAGGTGGCTGCTGGCCACATGTAATTTTTTCAATCTTTAATGACTCAAATGAATTCCTGTTTTTTATGTTTATTGAGCTGTGCTCACCTGAAATTGATCTCTTAATTTAAAAATGTTAAAAAGTATTATTTTTAAATTTTATATGTCTTTTTATACCACTTCTTTAATAAATATTTTTTTATACAAAATCGTTGTTTATATTTTACAAGTTAAATAGTATCAGTCGGTTTTGCATCTGACTTAAGACTGATATAAATATTACAACGTGCCATATTTGGACTATATCGTCTACGTCCCATACTTTATATGTGATATGTGTACATTTTTGAAAAATGTAGAAATATATGTGAGGTACAAGATAAAGCGGACCGAAATATTCCACTTCATCTAATACAGATAAAAATATTCATACGTGCAAAATTTAAAGGAAATCGAACATTTATACCGAATTTTATACGAAATTATAAATTCCGACTATTTACATATCGATATAAGATTTCTGGCTAAGGGAAATGTTTAGATATAGCAAGTTGTATAGAATCGCCTACTTGTTTCGCAGGTTAAAAATTCGAAATTGGGTTGTTGAGGTACCAGAACGGGTGGGCAGACATTTTTCATCTTTACAACAGATTATGCCTTAGCAAAAATTATTGAATGTGTGAAATTTAAAGACAGTTGGATGCTTATTTCGTTTTTCAAAATTTTGAACCCTTTGCGGAGAAGTTCCAGAAGGAGTGCACCGATATATCCAATTTCACATCAGATCTTGTGTTAGTAAAAATAATGGCATGTGGGAAATTTGAAGAGACAGAATGCTTATTTCGGATTATATGATCGTTTTTGGTTATTCAAAATTTTGACCCTCTGTCTGGGAGGTACAAGAAGAAATGATCCGATCCCTACCATCTTTATAACAAATCTTGAGTTGATAGAAATTGAGATTGGCCTGGTCTTAATGGAATCGGATGTTAATTTCGAGTTTAAGGTGCTTCTTGGATACTCAAAATGTTGACCACTTGTGGGGTAGGTACCAGATGGAGTGGACCGATATATCACATCTTCACAGCAAATCTTGTGTTAGTAGATGTTATTTCGGATTTAATAATCGTTTCGGTTATTCGAAACTTTGGCCCTTTGTGGGGGAGCTACCAGAAGAAACAGTCCGATCTTTACCATATTTAAAATCTTGTGTTAATAGAAATATCGAGATGTCTGAGAGAAGTCTGAATGGAATCGGATGTTATTTTCGCGTTTTACGAGCTTTATAGATATTCTAAATTTTGCCCTATTGTGGGGGAGGTACCAGAAGGAGTGGACCTATATATTCCATCTTCACACCAGACCTTGGGTCAATAACACCAGCCAGCCAGCCATACAAACAGACGGACGGACGGACGGACATCGTTAGATCGACTCCAAATGTCCTGAAACGGATTTGGTCCAAAGAGACCTATGGTCTAAAACCGTTATTTCGATGAGGCACGTTTTGGCCGTATCACATAATGTCAAATGATATATACCCTCTCTAGCCATATGGTGAGGGTATACACATTTTCTAAAATTTATCCAGATCTTAACGGAGTCTCGTAATAGCCTTTTAACAATTTTAATATATTTTACAATTTGAATCCATATTCGATATCGAATAAATTTTGATTGCAAAGAACTTGAATGTGTGAAATTTGGCTAGATTAAGTTGACAATTTCGACAGAACAATAAGTAAATATATTTCGGACATTTTAACAATCCAACAAAGCTTCCCGTTTTCAAACTATGAGATTACTAAACAATTTTGACAGCCGTAACTCCTTACAAATCAAACTACCAACAAACGAAAACTAAATCTTCTATAAAACTAAATTTTAACAAAAAATTACAAGAAAGTTAATTACCAGTCAATTTGCCAGAAATAAACCCTCAGAACTTAAATATATGTATGTACGCTCTTTTGGTACGTACCATAAATATTGAATCCATCTTTGCACTAAATCTAATAACACAAATATTGCAATGTACAATCTGTGAATAGAACCGAGGAATATTTTTAAGAGTTAAAAGAAAGGTATAAAAAGGTATGTGCTGATCTATATCATCTACCAAACCTTGTATTGGCAGAAATATTGGGATTTACCTTGTATAAAAGGAATCAGATGCTCATTTTGCATTTTTTGTGGTTATTCAAAATCATGACCAGTTATGGGGGATGTACGAAAAGAAGTGGCCCGATCTATCCCATTTCCTAAAAGATCTAGAGTGGGTGGGTTATTATTATTGAAATGTTTGATTTTTGTGGGGAGTAACAAGAAGGAGAGGCCCCATTTTCACACTAGATCTTGCCTTGACACAATTATTAAATATGGGGATGCGTTAGGTTTGAAAAGAATTCCCATATGCCTATACTGCATTTCATAAGCGTTTTGATTAATCAAAAAATTGACACATGTGTGGAGGAGGTACCAGAAGGAGCGGGCCGATTTATTTCACCTTAACAGCAAATCTAGCATTAGTACAAATATTGGAATATGCAATATTTAAGGTGAATTTGATGCTTATGCCGCAGTTTACGAGCGTTTTTTTGTTTTGTGAAAATGTTGACTCTTTGTGGGACGGACGGACAACACTAGATCGACTCCAAATGTCCTGAAACTAATTTCGTTCAAAGAGACATAGGGTATTAAACTGTTATTTCGATGACGATAATGCATGTTTTGGCTAGGGGGTACAAAAAGTCAGAGTAGTAAACATTTCGGAGGGTCCAGCCCTAGTACCACATTTACGAAGGTCCCTGACCACGGTTCAAGCGTGATAGATACATACGTAGTCGAAATCTGTAATTTGTACATTCTTGCAGTTCTGGAACAGACCAATAATAAGGCGTTAGAACAGCTTCGTAAAACTACAGAAATTAGCAGAAGCCGAGAACACTTCGAAAAAATTGTAATCAGCTGGTAGCTTTACCTTACTTTTTATACCCTCCACCATAGTATGGAGGGTATATTAAATTTGTCATTCCGTTTGTAACACCTCGAAATATACATTTTAGACCCCACAAAATATAAATATTCTTGATCAGAATAAAATTCTATATCGATTTAGCAATGTCCGTCTGTCTGTCCGTCTATCCGTCTGTGAAAATCACTCTATCTTCCGAACGAAATGAAGTAGGTTGATAAAATTTTAATCAAATGTGTATTATGCCTGCAGGACATTTGGTAATTAAAATGGGCTATGTAGGTCCACGTCTTCGTATAGACGCAATATAACGGTACCACCCGATATTCGGTATTTTGATGATTTTAACGACATTATTTACCAGAATTGTTTCAAATTTGGTATTTGAAGTTCATAATGGATACTACAGTACAAAACAGAAAATGGGCCATGAAAGTCCACGTCTTCGTATAGCCCCCATGTAACGTTACCTCCCGATATTCGATATTTTGATTATTTTAACGACATTATTTACCGGAACTGTTTCAAATTTTGTATTTGAAGTTCGTAATGGATACTACATCCTAAGACAGAAAATGAGCCATGTAGGTCCACGTCTTCGTATAGCCCCATATAACGGTACTTCCCGATATTGGATATTTAAATGATTTTAGAGTCATTATTCACCTGAACTATTTCAAATTTAGTATTTGAAGTTCGTAATGAATACTACAGCCTATGACAGAAAATTGTCTGTACAGGTTCACGTCTTCGTATAGCCTCCATATAACAGTACCCCCCTATATTCGGTATTTTGATGATTTTAGCGACATTATTTACCGGAATTATTTCACATTTTGTATTTGAAGTTCGTAATGGATACTACAGCCTATGCCAGAAAATTGTCTGTGCAGGTGATACCTTCGTATATTCTGTATTTCGACGATTTTGGTTACATTATGAACAGATTTTTTCCAAATTTCGCATTTGTATATTGTAATAGCTAGCTAATATACGGTTAAATTCGGTATTTTTAAGATTTTAACAGAATTTTTTATCGGATTTTATTTTTTTGAAAATTGCCAAATTTGTACCAAATGGTGGAGGGTATTCAAAGTTCGGCCCGGCCGAATGCAATGAATTCATAAATGTATTCATTGTTCTTTGCAGACAAAATTGGAAACAATTGTTACCAAATAGTGTCTGATAAATCAGAAGTTCAGTAAAAGCGAACTAGAGAGTCATAAAAATATTAGGTATATCCTAGCATATCCCCTAAACTCTGCTTAATTATTTTAGTAGCGACATCTCATGGCATTTTTACAACAATAAAGAAATATTGTCTTACCAACACTGTTGAAATTCCAATATCCTTTACAACACTTATTGGTGACAGCTGTCACACAAAACTCTCAACATCTGGTAACACATCCACACAACACTCACACAATTAAGACCAAAAATTTAAACAAACAACAAACGTACGGCGCGAAAGTGACGCCACAAAAGGAACAAAAAAACAAACGCAAGGAAAGGTGTGCGACATTAAATTTATAAAACAAATATTAACTTTAAACAAAATGAGCGAAATGCGTAGTGAAAAGTTCAAAAAATTTAATAAAGTCTATCTGCTGGAAAAACAACGAATCGATAGTTTTAAGAATTGGCCTTACGACGAGGCAGCCGATTGTAGCATCAGTAAAATGGCTCAAGCTGGTTTCTATTGGTCGGGGAATAAAAGTGACGACGACACTGTGACCTGTTTTGTATGTGGCAAAACCCTGCACGGTTGGGATCCCACCGATGATCCTTGGAAAGAACATGCCAAGCATGCGCCACAATGTCAATTTGTTAAATATGGTCACAAAGAAGCTGATCTGACGGTATGTACTTGTGTGTGCATTGTTGTTGTTGCGACGTAAGTCATGTTTATGCATGTTTCCCTAAATTTGTTGCATTTCTAGGTGGAAGAGTTCCTGAATATCTTCTCTGCCGTTGGGATGAACAAAATGATGAAGGATTTTAATGGCATTAAGTCAAAATTTCTGGCACAAGCCTCATCCGAAATGGAAAAATGTTTAATGGAAAAGAAATAGTATCGCAGTTTTATGTTTAGTATATACTTTTAGTTGTAACGTAGTTTATTTATAGAAACAAATAAAGATATTTTATATAACGTATATATTTTGGATACGTAGAAGAGGCTTTAGTATTGAGTGATGCTGATGTCTTCTGAGGGGTGAATTCTGCCACATTAGAGCCACAGAACTGAGACAACAAAGGACCAAGGTGCAAAGTATCAAAATGAAATTGAAGTTTTTCAGAAGCAAATATATGACAAATCACTGAATATGTATTCCTTAAAATTTCTTCAATGTTTTCAGCAGAACATTGTGCTATGTGCACAATAGCTTCAGTTAAAGAGCGACGAAATAATAGGTATGTTTAATAACTGAATGAAACTTCTCTGTAGAGTTTGTACACTCTCAATAACTCAGTGATGATTTAAAAATAATTAAATAGAATCGTAAAATATAAAGCAAAACAGAATTTTAATTTTCTCTTAAATTATCTCTTTTCGGCTCATGTTCTAGAACACGGTTTTGATGATGATGTAAACTGAATTGCTAATTTAAATTTTCATTTTAATAAAATAATTGGGTTGTAGTATACCTAATACTTGTGCCAATGACAGATGTTGATGGCTTGTGCGCGCAGATGCTATAACTTTGAAAGGAAAAAAAAGTCACCAGTTGCTAAATCTAAGATATTTCAACTGCTACTACAGGGTTTTCAAACAGCTGCCAGTATTTTACAAGCAGAAATCTAGGCCATTATTGACAATAGAAGGATGCAAGGCTCAACAACGCATTAAAATTCCCTGCAAACTTGGTCAAAGTTCGCAGAACTAAATCTTTTATGAATCGCCATGAAGCATAATGCCCGACCGCAGTTAAAAATGTGATGAATAAAACTTGTACACGTCATTCAAAAACACCAGAGAATATTACTGCTGCACACTTGGGGTCTTAAGTCTTATAATAATCATTATCACAATTACTCAAGCCGACCGACAATGTCGTGACTTTGTTGTTTGGGTCCTTTAAATTTATAAAAATGATCTAGAATTTGATCGAATAATCATATTGACTCATAAGGTCCAATTCGCGCAAAATTGTCTCATCTGAGGAAGGAACCACCTTTGTATCTCGAAGAGTTTACCCTAATTGACCACTGACTGTAGCCTGTTATTTCATTCACTATTTAATTTATAAATCCATTATACGATGTATAAAAAATAAGCGAATTTAATGTTTAGTTGAATACTCACTTCGACTGCTCATTTTGCTGGTAACATATACTCCTTAATTCAGTGAAAATTATCACAACGACGAATAAAGTTCCGCGTATCGTACACAAAGAAACCCGCGACCCGTAAAATGCTTCAATTTCTTCTTTTGACTGCTCATTTTGTTTGTAACATATACTCCTTAATTCAGCGAAGATTATTACAACGACGAATAAAGTTCCGCGTATCGTACACAAAGAAAGCCGCGACCCGTAAACCGGAAAAATGCTTAAATTTCTTGTTTCGTAGCTAAAGGAAATCAATTTACAATTATTTTTTTCTGAAAAATATATAAAAACTTAAGATTATTGAAAGTATAGAAATAAAAGCGTTGACCACTAAGCTGCAAACCACGTATCCGACGACATTACAGCACGCCAACATAAAATCGAATGTAAATATTCTCAAACACCACGTTACCGAGTCATACCCGGAGAAAAAGCAACACAATGACTAGGACTCAAGGAAATAAAATATTGGAAACTTTTGTATGAGGGATTGAATTCTATTCTTCACAAAATATTTTCATGTTATAAAACGTTTCTGAAAAAAGGCAACTAACTACTCTCATTCTTTGAGAGGCCATTTTACACATTACATTAACACAAACCCCGAATTGCAACTAATGAATAGTTAAGAACAAAACACGTTATAAAACGTTCTTAAGAAAATCACAATTTATATAAACTCAATATTTTGAAGCTTCATTAAATGAAATGTATTATTCTAATAGGATTTCTTTTGCCAATGAGATGCTTATCGTTCGTTAAAGGCGCCATTACTGTGGCGTCATTTCCTATCTGTCTAAAAGAATAACGGACAATCAGCAAACATCAGATGATCACTATGGTTGCCAAAGCACAATAAGTACATTTCTTAGAGCTTTTTATGAATTGTGAGTAAGACCACGTTTACATAGAAGTACTTCACATCTATTGCAACATGCATATTTTCCATTTTAACAATCAACAACATTTATAATTTTGGCATTAAAATGTATTGTCCTTCTATCTAGCATTCGATTCTTGTGGGCTTTCCTCAATATAATAATTTAGTGAACAAATTATTCGATTCTTGTGGGCTTTCCTCAAAATAATAATTTAGTGAACAAAATAAAACAGAAACAAATCATGGTACAATAAGGAGGTAAAACAGCTTTGTAAAATTACAGAAATACAGCCCTGAGTCAATCCCCGCTTCCTGTCAGAATTATTTTATATTATGCGCAACAAGTTGTTTTCATTTATTGCATTTTTTAATGAGTTAGAAATCGTGAAAAATGAATGAGATGTCTGGGTAATGTTATCCAAACTGTTCAACCTTTCAATTCTATGGCAAAACTGGTCAATATCTGCAATGCGCGCCCTGCAATGATTTTGAAAATATTTTCGGGCACACTTAGAAAAAAATTGTAATCAGCTGCGAGCTCTACAATACCTTTTTATTGTACCATGAAACAAATCAATTATCATGGCAGAAGAATACAGGTAGATGCATCAACGCTTGGGAGCATTGATTGAGCATTTTTTATTAAAAATTTTCAATTCCAAAATTGGTTTGACAGTTCATTGTACCAGCAGCTGTGTCGACGCGTCTACCTATATTCTTCTACCATGTCAATTATTGTATGTTCAAAAGACTATTTGGCACAATACGACTTTAGTACGGAGTTGCATTTACCTAGTTGAGCCATGCGGTCATCTATATGGAACAAGTACAAAACTATAATTTTGAGACAAGCAAAATGGTTAAATTGCATAACACTACCTTTTGATTCTACTATGGTCTCAATCAGGATGTATAACAATTTTAGTCCAATTCAAATGGGGCAAAGTAAAGGCGCAAATACATAAAAAGCTTGAAGTCATGGCTAGGCATATTAATATCATGTTATAATGGAAAACGACGGCAGGATTTTAGTGCGGTTTGGCAATCTCTTTATGAAATGTCACAAAATATGCCTAGCCATGATTTCAAGCTTCTTATGTGCTTACACCTTAAGTCTATTTCGCAATAAAGCTCACTATTTATTTATGTGGACTTATATGTAGAAATATGGTACAATAACAGGAGGAAGAATAAAGATGACAATACATTAGAGGAATTTTTGAGTGTTTGGGTCAAATAAATATAATAAGAATAATAATAAAGAGAATAAGAATAATAACATAGAATAAGTTTTTTACTAGCATAAGTCATCGGCTGGCTTCAACGTAAAAGAACAAAGGAGCGTAGGGGGAACAAGAATAAATTATAAACCGAAATTGAATTAACTGCCTGTTTTTGTAACAGTATTTTTTACTTTTGTTTGGAAATTTGGCAAAAGAAATTAAATTTTGAGTTTTTGTAGTATATGTTTTTTTTCTGTCAGTGACAAACCCAAGAAAGTTTTTCCATCTTTTTTTTTGGTTTTTGTAACGAAAAAATACGAACAAAAATGTCAGAAAAAACATTAGGAGGGGCCCTTAGTTTTGAACAGCAATTGGCTATTTGTTACAGAGTCACGCCAAAATTGTGTGGGTAGGATGAGGAATTTATTTATGAACTGTTGCAAGACTATTGGTCTGTTCCAGAACTGCAAGAATGTACAAGTTTTCACTACGATAACCGATTTTCCCTTTACGAATCGAAGAGAATTGGAAAACTAGTGGATTTTTGCAGGTACAAATGTTTTCTCGTCAAATTTAAATTTTTATACCCTACAACACTATGTGTTGGGGGAATTATAAGTTTGATTGGGCAAAAAAAAATATAAAACACCTCGAAATATTGGTTTCCCATATAGAAAAGTATATATGGATCTTCCTACCTCGCCGAGCTGAGTCGATCTAGCTATGTATGTCCGTTCGTCCGTCTGTCCATGTTAATTTGTAATCACTCTACAGGTCGCAATTATGGCCCGATCTTCACGAAATTTAGAATGGCTTTTGGAGATTATCGCATAATATTTAGGGGTCGAAATGGACCAAAAACTGAACGATTTCCTGATTTTGCAGTTGCTCTACAGGTTGCAATTATAGACCAATCGAATTTAGCATGGGGCTAGAGCTTAGGGCTGGGCAGAAGTCTTCCAATTTTGGTGGTCATCGGGTAATATTTAGTTTGTGAAATAGACCATAACATTTGTGGACCAAAAACAGAAAAAATTCCCTGATCACACAATTGAAGTCAATCGACACGTTTAAGAAGAGAATTAAGGACAGGGAAGAATTGTAGCATTTTGGATGACCACTGGATTATATTTAGTTATAAAATGAACAACAACAACTAACAGCACGACGGAGTGTGTAAATATTGAGCAAAAAAAAATATATATATATATATTTCACGAACGATTTCACCACTTTTACACGAACGATTCGAGTGAAAGAAACTTTTTTTACAAAAATTGGCTGTAAATCCACTAAATCCAGTTAAAATGCCTCTTATTTACTTGCATCTTAAACAGTTGGTATAAGTAAAATTAGATCTACCATACTGTCAACATTTTAATTAAAGTTTCAAACGTTAATTTTCCAATTGCATGCACTTTGATGGATAGTTGAAACATGGTAGAAGAATACAGGTGGTCGCATTGAGACAGCTGCTGGGCAGTGAACTGTCAAAACAATTTTGAATGAAAAATTATTCAAATTTGTAAAAATTGTTGAAAAATGCATATCATAACAACCTCCGATTGGTGTCGCATAAGAATAAGTACAAAAAGAATAAATAAAAAAGTCGATTTGACTTATTTTTGACAAAACTTTTTAAAAATGTTGAGATATTAGTTTTCCCAAGCATTAATGCATCTACCTGTATTCTTCTACCATGGTCGAAACAAATAGAAATTGTTGTTTTGATTTGTTTGTGAATAAATAATTTAAAAACGTGAAATTTCAATGAAAGATTAAAATTTTTGAATGTAAATGGTAACATATGAAAATGTCGATTTTAAATATTTTGCAAATAATTTTTTATGTACATTAAAAAAAGAAGGAATAAGACCATGCCTAGTAAAGTGTATACTACATTATGACGGCATACGCCGTTATTAAGATACTACCTAAACAGCTGGAACAAAACAAATTGTTGGCGGCGTTGAACTTCTCAGACGAACGGCAGCTCCTAAAAACGAATCACACAATTCAACGGCTTCATAGTCTTCTCGGTCGCTCTGTGCATTTTGTTACTTAAGTCCCGGAGTTGTGAAAAATACTAAATTCTAAAATATTGCAAATATAGATAAATAAAACAATAATTAAAGAATTGTATTTGTATTAAATAAATTGTGCGTTTTATTTATTAAAATAACACAAACAAGATCCCAGAGTAGAAAGCTTAGAAATTGACTATCGAAAGAAAGTTGTTTTTGCAATTGCAATTTTGCAGAAAATCGCGGAAGTAAAAATAATACATAAAAACGAAAAATTATGTGATAGTAAAATTCATTGCAAACCTATTTTGTTGTAATTTGTGTGTGTGTGGATTACGTTATCACCATAAACAAAATCAATTATACAATTATCGATTACAAATTGATTAAAAATAAAATTAACTTTCACCTTATTACGAAGTCGTCTACTACAAAGAAGAAATACAAACAATAAATGTGGCCCAAATAGTAAAGAAATGCAGCCAAAAACAACGTATTGACCAACAACAAATTTAGAAGGGAAAATAAATCTAAATTAATTTTGTATTTTTGCACAACGCAAAATTGTTAGTAGTAACAAATTGACAAAACGAACATCTTCACAACATACCAACCTTTCTGGGATAGCAGTGACTGAAAATAATAAATATCTGGGTTGCGGTGGGGGGTCCGGGTAAGATTGGAAATTGGCGACCAGACATATTGATGTAAAATTAAACACATCGTGGCAGAGCAGCGATAGTGTGGGTGTATCGAGTTGTGGTTATTACATTTACGTTGCCATCTTTACGTTTATACAAGTGATAAGTGGTGCAAGAAGAACAAGGGACCAACTATCAAAAGTTTTATTTTCCTGTATTCAGAAACCAAATTGGTATTTTCCTATATTCAGATACCAGAGAGGGAAAACAGTTTTATTTATCATCATCCTTTGTCTACTACTCCTGTTTCGTCGGCTGTGAGTGTGTGTGCGAGTTTTTTTATCATTATTAATTTGTGAATAATTAATGTAATTGACGTCATATTACAACTCGTTCTTTGTTTTATTTCATTCTATTTATGGGTACATAGTTATGGCCAATCCAGCTCCTTTAATGAGTTTTGTGGAATTCGTCAAATCCGAAGCTGAAGTTGGTGGTAGCGGCAAATACTCCAACAGTTCTTCATTCCCCGTACCACCATTACAACATAAAATTACCAAATTGAGTTATGACTTACACGAAGAAATTCGCAAATGTACCGAAAATTCCACAATTTCAAAACGTCTCCGCGAAGAACTGGAAAGGTAAGCAATAATGAAAAATCTTCGTCATCTGCCATTTAAAACAGCATTCTACATTCACTTTAATTGTTGCTACTCACTCGCCTATGTTTTCATGTTTTTATTTTTTCGCTAACATTGAAAACAAGTCAATGAACTTGTTTGTCAATTTTCGGTTGTATTATTTCATTGTAGTTAAATGATTCTCTTTAAAGATTTCTGTTTATGATTCTGGTTTTGATTTTATTTTGTTGTCAAAAGCGCATAAAAACCAACATCATCATCTACATCAATGCAAACAAAATACATACACGGAACCAATCACTGCCTGCCTGTCGGTCTGCCAGCACTTTCAATGTTTACAAACATTATGCATCTCAGACCGGTCATACTCTTTGATTTTTGCGCTCAGATCATTAGATCGCTAAGTTATCTCTCTTGGTGTTGTTGATTGCCAGAGTTTCCAATGTTTTATTATATGAGTAAAACAAGTTTGTTTTGATTTTAATACGGAACTTATGTATGTGAATGAATAATGCAGTGTGGTTATACCAAAAATCATCTTGATTATTTTGATTAGGAATAGAACATTTCAGCAGCTTAGAATAAAAACCCGTTGCCAAGACAATTATCATGAAGTCTAGAACGCTCCATTATGCACAAAATTTAGGAATGCACTGTAGACTATTGATAGGAATTTAATTAGTATGTACATATATATTAAAAATACCCCATAATGTTAGACGACAAATTTCTTTGAATATTTTCTATTGCCATAGAGTTCAAAGTCGCTTTAAGGATTGTAAATCGTCTGTTGACTGAAATTTGGCATAACTGTTTACTGTAGTACTCCTAAGCTATTTGGTATCAAGGTACAATGAATCTAAGGTAGTATAAGTTTGAGAAAGATGTAAGATAAAAATAATCACCTGTATGATTTGTTATGCCAGAACTACTATCGAAAAATACGACAAGTTGTTTTGTTTATTTGATTCCTTGAATAAAGAAGAAACTGGAAAACTTCGCCATTAATTCAATCAATTGTTCGCCAAAAATGCAGGAATTTAGAAAAAAATTCGAAGATAAATGTCTATATAGGTCCACGATGTCATATATCTCCTATACAATGGTTCCTCCCGATATTCGGTATTTTAATGATTTTTGCAACGTTATTCACCGGAATTGTTTCAAAATTCGTATATAAAGTTCGGAACAGTTGCTACAGACTACAAATTACTTATGCAGGACCACGTCTCCGTATTGCACCCATATAACGGTTTTCATTTGAGCGTTATTTTCCGACGGAATTCGAAATCGAAAAAAATTGCAAGAATAGATTCTTTCAGGTCCTGGAACAGAGCAAGTATTTATTAGCAATTCCTAGCCTATTGGCTTCTCTTAATTCGAAGGATCAAAGGATTTGATTTTCGCTTTATCTTTACCTTTTACTGATTTGTCAATATTCCCGCTATCAGCACAATAGAAGATAACTCACATAACCTAATCACAGATAAGGAATTTGTCCAGAATGATCTGGCAATTATGCAGATGTTCAAATGATTTCCCTAATATTGATTAAGTATGCGTATCTAGCTGTTTGCCAGAGAGCCTTGTTGGAGAAATAAGGGAATCATGGTATGGATAAAAGGCCTAACTTTGTTCTAGGTCAGGGGAACCAACCTACGGGTAGACATTCTGATAACCTGCAAGCCACTTAACGTGAAGTAGTAGAAGAAGTTTTGGGGGTATTAATAGGAGAAATCTAAAAAGTAGCAACAACTTGTTACTGGCATTTAAATGTTTTAAATAGGCTTCGAATAAATGACATATTACTATTTTCCTTTTATTCCTAAAACGAATCGAATTTACATACAGGTTTTACAAAATGTATCAAATTTGGTAAATTACGTTTTATTAAACGATATTTCTTCGTCACATGTCTGTCCCCCTTAGAACAGAGAAAATAAAAACCGAAAACTGAATATTTATAACTAATATAACAAAAAAAATAATCTGCATATTCTATATTTATAGCAGATTTAGAAAAAAATGTGTCAACCACCATATGTGGTAGATAGCTAATTTTTTTGCCATCTGTTGTGCGCTAACTTGTTTTAGGGAGCTAACAATATTTAATTAATTATTAATGTGTATTTCGTTTCTGTTTTAAAATGGAAGCAGTTTTCATTTCATTTGCGTTCTGTTATTGTTTATAATTTGATGACCTATATCAATATTACTGCATTCTCTTCCTTTTTATTCTAATTGCCGGTATGGTTTAATTTTAAGTTATTTTCTAGGCAGATAATTTGTTTTTGAAAGTGAATTCATATTGACCGACAATTTGTTCGATATGTACGAGGAAGAAGAATTCTTAACAAGATGTTTAAAGAAATTTTATTATCTATTATGTGCTCCTCTGTTCCAGTACCTGCAAAAATCTCAACCTTAATTACTCTTTTACACTCATTACCGTAAGAATGGAATTATTTTTATTGCTATATTCTAATATTCGTAATTTTTTTATCATGTTTCTGCCACTATTTCCCACTGAATGAGTGCCAGTTTGACATTTCGGAGTTTTTTCATGTAAACATTCAACCAAAATCTACGTTCCCAACCAATATACTCTTGGGGCTTACAAATACAATAGAATACAAAATTTTCTTTTCTTTACCACACATTAGTTAGTTAGGAAAATGGACTTGGACGTGTATCCGGATGTGGGGACTATATTTAAATAAATGCCTATGAGGACAACTTTCTGTAAGATGGTTCTCTACCTCAGGGTAACCTAAATAAAATTTTTTAACCAAATCCATAGATGAATGTGGCCAAGACCACAAGATGGGCCCTACTCCGAAAATTACAAATTTTATGCGAAGAGGTTTTCTACCACCTTAGAAACAAAGATACCAAATATGGGTCAAAAAAAAATGAAAAAAGTGGCCACGACCCCGAAAATAGCTTAAATCATATGATGGTTATACCAAAACGTGATCATTTTTTGCAAGGATGGTATCTTCTAAATCTAAAGTGGCCAAGACACCGAAAATAGCTTAAATTATATGATGGTTATACCAAAACGTGATCATTTTTTGCATGTATGGTATCTTTTCTAATTCATTTGCAAAATTAGTATGACAAATATGGTCAAAGTATAAAATATACTTGAAATCGGGTTATACCCTTATGCGGGGGTCATGACCCATATCATGACCTGCAAAAGCGATATAAATATATTGAATGTTTAGGAAGAATTTCTGGAAGGATATAAATTCTGTTCTTTCCAAATGACCAATTCTCTCTACTATTTTTGCACCTTTTTTATTCGGGATTTCGCTGATTGCAGTCCCAATGAATTTTGCATTTTGCGTACTCAGGACGGATTTTTGTCATATTAAAGAAGTAGATCCACGTTTTGAAATGAGCCCCATAACGCCTTGTCTGTCATTTTTGTCTCCTTAAAAGTGTTCTTTCAGCTGAAGCACGATGTAGGTCCTGGAGTTGAAAGCCATTTAACATTGTATTGTGCACTCATTTCATTTTTAATATTATTCATTCAGAATTCAAAACAAGGAAGATAATATTTATATAATTTTCTGTTTCCTTTACTCAACAGCTACAATCGCGAGACGAGACGTGAAATTGTGCGACGCATGAGAGGTGGTTGTGCTCCCTTATTTATCGCCTGCAGCCGTGGTTGTGTACCAATTGCTGAATATCTAGTCACCATCTGTGAAGCCGATATAGAGCAAAAAGGTATTTTCGAAGCCCCCGAGGATCGTTCATATCACATAGCAACACCGCTCTGGTGTGCCGCTGTTTCGAATAATTTACCCATGGTAAAATATTTGCTTAGAATCGGCAGTGATATAAATGCAGCTTCCGATACTGGATCAACGCCGGTTCGAAGTGCCTGCTATATGACACACATGGAAATGGGTGAGTAGTATTCGTTTGAGTTGTAATAATCCATAAATGCAAATAATAATCATGTCTTTCATATATCCCTCTTAGTTAAGTTTTTAGTCGAAAATGGTGCCGATATCAAACGTCCAAATATCAACGGTGGAACTTGTTTAATAAACTCAGTTCAATCACCAGAATTGTGCTTATATCTAATACGTAAGGGATGTGACGTAAACGCTGTCGATATACAAGGAAAGACAGCTTTACACTATGCCATACAAGAACACAGGTGAGTCGGATTGCTGACATATTATTCAGATAAGTATTGAAATTGACAATTTTAACATTGTATCATGTGCAGAAAGTGTGTAGGCATCAAGGTGATTTAAGGCTTCGGCTGGATTTTTTTTCGTAAAAGAACAAAGGAGTTTTAGGTCGACCTAGTTAAATTTCGGCCCGTAATTTAAACTTGTTCATCCTACGCTTCTTTGTTCCTTTACGTAGAAGTCAGTCGATGATTCAAGCCAGTCAAAAAAGATAATTATTATATTGGGGTCAAACGGTTAACGTATGGCTATCCAACACAAATCCAAATCTTATTTCAAACAAAACGCCCTGCACACTAAAAACATGTTTGGTCAAAGTAAGGCTAAACTATATACATATATAAACTCCTTGTTTATAAAATGCCGATGTTGGTGGATTAGGCGGTGGATCAATGCTTACTTCCATGAGTTACAAACAGAACGAAGAACTTAATTAAGCCTCCATAGACGAAGGATTGTCCGTATTTTAAAGGAACATACTTCTTTAAAATACTGAAAATCATTTGTATATGGAGGCTTAATTAGGCACTTAACCATGTCCGTCCGTCTGAGAAAATCAATCTAGATTCCAAACGGAATGAAACAGATGAATATAATTTTAGTCAAATGTATTTTGGAATTTGGGTATGGTCCCCCATTAAACGGTATCGACCTAAATCGGTCTTCAACCGAATATTCTGTGAATTTTTTTCATTCCGCAGGAAACCTCTTTGGAAAAAAATGTCCATATACGTCGTGTTGTTCGAAGATTATAACCACATCTTTCAACAGAATAGTTTCAAAGTTGATGACAAAATTGTCTACACAAGTCCGGTTTTCGTATAGCCCCAATATAATAGTACCAACTGATATTCGGTAATTATTTTATTCGATTCATTGAGAAATAGAAAAATGTAATGATTTTAGCTTTAATGATTTTAGTATTTTGAAGGGAACTGTTTAAAAGTTAGGCACAGAAGATCGCAATAGATATGACCGATTATTATCTATATATAACCTCATGTTTGTATAGGAGCACAAAATTGTGTCTCCCAACTTTTGGCATTATAAGTTCCTCAGTGTTACTTACCAAACGGTGGAAAATACTGAATTCCATGCAATTATTTACGAGCAAATCTTAACTCTTTTTCAGACTGGAAACAACCAAACTTTTACTAGAACATGGTGCCAATCCTAATGCTGTCAGCCGACATGGTGATGATGCCCTGCGAACAGCTTGTTTAAAGGGAGCACATCAAATCTTTGACTATTTACGAAACAACTTGGAATATCCCTTGGAGAGGTTAGCTGAAGCTCATGAGTTAATAGGTTGGATATAAATGCTTTAAATATTTCAATATCAATATGAACTATAAATAAGTTTCTTTGTTTACCATAGGCTCAACATTTTTGGATGAACACAATGAAAGTCGTGTGGCCATACTACATTGGCGTCTGGCACACCATTTAAGGGCTTCACGAACACCATATATAGGTAAGAAAGAACAAACCTACTTTAAGAACTTCGCAATAGAACATTGACCTAAATGTATTGCATTTTCGATTTTAGAAAAACTTCCAAAAGTTCCTTTACGAGAAGCCTATTGCAATGCAGTGGAATTTCGTACTCTCGAAGAACTCGATAACATTTCCACCGATATGGATGCAATGCGTATACAAAGTTTGCTCATCTGTGAACGTATATTAGGTATATCCCATAAAGATACCCTCTTCCGATTAACATTTCGTGGTGCTTCATATGCTGATTCCCTGCAATTACAAAGATGCATCCAACTGTGGACGTTATTGCTGGAAGTACGAGTTCAACATAATACATTATTGCATTTCGATACATGTTTTGCCGCACAGGCGTTAGTAAGACTTATGCTGGAATTACATGAACGCAATACTGATCTGAGTGAAAGTAATTCTGGTAATGTAAAATTGCCATATTTCAAAGATGTTTTGGCAGTTTTTAAACTACTCACAGAGACTGTGGCCGAATGTCATGCCCTATTGCAGATACGTCCGATCTCAAGGCGTCAACAGGAGAATTTCGATAGTATTTTTAAGTGTATAGCCCACGCCATATATTTGTTACTTGCCACAGCTACTACAGTCGAAGAAACCCGCCTTGTATATTTATCGGTGCGGAAATTGGTGCAAGCCAACATAACAAGTGCATGTACCAATGATTCACTGTTGCACTTGTGTGTTTCCCGTTTGAATGTTATCAAAAGCGGGCTACTTAATGATGAAAATCTTAATGTAAGTAAATGTAGAAAATCAAATTTAATATAGAAAAAATATTAATTTCAAATGTTTGTATTTTAAAGGTAATTTTTCCAAATGCATCTGTTATTAAGCTGTTACTGAACTGTGGCATGAATGTCAATGCGAAAAATGAAGTAAAATCTACTGCATTGCACATTGCCGCCCAACCATATAATTTCAGCAATGAGGTAAAATATATCACAGATTATTATTTGTTACGTAATCCAAAAGACACAAATTTTTCATTTTACAGATAATTACAATTCTTCTCAATCATGGTGCAGATCTCGATCAACCAAATAAATCGGATGAACGTCCGTATAATTTGATTTCATTAAATGCAGCAAATACTATACCGCTTATGAATCACATTAATCTGAAATGCTTGGCTGCCACAATAATTAGTAAATATCGTATACCGTATCGTAACCAAATACCTAAATGTTTAGAAAATTTTGTCAAAGACCATGAACCTTGAGAACGTCATCATCACTACGAAGTATTCAAATAAACTATTTTTATCCTAAATGTGGCAAATTTTTTTGTTTTCTTTGTAATTTTTACCAATATGAAAAGTTTTTTTTACTATTTATAAAATACGCAAATAACACTGCAAACTTAACCTAAAGAAGTAAATATCTACAATAACAACAATGAATACAATGCAATTATAATCCATAAAATGCATAATACATAAAGTGATATATAATACTCGAATAATTGTAAAAACGATGTTATACCTACTACTTAACACATACATACATAATATATACAAACTTGATAAACAATTATTTATTTTAAAATAGAAGAAAAAGGAACAACATTTACAAGAACACTCATACATACATGTATACATATTTAATCACAAGAGTTGTTGAGCTTAAAAAGTGTAATTTATTTCACTCAAGTTATTATACCGAATAAACATCTATCAATATAATTAATACCAATTATCTTGTGATTTGTTATAAACTAATATATGGGTTGTGTAGAATATTTCCACATTCGTTGTAGTGAAGGACTGGTTATAAACTTCAGCTGTATTCTCTCTCCCATTACGGCATTGATAAATAAAATATGGCAGTTTAATATTTCCAACCCTTCCTTTACGATATATTCTTAGCAGATAATTAAAGAAAATAAAAAATAGGTCTATAACTCAAAATTGAAAATAATAATTTTCTTTATGCTTTTCATTTCTTTATTGGCATGTATCAAAACTCATTCTTGTAATAGTATAATATTTTTATTTTTTAATCATTTTTCACATTTAATTCACTGATGATCATCCCAGCTGTCACTGCCTCCTGTGGTCTTGACATCTAAACGCATTCTAATCCCATATTTTAGCATCTACATCTCCTCCACTAATATTATACTTCCATTGAACTGTGGAGGGTATATTAACTTTGTCATTCCGTTTGTAACCCCTCGAAATACTCATGTCAGACCCAACAAAGTGTATATTCTTGATCAGCGTAAAAATCTAAGTCGATTTAGCGATTTCCGTCTGTATGTCTGTTGTAATCACGCAATCGTTCGAACGAATTGAGATAAAAGGTCAGTAGGCAGGTTAAGTTCGTAAATGGCCCATGTAAGTCCACGTTTTCATATAGTCCCCATATAACGGTATTTTGATGATTTTATCGACATTATTCACCGGAATTGTTTCAAATTTGGTATTTGAAGTTCGTAATGGATACTACAGCCTAAGACAGAAAATTGTATGTGCAGGTCCACGTCTTCGTATAGACCCCATATAACGGTACCTCCCAATATTCGGTATTTTGATGATTTTAGCATCATTGTTCACCGGCGTAATTTCAGGTGCAGGTCTTCGTATAGGCAACATATACCAGTACCTCCCTATATTCGGTATTTTGACGATTTTAGGTACAATACTTACCGAAATTGTTTGAGATGTCGTATTTGAAATTCGTAATGGATGCTACAGCCTGTGACAGAAAATTTTCTATGCAGGTCCAGGTCTTCGTATAACTCCGATATAACGGTACCTCCCTATATACGGTATGATGATTTTAGCAACATTATTCACCGTTTATTCCAAGTTTCGAATTTCGGTAATGGCTTATGACAAACAATGTCTATGTAGGTCCACGTCGTATAGATCCCAATATAGCGGCTATATACGGTATTTTTAAGATTTTAACAAAATTTTTAAGGGATTTAATTTTTTGAAAATTTCCAAATTCGTTTCAAATGGTGGAGGGTATTCAAAGTTCGGCCCGTCGAACTTCCTGCTTTTTAACTGGTTGATACCTCCAGTCTAAAATGAGATTGAAATAATATATACAACAGATTCCCAGATTTACTGTTCGTCATTACCTTCAGAATTCTGTCAGGAAATGGGTCCCAAATTCGCGTGATTTTGCTTTTATTTTATTATTCTACTGCGAATTACGAATCGTGCGTATGAACGGGTTAATTCGTGTGTCTATTTCTGAGAGCGAACAACGTGATTGAAAGTGTATGTAATGAGAACATAGCATATGTTGGTGGACACTAATAAACTTTGACTGCAAGAATGTAACAGTACGTTTATATATATGAGGGTTAACCCACTAGATTTGGATTTAAATTGTCATATCCATTACTTTTACTTCAAATAAATCCTCTCAAAGTAGGTTAACCCTACAAAAAGTTCTAACGTAAACATGGCATAAAAGTGTTTACTACTATTAACCGATTTTCCTTTATGATATCGAAAAAATAATGGCAAAACTAAAAGATTCTAGCTCTGTTCCAGTACCTGCAAGAATCTACTAGTTTTGATAGTTTTCTCGATATTATAAAGGGAAAATCGGTTATCGTTCTGGAACAGACCATCTTGTAGGTTCTGGAACAGAGCATATCTATTGCAAACAATCTACGAGTTTTGCAATCGATATCATATAGAAAAAAATCGGAAATCGTAGTGACATTTTTAAATTCTCGCATGCTCTGTTCCAGAACAGGCAAGAATCTACAATTTTTACGATTTATTTCGGTTATCGTAGTAAAAACTTTTACCTTCTTGCAGTTCGGAAACATACCATCATTTTGTGGAACGGAGCATTTATCCAATCTTTATCAAGTGATCTTGCAACTCTTCTTCTGCCTTTTCTGAGTATCTACGGATTTAATTAAATATTTAATAGTACTATGTGAACATAGCATTAAGCTAAGACCTAAACAAATCGTAATCTGTATTAATTGTGCAATGGCAACCCTATTAATCAACTGACGTTTGTTATGTGTCCGTTGTTGCAGAGGAAATGACGCCCCAGTGATGGCGCGTTTTGCGAACAACGAACATCTCATTTGTACAAAACAAATATCTAATTGGAAAAAAATAGATCCAATCGAAGTACTATGTTAATATTATTGCCGATAAATGAATTTTTATAAGTTTAATATCCTTACGAATATAGTCAATGTGGTTTTTGTGTACAGTGTTGTGATTCAATGGAAATTTGTGTATTGTGTTAATTAAATGTGTCATTTAAAGAATCATATTAGTTGTATTTTTAATATTAAAATATTTTGTGGGTCTTAAAAAAATATCTTGAATCTTTGAAAATATTGTGTGAAAAATATTTAATTTAAGTTTGCTGCTGCTAATCGTCGGGATATCTTTTCGCCGGGTGTGTGCGTGTTTTTTGTGAAAATAACTTATTTATATCCGCTAATATTGTTCCATACGAGCAGTTAGCAAGTTTAATGTCCTTTCCTTATTGTCACAGAAGGCCTAATAGAAAAGTGGTTTACTGGTTAGTATGCAGGTCCCCTATTTTTGCAATTTCGTTATTGACCTTACATTTTTTTTAGATGAATGCAATATATTCCTATTTGGATTATTTGTAATTAGGTTTTCAATTCGATTCCTTTTATTTCAAACTGTCGGTTTACGGGTCGCAGTTTTCCTACGCGTTCGGTAGCATTGATAAATGTTGTCTTTGAAAAATATACCATGTTTGTGGAGTCCTTGTTTTTAGTGAAACGAGCATTTCAGGTGAGTATGCACAATTCTTTAAATTCGCATAGATTTTTTCATTTATTTGAACGAAACTAAAACTAAACTAAACATTTTATCTTCTCTCATAAAAGATGCATTCGAAACGATTCCTTTAATTTCAAAAGAAACCAATTCATTGCATTCGACTCAAAAGTAAATTCGGTGTACAATCAGGAGGATAAGAAAGTATGATAAAAATCGTTAAAGATTCACTTAAAATCCATAAACATGCAATATACATAAACATTACAATACCGAACTTTCAAAAAACTGTTGTACCAAATGCACATAGCACGTATCGACTGATATATATACCCTTGATTTTAAAGACAAAATATGCATTTGCAATTCTACATATTTAGGTAAAAATTCGTATTCGTAATATAAATTGTTTTTTCGCAAAGTCAATACTTACATTTTAACATAATCATTAGGATTTTGTCAATAGCATGGTTACAATTCGAATGAAATTGGTCCTAGGACTTCAAATTGCATTCCAGAATTGAATTAATTTCAGTTTATAGCAGGGCTTTAGCTTTATCAATTATTGGAGACTAAGCATATCTTATTTGAGATAAAAATTAAGTAACTTTCCAAAACTTTATTTCTAAGCAGAGATCACTGTAGTGAAACAAGATAACATTTGGTAAACGCCAAATACATCACTTCCAGGAATTTGTGTTATTTTTTCAATAACATGTAGATGTATATTCGAGGGAAATAATTTTTTTCCTGCATGTATTCACTTTTATAACACGATTTTATTCATAGATACTTATATTAAAATAGTCATTTACAAAATATGTAGTATTAAATTTCATAACTATCTCTTACTTTTTGCAACTGGCGCCGAGGGATTTTCACCTTTATAGAATTCTTTTAATAAATCCATCGCCTCGTCTGCGCACAAACCACCCTCTACTTTGACTGTGTAATCAACAACTTGTGGAACATCAACAACTGTCTTGCCACCAAAACGATCGTTGGCACAACCATAAATGATTTCCTTCACTTTTAGATCGTGTAATGCTGCTGAACACATAATACAAGGCTCTACCGTTACAACCACAGAAATCTTAGGGAATACATCTTCTGACTTCAGTCCACCAACAGTGCAAAATTCCAGTACTTGGTCTATGCATATAAACTCGGCATGGCGTGTTGCATTTTTGGTGGCATTTACCTCGTTTGCTCCTCGTGCTATTACATTCCCTTCGTAAACAAATACACAACCAACAGGAACTTCACCGACGGAAAGGGCACGTCTCGCTTCCACAAAGGCTTCCTGCATGAATTTGTCAAAAATCATTTTTTTATAGTGATGAATGTGTGTTCTGTGTATTCTACCCTAAACCGTTTGTTTATAAACAAATAACATTGTGAACAGCTGATTTTAATGATGAAATATCTACACGTTTGTAACTGTAAAGTTTACGTATAGTATTCGTAACCAGTCAGTCATTTTAAATCGTCTGATTTCCCTAAATCCAAAATCCAAATTATATTTATTCAGTCTAGTTTAAAATGAAATGAAATTGAAAAATAAAAAATTAAGAGAATTGATGTTTTGTTTCAATTTGGAATTGTTTCAAATTTGGTGTTTGAAGTTCGAAATGGATACTACAGCCTGGGACATAGAATTCTGTATTTTTAAAATGAATTTTTGGCGAGTGTTATCTTTTTACGAAAATTTTGAAATTCGTTCTAAATGGTGGAGGGTATTCAAAGTTCGGCCCGGTCGAACTTACTGCTTTTTTACTTGTTGTGTTTCGAATTTCTTAAGAAACTAACATCGATATTAGCTTTTTATTTCTACGTGCAAGACATCTTTCAACATTTATGAGATTTGTTTACCAAAAATCTGTTCTTTTAGCCGAAAAATTGCTATAACTTGTAGGAAAATTTAAGAAAACGCACACAAATACGGCCTTCTCTAAACTACTTTTTAAGTCATTATCAGGCGGAATGTGTTTTACGTATGTGCCGTCGCTCCTATTATCCATATGTATAACGATTTTCACACCTGATCATGGCCCAAATATAAGGTCAGCCTTCCAAGCTAGCTGGCTACCAAATGTAATGTCATAATGTATTTTGCATCATTCCTTGGGAACATTGATATGTCAAAACATTTTTGATGTTTCTTCAAAATTAAGTAGATTTGTATATATTTTCCTCTACGACGCTAATCGCAGGTTGTTATGATATGCATTTTTAGCAATTTTTACCAATTTGAGTATTTTTTCATTAAAAAGTTCAATTCCATGGTTTTGTGTCGATGGTTCTTAAAATTTATAGGAACACGTTGTTATCATGGCATAATTATAAAAGGTAGAACAAAGCTACACCCTAAATACAAATCATTTTGTGTATGTATTATTTTGAATAAAAAATACAATAATTTGAAATTATTTCAAATTTAGTTGCAATATAAATGCAAATTTCCAACGTAAATGGTAACAAATGGTACAATTTTGTGATAAAACTGTATTGTCCTACTATTTTAGATTCAATCTTGTGAAATAACCCCGAAATTCCATTCTTGTTTCGCGGGCACAGAGTTACATTTTTAGTTTCTTTGAAACTGAGCAACCTTTCTTATTGAGTCATGGTTGTTATTCCACCATTTGATGTTACAGTGAAGAATAAGCTGAGAGAATTTTGCATTTCTAGAACCCTTTTGACCGAATTTTCGTTCTTCTAGAACCCTTTTGCAATTGTTGTCTTTGCTTTGATTTTTATCTTTATCACGCCTATCCGTTTTGTTTCTCTCTTCTTGTTGGCGCTTTTGGAGTCATTTTTCTTCAAATTAAATTAGAAAATAATAAAAAAATAAATAAAAATTGAATTCAATTCCAATAATTAAATCAAATGTCAACAGCAAAGGTGGTCAGTAAAGCAATCATAAACTTTTTTCTTAAATTCCATTAATTAAAAGCCTTTCTATAGCCAACCGAAGCAAAGGATGCTGCTCCGGTCGATGATGTCTGGGATGACACGCTTTTGATTAAAGCTTACGATGACTCTGTTAAGCTGGCTAGGGAAGAATTGGCGCGTCGTATTTCGTTATCCACTAGTAAGAAAAGTGATGTCAATGATACAAGTGAAGGTAAAAAATCCAAGTCTAGTGGAAGCGGTGGTGCTGCTGGCGGAACACTTGAGAATATTGCATCCCATGCAGAATATAAAGTAGGTGATTATGTGCGTGCCACCTATGAGGATGGCATTGATTATGAGGCGAAAATAATTTCAATCGAAAAGGAGGCAGGAACATGCCTACTAAAATACATTGGCTACGACAATGTACAGGAGGTGGCACTGTGCGATGTTATAGCTTCGTGGGGTAAAAAATATCGACGCCTACAATTTGCCAAAGCAAAACTGGAAGCCGAGACTGCAGCAGATGATGCTGTCAATACTTGCCCAAGTACTAGTGGCAAAACCTCCAAGAAAATTAAAACCAAATTAAGTAAATCCTCGATGCCTCCACCGCCTCCAATACCTCCGATGTTGACTGCATCACACAATGCCGAAGACTCAGAACATCTATCGGCAATGTTGATGTCCTGGTATATGAGTGGTTATTACACGGGTGTATATCAAGGCATGCAAATGGCCAAATCAAAGACAAAGAAGTGAACTTGTTGTAAAGTTTATGACACAAATGAAGAATATCAGCGTAATTTCTTTATTTTCACCATATGGATTATTAGTTTTTAATTTTAATTATTAGCTGGACTTAAACGAAATAAAATTGAATTACAAATACAAATGTATGTAGAATTTGGTGTTTGAGTAAGAGATTATGCAATTACTCTAGATGTATTCTAATACTCTTTGAAAAGAAACAGTAGCTTTAGGTTTTCTAAAATGTATAGATTGAAAGTTAACAATTACATTTAAGATAAAGTAAACTGATTTACATTGAAAATCAAAAGTTGATTTATCGAAAGTCTACAATTCCTTTCTAAATAAAGCAGGTTCTAATGTTATAGGTCACGATTCCATTATTATGGATAAATATACGCCCTTTGGAAAGTGTAACTTGAACGGTGTTCTATACGTTCTTTTAACGATCATATAAATAAAATTCCCTATTACGTTCTTCAATTGATATAAGCTTTTCTGTTTACGCCTGTTTTAGATTTTAAATTAGACCGGTCGCCTTAATGTTTTAATTTGTAATAAAGTTTTTTTCTATATTAAGAAGAAGACAGGAGGGGTTTCTATAGAAATGTAACATAAAGAGGACCATATAATGAATGGTATTCTATATGTATAAAGTCTGTTCATGTTTCATACATTAAGAATATTTTCTAAACTCTACTTTTGAGCATTTTTGAAGATTTTACTAACAAATATAAATAAATTAGTATATAGACATCATCTTTTTAGCCGTTAAAAATAGCTCCTTGATTCGTGGCATACCATAATTCGACAGCAAATACCAACGTACTATTAATATCCAAATCCAAAAGAAATTATCCACAGTTAAATATGTCGGTTCCATTTCACCATTTGGATTTTGCAAAGAAAGTCTGTTCGTCTTTAGTAAATCGGCGAATACGCTTTGGAGCAAAGCTTTTTGTAATCCCGTTGCGTGAACCAAATGAATTAAATAGGCTCCATGAATGGTGAATTAAATTGCAACTTAAACCCCCACAATGCCGTGGGGTATAAAAACAACTCATCGGGGGTATGAAATATCTTCTGCGAAAAAAATTTTGAACTTGATTCAATATTGTTCACGATGCACTTGGAATAAAATAACAATAAGTAATATTAAAACTCGTACGCATTTCCAAAAAGTGGGATGTGTTAGTCGAAATTATATCGATTCCCTTTTCATGGATATGGGAACTTAATCGCTGGGCATCTCCAGAATCAATAAGAACTTTTATGTTTGATCGCCTCAAATCATTGAATGTTTGAATTTGTGAATGAAATGGCGGAGGGGTGAACAAACTATTTATTCTCGCCAAAAATTGTGTACATACATTGAGGCCAATGAATCCAATAAAAAATAAACAACACGAAGGCTTAATAATTTTGTTGGACGCATTTGAAATGATTGACCTAATATGTCGGGAAATACATTTGTGTTAAAGAACAAATTCAAATGGTGCCAAAATCCATCCACATAGTAATCAACAATGCAATGGATTAATGATAGTAGCAAATAAGAGGTCAGTATATAAACTAAGAAATGTAGATCTAATAGTATGGTAAATATTTCACGCAAACTTATTGGTTTGGAGAGTGGAACCATTGTCATGATTTGATCAATTTCGTATGAATCTGACATTGTTGATGAAAACATCATCAATCCACAACAATCATCACCACCCACAAATGGCAACAACATAATCATCATCATCACCACCCAACAACACAATCACACACCATAAAACTACATAAAATGCCTACCAACTCATCAAAATTATATCAATAATTATTATTATTTTCATATTTAATGATATAATTATTTATTATATGTTTTAAATTTCATTATTTAAAATTTCCTATACTTTTCTTTTTATTCTTTATAATTATATTCTTTTAATTTAAACTTATTTTATTTCAATTTATTTACATTACTTTTCTTTATTTTATCAAAGTATATTTTTCATTCAATTTAATTAGTTATTTACATATTTTTTATATTTAATTATAAAAACATTAATGTACGTATACTAATTAGCCTGAGTGTAGCCAAAAAATACCTTCTGTTTGGTGACCACTCATTTGCCTATTCCCTTTTCTTCCATTCGACAACAATAACAACACATCGATCACTGATCAGTTGTTTTGTTATGATGGTCGCTATGATGCTTGCTTGTGCGTCGCGACCCCCTCATCCACATGCTTTGTTATGCCTATTGCTGAAAATAAATGGGAATGCAGAATAGAAGTAGGCAAATGAGATGGTACACAACCAACTACACATGCATGCATACATATTTATATGTGACCGATGCATGCCTAAGCCTTTCTTGTTACAAAATAAATATGTAAAAGAAATGGAATAAGCATGATTGGCTTAGGTAGTCATTGACACCATGCAAAAGAAGATAAATGTATATAAATGCAAAACAGCTGTTGCATATTATGTACGTTTTTCGTTTGGTGATTTTTGGCTACCAAACAAAATAGTTTAAGTTGACTCGCTCTCTTTTAATTGGACAGCCGAGCGATCAACAGCTAAGTACTTTTGCTAAACCCTTTCTGTAACCTTTTGAAAAATATTTTTCTTGAAAATAAAATAAATCAATTCTGTGCAACCCTTGTTTAGTTGAAAGAAAATTACTTTGTTTTCTTTTTTACTTTGCATAATTAAACAAGGGAAAATAACTCAACATTTTATTGGTGCCGAAACCCGGGAATTCTCATCGGTTTAAATATTCGTTGTGCTTTTCTGAAAAATTAAGTGATTTTAAGTGAAAATTCCAATAATTGAAAAAATAAAAAATATATATATTTTTTAATTCTTAATAAATTAAATTTTTTTAGACTGTTGTTGTGTTTGTTTGAAAGTGTGTATACTAATTAAACACTTTATTAAAAAAATAAATCCTAAATAAAGAACAACAAAAAGTGCGAAAATTTAAAAAAAAAGTGCAAGTGCAAACGTTTATAATTTAATGCAGCAAATTTTCGCCATTTTCAATTTAAATATTTCAATTTAAATATTTCAGCCGAAGAATAAAGCAATTTTTATTTGTTTTTGTTCTTTTAAATTCAAACACAACAACAAATTGTCATAAATTAAATATATATTTATTTCTTTTAATTAAATTTTACTAAAATTTTCTTGCGATTGCTAAACTTCTTTCGTGGATAAAAATAAATAAATAAAATAAAAAAAAAATATCTTCAATTATTGGAAATTTTCGACACAATTTGTGCAGTGAAAGTGAGCTAAACCTAAAAAGTGTTTTTGGTGTCAAAAGTGTTTGCGAGTGTATTCAAACTATAACCATGAGTGATCTTTCCAATTTAATTAAAGAACAGAGGGATTTATTCGATTTATTATCGAAATATCAAGCCCGTTTCGAGGCAAAAGATCCCTCTGAAAAGACTCATGGTTATGGAAATGCATTAACTCAAAGAGTTGATGACATTTTTAATCGGTTTGAATCGCAACACGATACGATTATGCAACTTGTACGAGACTCTTCCTTGAATGCCAGTGATGTGCCATACTTGAATGATGATGTGTATTTTGATTTTTCCGAAAAATATCTAATCTTCAAAGGAAAAATCATAGACTCATTATCAGACTACTCTATTTCGCAATCACCAATGGCAAGCACATTTGTTGCAAATCATAATCGTAGTGACACATTAGCTTCAGATTCTAAACTTCCTAAAATTTCACTGCCAAAATTCTCTGGTGATTATATGGAATGGATTCCATTCCGTGATATATATTTCTCTCTTGTACACTTAAATAATTCTTTGAATAAAATTCAAAAATTTTACTACCTTCGCAGTACATTGGTTGGTGAAGCAGCCAATTTAATCAAAAATATTTCTGCCACTGAGGCGAATTATGACTCTGCATGGAAGATTTTGGAATCAAGATATCATAACAAGCGAATGCTTGTGGGTAACTTGATTTCCAAACTTTTCAATATTCCAAAATCTGATGGTGGGTTTCAATCTGTCAAAACTTTACTAGATTCTGCTCGAGAGTGTATTGCATCCTTACAAAACTTGGATGTTAATACCGACACTTGGGACCCACTGTTAATTCATTTGATTGTTCAAAAACTTGATATTCAATCTCGTCGAGATTGGGAACAATCTCTTAAATCTTCTACTGAATTACCTCAACTTTCTGAATTATTTTCGTTCTTAGAAAGAACTTTTAGGACTCTTGAGTCCTTAACTGATGAATTCCCATCAACTTCAAAATCTTTTCCCAAACAAAACTTCACTAAAATTAGCAAAAGTTACAATAATTCTTCTCCTAAAACCAAGAAAACTTTCACTCATACTGGAAAGTTTTCAAAATCAAACTCAGCTGTTTGTGCATTTTGTGAGAAGAATCATTCTCTCTCAAAGTGTTTTAAATTTCTCGCCTTAACATTGATCGCTAAAAATAAATTTCTTGCAGATAAAAACATCTGTCGCAATTGTTTTGTAATCGGTCACGATGTAAACAATTGCAAATCTTTCTTTCGATGCATAACATGCAAACAACCTCATCATACAGTGCTTCATTCAGATGAACCTGTGACTTTAACTAAAAATCTAAATCTGTCCAATCAAGTCACTTCTCATAGTGCACAATCTTTTAATTCTGTTCTACTTTACACAATTAGACTTTGCATTATCACAAAACGTGGTAAATTCACTATACGTGCTCTGCTAGACCCTGGATCTCAGGGAAGTCTAATTTCAGAATCAACAGTTCAACTTTTAGGTCTTGAAAAAACCAGATCACATTGTAAAGTGATTGGTATAGGAAATGGTGGTGAAAATTTATCTAAATTTTCGGTGAATCTTGACTTGTTCACACGAAAACAAGAGTTAGTACTTTCATGTACAGCTCTTGTACTTTCTTCTCTCTCTTCTTATACACCAAATCCTTCATCTAAACATATTTCTTTGCCTAATATTGAATTTGAAAACTTAGCTGACCCTTATTACTACAAATCTGACCCAATAGACTTAATTCTAGGGTCAGATATCTGTTCTAAAATCAAAATTCCTACAGAGTCATTCATTCATAATGATCTTTTCTTCCAAAATACAACTTTTGGATGGGTATTTTCTGGACCCACTGAATCTATCTCCACAAATAGAATCCATATTCACAATGTGAACTTGGAAAATATTCTAAAATCCTTTTGGGAACAAGAGGAAGTTATTTCTAAAAGAAAACTTACCAGTGAAGAACTGGAATGTGAGAAATACTTCCAAACTACTACAAATCGAACCGAAAATGGTCGATATATGGTAAATTTACCATTTAAATCTTTACTAAAATCAAATTCTTATCCCATACTTAACAATAATGTCACTAATGCTGTTAGGCGTCTTAAACAAATTGAAATTTCTTTTACTAAAAGACCCAGTTTTAGTGACACATACAAAGCTTTTATGCAAGAGTATGAATCCTTAGGACACATGACTAAAATAGGGACTTATCCTACTGACGTTCGTCCAAATTCTTATTTTCTGCCTCATCATGGCGTTTTTAAAGAAAGTAGTTCTACTACAAAACTGAGAGTTGTTTTTGATGGCAGTAGCCATCTAGCTGATTATAAATCTCTCAACGAAGAACTTTCTCCTGGACCCCCTCTGCAAAATGATCTTCCTGGTATTATGACCAAATGGCGAAGACACAAAATAGCCTTCAGTGCAGACATTGAAAAAATGTTTCGCCAAATACAAGTCTGTCCAAACCACAGAAAATACCAACAAATTCTATGGCGCAACAGCCAATTTGAAGACATTTCAATTTATGAACTGAATACTGTAACTTATGGTACAACTTCAGCCCCTTATCTTGCAATTCGTATCCTGCAACAAATAGCAGACGATTACAAACAAATATTCCCAAAAGCTGGTCAAGTTTTAGTTCAAGACTCCTACGTTGACGACATAATTTCTGGTGCAGACACTTTAGAATCTGCAAATCAATTGTTCAAAAATCTATGTGCTCTTTTAGAAAAAGCTAGTTGTAATCTCCGTAAATGGAGAACTAATTCAAAAGAACTTCTTTCCCAAATACCAGAAGAGCATAGAGAAACTTCTGTTACACAAAGTTTTGACCATGACAATATAGTAAAAACTCTTGGCATTCAGTGGAATACAGAAACTGACTCCTTTTCTTTCAAAGTTAATCTCGAAGAAAAACCTTATTTTTCAAAACGAGAAATTCTGTCTGAATCTGCCAGACTTTATGACCCATTAGGTTGGCTAACACCAACAACAGTTGTAGCCAAATCAATATTTAAACAGCTTTGGGAACATGGCGTCGATTGGGATGAAAAAATACCCAAACAATTAGAGTCTCAATGGCTAAACCATAGATCTTCTTTGCCAATATTTTCTAAATTATCCATTCCAAGATGGATTGAATGGTTACCAAATTGTGAGACGCAACTTCATTGTTTTTGTGACGCATCAACTACTGCCTACGCTGCTGTCGTTTATTCACGCGTTATAACCCCTAATGGCATATTTGTCAATATTTTACAAGCCAAATCTAAAGTGTCACCCATAAAAACAGTTTCTATACCAAGACTAGAACTGTGCGCTGCGACTCTTGGCGTAAAATTGACTCAAACAGTCAAAGATTCACTTAGTGATCTAAATGTCCAAAATATATATTACTGGAGTGATAGCTCCACTGTACTTAGTTGGATTCGTAAATCCCCATCTAATTGGACAGTTTATGTCGCCAATAGAGTCGCTGATATTCAACGCTTAAGCAATCCTATACAATGGAAATATGTTCCAACTTCACTAAATCCTGCTGACTGCGCATCTAGGGGAATTCTGGCTGAAGAATTAATTGAAAAACATTCATGGTGGTTTGGTCCCCAATTTCTTTATGAAACTGAACAATCTTGGCCAGAAATTCTTCCAAATTTACATACCTCTGAAGAGGAACGAAAATCTAAAATATCAACTAATTTGTCCACTGAGAAAATATACATTGAACTATTTTCTAAATACTCAAAATTACAAACTTTAGTAAGAGTCGTTTCATATTGTCTGAGATTTCTTGAAAATTGCAGAAATCCAAAATGTAAAAAACTAAAACCCTTGACTCTTACAGAATATAACAAATCTTTATCTGTTCTTGCTAAAATTTCCCAAAAGGTTGATTTTCCTGAGGAAATTTCTAAACTTACCACGAAAAGAGACATTAAAACAAGTCCCATTCTAAAACTTATGCCATTTCTAGACGAAAATGGGATTCTTCGTGTAGGTGGACGCCTTCAAAATTCTAACTTTCCTTATGACGTCAAACATCCAATTATCTTGTCAAAACATAATCCTTTGTCTAAACTTATAATCTCAGACGCGCATGAAAAAACTTTACATGGCGGTGTTACATTAACAATGTCATTTGTAAACCGCAAATTTTGGATTGTATCTGGAAATCAACTTGCAAAACGCATAATTCATACATGTATAAAATGCTTCCGATACAATTCCAAAACTGCTCAGCAAATAATGGGCAATTTACCAAAAGTGCGTTTAACGATTTCTAGACCTTTTAAACACAGTGGCGTCGACTATGCAGGACCCATTTCTATCAAAAATTCTAATCTCAGATCTTCTTCTATAACTAAAGGCTACATATGCGTATTTGTATGCATGGTTACAAAAGCCATTCACTTAGAGGCAGTTTCTAATCTTACAACAAATGCTTTTCTTGCTGCCTTTAAACGTTTCACTTCTAGAAGAGGCATTTGTACTGATCTTTATTCTGACTGTGGTACAAATTTTGTTGGTGCATCCAAAGAACTAAAAGTTTTGCATAACAAAAATAAAAATTCTATTCCTGAAGATCTTATTCACTCTTTAAGCCAAAATTCAACTACTTGGCACTTTATCCCACCAGCTTCGCCCAACTTTGGTGGCCTTTGGGAAGCAGGTGTAAAATCTGTTAAATATCATTTGAAAAGAATCACAAATGATAGAAATCTTACCTTCGAAGAATTAACTACACTATTATGCCAAATTGAAAGTTGCTTGAATTCTAGGCCACTTTGTCCTCTCTCTAATGACCCTTCAGATTTTGAGGCGCTTACTCCAGCGCATTTTCTTATAGGTGAGCCTACCAATTGCTTACAAGAAGAAACGCTTTTGGATTCTAATATCAATAACCTAACCCGTTGGAAAACTATTGAAAAAATAAAGCAACATTTTTGGAAAAGATGGCAAAACGAATACCTAAATCGCCTTCAAGCTCGTCCAAAATGGCTTAAAACTTCAACGGATCCTAAAATTGGAGATTTGGTACTAGTCACTGATGAAAGATGTGGACCTGGACAATGGATACTTGGACGTATTGAAAATACTCATCCAGGACCTGATGGACACACAAGGGTGGTATCTGTTCTAATGAAAAACAAACTTGTAAAACGACCAATTTCTAAAATCTGTTTACTTCCAGATAATTCACCTCATTCTGACCCTGATATGGACAATCCAAAAACTCTACTTTAAACTTTACATGGATATGGTTCTGTTGGATGTAGGGTTGCTATTATGATGGCTACACTAACACGCTGTGAGTCGGAGCATAGCGGAGGTTACTACCTCGACTAAAATACTCCCATCGGTAGTTCATCATATCATAGTAACCCGCATTCAAGAACATTCGTCCTTCAGGGGGGAGAATGTTGATGAAAACATCATCAATCCACAACAATCATCACCACCCACAAATGGCAACAACATAATCATCATCATCACCACCCAACAACACAATCACACACCATAAAACTACATAAAATGCCTACCAACTCATCAAAATTATATCAATAATTATTATTATTTTCATATTTAATGATATAATTATTTATTATATGTTTTAAATTTCATTATTTAAAATTTCCTATACTTTTCTTTTTATTCTTTATAATTATATTCTTTTAATTTAAACTTATTTTATTTCAATTTATTTACATTACTTTTCTTTATTTTATCAAAGTATATTTTTCATTCAATTTAATTAGTTATTTACATATTTTTTATATTTAATTATAAAAACATTAATGTACGTATACTAATTAGCCTGAGTGTAGCCAAAAAATACCTTCTGTTTGGTGACCACTCATTTGCCTATTCCCTTTTCTTCCATTCGACAACAATAACAACACATCGATCACTGATCAGTTGTTTTGTTATGATGGTCGCTATGATGCTTGCTTGTGCGTCGCGACCCCCTCATCCACATGCTTTGTTATGCCTATTGCTGAAAATAAATGGGAATGCAGAATAGAAGTAGGCAAATGAGATGGTACACAACCAACTACACATGCATGCATACATATTTATATGTGACCGATGCATGCCTAAGCCTTTCTTGTTACAAAATAAATATGTAAAAGAAATGGAATAAGCATGATTGGCTTAGGTAGTCATTGACACCATGCAAAAGAAGATAAATGTATATAAATGCAAAACAGCTGTTGCATATTATGTACGTTTTTCGTTTGGTGATTTTTGGCTACCAAACAAAATAGTTTAAGTTGACTCGCTCTCTTTTAATTGGACAGCCGAGCGATCAACAGCTAAGTACTTTTGCTAAACCCTTTCTGTAACCTTTTGAAAAATATTTTTCTTGAAAATAAAATAAATCAATTCTGTGCAACCCTTGTTTAGTTGAAAGAAAATTACTTTGTTTTCTTTTTTACTTTGCATAATTAAACAAGGGAAAATAACTCAACAGACATATTGTACCATCTGTCGCAAAAGTAACCCGCCAAAGATATGGGTATATCTAAAAGTTTTGCGGCAACCATATCACTGATTATGGCAAAGTGGGGTAGGGTGTCGTCAACTTTTAAAGGTTATACATCTGAAGTGTGACATTGAAATAGTTTGAAAAAAGCAATACCATTTTGGCCATCAAACCATTTAAGTTGATATTTTTCCTATTGTCTTCATATAAGAAAGCAGGAGGCGGTACCAGATCTACATAGGTGATTAAAGTGATATTTTGTAAGTTGTTCCAGTGTTGGGGATAATAGATACAATTTTTGTCTTTAGCGTTGCCAGTATGCCAATGGTATTGAGGATATGGCTTCAGGAAGTAGTATTGTTCCTTTAATTCAATAAAATGTAGAATGACGTTTGTCATTTTATACATTTTACTTTTCTGCAGTACAAGATCCTTAAAATAGGTGTGTCTGGTTACTTTTCCTGCAGGAATTGTCCAGCAACATTTTTCTGAGAGAGTAAGGTAGTTTTATTCTCTTTTGCAAGAAAAATGCGAAAAGTAAACAGACGGTATTCCTGCAGAAGCTGGCAACTAATCAGCTGATTTGTCAAAACAAACCAATTTGTCCCCCATAAGGAGAATTAAAACAAAGGAAGCAATACTAATTTTACAGGTTTTTTAAATAAAAATGTTGGAAATAGTCTTTTATTTTCTTATTACATGTTAACATTTACGTTTTTCACATTTTGTAAAGTTGTTCTCCAAAAACTATTAGTCTTGCTAATTCCAAAAAAAATATTTTCAAATTGAAAGCACAAAAATAAATAAACAAACAATAGAAAACATCTGATTGAATGTCGATGAATGAGAAGAAGAAGAGTTGCAAGTGATTGCAAGAAGAAATTTTTCCAGCAAGAATTTGCAAACTCTCACTGAAAGAACTGTCAAAATTTCTCTCTCCGACCGCTCTCTTTGTCAGAACTTTCGGGTTAACAGACGACTTCCAGTAACAATTTGTAACAATTGTTACAAATTTTAGGGTAGCCAGACACACCTAATCTGTAATGCAGGGAACTTTTTCTACTAGCTACAGGATTCTTACTTGACGCATATAATTTAATGTAACAGCGGCTGCCTGCATTATATTCATATCCATAACATTCGATATTATTATAACCGTTAAAATATTGCTATTTCCAATTTGGTGTTTGTATTTTAATATTAAATCCTTGGTTTGGTTTAAGGCGATTTCATAGAGGTAATGAATTCCGGCATCTTCTGGCCTCTGGTGTTGAATTATAAGTAAGCCTTCAAATGGGCTTTCGTGCCAAATATTCCATAACAGTTTGCCATACTTTTCAACTTTGTCATTTTTGTGGGGTGAAAGGTCGGACCAACTTTTTGTGCGACTAACCGCAGAAAGAAGGAGAAGAAGTGTTTCTTTCAAGTGCTTCATTGCAAGTACTAATTGAATATATGATATGGTCTTACTTACTTAGTAAATTCAAAAGGATTATTATTTATGTTTTGATAATTCCAGTACAAACATACTAATATGTAAATGTAATTAAAAATAACATTCCATTAATTTTGTTTTTTTAATATAAGCCAAAAGTGTTTTTTTGCACAAACATTTGAAAATATACTACCTGCTACAATTTATATAAAAGTATGTTTAAAGTTTTTATACCCTCCACCATACTATGGTATACCCTCCATTTTGTCATTCCGTTTGTAACTCCTCGAAATACTCATGTCAGACCCAACAAAGTATATATATTCTTGATCAGCGTAAAATTCTAAGACGATTTAGCCAGTCCGTCTGCCTGTCTGTCTGTCGGTTGTAATCACGCTATCTTTCGAAAGAATTGGGATAGATGGCTAAAATTTTGCACACATGTTTATTTTTCCAGTAGGCAGGTTAAGTTCGTAAATGGGCCATGTAGGTCCAATGGTAATGGTACTGCCCGATATTCGGTATTTTGATGATTTTAGCGACATTATTCACCGGAATTGTTTCAAATTTGGTATTTGAAGTTCGAAATGGGTAATACAGGCTACGATATAAAATTGTCTGTACAGGTCCACGTCCTTATATAGCCCCGATATAATGGTACCTCCTTATATTCGGTATTTTGATGATTTTAGCGACATTATTCACCGGAATTGCTTCAAATTCCGTACTGGGAGATCCCAATGGGTACTGACACCTATGTCAAAAAATTTCGTATGCAGGTCTACGTCTTCGTATAACCCCCATATAACGGCTTTCATTTAAGTGGTAGTTTTCGGAATTTTTTGAAAATTTTCAAGTTCCATCGAAATGGTGGAGGGTATTAAAAGTTCGGCCCGGCCGAACTTAGCTGCTTTTTTACTTGTTTATTTTTCTGGCTTAATATGTCAACTTCATTTGTTTCAATAATATTCTTTTCAATATTGTTCAGGAAATATTCAAATACGGGTGTTTTCAAAATGCCTATTGCAACATATGCATCGACAAAATCTACAGTTTTTGTCGCGAAATAAACCATAAGAGGTATTTAGAACATGATTTTGAAAAGAAAATTTGACCTTTCATTAAGTTTTCGCGGTTTTTAATTATTTATTTAAAATCAATGCAACAAGTTGTTTGCTTTTCAATTGTTTTGGTAGTAATTCTGACATTACAAGCCAAACAGGTAGACCTTTGTACTTGCAATTTTTTTCAAATTTAGACTACCTTGTCTTCATTGTACCATGGGTGGAACATATATTCGAGAATGTAATGCAAAATTAATTAAGACCATACTAATTAACTAAAACTATTTATATCCAAAAATTGCAATTAAATCCTCAATTTCTCCTGTACCGTCAATATCTCAGACTAAATGTCTGAATGGAAAACAAAGAAGTTAACTTTCTTAAATCTTATGACAAATTTCATTTATGCAATGGAGGGTATATTAAATTTTTCATTTCGTTTGCAACACTTCGAAATATCCGCCGGAGACCCCTATAAGTATAAATATTCCTAATCACAATAAAATTATAAAGCGATTCAGCAATGTCCGTATGTTATAATCACCTTAGAGTCCAAACGGCACTGATAAGAATCACAACGTTTCCTTTTGTCTAAAGTCAATTCAAGTCAAGTTCGAAGATGAGCCATATCGGCCAACGTTTTCATATAGCCTCCATATAAGGGTACCTCTCGGTATTTGGAATTTTGACGATTTAGCCACACTCTTCAACGGAATAGTTTAAAATTTGGTATTTAGGTTAGGTTTTATCTCATGTGGCACAAAATTGTCTATATAAGTTTTCTTAAAGCCCCCCATATGAAGGTACCTTCTCATATTCTGTATTTAGAAAATTTTAGCTTCAGTTCCTATAGGAATAGCTTAAAATTCGGTATTTAGAATTCATAACGTTTTCGTATAGCTCCGATATAATGTTACCATTCCGCATAGCCACATTTTCTAACGGAATATTTTTAAATTCGATATTTTGATTTTATAACGGGTCTACCTCATGTGACAGAATATTTTCTATATAGGTTCTCGTAGGTCCTCATATAGCTCCCATATAAAGGTACTTCCCAATATTCGGTATTTTGGCGATTTTAGTCACATTTTCAACCGGAATTCAATATTTGAATTCCGTATTTGAATTCCGTGTTGGGCTTTCAAGATTTTTCTGCAGCCTCTATCCTCCCGATATTCGTTATTTTGATTTTTTTACAGAATTGTTTTAAATTTCGGTTAGATGTTCCTAATAACTGAAGTGAATGTTGGAATTTCGGCATATACAGACATATTTTTACATGAGTTACTTTCCTAATGGTGGAGGATATAAACTTAACTGCTTTTTACGTGCTACTTTTCTTATCATTGCTATATATTATAACCACCCACATATTGTTAGGATTAGGCCAAGACGATTTGTATGGAAGCAATAGAATATTAAACGGCGCATCGCGTTTCTGATTACTGATTCGACTTGAATTTTTTCTCAGACATTAATTTTTTTAGAGACGTTTTTTTCGTATACATATACGAGTTGTAATATTTGACGTTGAAATACTTGGAAATGCCACATTTTCTACTTCATGGTGGAGGATATTAAAAGTTTTCTCTTCTTCTTCTTCTTTTCATATAGTCATTTCTAAACGCTTTCAATAAGAACACAAACTATTCAACTTTGCTAGAAAAATTTTCGGAAGACTTCTCTTGAAAAACATAAACAGATCTTCGTGGATCTTTTATAAATTAAGATCTATAGATGAAGTACCTGCTAAGAAACCCCCACAGAAAATAGGTATTACATTTACTTTTTTTGTCATTTTTTTATTAAAACATTTAAATAAGTTTAACTTATACAATGACATTTCAACGTTTCCATACTAAATACAATTCCATAAAAAATACAAACATACTACAGGACCAGCCAATGACAATCAACATCCAAATCCAATAGAGAAATATCTTGTATGAAAAATAGTTTTGCACTTGATTGAATATGTTCCACGATGCAGTGCGAACAAAGTAACAATAGGAGCTGTTAAAACTTCCACGCACTTCCAAGAAGTGGGATGTGTTTGTTAAAATTGCAGTTAGTTTCTTTTCATAGAAATAAAATTTTAATTTTTCTACATCTCCAAAATCGACAAGTAATATTATATTTGATTGCCTTAGGTCGTCGAATGTTCGAATCTGTGGATGATACGGTGGAGTGGTGAACAAGCTATTTATACGTGCCGAAAATTGTGTACCTATATTTAGTCCAATAAATCCAACTAATGTGTATACAATTCGATGACTTAATAGTTGAGTTGGACGCACTTGGAATGATTGCCGTAATACTCCAGGAAATACCTGTTCATTGAAAAGCCAATTCAAATGTAGCCAAAAGCCATCGACATAAAAGTCGACAATACAAAGAGCTAATGATAATAGGAAATATGAGGTCAACAGAGACACAAAGAAATATGAATCCAAGAGAATACCAAATATTTCATGTAGAGTATATGGCGAGGAAAGTGGAACCATTGTCATGATTTGGTCAATTTCATATGGATATGACATGTTAAGCCATCTGTCATCAAAGGAACTCTCCAATGACATGGGTATATCCAAGATATTTGCATCAACCATATCATTGATTATGCCAAAGTGAGGAAGATCTTTGTCAATTTTTAGAGGTTCATACATTTTTAGTGTGGCATTAAAGTATTCTGCAAATAGTAAAACCATTCTAGCCACGAAGCCATTCAATTTGATATTTTTCTTAACATCTTCATAGGCGAGGGCACGAGGCGGTACCAAATCCACAAAAGTGATAACCGTGATATTTTGTAGATTTTTCCAGTGCCAGGGGTAATATATGTGATCATTTTCTTTCACGTTGGCAATATGCCAATGGTATTTGGGGTAAGGTTTGAGGAAGTAGTATTGTTCTTTCAATTCAACAAAATGTAGAATAACATTTGTCATTTTATATAGTTGACATTGCTGCAATACAATGTCCTTGAAATCCTCTATGGAGGTGGTTTTTTCTACTAGCCATAGAATTCTTACATCGCGCATATAATTTAAGGTAACCGTCGTTGTTTCCATTATTTTCAAATCCACAGCATGTGGTGTTATTACAACTGTTAAAATATTGCAATTTCCAATGAGGTGTTTGTATTCTTGGTTAGTATAATTTTTGTTAAGGGAATTCTATAGAGGAATTGAAGTCGAAGATCTTCTGGCCGCTGGTGTTGAACTATTAGCAAGCCTTCAAATGGTTTCTCTTGCCATATGTCCCACAATAGTTGAATATCGATGAATATCGTTGACATTATATGACATATGCTCTCTCCAACACTTGATGGTGTCAATCACGACCATTAATATCAGAAGTGCTGCTATGAAGGGCTTCATTGCGAATACTAACGGAATATAACCGTGGAGTCACCGTATAAGCATTAAAGTAACTGCAGATGCCTTATTATTTATGTTTTGATAGTTCTATTTTATTCTACAACAAACTTACAAATATACATTTTGCATTTTCAGTTAAAATAACAAAAATATTGTTGCAAAGCCAATTTTTTTTTTAATCGGAAGCAGCCAAAACCAACGAAATAATACCAGCCTTCGTATTGAAAAGTATCACTTTTAATAAATATTCTCGGATTTTTTTTCAAAGGTGGGTGATTGTACCCTGATTTCGGGAAAGTATTTTTTTCTTGGGGGACGCACCCCGATATTTTACCCGAAAGTCCAGGTCCAAGAGCCGGGTTACTAAACGAATATGAACAATATAGGAATCAAAAAGTCGAATTGTTTTGATATTGGAATTTGTGGGTCATAATGGGTTCTAGCTTGTACGGCGAAACATTGTATTGTGTAGGTCCACGTTTTGGTATAGACGGTACCTCCCGATTTTCGGTATTTTGATGATTTTTGCCACATTTTTCACGGAATTGTCTAAAAATTGGAATTTGTTGGCCATGATCGGTTCTAGCTCCGGTGGCGAAACAATGTATGTGTAGGCCCACTTTTTAGTATAGCCCCCATATAACGGTACCTCCCGATATTCGGTATTTTGATGATTTTTGCCACATTTTTTGCGGATTTGTCTAAAAATCGACTAGCTTCGATGGCGAAACATTGTATGTATAGGTCCACGTTGTTGTATAGTCCCATATAACGGTACCTAACAACATTGGATGGTGTTTGCACATTTTTTAACGGATTTATCCAGAAATTGGCATTTGTAGTTCGTAATGGGTTGTAGCATATGTGGCGAAACAATGCATGCGTAGGTTCAGGTTTTAGTATAGTCCCCATATAACGACGAACGATATTCGATATTTTGATAAAAATTGGTATTTGTAGTTCTTAATGGGTTCTAGCCCGGTGGCAGAACATTCAATATTTCGTTCCACGCTTGACTATAGCGCACATATAACGATACCCACCGATATTCGGTATTTTGATAATCCTAGTCACATTTACCCACATAATTGTTTCAAATTTGGTATTTTAGAATATTTGATGGATGATAATCCTTGAAATATAAAATTGTCTATGGTTCCTGTTTTGGTATGGCTCCATATAAGTTTAAGTGCATTATGCAAACGGTCTTACTGGTATATGAAGTTTAACGTGAAACACGCTTGAATTCAGATACTTTTATATAAAAATGTTCCCTAAGGTGGACAGTATTAAAAGTTCGGCCCAGCAGAACTTAATGTTTTTATACCGCCCACCATACTATGGAGGGTATATTAACTTTGTCATTCCGTTTGTAACTCCTCGAAATAATCATGTCAGACCCAACAAAGTATATATACTCTTGATCAGCGTAAAATTCTAAGGCGATTTAGCGATGTCCGTCTGTCTGTCTGTCTGTCCATCTGTCTGTTGTAATCACGCCATCTTTCGAACGAATTGAGATAGAAGGCTAAAATTTTGCACACATGTTTATTTTTCCAGTAGGCAGGTTAAGTTCGTAAATGGGTCATGTAGGTCGACGTTTTCATATAGCCCCCATATAACGGTACCTCCCGTTATTCGATATTTTGATGATTTTAGCGACACTATTCAACGAAACTGTTTCAAATTTGGTATTTGAAGTTCGAAACGGATACTACAGTCTAAGACAGAAAATTGTCTGTGCAGGTCCAGGTCTTCGTATAACCCCCATATAACGGTAGGGTATTTTTATACCCTACACCACAAGGTGGTCAGGGTATTATGTCTTTGTGCATTTGTATGTTACAGGCAAAAGGAAACGAGATAGACCCATAGTTCCTTTTGATGATCTGCATAGAATCACATTCTGAGTCGATTTATGCATGTCCGTCCGTATGTCCATGTATTTTTGTAAACAAAGTACAGTTCGCATTTATTGCCCTATCCAGATGAAATTTTGCACAAATCATTTGTTCCGCCCAAGGACGAACCCTATTGAAATTGCAGATAATCGGTCAAAATTTAGATATAGCTCCCATATATATTTCTGTCCGATTTGACTTTTATTGTGCACCAAACGTGTAATATCAGCCCGAATAGTATGGAATCTTGCACGTACGATCAGATTGGACCTAAAATAAGTATGTCAAATTTGATCGAAATCGGTTCAGATATTTTTAAATTCCCATATATATTATTCATCCGATTTGTTATTTTTGTCCTCCGCAGCCGTAATATGTACTATGTAACAACAATATTTGGGGAAATATATCAAATACAGCTCAGAAATACATTTGCTAAATTTTATCGAGATCGGTTCAGATTTGGATATAGCTCCCATACATAACTTCGTCCGATATACCTTGGATTGTGCACCAAACGTCTAATATTTGCCCAAATTGGATGAAATTTGGCACTTACGACCGAATTGAGTCTAGAAGCTAGTATGTCAAATTTAGTTAAGATCGGTTCAGATATAGCTATAGCTCCCATATATATTGTTCATCCGATTTGTTATATTTGTTACCCACAGCCGTAATATGCACTCCGTAACAACGATATTCAGGGAAATATATCAAATACAGCTCAGAAATATCTTTGCCAAATTTTTATCGAGATCGGTTCCGATTTGAATATAGCTCCCATATATATTTTTTTCCGATTTCAAATTAATTGTGTACCAAATGGGCAATACAAGTCCGAATTTAAAAGATACAAATTCTTCGGCATATTTAGTCCTTTGAACTTTAAATTATAATTATAATCATAGGGTGTATGATTGAATTCTCCCATAAAAATTTTTATGCGCAGCTCTACTAAATTAGCAAAGTGGTGTAGGGTATCATAAAAGTCGACCCCGTCCGACTTTTAAACCTTAAGACTGGTGTAATATAATCCTTCTTTACTGGTTTTTGTTTACAAAATGCTGGACAACGAACGTTTTCACATCGGAGAAAACCGAATTCGGCAGTTCATCACTTTCGGAGAAGCGATGCAACTCTTTAGCTCTTTTGAGTCTATTTTTTCCTGTTGCGGTGTAAGTTCTTGCACTTTTTGGAATTTCAATGGCTTTACCCCGAGCTCATTTTTCAATATTTGTTGAATTGAATATTGCAATATGTTCAGCTAACAAGCCAACAATGTCAGTGGCTTTACCCCGACCTTACTTTTTCAATATTTGTTGAATGAATATTGCAATATGTTCAGATCACGAGCCATTTTTCGGCCACTGCGATGCGGATTTCGATTAAGATAAAGAAGCGACTTTACTTTTCGAACCATTTCTGCTGATGTTGCTGTTTTTTTTCCGTCAACTTCCTTGACGTCGGGCTACGCTACCAGTATCACGGTAAAGAGCGATGGTACGAGACACAAACGTTTTATTTACATTTAAATGCTGGAGTGCTCTAACGATAGCTACTTGGGGTTTTCAGCCAAATATAAAGAAATCACACTATCGCGCATGAATTCCATTACGAATAACTGTTTTCCTGGAAAATTCTCATCAAAATCCTTTTGTACGCTTGTAAACAATAAAATGAGCTGTCACTGGAATAATTTTAAAAGCTTTCGGACGAGTGGCTTAGAAATGACAGCAGTCTGAAGTTAGTTAGTTTCAGTTTTTTCATCTCACCTTGACGTTTTATTAACACAAAAAGCTGAAGCTGAACACATGAAGCTTAAATATATCGGACAACACCTTCTGGTACCTCCCCCAACAATAAGTCAAAATTTTTGGAATATTTATAACTCTCATAAAATGCGAAACAAGCAAGTTCCACACAGCCCAATTTTTCAACTAACGCCAACCGTTTTGGTAACAATTTTCAATGCTCTCATAAACAATATTTCATAACTTGCGAATCACATTTATTATATTGGACATATTTTTCACAATATTTTTTACAACTCACACAGAATTTGGTATTTGATTTTCGCAATAGATACCATCCACTGCAGCTAACAACTGCTACAAAGGTCCTCGTAAACCTGCTACAAGCCCCCATATAAACGTACCTCCCGATATTCGGTAATCGATGACGTTGGCCATATTTCCAAACATAATGTTTTTTAAATTGGCATATAAAGTGTGTAATGCATCCTACCTCATGTGCCACGGTCCACGTTTTCCTGTATCCCACATATTGCGGCCCTTTCCGATATTCGGTATTTTGACTATTATCTTATTTTTTGAACGTAATTGTTTTAAATTTGGTTGTTGAAACTCGCAATAGATGACAACCCCTGTAGCAGAAAATTGTCCATGTTGGTTCACGTTTGCAATATGGCTCCCATATAACCGCACGTTCCATGAATTATTGAATATTTTAAAATGGCCATAACTCCTTAAATATTGAGTTTTCGGCGTTTTTAGCTATTATTTGTTATCACTTTTTTAGGCATGAACTATTGAATGTCTTAAAATGGCCATAACTCATTAAATATTGTGTTTTCGGCGTTTTTAGCTATTATTTGTGATCACTTTTCTAGGTTTGAATTATTGAATATTTTAACACAAGATGTTCTGAGTCGATTAAACTTGTCCGTCCGTCTGTCCATGTTTTCTGTTAGCCTATAAAAAATGGTGACATTCGCAAAGTTTTGGATATAGAAGACTCCCTCCGATTTCTCGTTTTTTAAGCACCGAACATCTGCTTAATCAAAATGGATTTAGAACATAAGGATTAGATGTGAGATTAATTTCATTGTAGAGGTTATAAATCCCTTCTCCTTTAGGAACATGTGAATATCCGCCATCGTTTTCTTGAAATACACAATTCAACAAAGAATACAACCGCACCACCTGAACAACCAACTGCGACCATTACCCAAACCCAAAAAAGATCGTCCACGGTGAGGTACATTCGTTCAACAGTCGGATTAGGTTCCCACAATGAAATTTCCTTCAGTTTAAGTAAATCGGAAACTACACTGCGTCGCCAGGCTTCACGCAGACCATATGACCGAACTTGATGTATCAAATAATTTAGTGGTTCCTTGAAGGGGGAATTAAATTGCAACTTGAAACCCCACATTGCCAATGAAAATAAAACTAAGTCGTCGGGAACGTGAAAAATCTTTTTTGAAAAGTACTTTTGGATTTCATCAAAAATGCTCCAAGAATCCGTGCGCACAAAGTAGCAGTATGTGTTGTCGAGACTGGCACGCACCTCAATGAAATTCGACGTATTTGTGTAGATGGCATTGATGTTCCGTTCACTGTAGAAGTAACCCAATTTTCGGGCATCAGCAATATCGACTAGTAGCTTGATTTGGGATCGTTTCAATTCGGCAAATGTGCGAACCTGTGGATGATAGGGTGGACTGGTGAAAAGGCTGTTCATTCTTCCGGAAAACTGAGCGTACAAATTAAGGCCGGTGAAACCAATTAAAAAGAAAATTATGCGATGGCTCCACCATTCTGAAGTTCGGATCAAAAAGGCCTGATCCATTAGCCCCGGAAACACTTTCTCACTCATCAATATATCCATTAAGCGCCAAACGCCATCAGCATAATAGTCAATGACAACATGGGCCAAGGAGAGCAACAATGAAAAACCCATTAGACAGGCAAAGAAGAGGGGATCCATTAAAACGCCGAATATTTCATGCAGGGTATATTGTGGCGAAAGCGGTACCATGATCATGATCTGGTCTATTTCATATGGATCTGTCATGTTAAACCATCTGTCGTCATATGAACCGTCCACGGCCATGGGGATGTCCAGGAGGTTTTCATCAACCATTTCTAGGATAACACTGAAATGAGTCAACTTTTTGCCCACCTCCAGAGGATGATACATTTTTAGAGTAGCATTGAAGTATTCCGCAAACAGCAACACCATTCTGACCACCAGACCATTTAATTTGATATTTTTATTCTGATCTTCGTATATGAGGGCACGAGGTGAAATCAAATCCACATCGGTCAAAAGGGTCATATTTTGTAAATTCCACCAATGCTGGGGATAATAGGCCCCATTATTATCCTTTACACTACCCGAAGTCCAATGATATTTTGGATAAGGTTTAATGAAATGATACACGTCCCTCAACTCAACGAAATGTAAAATGACGTTTGTCATTTTGTGGTATTGGCTTTGTTGCAGTACCAAATCCTTGAAACCTTCAGTGTCTGTGACATTTTCCACTAGCCACAAGATTCTGACTTGACGCATATAATTTAGTGTAACTGCAGTTGCTTCCATTATTTCCATATTCAGGTAACCCGATACCATAATAATGGTTAAAATATTTGAATTTCCAATTTTATGTTTATATTCTAAGCGTGAATCCTTGGTAAGAATTATTTTAATTTGAGGTATCCGCAGCAGTAGATTTAGTCCCAAATCTTCGATACGATTGTGTTGTATTACTAATAACCCCTCATAGGGTTGCTCCTGCCAAATATTCCATAAAAGTTCTTCATGAGTCACCACTTCATTGTCATTGTGGAAGGGAAAATATGCCGTCAAGTTGTTGGCTAAAGCAGAGCTAAGCATGGTTAGGAATATTAACAATATTGCTTTTGAGCTTTCCATTGCTAATATTTAACTGATTTGATATGTATCGTTAAACATTGGAAATAGGTGTATACGAATGGCCACACAAGTCGCATAATTGTTTTTAATAAGAGCGGAGGGTATAATAAAATTGCGTAAAAAATGGTCTGTATTAAGTGTATCGTTCTACTTGTTACATTTCAAATTAATGGCTAGCTTTTCCTTTATCATGCCATTCAAAATGTACAACGTTCGGAATGAAAAGTGAGTTATGTGTGCTGCTCATATGGCGCAGCACCTCGAAATATTTGGCGGAAACCCAACTTAATGTTTACATTATTAGAGATGACATTCAACATTTTTTACCGGCTATATACCTAGGCTAAAAGATTGGCATGTGCTAAGTTTGATCAAAATCGGAAACTTATTTTACATTTTATGATATGCACAATTATTCAACTTTTTGCCGCAATATTCAAATATGTGGTTGGAAGAAAAATTGAGAAAACCAAAATTTCGGGAAAAATTTTTGATTTCTTTCACATCACAAAAAAAAAGAAGACAAATACAAAGACTGTAAGTTCGGCCGGGCAGAACTTTGAATACCCTCCACCATTCGGGATCAATTTGGCAATTTTCAAAAAATAAAATCCGTTAAAAATCCGAAACTTAAAAAAAAATCGGTGAATAATGTCGCTAATATCATCACAATACCGAATATCGGGAGGTACCGTTATATAAGGGCTATACGAAGACATGGACCTGCACAGACAATTTTCTGTCATAGGCTGTAGTATCCATTACAAACTCAGGTGAATAATGTCTCAAAATACCGAATATCGGGAGGTACCGTTATATGGGGGCTATACGAAGACGTGGACCTGCACTGACACTTTTCTGTCATAGGCTGTAATATCCATTACGAACTTTAAATACCAGATTGGAAACAATTCCGGTGAATAAAGTCGCTAAAATCATCAAAATATCGAATATCGGGAGGTTCCATTATATAGGGGCTATACGAAGGCGTGGACCTGCACAGAAAATTTTCTGTCATAGGCTGTAGTATCTATTTTGAACTTCAAATACCAAATTTGAAAATTTTCTGGTGAAAAATGCCGCTAAAATCATAAACAATACCGAAAATAGAGATGTACCATTATATGGGGGCTATACCAAAACGTGGACCTACATGGACCATTTCCAATACCAAAAGTCCTGCAGACATAATATAAATTTGAGAAACATTTTATCAACCTACTTCATTTCGTTCGGAGTGATTTCCACAGACGGACAGACATCGCTAAACCTAAAAACGGAATAAAAAACTCAATATACCCTCCAAACTATGGAAATTTTTTATTGGATGAATGTGTAGTGTATTTTAATCTACTTTTTATACCCTACACCACAAGGTGGTCAGGGTATTATGTCTTTGTGCATTTGTTTGTAACAGGCAAAAGGAAACGAGATAGACTCATAGACTATGAGTCATAGTTCCTTTTGATGATCTGCATAGAATCACATTCTGATTTATGCATGTCCGTCCATCCGTCTGTCCGTCCGTCTGTCCATGTATTTTTGTAAACAAAGTACAGTTCGCATTTATTGCCCTATCCAGATGAAATTTTGCACAATTCATTTGTTTGGCCCAAGGACGAACCCTATTGAAATTGGAGATAATCGGTCAAAATTTCGATATAGATCTTCATCCGATTTGCCTTTTATTGTGCACCAAACGTATAATAACAGTCCGAATAGTATGGAATTTTGCACGTACGATCAGATTGGACCTGAAAATAAGTATGCCAAATTTTATCGAAATCGGTTCAGATATAGCTATAGCTCCCTTATATATAGTTCAACCAATTTGTTATTTTTGTCCTCCGCAGCCGTAATATGCACGTTGTAACAACAATATTTGGGGAAATATATCAAATACAGCTCAGAAATACCTTTGCTAAATTTTATCGAGATAGGTTCAGATTTGGATATAGCTCCCATATATATCTTCGTCCGATTTACTTTTGATTATGCACCAAACGTCTAATATTTTCACAAATGGGATGAAATTTGGCACTTACGACCAAGTTGAGTCTAGAAGCTGGTATGCAAAATTTGGTGAAGATCGGTTCAGATATAGCTATAGCTCCCATATATATTGTTCATCCGATTTGTTGTATTTGTTACCGACAGCCGTAATATGCATTCCGTAACAACGATATTCAAGGAAATATATCAAATACAGCTCAGAAATATCTTTGCCAAATTTTATCGAGATCGGTTCAGATTTGGATTTAGCTCCCATATATATTTTCATCCGATTTCCGATTTTTAAAAGATACAAATGCTTCGGCATGTTTAGTCCTTCGAACTTTAAATTATAATTATAATCATAGCGTGTATGATTGAATTCTTTCACAAAAACTTTTAATTGTTATGCGGAGCTCTACTAAATTAGCAAAGTGGTGTAGGGCATCATAAAGTCGGCCCCGCCCGACTTTAAGACTTTCCTTACTGGTTGTTTTTTTGTTTGTGTGTCCTTTGGATTAGAAATTTCAGCATTGGGCCGTATTTGGGAAACAATATACATGTGGCCAAGCGTAATAAAGTGTTCTTTAATATTTTTAAAATATCATTGTTTTAGACTCTGAGGGGCTTAAATCGGATGAAACTTATATGTGGGAGCTACATCTATATTCTTGTGGATTCGAAACAAATTTGGCAGATATTGTTCTCATCATAACCAGCTCCAGCTCCTAAATCCGAACGTTGGAATGTCTACCTTGTCCCTGCGATTCTTATACCCTCCACCATAGTATGGAGGGTATATTAAGTTTGTCATTCCGTTTGTAATACCTCGTTTTGTAATACCCCACAAAGTATATATATTCTTGATCAGCGTAAAATTCTATGTCGATTTAGCGATGTCCGTACGTCTGTCTGTCTGTGGAAATCACTCTAGCTTCCAAACGAAAGCTATTATGGTTTTTGTGCAATTCAGCATTTTCCATGCTGTTTTCCTACAGCCAACCCCACTTTGGTTAAAAAATCCGAAAAATTCGATTATCTGAAATAATTTTAGATTATAAGTACTCCTCGAGACCTTTCATTTGAGCCGCGCCCCAATGACGCAGCTATTATGTTTTTGTGCAATTCAGCATTTTCCCTGCCGCCAACCCCACTTTGGTTAGAAAATCGGAAAAATTCGATTATCCGAAATCATTTGGGAATATAACGCATGTATACTAAGAAAAATACTACTCGAGACCTTTCATTTGAGCCCCGCACCAATGACGCAGCAATCTTAGTTTTTGTGCAATTCAGAATTTTCCATACAGTTTCCCTACCGCCAACCCCACTTTGGTTAGAAAATCGAAGTATTCGATTATCTGAAATAATTTGGGAATATAAGGCATATATACTTAGAAAGTACTCCTCGAGACCTTTCATTTGAGCCGCGCTCCAATGACGCAGCTATTATGTTTTTGTGCAATTCAGAATTTTTCATGCAGTTTCCTTACCGCCAACCCCACTTTGGTTAGAAAATCGGAAAAATTCGATTATCTGAAATCACTTGGGATTGTAAGGCATATATACATAGAAAGTAATCATCGAGATTTTTCATTTGAGTCCCGCATGAATTTTCCATGCAGTTTCCCGACCCCACGCTTGCTATACCGTTAAATTAATTTAGAAGAATTGGTTTTATCTTAATATTTCTTGAAAATACGTTGAATTATCAAAAAAAAGTAGTTCCTTGTGAGTACTTTACCCCCTGAGAGAGAATTGTATATATAGGTCCACGATATCGTATATCCCCCATACAACGGTACCCCGATATTCGGTATTTTGATGATTTTACCCACATTTTTCAACGGAATTGTCTGAAAATCCACACAAGGAGTTCTTTGTGGGTACTTTATACCTCGGAAGAGAATTATCTATATAGGTCCACGATATCATATAGCTCCCATATAACGGTACCCCCGATATTCGGTATTTTGATGATTTTAGCCACATTTTTCAACGGAATGGTCCGAAATTGTACACAAGGGGTTCTTTGTGAGCACTTCACCCCCTGAAAAGGAATTGTCTATATAGGTCCATAATTTTGTATATCACCCATATATCGGTACCTTCCTATATTAGATATTTTAAATATTTTAAAAGAATTTTTAATGGATTTTATTTTTTTGAAAATTTTCTAATTCGTTCTAAATGGTGGAGGGTATTTAAAGTTTTTCACGGGCATTATTGGAAAGTACTTCCTCCTCGTATATTTGAGCCCTATTAAACCATATCTGCGAAAAGGTGATCTTTGCGAAAATACCTTGACTCGCCAATATAAATCTCGAATAATTTCACATCTACTTATATTTCTACCAATAAAAGATCTAGCGTTAAAATTGGGTATCCGGTATTCTTCTCCGGTATCAACAGAATTGTATCGACATAGGTCGAATAAATATTCCGCATTTAAATATTATCCCCAAACATGTAGGTTTTTCTTTACATGTTCGTTGCAGGATTCAAAAGCCTGCAATGTTAGGGCTATCAATAGCTATGATCTCTTGATCCAAAAAAAAAAAATAAAATAAATAAAACACAGCCCGGGTTTTTGGTTTTTACATAAAATGTTGAATGTATTTTTTTTATTATATATAAAAAATATCATACATATTTCTACATCGATGAAGAGTGAACAGAAAATTATTTAAAATGAATACATAATCTCATAGCAACAAATACACATCAAAACAAAAATATACGCACAATGTTATAAAGCATTTATACTATTTAAATGAATTTCTTAATAAAATGATTAAAATTGGATGGTTCTTAATATATTGTGAAATGCAAGGTGACGACACAGTGCAAAAAAAAAAAAAAACTGTAGGCAATGATAGACGACAAACATTTGATACAAATATTCGATTAATACATTTTGTAATATTTCAGATTATAGGAAATTGTGGCGTAGTGGGCGGGGCAGGTGTGGATAGTATTGGAACACAATTTGGAGGGTATTTCTTTTTGTTGATTTCAAATTATTTCTACAAGGAGACAACCTAGGCTAGTGTTTGTTACCGAGGCTCCTCTGCATTAGAAGAACATTTTTGGTTGTAGAATAAAATATGTCCTTTTTTGTGATATTTTTTTCTGCTAATTGTTTACAGTCTGCCAAGAAAGAATTTAAACAAATTTTATTTTGTTAGATTGAAGAGCGAATTAATAAATATAATCTTTACAAAAAATAAATTTCTTCCAATTCGAAATTTGTGTTTATTTGTTTGAACACCTTTTTGAGAGACTGTAGTTTATAAATTTCCAAAAAGGGGGAAAATGAGGTCTACTTAAAACTAATTTAATTTAGAAAAATATGTTAAAATTCTATAAATTATTTTTTTCGAATGATGTAGATTGGGAGGTATGTATCCCCTCGCATCTGTAGTCTTAAGTCTAGGCAATGATTTTTGTCATTTATGGCATAATTTGCAGTTATCAATTCTTGCGTCATCTTCGGAGTATTAAGGTGGTGAGTGGCTGATGAATTCTCTCTTTTAAAATGGAAATTCCACGGTACCCCTGTGGATGGAGCTGGAAATCGGATGGATACTACACAGTAGTAAATTGATGAAAATTACTCATTGATGTATTGAAGGGTGGGAGTAGCTCACGTTCAACATGGGTGTTGTGAGTTTTCAGTATTTTCTACTAACCACGCCATGTCAATAGACTCCAACCATGTTTGTTGCTAGCTTGGACTTGTAGCTGTTGTTGCTGCTGCTGTTGTTGTTGTTGTTGCTGCTCACCTACGGAAGTACGTAGTATGGTGTGTTTGAAAACGGACCTCTTAAATTCCTCCGGTGATGGTTTATACGATTCAAGTTTATTCCGGTATTGATGTTGTTGTTGCTGCTGCTGCTGTGCTGTCTCCGTGGTAAATGCCTGCGAGCCGCCGTAGTTCTTGGTGCCAAACGAGCTCCCACCTTTTTGCGACGCTGTTGACGTGCTTTTCGTAGATGTCGCCTGTTGATGTTTGAAGGTATTAGAATAGGTTGTAGTATGTTTGAAACTATTATTATTATTATTATTGTTGCTGTTGCTATTCTTGTTGTTATTATTGCTAAATTTAGTAGTGGCAGAATATTGCGTAGTTTGTTTGGTGTTATAAGCGCTGAATGAATTGAAATTGTTGTTGTTGCTGTTAGTGTTTTTATATTCATACGTTTCAATGGCATTATCGCTGACGGTACTGGGATCGGGAGCTGCACATAGTCCATTGTATCGTTTCGATGGTTTCATACCGTACAAACTGCACGAGGGTTTGCCGGCCTCATAGGGATTGTAGCCGACAACATTGCCACTAAAAAAGAGGGAGAAGAGAAAGGAAAGACACTTATTAGCACTGGTTGTGGAAATGATTGGGAAGATATATAGGTAGATTTCCATATCTTAGAGGGATGGGTTTAGTGTTGAATTGCATTTCTAAGTGACGTTTGAACAATTTGTATTACCGTCCTCTCAGTATAGGGGTATGAATAGATGACCCCATAACGTATATTCCTGATAGGGCTAATCTGTCTGTTCTATCCGATCGACCTAGATGGCAAAAATTTTGGTCATAAGTATGTTATATCAAGAATTTTTATGGAATTGAAAATGAGCTGTATTGTTCCACGATTTTTGGTATTTAATGATTGGCGACACATTTTCTATCAGATTTATTTATAATTTGGGTTTTGGCCTTCCTAATAGACAGAAAATGTCAATATAAATCCATTTTTTCCTATTGTCCCCATTGACATTTGGTTTATGGGTTTCTATTGGATTCTACCTCCTGTAGCAGAAAATTGTTTATAAAGATCCACGTTTTTCTATAGTCCCCATATAACATCTCCCGATATTCTGTATTTTGGTGATTGCAGCTACATTTTCTTTAAAATGTCTGCATTAGAAAATTGTCTAAGTAGCTTACGGTCAAAATTAAAATCCCCACCATCATAGTATAGAGGATATATTAAGTTTGTCATTCCGTTTGTAACACCTCGAAATATACATTTAAGACCCCACAAAGTATATATATTCTTGACCAGCATAAAATTCTATATCGATTTAACTATGTCCGTTTGTCGGTCTATCTGTCCGTCTATGAAAATCACATGTAAGTTAGGCCCCAATATAACTCTAACTCCCTATATTCAGTATTTTCATGAAATAGCAGCATTTTTCAAAAGATTTTTTTTGTTTTGAAAATTTACAAATTCTTTCGTATGGTGGAGGTTATTAAAAGTTTGGCCAAGAACTTGCTGTTTTCCTTTGTTTTTTACTTGTTTTATTATAGAATACTTTTTGAAGCAACTTGTATTTTTAGAAGACCCTTGAAGGAGTATTCGAAGCAGATAAGTCATATTAAAGGGTCTCTAGACTATAGAAGACCGTATAAATATATATACATTCCATATTATTTATTTAAGAACTTCCATATGGTATTTTTTCTGTAGAATATTTTTATCAGGATACTCTTCAATCTATACCAGGCGAAAATAGATCGTTTATAATTTCAACATTTTTGTTAAGGGCCTTCTGCTTATAGAAGATCTTTCAAAGAGTCGTTTGTTTAAAAAATACCTTTCGAAGGGTGCCTTATCTAATGGAGTTCTATGTGACCACAGAAGACCTTTCAACGGGTCCACTTCTTATATTTATAGAAAAGCTTTCAAATGACCTTCTATCTTTCAAATTGATTTCTGTCTACTCTAAAGAGTCTTCTTAGCCTAAAGTTCAACATATAAGTGGCAATACATTTTCTATCTTTAGAAATTATTCCCCTATCACTTACCCTGGTCCATAATTGCACACGTATAGCTTGTTGTATTTCGATTTGTCTTTATATTCCGCAAAACCGCAACCAACTAAACTTGTTTCGCCCCAAACCAACTGAAACAACAGACAAAAATATGAAATTAAAAAAACATAATTAGCTTGCAAATTGAGTAATAGAAAACCACAAAATATACCTGAGAATAATGGCCAGTTTTGGGTGACCAAGCATCGCCAAAGGAGTATTTCTGTACCTCGTTAAACCAGTTTTGAATGCGTGATGGAAAATCACCATCATCGGGATCCAGGGGGGCCGTACTCCAAATAATGGCCAGATTTTGGCCCATTGTAAAACGATCTGAAATAACGGATTTAGAATTTAAAAATATTGAATTTTACAATGTTTTATTTCACACCACACTTACTTATTGTCCTAAAGGGATCGTGACGGAATTGACAATTTTCAGCCCATTTCTGGGCCCTGTCGGCTAGCTCATCATCCCAGACGATTTCACGCATATTCTCCGCCGCCGGTTGGCCGGGATAGCGGCCAGTGGCCACAGTTTGCCGTAATCTATTGTGTTCTCTCAAAATAATTTCTTTCTCTTCTTCGGTAATGCCCGCAGCTGAAAAAAAAACGAAAATATATAGAGAAAAAATATATAAAAATAGGTCCATTTAATTTGAAATTCATAAAAAGAAGAAACTAGGCTAAAGGTTGTGCGACTGAACGAAGCAAAAAATATCATTGGTTTCTATTCGAACAAAAATGTCTTGTTGAGCACAAAGATTGAGTCATTTCTATTTCTGGTTTCGTCTTGCCAAACAGCGACCAGTTTTCTTCCTAATCTTGTCGTCTGTCGCATTAATTTGAATATAATCATTATGTGTGATTTGAAAACAAAAAAAAAAAGTTCCATATTTTGCCATATTAAAAAAATACCCTCTTCTGCAGGCTTTTGAAACCCCACAAAAAACAGCCGACAAAATCAGAAGTTTCACGGAATTTTGTTTAGGCGCCTTTTTTTTGGCTTTTTAAAGAAATTAAGTTGATTTAATTCAAATTTATTCAAGAAACAAATTTGTAAACTTGAATATTATAAATATACATTTATCGGCTATAATAGTCTGTATTCAGAAACAAAACGTTGTCTTTATAATATATACAATTTTACATGTCAGTTGGTGCCATGACTCTCTGTTTTGTGTAATATTTATAAATAAAGAAACGTAAGCCTTTGAACCAAAGAAAATTTGAAAAAATTTGCCTCAAAAATTGTCTTTAAAGTACTTCTGTGAAGCCAACAAAATGTTATTTTAAAGTCCAAACTTTAGCTCTGATACACCTTGAAAAAACTGAAAGTGCTATTTTCGCAGAATTAAGGGCGAATATCAAAAGTATTATTGGGGGTATCTTTTAAGTATCAAAAATTACTGCTAAAAGCTGCGATTTTCGTACTAAAATATTTAAAAAAATAATTTAGAATATTCACGCTTATAGGCCTAAAATTAAAACTCTTAAAATAACTTATACATTTTTTATAATACCCTTGGAAATGGTGTAGCACCTCCTATCAACATCGGCGGTGGCATTTAAAACTTCAACAATGATTTTAATCAACATTGTTTCCCTGCACTCTGAGCTGGTTAAAGAAGCAGTAAGAAATCGCCTAGTAGAAGACCACCTAGCACGGTAAAATTGCAACAACAACAAGAAGAACAGCAAAAATCTGTTTGACAAATTGATCATAAAATATACGATTAATTTCCTCAAAAAAAAAAAAAAAAAAAAAAAAAAAAAAACTACAAAGTAGTTCAGCATCATGGTGTACTTAAAGGCTAATTTACATATAACAGTTTCGAACCTGAGGGTTGGTAATACCCATTTGAAGGGCCTTCCAGCTACAAATGGGATGGGGATATCGGTATGGGATGGTGGAAGGGTTTATAAAGGTTCTTCTCCAATAACTAATATTTAATATTAGTTATTGAATTTTTTTTTTTTTATTTTTTCATATTCCAAATCATGGATGTTTCTAAGAATACTTTTTAAATAATATAATTTAACAATAATTTTAAAAGGACAATCAGAGAATCATTCATATTTTTTTAACAATAAATTGTTGGATTTTTATTTTTTAAGATTATTTTCCTAAGGACTCTGACTCAATGAGTTCAGTCAATTCAGTTTTCAAAAAACAAAAAATCCTCAAACGTGAATATTCAAAGTATATTTTTCCAAGAGGTAATCAGAGCCTCAACTACGTGAGACTAAAACTGCAATCGATTTCAGACTGCTGTCATTTCTAAGAATTTTCCAGAAAAAAGTTATTCGTGATGGAATTCAAGCGTGATAGTGTGATTTCTTTATATTTGGCTGGAAAACCACAAGTGGCCATCGTCAGAGCACTCCAGCATTTACATATGAATAAATGAAAAGAAAGTGGACGGAAGAGAACAGCAACATCAGCAGAAATGGTTCGAAAAGTAAAGAAACGACTTGATCGCAATAGCAAGAAAATAGACTCAAAAGAGCTAAAGAGTTGCTTCGCTTGGTCGAACTGCCGAATGGTGAACTGCCGAATTTAGTTTTCTCCGATGAGAAAACATTCGTTGTTCAGCAGTTTGTAAACAAACAAAATTATCGTATTTACTTGCCAAAGAGGTCAGCGGAAAATGTTCACCTTCGGTTGGCCACCAAAACTCAAGCTCCGGCCATGGTGATGGTGTGGGCCACCATAACAGCCGATGGTAGCTCTCCGTTCGTATTAATCCACCGTGACATCAGAATAAATGCCGAATATTATCGCAACAATATTCTGGAGGTTGTATAAAACCTTGGGCACGCAAACATTTTGGCCGCAGACCTTGGACATCTCAAGAGGACTTAGCAACATCGCACTCAGCACGCGCCACCCAAGAATGGATACAAAATGAGGTTCCTCGCTTCATTTACAGCGAACAATGGCCACCAAAATCTTCGGATACCAATCCGTTGGACAATTGTGTCTGGAGTATTTTGGAAAGCAAGGTTGGCACTAAAAAATACCGAACTGTCGATCATCTCAAGCAGGCGCTTCGCCGGGAATGGGCCAAAATACAGCAGAGCAACATTCGGGCAGCATGTGACGGTTTCATTGGCCGTTTGAAGGCCATAATTCGTGCCAAAGGTGACCAATTCGAACAAATCTAAATTTATTCTAAAATTTGATGGTATTTTCGAAATTTTTTGACTTAGAAATTCCTGTGGACTTGTAGTAATTGTAGAAATAATAAAAAGTAGATTTAGATCATTTAACCCGAAATGAACTAATTCCCTTTGTGTAGATCTATTTTATATGCATATCTATATTACCTCAATTTGCCCTTGAAAATGGAGGGCCCCTGAAACTTTTATCCACCCAAAATACATCTACATTTAAATACCGCCCTGACAATTGCATCGTTCATTAAACTGTACATCTTTCGCTACGTGTAACTACATCGATCGGCCATTAATTAAAGGAACAGGCTTTTAGTGCAAAATAAGCGGTGCTTTACAATCGCTAACGAGCAACATTAATTTAATAGCTTTTAAGAAATCAAAAAGACAGATACAACGATAAACACAACAAACAAACATACAGCAACAGCAACAACGACAACAACAAGAACAATGCGCTATCTGATCTGATCACAATTCATCATTAGGACGACAGTCAAACATAAACACCAATTGATCAACTTTTTTTTTTTGGACTTTTTGCTGAGTGAGGTTTTGAGACTCCATTAAAACCTGCCGGGGAAGTGCAATGACGACAGCAGCAACAACAAAAAATACGCCAACAAGTCTACAAGAAAAGGAAATCGTTTAAACGGTGAATGTCTACTGCATTTAGTTAAACAAACAGAAGACTTAAGAGACAAGCGTCTTTTCCGTTTTTTTGTTTCCTTGCGTTTGTTTCATAGTAAATTAATCTTATTTTTTATTTTTTTTTTGTTGCTTTGATTGTGCAATTGTATGCAGCATGAATGGACGAACGGAACGGATGGATGCGTTAAATATGTTTTGTTTGATTGTTGAGAAATTTTAACAAGTGTTTTTTGTTTTGTTTCATGAAACAAACGAACGCACTGGAAACATCAAAAAATACACCAGTCGCCGACAGACTAGTCTTGTTGTCGCTCAGGTTTTTAGCGGTATTTGTATTTCATATGAAGTGTAGTATTTACAACAAGTTTGTTTCCTTACCCCCTTGTCAAAATTTGGATAAGGGGTAAGAATCAAAAACCTTGAATTTTTCATTAGCACAGTCGGAAATACTAGAAAAAAATCATACGGTAGTTTTATGCTTAAAATACGTTGTCGCCACCTTCTGTCTCTTTTTATCTTAAAAATATGGTTTTTGAATTATTAATCAATATTTGGCGTCTTCTTTCTTCTCATTAGAAAAATAATAAATGAAATCTATTCATCCAGCAAACTATGCTGAATTATCAGAAAATAGAGAAAGGCTTTCTGTAGCAGCTTCAGAGCTAAAAATCTTTAATTTTTAAACATTTCGTTATAAATTATATTTAAAGAGGCTAAATATTATTTAACTGAATATAAGAGTTGTAGATAACTATTTTTTAAAAATACTCTTAAATAATTTAGATCAAAATTGTAATGTTTGAGATTATTACTAAAGGACTTTTTGATAAGTTAAGTTCTGCCGGGCCACCATTTGGAACAATTTTGGATATTTCAAAAAAAAAAAAAAAAAAAAATAAAAATAAAATAAAAAAATGAAATCCGTTAAAAATTCTGTTAAAATCTAAACAAGTTAAAAAGTTTGAATACCCTCCACCATTTGGAACGAATTTGGAAATTTTCAGAAAATAAAATCATTAAAACATTCTGTTAAAATTTTAAAAATACCAAATATAGCCGTTATATTGAGGTGTATACGATGTGGGCCTACATAGGCATTGTTTGTCATAAGCCATCACCATATTCAAATTCGAAACTTGAAATAAACGTTGAATAATGTTGCTAAAATCATCAAAATATCGTATATGGAGAAGTACCGTTATATCGGAGCTGTGCGAAGACCTGGACCTGCATAGACAATTTTCTGTCACAGGCTGTAGCATCCATTACGAACTTCAAATACCACACCTCAAACAATTTCGGTGGGTATTGTACCTAAAATCGTCAAAATACCGAATATAGGGAGGTACTGATATATGGGGCCTATACGAAGACCTGAACCAGCACAGACAATTTTCTGTCTTAGGGTGTAGTATCCATTTCGAACTTTAAACACCAAATTTGAAACAATTCCGGTGAATAATGTCGCTAAAATCATTAAAATACCGAATATCGGAAGGTACTGTTATATGGGGGCTATACGAAAACGTGGACCTACATGGCCCATTTACGAACTTAACCTGCCTACTGGAAAACTAAACATTTAGCCATCTATCTCAATTCATTCGCAAGCGTGATTACAACAGACAGACGGACAGACAGACGGACAGACGGACAGACGGACAGACAGACGGACAGACAGACAGACAGACAGACAGACGGACAGACAGACAGACGGACATGGCTAAATCGTCTTAGAATTTTACGCTGATCAAGAATATATATACTTTGTTGTGTCTGACATGAGTATTTCGAGGAGTTACAAACGGAATGACAAAGTTAATATACCCTCCATAGTATGGTGGAGGGTATAACAACATTTTATGTCCGAAAAAAAAAACACAAAACATCCACTGCAATGGCTCAAGCAAAAAAAAAAAAAAAACTTTTTCACAATTCCGTTTAACAAAACTGTTCTTATTCCTCTTTCGAGCAATCCCTTCACATTGAATAAATTTCAGGAAATGTATTTTCACAAATGATTTCTGAACATGGAGCTCCTTTAATGTGTCACCTTTTATTCGTAATAAGTTTTTATAAATGTCATCATTTATTAAATATTAACTCCACAGTCGATGTGTGCCAAAAGTTGCGGTTTTCTTGTTTCAACTTTACATTTTCTTTGCTGTTTCAGCATCGTTTATTATCAAAAAAATATAAACATACGTGTGCGTGTGGATGTATTGGTGTGAGTGTTTTTAATTGCATTATTAGCACGAGTTGTTGGCCAACTAAGAATAACAGCATCATCAACAACGACAACAACAAATATTAAACATTAAAGCCAAACAAAACAAAATAACAACAACATATTAATGTCAAGCCAATGGTGGCATGGTGTCGTCGTCAATACAGACCTTAAGGCGACCAAAAGTGTTTCATGATCCATTCACTTTGTTGGGATTTTGGGTTACGTCGCTTTATTTTTTGTGATGCTCTCCAGGACTAAGCCCTTAAACATGAAACCCAAGCCGCCGCCACTGCCAGCTTATCAATCTCTTGGTGATTTATCAGGCGTTTTGTCATGTTCGGCTTTTGGTTTCACGTTTATCCTACTCAGTTTTTTTTCTGGTTTTGTTATTGGCATTTAGTGTCATTTTAATGAATGTAAATATATCAAATTAAATGATTATCTACTTGCAAAGGCAAAGAGAAGTGTTGACGCCATTTACCGAAGTAGCAGCAAAGACTGTGGCTGGCCAAAAGGTGCATGGGTTGGTTGTTGGGGTAGATGTTCAGTTTGAAGGGTTTTTAAGGGGCAGAAGAGAGGAAGGTTTTATTAAAACTATCTTTTTACGGAAGGCACTAATCGTGGGTTTTTTTAATTTTTGTTAAATATTTTTTTATGAATTAAGAATTTATAAGAATTTAAAATAATCGTGCATTTCAAAAAATAAAATCTTTTACCGTATTTTCTTAAAGGTGGCTAAAACCGAAAATATTCGAGAAAATATTTTTTTAAAACCTGGAAATATTAATTTTAGACTCCACAAATTATATATTTTCTTGACCCGCATAAAATTATCACTCTAGTTTCCGAACGAAATGAAGTAGGTTGATGAAATTTTACTCAAATGTATATTACTTCTGCAACACTTATTGTATTGAATATGGGCCATGTAGGTCCATGTTTTCGTATAGCCCCTATATAATGGTACCGCCCTATAATCAGTATTTTGATGATTTTAGCGACACTATTCACCGGAATTGTTTCAAATTTGGTCTTTGAAGTTTGTAATGGATACTACACCCTATGACAGAAAATTGTCTGTGCAGGTCCACGTCTTCGTATAGCCCCCATATAGCGGTACCTTCCTATATTCGATATTTTGATGACATTATACACCGGAATTGTTTCAAATATGGTTTCTGAAGTTCGTAATGGATACTACAGCCTAAGACAGAAAATTGTCTGTGCAGGTCCACGCCTTCGTTTAGCCCCCATATAACGGCACATCCCCATATTCGGTATTTTGATGATTTTAGCTAAAAATATTAAGAGATTTTTTTCAAGTTTCGAATTTGAATATTGTAATGGCTTATGACAAAAGTTACCTACGCAGGTCCACGTCGATGTCTAGACACTAATATAATTGCTACATTCGGTATGTTTAAGATTTTTGCAGCATTTTTAACGGATTTTATTTTATTTTATTTTTTTTTTTGAAAATTAACAAATTCGTACCAAATGCTTGCCTGGCCTAACTTACAGCTTTCTTACTTGTGTTTTTTTTACTAAAAGTTCTTTCCTTTTTTATTTGTCTTTCGAATCCGGTCATTTGTATTATCTCATTGTCTGACGCTATGCCAACGTATCTCTGTGTGTATGTTAATTAAGAAAATAAAATCCTTAATGATTGCGTAATTGGCATATAAATTCGTGTTATACTCCTTTTTGAACTAATTAAAGTAATAAAGGCGCAAAAAATCTTGTTTAACTTTGAACGGACAGGCTGGCAATGCAAACAATTATTGTATTTTTTGTTCTTTTTGAAGTCATATCGCACAAATAATTCAATTCCCTGTGTCGTTCAATTAAAATCCCTTGAGTACACAAAAAAAAAAAAAAAAAAAACAAAACATAAACGAAATATTCTGCTACGTGGCATGGTCAGGGTCAAGTATGAAGCAAACTGTAAATTCTTGGTATTCCTCCAAAAAAAAAGGAAAAAAAAAAAATAAAAGCTCGCACAGAAATATAATCACTTTTGATTTCGTCTCACTTACTCGATATCAAATTGAAACACGTATAACCTTTTGGATTAAATGCCCAAAACAAAATGCATCCCTCCATTTGGTTCAGTTGTATAATGTCTGGCCTATAAAATACTCAACTGCCCAAAAGATGTACAATCAGAAAGATATTAAATTTAAATGTTCTCACGTTTAAGTGAAATAACCATTGCGGGTATCATCCTTTCCGTTAACAAAAATGTCTATGTGAAACATATTGTCTGGCCTAGAAACGAACTGTATAATGTATTTTGACTGGCAACAGAACGAAATGAAGAAGATGTAATCACTTTTAATTTAAAACAAAACAACAGGAGAATCTTCATGATATAAATGAGGCTGATTTGTACTCAGAGAACATTGAGTATCCTACACAATGAAAAAAAGGGACTAAGTACGGACGGATCGAAGATTTAAAAAAAAAATCCCTTAAATCAAGTGGGAATCATTTGGGATAAAAATATGAATTTCATATATCAATTCCGTCCGATTTAAAATTTAAACCGCTACTCAATAGCAATTACAGGTTGAGATGAAAAAACTGCAACCAACTTCAGACTGCTGTCATTTCTAAGCCACTCGTCCGACAGCTGTTAAAATTATTCCAGTGACAGCTCATTATATTGTTTACAAGCGTACAAAAGCATTTTGGTGGGAATTTTCGAGAAAAAAGTTTTTAATGATGGAATTCAAGCGTGATAGTGTGATTTCTTTATATTGACTGGAAAACCACAATTGACTATCGTTAGAGCACTCCAGCATTTAAATGTGAATAAATCTTTTGTGTTTCGTACCATCATCAACAGCAACATCAGCAGAAATGGTTCGAAAAGTAAAGAATCGACTTGATCGAAACCCGCGTCGCAGTGGCCGAAAAATGGCTCATGAGCTGAACATATCGCAATATTCCATTCGGCAAATATTGAAAAATGAGCTCGGGGTAAAGCCATTGAAATTCCAAAAAGTGCAAGAACTTACACCGCAACAGAAAGAAAATAGACTCAAAAGAGCTAAAGAGTTGCTTCGCTTGGCCGAAAGTGGTGAACTGCCGAATTTGGTTTTCTCCGATGAGAAAACATTCGTTGTCCAGCAGTTTGTAAACAAACAAAATGATCGTGTTTACTTGCCAAAGAGGTCAGCTGAAAATGTGCACCTTCGGTTGGCCACCAGAACTCAAGCCGGCCATGGTGATGGTGTGGGCCGCCAATACAGCCGAGGGTATTAATCGGCAGTGGCATCAGAATAAATGCCGAATTTTATAGTGAAAATAATCTGGAGTGTTTATTAAAGCCTTGGGCACGCAAACATTTTGGTCGCAGACCTTGGACATTCCACAGGACCAGCGCCACCCAAGAATGGTTACAAAATGAGGTTCATCGCTTCATTTCCAGCGCACAATGGCCACAAAAATCTCCGGATACCAATCCGTTGGGCTATTGTGTCTGGAGTATTTTGGAAAGCACGGTTGGCACTAAAAAATACCAAAGTGTCGATCACCTCAAGCAAGCGCTCCGCCGGTAATGAGCCAATATACCGCAGAGCAACATTCGGTCAGCGTGTGACGGTTTCATTGGCCGCTTGAAGGCCATAATTCGTGCCAAAGATGAGCAATTTGAACAAATCTAAACTTATTCTAAAACTTGATGCTATTTCAGATTTTTTTTTGCTTTCATTCAATAAAATTAAAAAAAAAAAAATGTAAATACTATGGCGTTTGCCTTTTTTGCAGTTTTTTTATCTCACCTTGTATCTGCTATGGCTGTTGAGTATAAACAATGGTGTAGGGAATTATATAGTCGGTCTCACGCTTCCTTACTGGTGTCACAATTTCGCTATAAGTCGTTAAACATAAAACAAGCCAATATTCTTTGGGATTAAAAATTCTTAAAACCAAACCGTTTAGTTAAACATAATTATTCGAAATTGAAGGTATTGCCTATAAAAAAGCAACGCCTTACCAAGAAAAATAATGAAATAAAAGCAAAACAAAAAAGTGTTGATGATTTAAGGCCCTAAGCCAAAATATTGTCGGAATATTGTTGGATGTTGGATAACTAAATAGACATGATGACGTCAATGAGATTGCAATCAAGAGAAGCAATGTTTTTTCTCATGAGTAAGGAAAGGGTTCTTTGTTCGATAAAAGATTCGATAAGCTTTAATTTGTGTGTGTGTGTGAGTGGGAATATGATTATGGTGATTATTTTGAAATTAATCTTTGGGAGTCAAAAAAAAAGGGCTGTCACGTAATGTTGCCGCATTGCCTTCTAAGTTAAACACACATATGAAGATGTAAACGGGCAAAATTGGTTTAAGGGATTTATTATTATTTTATGAATGAATTTCAGCTAACAAGGTTTATTCAACTTGAATGAGAGAAGTACAATTTTTGATATTTCAAATGACAAAGTCAGAAAAAACAAACAAACACTACTTTGTAGCTTGTAAGATGCCATGTTAATTAACTTAAACAAGAGTTAACACTTCAAAGCAGCACACGAAAAAACAATAAATTCCTGCCAAAACACTAAAAAGCTTAGCAAATATCAAGTAAATAGATAAAACACACAAACACACCCAAAAACACAATTAAAAGCAAAAACAAAAAAAAAAAAAAACCGTAAACACCACAGATCGAAGACAACCGATAAACCGCAAAAGCAAAGGCTATGACAAGAAAAAACTCTCATTGTGGTTAACATTATGTTTTGACAAAATGTCTGTCATTCAAATTGGCGGTTGATGGGCTATGCTGTATTGACAGGCTTGACACTCAATAAGAGTTATGAAGAGAAAAACAACAACAATAATAGCAACAAAATAGAAAAACTATTAAAGAGGCAGCATCAGTAAACAAACAAAAGACTTAAGCAGCAAAACCTATCATTACTTTGTTTATCAATGGGGAGTGTGCGCGTCGGAGCATGTGTTTAGAAATTCCCATGAATGACAATCACTGTTTTAATGTGTCATAAAACTTATTAATTTAATTACCCGCCTCATCACACTTCTTTTATCTCCGCAGATCATTTGCAAATTGGCTATATCCTCAGAGACGTTTTTTAAGCAGAAACTTGAGAAAACTTTTTATGCGAAGGGCTGCTATCGATATATTTCTATGTTTTTTTCGACAATTTTACATTATCGAAAACTGTTCTATGCGGAAATGTTGTTTTCGGCAAATTTCTATGCGAAGAAATTGATTCCGAAAACTTTTATATGCGGAAAAGTTGTTATCGACTACTTTTCATTGTGGAAATGTTGTAATCGACTACTTTTTATTGTTGTCGATAACAACTTTTTATTGTGGAAAACTTGTTATCGATAACTTTTCTATGCGGAAAACTTGTCGTTGACAACTTTTCTATGCGGGAAACTTCTTGTCGACAACTTTTCTATGCGGAAAACTTGTTATCGACACCTTTTTTTTGCGGAAAATTTGTTATCGACAAATATTCTATGCCGAAAATTTGTTATCGACAAATATTCTATGCGGAAAAGTTGTTATCGACAACTTTTCTATGCGGAAAAGTTGTTATCGACATATGCTTTATGCGGAAAAGTTGTTGTCGACAAATGTTCTGTGTAGAAAAGTTGTTATCGACAAATGTTCTATGTGGAAAAGTTGTTATCGACAACTTTTCTATGTGGAAAAGTTTTTATTGACAAGATTTCTATGCGGAAAAGTTATTATCGACTACTTTTCATTGTGAATTTGTTGTTATCGACTACTTTTTATTGTTGTCGATAACAACTTTTTATTGTGGAAAACTTGTTATCGATATCTTTTCTATGCGGAAAACTTCTCGTTGACAACTTTTCTATATGGATAACTCGTTGTCGACAACTTTTCTATGCGGAAAACTTGTTATCGACAATTTTCTATGCGGAAAATTTGTTATCGACAAATATTCTGTGCGGAAAATTTGTTATCGACATATGCTTTATGCGGAAAAGTTGTTATCGACAAATGTTCTGTGTGGAAAAGTTGTTATCGACAAATGTTCTATGTGGAAAAGTTGTTATCGGCAAATGCTCTATGCGGAAATGTTGTTATCGACAAATATTCTATGCGGAAAATTTGTTATCGACATATGCTTTATGCGGAAAAGTTGTTATCGACAAATGTTCTGTGTGGAAAAGTTGTTATCGACAAATGTTCTATGTGGAAAAGTTGTTATCGGCAAATGCTCTATGCGGAAATGTTGTTATCGACAACTTTTCTATGCGGAAATGTTGTTATCGACAACTTTTCTGTGCGGAAAAGTTGTTGTCGAAACATTGTACATGCTGAGAAGTTTTTATCGAAAACTTTACATGCTGAGAAGTTGTTATCGATGACTTTTCTGTGCGGGATTATCGGTGTTATCGACGTGATCTGTGCCAAAAATTATTGTTTGTTGCATATTTAGTATTTTTTCGCGTACTTTGTATATTTGCTGCTACTCAAAACTGTACCTCAATCAGAAATTGATTGAAATCAATGTTAAGGCCACAAGACAAATTAAAATTTCACACTTCGAACAGCAGACATTTGGCACATTAGCCACAAATTCACAAAAGAATAACTTTTACGATTTTGGATTGAACCGATGAAAACTGAATCTGGTTACAGACATATTAACTACTACAAACATATAAACTGATATTTTCAAATATAAAAATGTTTTGAACACAACGTGAAGCAAGGAAGCTTGTAAGGCTAACTTTATAGAAATGCATTAAATTAGAAATTGGCCATAAACATGGATAGACACGTTTTGGGCCATAAACTTGTTTTCGTTTTTTTTTGTTTTTGCAAATATGCACAGTTTTTTTTTTTGGAGATTGCATAAAAGTCGGTTGACATGGTCGCAAGCCATCCATAAGGCTAGGCAGCTATTGAATATTCAAATTGAATTTTATTCAAAACTTGTACATATCGGGAATATTAATTAAGGCGGTATATCTTTTATTGGTTAATTGACATTTTGAATATTTGGACATATGAGAGGAAAAAAAAAACTGAAACAAACAATAAATTGAACTAATAAAATTTGAGTTTATAGTATTTTGTTTCCACGCTGGGTATTGCATCAGGTAAGGAGAGAAAAAAGAAATTTTGGCTATTTTTATAAATCCATGTTGGCATAGAAATGTCATCGTTAACTGGAAAGAAAGTTTACAATAAGCGTGTTTATGATAGAAGTAAACAAACATGCCTATCAGAATAAACAAGTAGCTAGAACAGTAAAAAAAGAATTCGTTTGATTAGAATTAAAAGTTAATGGGTATTTCTGGGCTTTAAAAGATATAGACAACAAAAGCATGTACTGTCAAAAATAGTCCCGATATAGAACCTAGGAAACCAGTTTTGTTTCACCATCCCATTGGAAAGTTAATATTGCGTGTTATCAAAACAAAAGACTTAAGACACAAACATGGATTTTCGATTGTCTCCATAGAAAACTTACTTAAAATATTTTGTATTTGAGTTCTGTGCTTTCTTACCGAAGATTCAAATTTTTTATACCCTCCACCATAGTATGGAAGTTATATTAAGTTTTTATTCCGTTTGTAACATCTCGAACTATACATTTTAGATACCACAAAGTATATTTATTTATATATTCTTGATCAGCATAAAATTCTATGTCGATTTAGTGATGTTCGTTCGTCTTTCCGTCTGTAGAAATGACTCTAGCTTCCAAACAAAATAAAGTAGATTAATAAAATCTTACTCAGATGTATATTATGTCTGTAGGACTTTTTGTATTGAAAATGGGTCATGTAGGTCCACGTTTTGGTATAGCCCTCATATAACTGTACCTCCATATTTTCGGTATTTTTGTGATTTACATTATTCAACAGAAAATTGTTTCAAATTTGGCATTTGAAGTTCGAAATGAATACTAGAGCCTATGACTGAATATTTTCCGCGCAGGTCCACGCCTTCGTTTAGCCCCCATATAACGGCACCTCCTTTATTCGGTATTTTTCTTATTTTTAGTGACATTATTCACCGAAATTGTTTCAAATTTAATATTTGAAGTTCGTAGTGGATACTACAGCCTAAGACTGAAAATTGTCTGTGCAGGTTCACGTCTTCGTATTGCCCCCATATAACGGCACCTCCCGATCTTCGGTATTTTGATGATTTTGGCGACATTATTCACCGGAATTGTTTCAAATTTGGTATTTGAAGTTCGTAATAGATTCTACAGTCTAAGACATAAAATTGTGTGTGCAGGTCCACGTCTTCGTATAGCCCCCATATGACGTTACCTCCCGATATTCGGTATTTTGATGATTTTTTTTGTAATGGCTTATGAGAAAAGTTGCCTATGCAGGTCCTCGTCATCGTATAGACCCTAATATAGCGGATACATTTTAAGATTTTAACGGTATTTTAAAGATTTTAACAGAATTTTTACGGGTTTTATTTTTTTTGAAAATTGCTAAATTCGTTCCAAATGGTAGAGGGTATTCAAAGTTCGACCCGGCTGAACTTACAGCTTTTTTACTTGTTAACTAGAAATTTGAAAACCCAATTTGGTGCTTTAAGTCTTTTGTTGAGATAACATACAATTTTGACATTTTTGATTTATTCATAGAAAACATGAATCTTCTGCACGAAAATGTGTTGTTTTCGAAAAATTTGTCATAGGTAGAAATTTGAAAACCAAGTTCGTGTTTTAAGTCTTTTGTTTGGATAAAATGAACTTTTAACCTTCCAATTAGTTGGTAAAATAAGCTTCGTTTCCGACATATAGTTTCATATTTTTTTATCAATTTCTTGGTGTAATCAATAGTTTCGTATTCAGGGCATATTGGCTCTACGTAACAGAAGTTTTGTTGTAGGAGTTAAGAAATGTTGTTTGCATGTAACAAAAAGTAGTTTTCAGAAGTTAAGGCATTTTCCCTATAGAAAATATGTATTCTCAGAATTGAGGAACTTGTAGCAAAAATACAAAAAATATTTAAAATAAACGGCTATTTTAAATATTTTTTGATATTTTTGCTACAAGTTCTTCAGTTCTGAGGACTCATATTTTCTATAGGAAAAATGCCTTAACTTCTGAAAACTACTTTTTGTTACTTGCAAACAACATTTCTTAACTCCTACAACAAAACTATAAAGCTGTCGATTTTTTCCCTGGAAATGGAGTACTTTTTCCCTAATGATTTTTTTCGCATAAAAACTTTGCCCCTATCAAAATATTGTAAAAAATTTGTAATATAATGCTGCATGTTTTAAAAGTATTTTATCTATCATTTAGATAGTAGACTATTATGTGAAAAACATCATCAAACTTTTTTTCCAAACCTTAGGCCACATAACTATAATTTTTATATTTCCAAGTTTTTTATTTGTCATAAAAATATTAATTGTACAAACGTTTCTACGTTATTGACGTCATAAAAGCTAGAAACGTGCCAATAAACTGTTTTCCATTACACATGTCCCCATATTGTGTGTCGTTTATATATTTTGTTTTTTTTTTTTTTTGCCCAAAACCATGCAAATTAAGTCAAAGCTAATTTTCACATGTTATTATTTTATAACTCGAATTGTCTTTCGAATTTTAATTAGCGCCAAAGCTGTTTCTCTCTGATGTGAAAAATGTGCGTAAATCATTAGCCACACATTAGGCCACTTGGTCAGGGATCCATTGACGTCATTCCTATTAAAAAACAACATTATTCCATACATAAATTGTTTTTCGTTTTACTAAAAATAAACTCCAAAATTTAGTAAAGTTACACTTTTATAATTACGTTATTTTTGGAGATCATTTATATTCTTGGCTTTCATCCGGGAATGGGAACCCCCACAGCCATACGGTCGCACAATTTGCTACTTGACATTTTGATTTATGATTAGTATATATAATTTTGGAATATTACAAGTTTTAACTAGGCGATTGTTTAGTGGAACATTTTGTGTGACAAACGGCATTGTCTACTTTGAAGAATAGTCTACAGTCTAGAGAGGAAATTATTTTCCATAGAAAAATAAAACAATATTTTTTTAAAGGAAAAAGTAGATTTCAGTAACTGAGGGAATTTTTTATAGGAAAGTATTTGCATAGAAAACAAGCGAAAAAGCAGGGCCGAACTTGGAATACTCTCCACAATTTGGAAGAAATTTGCAAATTTCCAAAAAAAGAAAAAACTTTCAAAAGTACTGCTAAAATCATAAAAAACCGAATATAGGGAGGAACTATTATACGAAGAGGTGCACCTAAAGGTAATTTTCTGTCGTAGGTCGTAGTACCCATTACGAACTTACAATTTATAATTTTAAAAATTTTTTGTGAAAAGTGTGACACAAATCTGCATATGGGGACTATACCAAAACTTAGACCTACATTAACGGTTCTATGCAAGGATTCGTACGTACTAGGAAAACATATTCCGAAATTTTCAGAAAATTCGCTTTGAAATTGTGACAAAAACACACAAAAAACCTAAAAAACAAAAGTCTTGCAGACCTAAGACACATCGGGATAAACTTTTATCAACTTTCTTCGTTCGGAAGCTACAATAATTTATACAGATGGACAGACATACAGACGGAAGCACATCGCTGAATCGACATCCGTCCGTGTGTGGAAATCACTCTAGCTTCCGAACGAAATGAAGTAGATTGATAAAATTTTACTCAAATGCATATTATGTCTGCGAGACTTTTGGTATTGAAAATTGTTTATGTAAGTCCACGTTTTGGTATAGCCCAAATATAATGGTACCTCCCGATATTCGGTACTGTCTGTCTGTGCAGGTCCACGTCTTCGTATAGCCTCCATATAACGGTACCACCCGATATTCGGTATTTTAATGATTTTAGCGACATTATTTACCGGAATTGTTTCAAAATTTAGTATTTGAAGTTCTACAAATTTAGTATTTTAAGTTCTACTACACCCTAATACAGAAAATTATCTGTGCAGGTCCACGTTTTGGTATAGCCTCCATATATTCCCTATATTCGGTATTTTACTGATTTTAGCTACATTATTCACCGATTGTTTTTCAAGTTCCGCATTTCAATATTGTAATGTCTTTTGACAGGTCCACGTCGTCGTATAGGCCCCAATATAACGGCTACATTCGTTATTTTTAAGACTTGAACAGAATTTTTAACGGATTTTATTTTTTTTTTTGCCAAATATTTATACCCTACACCACAAGGTGGTAAGGGTATTATGTCTTTGTGCATTTCTTTGTAACAAGCAAAAGGAAACGAGATAGACCCACAGTTCCTTTTGATGATCTGCATAGAATCATTTTTTGAGTTGATTTATGCATGTCAGTCCGTCTATCCGTCCGTCTGTCCGTCCGTCTGTCCATGTATTCTTGTGAACAAAATGCAGGTCGCATTTATTATCTGATTGAGATGAAATTTTTCAAACAACATTTGTTTGGCCCAAGGACGAAACCTATTGAAATTGGAGATAATCGGTCAAAATTTAGATATAGCTCCCATATATATCTTCGTCCGATTTGCCTTTTATTGTGCACCAAACGTGTAATATCAGCCCGAATATTATGGAATTTTGCACATACAACCAAATTAGGCCTGAAAATAAGTATGCCAAATTTGATCGAAATCGGTTCAGATATAGCTATAGCTCCCAAATATATTGTTCATCCGATTTGTTATTTTTGTCCTCCACAGCCGTAACATGCACTCTGTAACAACAATATTTGGGGAAATATATCAAATACAGCTCAGAAATACCTTTGCTAAATTTTATCGAGATCGGTTCAGATTTGGATACAGCTCCCATATATAACTTCGTCCGATTTACCTTTTATTGTCCACCAAACGTGTAATATTTGTCCAAATGGGATGGAATTTGGCACTTACGACCGAATTGAGTCTAGAAGCTAGTATGCCAAATTTGGTGAAGATCGGTTCAGATATAGCTATAGCTCCCATATATATAGTTCATCCGATTTGTTATATTTGTTACCCACAGCCGTAATATGCACTCCGTAACAACGATATTCAGGGAAATATATCAAATACAGCTCAGAAATATCTTTGCCAAATTTTATCGAGATCGGTTCAGATTTGGATATAGCTCCCATATATATCTTTATCTGATTTCAAATTAATTTTGCACCAAATGGGCAATACAAGTCGGAATTTAAAAGATACAAATGCTTCGGCATATTTAGTCCTTTGAATTTTAAATTATAATTATAATCAATCAACTCAACTAAAGCTCAACTAAATTAGCAAAGTGGTGTAGGGTATCATAAAATCGGCCCCGCCCGACTTTAGGACTTTCTTTACTGGTTTTAAATTGCCAAATTTGTTCCAAATGATGGAGGTTATTCAAAGTTCGGCTCGACCGAACTTACAGCTTTTTTACTTGTTATTCTTATAATTGATTTTCTCTGCTTTTTTATTGTGGAACGGTTCATATACGAGCTTTTGTTGTACATGTCAATTTAACCAATATTCATTGTTTTAGCCTTTTGAATGAAAGTGAACAGCGTGCAACATTCAAAAAAAAAAAAATAAATAAAACAAAAAATAATGTGTTCATATGCAGTTGTATACAATTCACCTCTAAGACGTCATCATTTACAGAGCTTCGTTGTAAACCTGATTATGTTGCCTTAAGCCAACGTGTTTTTATACCCTACACCACATAGTGGTAAGGGTATTATGTCTTTGTGCATTTGTTTGTAACATGGAGAAGGAGACGAGATAGACCCATAGTTACTTTTGAGAACCTTCATAGAATCACTTTCTGAGTCGATTTATGCATGTCCGTCCGTCTGTCCGTCCGTCCGTCCGTCCGTCCGTCCGTCCGTCCGTCCGTCCGTCCGTCCGTCCGTCCGTCCGTCCGTCTGTCCATGTATTCTTGTGAACAAAATGCAGGTCGCATTTATTATCCGATTGAGATGAAATTTTCCAAACAATATTTTTTTGGCCCAAGGACGAACCCTATTGAAATTGGTGAGAATCGGATCAAATTTAGATATAGCTCCCATATATATCTTCATCCGATTTCGGGTTAAATGAGCACCAAATGTCCACTATCAGTCCAAATTGCCTGAATTTTGGCACACCCAACCGAGTTCGGCCTAGAAGCAAGTATATCAAATTTGGAGAAAATCGGTTCAGATATAGCTATAGCTCCCATATATATCTTTCATCCGATTTGATCTTTAAGTCCCTCACAGTCCTACTATGCTCTCCACAACCGTGATATTTGGTACCAGGTATTAGATGGAGCACAGAAATAGCTGTTTTAAATTTTATCGAAATCGGTTCAGATTTGGATATAGCTCCCATATATATCTTCATCCGATTTTGGGTTAATTGACCACCAAATGGCCAATATCAGCCCAAATGGCCCGAATTTTGGCACATGTGACCGAGATTAGCCTTAAAGCAAATACAACAAATTTGGAGAAAATCGGTTCAGAAACAGCTATAGCTCCCATATATATATTCATCCGATTTCGGGTTAAATGTGCACCAAATGTCCACTATCAGTCCAAATTACCTGAATTTTGGCACACCCAACCGAGTTCGGCCTAGAAGCAAGTATATTAAATTTGGAGAAAATCGGTTCAGATATAGCTATAGCTCCCATATATATCTTTCATCCGATTTGGTGTTTAAGCCTCTCACATTCATAATATGCACTCCACAAGAATGATATTTGGTACCAGATATAAGATACAGCCCAGAAATAGCTGTTTGTAATTTTATCGAAATCGGTTCAGATTTGGATATAGCTCCCATATATATCTTCATCCGATTTCGGGTTAATTGTGCACCAAATGGCCAATATAAGTCCAAATGGACTGAATTTTAGTACATCGGACCAAATTCAGCCTAGAAGCAAGTATATCAAATTTAGTGAAAATCGGTTCAGATATAGATATAGCAACCATATACATGTTTCATCCGATTTAGAGTTTTAGTCCCACACATTCGTAATATTCACTCCACAACCGTGATATTTGGTACCAAGTATTAGATGGAGCACAGGAATAGCTGTTTTAAATTTTATCGAAATCGGTTCAGATTTGGATATAGCTCTCATATATATCTTCATCCGATTTCGGGTTAAATGTGCACTAAATGGTCAATATCAGCCCAAATCACCAGTCTAGAAGCTAATACGTAAAATTTGGAGAAACCCGGTTCAGAGATAGCTATAGTTCGTAAAATGCACGATAGAATTAGATAGATTTTGATTTTGTATCAAATATCTCATAGAGCTCTGAAATGCCCTGTATAAATCTTTTTACGAGAGCTCTACTAAATATGCATAGTGGTGTAGGGTATCATATAGTCGGCCCCGCCCGACTTTTGAGCTTTCCTTACTGGTTTTTTTTTTGGTTTGAAAATTTCATTTGTTGTAGCCGCTTTTTTTTTTTGTTTTTGGTTTCGACACAACTGCGGCAAAAAACAAACCGTTAATGTAAAAAAATTGCTTTGTATAAATGACTTTAACATCTCAATGGTGTAGTTCAATAAACAAACGAATTATTACTTACTCGCACTGAGAGTGCCTGGCAGGCATACAAGTAGGCTGGCAGCCTACCGGCCATTGAGATAGGCAGTCAACTTGTCTGGCTAATAATGGTGGGGCAATAGCATCTTTAGTCGTTCGATATTATTGACTCATTACAATACCGGACAATGGCTAAAAGCACTTGAAAATTACAGTTGCTGTCTGGCTGGCTGAAGTATGACTTTTGTTTTTTTCTTCTCTCTCTATAGTGTTTTCATTTATTTCCATATGACAACAATTTTGAAATAGAATTGAATATCATGCATTATGATTACGAATATGGATGTGACAACAAAACAAAATATATTTAATATTCTCCATTGATGTTATTGATAGGTTTTTTTCCGTTTTTTTTTGTTTTAATTTTCAAAAGCTCTCTAAATTGTTGAGCATTTCATAAGGCTATTTTCTAAACTTGCTTGCTTACTTATACAATGCAAATTCAATCACATACATATATATGTGTCACCTGTCAAACTGACATCTTATTGTCATATAAATTTTTTATTTATAATGTATATTGGACACACCCTATTTTTCGCTTGCCAAATTGCCATTCGAAATAAACCATCAATTTTTTTTTGTGTAGTAGGGTTTCGAAACGCTTAGAAGAAGACGATGATGATGAAAGCACGTTTCAAAAATACTAATGTTTTGGGAGACAACTTTTATTTGTTTTTTTTTTGTTTTGCTATGGAATTTGTAATTTATTCAAGTAGGAATCTTACTTCGAGTATATCCAAAAAAAATTATGTCAAACTTGTGGAATTATTTTATTGTATGTGGGAATTCCACAGATTAGTTTTCCAAAACAAGAACACAAAAATAAATCCTTAGAACATCAGAAATAGTTTCTTGCACAGTCTCTGGATGAAAACTCCAAGGACTTATTTTGTCCACAAAAAAAACCGTAGATCCTGAAGAAATACTTCTATAAATATTCAGTCAAATATCACGTCCACATAATTCTACCCAAAAACTTTAGCCTCGTACGATTATGTTTCTATTGTGAAAAATTCTTCAGTGACAAAAACAACTATGGCAAAAAATTCCCAGAGTATTCAGAGTGAGATGAAAAGCAAACACTGCAACCAACTTCAGACTGCTGTCAGCTCTAAACCACTCGTCCGACAGCTGTTAAAATTATTCCAGTGACAGCCGACTATATTTTTTCCAAGCGTACAAAAGCATTTTGGTGAGAATTTTCCAGAAAAAAAGTTATTCTTGATGAAATTCAAGCGTGATACTGTGATTTCTTTATATTTGGCTGGAAAACCACAAGTAGCTATGGTTAGAAAACTCCAGCATTTAAATGTGTATAAATCTTTTGTGTCTCGTACCATCTCTAGTTAACGTGGTACTGGAAGCGTAGCGGTGGACGGAAGAAAACAGCAACATCAACAGAAATGGTTCGAAAAGTAAAGAAGCTACTTGATCGAAACCCGCGTCGCAGTGGCCGAAAAATGGCTCGTGAGCAATATTCCATTCGGCAAATATTGAAAAATGAGTTCGAGCTAAAGCCATTGATATTCCAAAAAGTGCAAGAACTTACACCGCAACGGAAAGAAAATAGACTCAAAAGAGCTAAAGAGTTGCTTCGCTTGGTCGAAAGTGGTGAACTATCGCTTTCTCCGATGAGAAAACATTCGTTGTTTAGCAGTTTGTAAACAAACAAAATGATTGTGTTTACTTGCCAAAGAGGTCAGCTGAAAATGTGCACCTTCGGTTGACCACCAGAACTCAAGCGCCGGCCATGGTGATGGTGTGGGCCGCCATAGCATCGATGGTCTCTTCAGGCTCGTATTAATCGACCATGGCATCAGAATAAATGCCGAATGTTATCTCAAAAAATATTCTGCCATAGCATCGATGGTCTCTTCCCGCTCGTATTAATCGACCATGGCATCAGAATATTATCGCGAAAATATTCTGAAGGGTGTATTAAAGTCTTGGGCACGCAAACATTTTGGCCGCAGACCTTGGACATTCCAATAGGACTCAGTACCATCGCACTCAGCCCGTGCCACCCAAAATTGGTTACAAAATTAGGTTCCTTGCTTCATTTCCAGCGAACAATAGCCACCAAAATCTCCAGATACCAATCCGGTGGACTATTGTGTCTGGAGTATTTTGGAAAGCAAGGTTGGCACTAAAAAATACCAAAGTGTCGATCACCTGAAGCAAGTTTAGTGAGAACTTACTTGTACTTACATGTCCATGTTAAAATTAGAGGTTAGTAAAGTAATTACTGATGCCAAAATGCTAAGGGAGATCCCAGCTCTCTCTCTCTCTATCTAGCCAGTAGAAAAATCTTTCTCAATTCCATGGGATTTTCTTTTTAATAAATAATTCTTTATTTCATGGATTTTTTTGGAAAGAATTGGATTTTAATAACTGAGGATTGGTTTCTATAGAAAAGAAATTCACAATAACTGAGAATTTTTTTCTAAAGAAAAACTAAATCCTCAATAACTGAGGATTCCTCAATCCTCAAAAAACTATCCTTAGCAATTGAGGATTTTTTTTAGAAAAAATCAATCCTCTATTCAGTCAAATACTACTCAGTCAAAATCTACTTATAGAAAAAAATCAATCAGTAATTGAGTGACTGATATTTTCTTTCATTCTAATTTTGGAACAGCTCCTCGATTTTCCCATGAAAACAATTTCAGTAACTAAAAAATAAATTGTAAGTCCTGAAAAAAATCTTTCTTAAAACTTTTTTGTCTACTCAAATATTTATAGACTATCTCATATTGATTACAAATTTGCAAAATCAAAAAAAAAAGATATTTTTTTGAACACAAAAATCAAAAAAAAAACAAATTTGAATATTATTTCAAAGTGCGTTAGCATTTTGTTTGGATTTTGTTGCGAATAAATATTTATCGACAGTTTTGCAATGAAGCTGCCGCTGATGAGCTTGATAATGACTAGAATATTTTGTTGTTGTATTCATTTGATTTTTATGATTTTTCCTCGAAATGAAAACTGAATACTGTAAACAAATAGAAAAAAGTATTCGTTCGCTGATGATTGATAGCGTTTAAGGCAAAGTTGATGGTCTTGATGTGTGATGTTTGAGTCTGGGAAAAGGAAGTAAATCATAAATTGCCTTATTTTGATTAATGTATTTATTTTTTTATATTATAATTTCTTTCATTAAAAGTTTATTAACATTTAATTGTATTTCGTATTTTGGCAAATGATGATTTTATTTGTAACAAATTTTTTTCTTTATGTGCAAATTAACTGTTTTATTTCCGTTCCTGATTGCCAGCCAAAGATTGTAATAATTTATGTTGATAAGTAAGTGAGCAATTAAGAATTCCAAAAAGAAAAAAAACAACACTCCAAATATTTGCACAAAACGTTTTGTTTGATTTATGGATTTAAACAATGCCATTAATTTATGGTGTATTTTTAAATATTTGCAAATTTTTTTGTAATTTCAACAATTTGTATGTTAATTTTTTATATCGTGCAATAAATTTTGAAAAAATTTAGTTATATTTTTATTTAACAAATAATAAATAAATAATATCTCCTCCTTAAAGGAAGTTATCTCCATCAGAAAACTAAAAGGGTTTTTATAATTTATTTGCGGTCCGAAAATATTATTTACATAATTTTAGCATGCGCACTTTGATATTACCATGCAGCCCAATCGGAAACATTTCAAAATTCAAAATTGTTTTTTTTTTAATTGTATGTGCTGTAAATTATCAGTTTTGGACATCAGGAAATTGGACATTTAAAATCTAAATTTTGAAGTAAACAAGAGAGGCTGTCTTGACTTTCTACATGATCTTCGAATACTTCTTTCGAGAGTTCCCAGATGGGCAATCGTGGTTCTAAAGGGAATGCCTTGAAACCTTGGGCATAAATCCACCCATATGTCCTCCATGGCCATGATACTGAATATATAAATATACATGATGGTATCTGTCGAATAATTCCGATCATATTTTCTACTAAGCGGATTCACTATTTTTTTGAAAATTAAATTTTAACGTTAACTTTTCTTTCATTCCAAAACATTGATCCACAGGGAGAGAAAGGGCTCATGTAAGTTCGGTCGGGCCGAACTTTGAGTATCCTCCACCATTTGGAACGAATTTGGCAATTTTCAAAAAATAGAATTCATTAAAAAATTTTGTTAAAATCTTAAAAAAACAAATATAGCCGTTATATTAGGGTCTATACGACGACGTGGACCTGCATAGGCAACTTTTGTCATAAGCTATTACAATACTCAAATGCGAAAAAATCGGTAAATAATGTAGCTAAATTCTTTAAAATACCGAATATAGAGAGATATCATTATATGGGGGCTATACGAAGACGTGGACCTGTGCATACAATTTTCTGTCATATGCTGTAGCATCCATTACGAACTAATCAAAATACCGAACATCAGGAGGTGCCGTTATATGGAAGCTATACGAAGACGTGGACCTTCACAGAGAATTTTCAGTCATAGGCTGTAGTATCCAGTCAGTCATAGGCTGTAGTATTCCGATGAATAATGTCACAAAAATCATCAAAGTACCCAATATCGGGTGGTACCGTTATATGGGGGCTATAAGAAGACGTGGACCTGCTCAGACAATTTTCAGTCATAGGCTGTAGTATCCATTACGAACTCCAAATACCAAATTTGAAACAAGCTAAAATCATGGGGGAATATCGGGAGGTGCCGTTATATGGGGGGCTATAACAAAACGTGAACCTACATGGTCCTCGGAAGCTAGAGTGATTTCCACAGACGGACGGACATCGCTGAACCAACATAGAATTTTATGCTGATTAAAAATATATATACTTTGTGGGGTCTGAAATGTATATTTCGAGGTGTTTTAAACGGAATGACAAACTTAATTTACCCTCCATACTATGGTTAAGGGTATAAAAATTGCCTGTTGTATATTTTCATGTTTTGAAATTTTGGAGATATATTTAAAGACAGAAGTGTCGGTAATTTTAGATGTTGAACCCCAATTGTTGGAGCGTCAAATCGGGGATATTTTCATACCTTTTTCTTTACTTTTTTTACAAACTCTCTAAATCAGTTTTTTAGGTGGCTGAGTTCAGAGATGGGCCATATCGGTCTACTTTTACGTTTACGTCAAAACAATTTACCTAATAGAACAAGAAAGGATCATCCAATTTTTGTTCAAACTGTGCGGATCCCAATATTTGTATTAGACTTAGGTTAAATGCAAGAATAGAAAATATCGGACCATCCTATCAAGTATCTCCCCCACGAAGGGTCAAAATTTTAAATTATTATAATTCTTATAAAATATGAAATAAGAGAAGTGTTAATTATTTATTTTTAGTTAATTCTATTTAAGTAAATATCAATATTTTAAAATCACACAGTTCATTTTTGTATATATAAGAATTCTAAAGAATTAAAAAAAAAAATATTTAAAATAAAAAAATAAATTTTTTTTTTTGGGAATTTCTGACCTTCCAAGGAAGGATATGGCAATTTTCTATGAGTCCTCTTTACAATTATTTGCGATATCAATATTGTACGTAGTCTTTTGGTAAATTTTATCAATTATCAGGTATTTTCCCTGTTATTGTATTATAAATAATTTTTCACAACAATTTTTAAGGACTATTACTAATTAAATATTAATGAATTAAATAACGAAAAGGCTCTGAGAAATTTCTTTATTCAGGCACTTAAAACATTCTGTCCGTTTAGTCTATGGACTCTTTTTAATAGTGTAGTTGCAAATTCTTCTTCTCTTTTTAATATTTTCAGATTTTATTTATATATTTTTTTAATTTTTTATTTTTTAGCAAACCAGCTTGCCATGGAGTATTTAAATTAAATTCTTGGTAAGTACTTCCTTTTTGTTTCTATTTTTTTCAAAACTGAATTTCAAAGTTGCAGTCGACAACCATGCCTTTTAATTCTTATTTTTTTTTTCATCAATTATCCATATCACAACTTACCCAACAAAGTGCCATGACAGGCAAAGGCAGTATTCAGGCTGATTGCCAGGACACAGAGTTGCAGTAATAAATTTGCATTTATATTTTTCATTTTCAACATTTTATGTGGCACTTATTTTTTACTTTTAATTTTTCAAAAATAATTACAAACAATTTTTGGCTTAGTAATTTTTATTTTTTTTGTTAATGTTTGGGTTTTCTTTACGTATGATTATTTATAAGACAAAATTATTTATTTAAGAAATTTGCACTGTTTATTTGTGTATTTCACCAATTATTTTCTTATAAATAATTTGTTGAATTTTTATTTTTATTTTCTTGTTATTTGTGGATATTAATTAAACACACGCAAGTTAACCGTTATATTTTTTGGTTGGTCTTATTTAATAACGATTTTCACAAAAATGTATTACGCGCGTGTTTTTTATTATTTCAATAATTTTGTAATATAATCCACAATAGTTTTTGGTTTTTGTTGACACAACTTCAATATCTACTCTCGTTTGTAACAGCCAGCTAGACTTGAAGGCGTCTTATGGCTCAGCGGTGGCCGTTAACGCACGTTTATATACGACGAGCTACAAAACTGACTACCGGAGAAGATGATGCCAATGAAAAAAATGCGACAAACTGGCTAACATAAATGCCGAATATCGCCGAGCTACGTTAATTATATTCGCCTTGCTTCATTTTTGTTTTATCAATGCCCGGCGAATGCGGCGAATAAAGCAAGCGAAGAGCGTAGTATTTTGAGAGTTGACTCTTACATATGTGCTATGGAGAAATAAGAGAATATTTCATATTTTCATTTTATTGTTACGAATCTTGAATCGGAGATACTGTGTGGAGAAGAGGAAATATGAAAGATGAGCATAAATAAAAAACTTTCATTGTGTTTAAAGATGCTATTGAAACATTGTTGTAGCAACATGTTGAGGGGTTTGATGTCAATAATGGATACGTGGGGAGGAATACAAGTTCGAAGGTATTTTATCAGTAAAATACCGTTTGAAGATCGTGCTACTATGAGAATCTATTAGAGGAACTTCATCAGCGAAAAGTCCTCCGTAAAAGCTTAGATTCATTTTACCAGGTCGTGTTAGACCTGTGCAAAATTTTGAAAAAAAAAGTTTTAATCAAAACATCATACACGATCCCTGATTTATTGCCATACTTCTCGAGCAGTTATACTACGCTTGTTCGAAAACACCTTATTCCCTCCACCCTAGACCACAATAGTGACCTCGATACCAAATATGAGAATTCCATCTCTACCCCAACACCCAACGGCAAATTTTGTGGCAACTTCCAAACCAGTAAAGAAAGTCCTAAAGTCGGGCGGGGCCGATTTTATGATACCTTACACCACTTTGCTAATTTAGTTGAGCTCCACTTAATAATTAAAAGTTTTTATGGGAGAATTCAATCATACACGCTATGATTATAATTTAAAATTCAAAGGACTAAATATGCCGAAGCATTTGTATCTTTTAAATTCGGACTTGTATTCCCAATTTGGTGCGAAATTAATTTAAAATCGGATAAAAATATATATGGGAACTATATCCAAATCTGAACCGATCTCGATAAAATTTGGCAAAGATATTTCTGAGCTGTATTTGATATATTTCCCTGAATATCGTTGTTACGGAGTGCATATTACGGCTGTGGGTAACAAATACAATAAATCGGATGAACAATATATATGGAAGCTATAACTATATCTGAACCGATCTTCACCAAATTTGGCATACTACCTTCTAGACTAAATTCGGTCGTATGTGCCAAATTCCATCCCATTTGGACAAATATTAGACGTTTGGAGCACAATAAATGGTAAATCGGACGAAGTTATATATGGGAGCTATATCCAAATCTGAACCGATCTCGATAAAATTTAGCAAAGGTATTTCTGAGCTGCATTTGATATATTTCCCCAAATATTGTTGTTACAGAGTGCATATTACGGCTGCGGAGGACAAAAATAACAAATCGGATGAACAATATATATGGGAGCTATAGCTATATCTGAACCGATTTCGATAAAATTTGGCATACTTATTTTCAGGCCTAATTTGGTTGTATGTGCAAAATTCCATACTATTCGGGCTGATATTACACGTTTGGTGCACAATAAAAGGCAAATCGGACGAAGATATATGGGAGCTATATCTAAATTTATACCGATTATCTCCAATTTCAATAGGGTTCGTCCTTGGGCCAAACAAATGTTGTTTGCAAAATTTCATCTCAATCGGATAATAAATGCGACCTGCATTTTGTTCACAAGAATACATGGACAGACGGACGGACGGACGGACAGACGGACTGACATGCATAAATCAACTCAGAAAGTGATTCTATGAAGATCATCAAAAGGAACTATGGGTCTATCTCGTTTCCTTTTGCCGGTTACAAACAAATGCACAAAGACATAATACCCTGACCACCTTGTGGTGTAGAATATCCTCCTTCTCTCCAACTCAGATTCCAACAGTGACCTTAACATAAAAGTATCAGGATTTCAGCTCTGAAATTTCCCCCATTACGAAATTTAGTACCACTTAGTACGCATATTTAAAACCAGCTCCTTCTCTCAATTACAGACACCGACAGTGACGACCATATCAAATTTGAACGTTTTTAGCTCTATTCTTTCACCCAAAACCAAATTTGTTAATATAAGTACTTTTCAAAGATTTATAGTACGAATTTTCAAAACAATCTCGATATCTCGATCTCAGATATCAACAGTGACCTTATTATCAAATTTTAGGATTTCAGCTCTTTAATTTATCTCATTATCAAATTTAGTACCATTTAGTAAAATTATAGTACACATATCTTAAACCACCTGCTTCTCCCAAAGACAGACACCAACAGAGACCTCAATATCAAATTTCAAGATTCCACCTCCATTCCTTCATCCAATACGAAATTTTCAAATTTCAGATTTTAGGCACTGTCTGTTCACGCAATACGAACTTTTGTAAATATAATACTTTTTAGAACTTTTTGTACACATTTCCCAAACCACCTCTTTATCACAAACCCGCCACAAACAGAGAACCCAATACAAAATTCCAGGTCTATCCGATCACTCTAAACCAAACTGCTTTCTACTTTCCAACCTTGATTCTCATACAAGTTTTTAGCTATGTCCGTTCTCATAATACCAAATGGTACCATTTTAGAAGTGTACTAATGTTTGTACTAACATTTATTTTAGTAGCATTTTAGAACTTTTCGTTACCTTAAAGTTCAAGTATGCAAAAACTTTTTGGTACATCTATCCTGCACTACATAAGCGATTCTCATTCCAAATGTCAGATTTGCAGCTCTGTCGGTATACCCTAAATTAAATGTTTACCAAATTTAGTACCATTTAGTATACATAAGTACACATTTCCAAAGCTTATCCCAATACTACACTCCCACAGTACTCCCAATTTCAAATTTCAGTATTTTCCTATCGGTTCGCTCAAATACAAATTGTACCAAATTTAATACCATTTAGTACACATGAGTACGTATTTCCATAAAAACCAATAGAAATCTTTGTTCCAAATTTCAGGATTCCAGCCCTATAGGTTCACTCAAATCCAATTTGTACCAAATTTAGTACACATAAGTACAAATTTCCATAGCTTTCTACTTTATACAATTCAAGGTAATTCTTATTTTTAAATATCAAGATTCCAACTCTACCGTTTCCCCCAAAATTTAAATTGAACCAAATTTAGTACCATTTAGTACACATAAGTACGAATTTCCAAAGCTTCCAACAGACATCTATCCTACAATGCAACAGTAATTTTATTTCCAATTTTTAAGATTCCAGTTCAGTTTATCCAAGTCGAAATTAAACCAAATTTAGTACAATTTTGTACTTTTCTTGCACATAAGTACAAATTTCGAAAGCTACCTCTGTATCCCAAACCTAAACTCCAAGAAAAATTTTAATTTCAAATTTCAGGATTCCAGAACCATCCGTTCCTCCAAATTAAAAATGTAACAAATTTAGAACCGTTTCGTACATTGCGTATGCATGGATACATACTTCCAAAACTACCTCCTAACATCGAACCTACTACTCAACCTTGATCCCCATTTCAAATGCCAAGTTTTTAGTTTACATGATACGAAATGGTACCAAATGTATTACATTTTAGTACTTTTCGTACACTCATAGTGCGAACTACCAAAAACCCTTTGCTATGTAATGTTAGTATGTGAGATAAAAAAACTACAACAAAGTCAAATGCAATCATTTTTACATTTTTTATTTTAAATTTTAATGAATGAAAGCAAAAAATGCCGGAAATAGCATCAAATTTTAGAATAAGTTTAGATTTGTTCGAATTGGTCACCTTTGGTACGAATTATGGCCTTCAAACGGCCGAATGTTGCTCGACGGTATCTTGGCCCATTCCCGGCGAAGCGCTTGCTTGAGGTGATGGACAATTGCTTTCCAAAATACTCCAGACACAATAGTCTAACGGATTGGTATTCGGAGATTTTAGTGGCCATTGTGCTGGGAAATGAAGCGAGGAATCTCATTTTGTAACCATTCTTGGGTGGCGCGTGCTGAGTCCTGTTTGAATGTCCAAGGTCAGCGGCCAAAATGTTTGCGTGTCCAAGGCTTTAATACACCCTCCAGAATATTTTCGCTATAATATTTCTGTTATGGCGGGCCACACCATCACCATGGCCGGCGCTTGAGTTCTGGTGGCCAACCGAAGGTGCACATTTTCAGCTGACTTCTTTGGCAAGTAAACACGATCATTTTGTTTGTTTACCAACTGCTGGACAAAGAATGTTTCCTCATCGGAGAAAATCAAATTCGGCAGTTCACCACTTTAGGCTCTTTTGAGTCTGTTTTCTTTCTGTTGCGGTGTAAGTTCTTGCACTTTTTGGAATTTCAATGGCTTTATCTCGAGAACATTTTTCAATATTTGCCGAATGAAAGATTGCGAAATGTTCAGCTCACGAGGCATTTTTCGGCGACTGCGACACGGGTTTTCGATCAAATCGCTTCCTTACATTTTGAACCATTTCTGCTGATGGTGCTGTTTTCTGCCGTCCACTTCCTTAACGTCGGGCTACGATACCAGTAACCACGGTAACGAGCGATGGTACGAGACACAAAAGATTTATTCACATTTAAATGCTTTAGTGCTCTAACGATAGCCACTTGTTGTTTTCCAGCCAAATATAGAGAAATCACATTACCACGCTTGAATTCCATCACGAATAACTTTTTTATTGGAAAAATCCCACCAAAATGTATTTGTCGCTTGTTAACAATATAATGGGCTGTCACTGGAATAATTTGAACAGCTGTCGGACGAGTGGCTTAGAAATGACAGCAATCTGAATTTGATTGCAGTTTTTGCACCTCAGGGATCCATCATACACCCATTAGTGACCCTCATTCAAAATTTAAGAATTCTTGCTATATTGGTTCGTCAAATTCAAAAAAGATTACCATATTCAGAACCTTTTAGTACTTTGTTTTCCAGTCTTGGAATGTCTCCTATGAGCTCTAACAATCGAGTCATTTTGCATGTGGGAAATTTTAATGGTATTCTTTAAATGCATTTTGATTTCAATTTTTGGAATGCCGAAATGCAATAATTTTTTCCCCAAAAAATTATAAAACATCATAGCTGACACCTGTCTAGACGAACTGTTTTAGGAGTTTTGGGAATTCTTCTGCAAACATGCATCCATACATACATTCAAGCATATATGTATGAATGCACATATATTTGTGCCCATAATTTGAATTTTGTCAACAACATCAGATGATTAATGGCCATTTAACGGTGTGAAATGAATAAAAAAAAAATACGAATTGTTTTCAAACCAAAATTTTAGGAGACAAAGATCAATGAGTGATTAATAATTTCAAAATTGTAGAGCTCGAAGACAACTATCTATCGATTAAATTGGAGATTGCCAATAGTATCGACATAAAACTAAAGATCATTACACTTTACTATTCACGTCATCGGACAAATGCTAATTCATTGTCAATTAATATGGAGAACTGGTTTTGCTGTTGTTGGTGGTTTTTGTTTTCAATATTGTTATTAGTTATTTTTATTTTTTCGGAAGTTAAAAATAGACATAAATTTAAGAATTAAATTAATGAAATGATTTTAGCAATTTTACTTGAACCGTGGCACGTTTATTTAGTTGTTTTAATTGATTCATATTTTTTGTTAAATTTGAAGTTTGTTTTTTTTTTTTTGTTTAATTTTGAAGTAGATTTTCACATATATTGGCTTCTTTGAAGTAAATAATTGCAAAATGATAAGGTATTCATTGAAATTCCCATGGCGGAAATGCTAACAATATTGTTTATTATTTGTAAATTGAAAAATCAATATTTCGATAAGAATAAGAGCAGAATGCATAAACATGAAAGGTGTGTTTATATTACCGACAACCTCGGGGCCAGCCAATTGTTATCAACACCATTCTGCATGGCGAAATTAAAGAAAACAAACATTTCAACAGGACTCAGCCACCCAAGAATGGTTTCATTTCCAGAGCACAATGGCCACCAAAATCTCCGAATACCAATCCGTTGGACTGGAGTATTTTGGAAAGCAAGGTTGGCACTAAAAAATACCAAAGTGTCGATCACCTCAAGCAAGTGCTTCGCCGGGAATGGGCCAAAATACCGCAGAGCAACATTCGGGCAGCGTGTGACGGTTTCTTTGGCCGTTTAAAGGCCATAATTCGTGCCAAAGGTGACCAATTCAAACAAATCTAAACTTATTCTTAATGTTGATGCTTTTTCCGACATGTTTAGCTTTCATTCAATAAAATTAAAAAAAAAAAAATGTAAAAGTTAAGGAGCTTGACTTTGATGCAATTTTTATACTCTACACCACAAGGTGGTCAGGGTATTATGTCTTTGTGCATTTGTTTGTAACAGGCAAAAGGAAACGAGATAGACCCTTTCTGAGTTGATTTATGCATGTCAGTTGATTTATGCATGTAGGTCGCATTTATTATCCGATTGAGATGAAATTTTGCAAACAACATTTGTTTGGCCCAAGGACGAACCCTATTGAAATTGGAGATAATCGGTAAAAATTTAGATATAGCTCCCATATATATCAAACGTGTAATATCAGCCCGAATAGTATGGAATTTTGCACATACAACCAAATTAGGCCTGAAAATAAGTATGCCAAATTTTATCGAAATCGGTTCAGATATAGCTAGCTCCCATATATATTGTTCATCTGATTTGTTGTTTTTGTCCTCCGCAGCCGTAATATGCACTCTGTAACAACAATATTTGGGGAAATATATCAAATGCAGCTCAGAAATACCTTTGCTAAATTTTATCGAGATCGGTTCAGATTTGGATATAGCTCCCATATATAACTTCGTCCGATTTACCATTTATTGTGCACCAAACGTCTAATATTTGTCCAAATGGGATGGAATTTGGCACATACGACTAGAAGGTAGTATGCCAAATTTGTTGAAGATCGGTTCAGATATAGTTATAGCTCCCATATATATTGTTCATCCGATTTATTGTATTTGTTACCCACAGCCGTAATATGCACTCCGTAACAACGATATTCAGGGAAATATTTCAAATACAGCTCAGAAATATCTTTGCCAAATTTTATCGAGATCGGTTCAGATTTGGATATAGTTCCCATATATATTTTTATCCGATTTCAAATTAATTTCGCACCAAATGGGCAATACAAGTCCGAAATTAAAAGATACAAATGCTTCGGCATATTTAGTCCTTTGAATTTTAAATTATAATTATAATCATAGCGTGTATGATTGAATTCTCCCATAAAAACTTTTAATATTAAGTGGAGCTCAACTAAATTAGCAAAGTGGTGTAGGGTATCATAAAATCGGCCCCACCCGACTTTAGGACTCTCTTTACTGGTTTCTCCCTGTATTTGTTCCCCACAGCCGTAATATGCACTCCGTAACAACGATATTCAAGGAAATATATAAAATACAGCTGAGAAATATATTTGTCAACTTTCATCGAGATCGAGAGTTTGTGATAAAATCAAGCATTATTTGCTATCTAAAAATGATTAGGGGTTTCACTAAACCTGAAGTGGTCTCTCGGCGAAAAACTACGCCATTATATTAAATAAATCTAATTTTATCTCAAATAAAATCAAGCTTTAGACTTTGACAGCATCTCCGTAATCTCATATTTTTGTTTTTTTGAAATTTATGAAATAAATGATGTTACTTGAAAAATTCAATATTATTATTAATTACAGCCAGGAAAAAATAACAAAAATAGTTGATTTTGCTATTAGTCGTACCCATATTAAATTATTTCCGTTTTTTGTTCTCACATTTTTTAGCTGTTACAATCAAACAGGATGACGAAATAAATACAAACTCCGTATAGTTGCTTTGTCTACATAATTTTTTGTAACTCCATAAAATATTGACTGAATGAACTATTGCTTAAAGCCGAACGATTGCTACAAACAAAGCCGTAAAGAAAGTCAAAAGTCGGGCAGGGGCGACTTTATGATACCCCCTTTGCATATTTAGTAGAGCTTTATATAACAAATAAAAAAAAAACAAGTAAGTTCGGCCGGGCCGATATTTGAATACCCTTCACCATTTGAAACGATTAGGGCAATTTTCAAAAAAAAAAAAAAAAAAAAAAAAAAAATCCGTTAAAAATTCTGTTAAAATCTTAAAAATACCGAATGTAGCCCTTATATTAGGGTCTATACGACAACGTGGACCTGCATAGGCATCTTTTGTCACAAACCATTACAATATTCAAATACGAAACTTGAATAAAAAAAGTCGGTGAATAATGTGGCTAAAATCATCAAAATTCCAAATATAGGGAGGTACCGTTATATTTGGCTATACGAAGACGTGGACCTGCACAGACAATTTTCTATCAAAGGCTGTAGTATTCATAACGAACTTCAAACCCCAAATTTGAAACAATTAGGGTGAATAATGTCGCTAAAATCATCAAAATACGGAGTATCGGAACCTGTACACACAATACCGAATATCGGGGGTACCGTTGTATGGAGGCTATACGAAGACGCGGACATGCACATACAATTTTCTGTCATAGGCTGTAGTACCCATTACGAACCAAATTTGAAACAATTCCGGCAAATAATGTCTTAAAATTATCAGAATACCGAATATCGGGAGGTATCGTTACATGGGGGCTATACGAAGACGTGGACCTGCACTGACACTTTTCTGTCATAGGCTGTAGTATCCATTACGAACTTCAAATACCAAATTTGAAACAATTCCGGTGAAAAATGTCGCTAAAATCATCAAAGTACCGAATATCGGTTGGTACCGTTATATGGGGGCTATATGAAGACGTGGACTCGCACAGACAATTTTCTGTCATAGGCTGTTGCATCCACTACGAACTTCAAATACCACATTTGAAACAAATCCGGTGAATAATATCGATAAAATCGTCAAAATACCTAATAAAGGGAGGTACCGTTATATGGAGGCTATACCAAAACGTGGACCTGCATGGCCCATTTCCAATACCAAAAGTCCTGCAGACATAATAGACATTTGGGTAATATTTTATTAACCTACTTCATGTCGTTCGGAAGCTAGAGTGATTTCCTCAGACGTACAGATGGATAGACCAACAGACATCACTAAATCGACATAGCATTTTATGCTGATCAAGAATATATATACTTTGTGGGGTCTAAAATGTTTATTTCGAGGTGTTACAAACGGAATGACAAAGTTAATATACCCTCCTTATTAGGGTGAAGGTTATAAAAGTATAACAAATCGGATGAACAATATATGTGGAAGCTATAGCTATATCAGAACCGATTTTCGCCAAGTTTGATATACTTGTTTCTATGCTCAATTTGATGGAAAGTGCCAAATTCAATACCATTTGGGCTTTGATGCACAATAAATGACAAATCGGACGAAGATATATGGGAGCTATATCCAAATCTGAACCGATCTCGATAAAATTTGGGAAGGTATTTCTGTGCTGTATTTCATATATTTCCACAAATATCGTTGTTACAGAGTGTATATTACGGCTGCGGAGGATAAAAATATCAAATCGGATGAACAATATATATGGAACCGATTTCGATCAAATTTGCATTACTTATTTCCGGGCTTAATTTGATATGCAAAATTCCATTCGATTTGGGCTGATATTACATGTTTGGTGCACAATAAAAAGCAAATCGGACGAAGATATATATGAGAGCTATATATAAATGCGACCTGGACTTTGTTTACAAAAATACATGGACAGACGGTGGAACGAACCCGCATAAATCGACTCAGAATGCGATTCTATGCAGATCATCAAAGGAACTATGGGACTCTCTCGTTATGTTTTGCCTGTTACAAACAAATGCACAAAGACATAGTACCCTGACCACCTTGTGGTGTAGGGTATAAAAATGAGGAACGAATGGAAACTCTTTGCAAGTTATTTTTAATTATTTGTTTATAAACACGATGACGGTTCATCTTGTACTCACACAAATATATTCAAAACTAGAATGTTGACTGTTTTAAAGTATATGGATTTTATTAGTTTATATAAATTGGCCTTATTAGGAGCAAGAAATCTTTGTCACATATATTTTCAATAATAGTTTTTATGTTCCATTATTTATGGTTCTTATATTTATTAAGATCTGGCAAATGCTTATAAAAATTTAAATATTAAAATATTTTTAATGACCATTTTTCTGAATGTTATCGACAGAACTAAGCAGGTGATGGGCTAATAAAATTATTTTCTTTTTTACATTTGAATTATATGTCGTTATTGATATTTTCTTATATGAGTCTAAATATTTTGAAAAAGCATACGTTTTATATTTTGGTTTCAAATTTACATTTATATATTTTCGTTTTCGTTTTTTTTGCTCGAACTCAACTTCGTCTCAGGGGGAGTCCCTTGTTTTCAAGTGTACAAAAAAATCATAATTTATAACATGGGATTTTTGAACGAAATTCGAAATAAATTCTCATATTCCGATTAAAAAAGCCAACGCGAATTTTGATTTTCGAATATATCTGTGATTTTTCAAAATGTGTTGGAAAATGAAAACTTAACCTAAAGAGATTCCCTTAAAATAATAAACTGCTAAGAACTCAAAACTTTTTTATGCCCTCCACCATTGTATTGTATGGAGGGTTTATTAAGTTTGTCATTCCGTTTGTAAAACCACGAAATTTACATTTTAGACTCCACAAAGTGTATATATTCTTGATCAGCAAAAAATTCTATGTCGATTTAGCGACATCCTCCCGTCTGTGGAAATCACTCTAGCTTCCGAACGAAATGAATAAGATTGATAAAATTTTACTCAAATGGATATTATGTCTGCAGGACTTTTGTTATTAAAAATGAACCATGGACGGTACCTCCCGATATTCGGTATTTTGATTTATGATTTTAGCGACATTATTCACCGGAATTGTTTCAAATTTTGTATTTGAAGTTCGAAATGAATAATACAGCCTATGACAGAAAATTGTCTGTGAAGGTCCAAACTTCGTATAGCTCACATATAACGGTACCTCCCGATGTGCGGTACATTGTTAATTTTACCGACATTATTCACCGGAATTAATTCAAATTTGGTATTTGATGTTCGTAGTGGATGATACAGCCTATGAAAGAAAATTGTCTGTGAAGGTCCACATCTTCGTTTAGCCCCCATATAACGATACCTCCCGATATTCGGTATTTTGATGATTTTAGCGATATTATCCACAGATTTTTTTTAAGTTTCGCATTTGAATATTGTAATGGCTTATGACAAGAGATACCTATGCAGGTCCATGTCGTCGTATAGACCCTAATATAACAGCTACATTCGGTATTTGTAAGAGTTTAACAGAATTTTTTACGGATTTTATTGTTTTTCAGAATTGCCATATTCGTTCCAAATGACGGAGGCCCGGCTGAACTTACAGCTTTTTTACTTGTTCAATTCTATAAACGGGGAATTTTTCAAAAATCTTTTTCAATGATTTGAAGCCTGCAGTCGAGGAATACAGACAAATTTCATCCACTGTCTTTCAAGGATATTTTCCATGGGCTACAAAAGTGATTTTTTTCTCTTATATTTTTAAGGTCTTTCAAATAGCTATACGGTGTTTTTATAAAATATATTTTATGGATGACAATGGACGAGAATTTCTAACAATTTTTTTTCAAGGATTTTCGAGGCTAAATATGTGCGGTTTTCTTAAATATTTGGTAATGACTTTCAAGACATGATAAAAGACATTCACAAAAGTATTTTTCAAATGGACTTGGTACAAATAATTTCCAAGGACTATAAAGGCTATAAACGTTTCTTTGTTCATTTTTTACTGTCATTCATGCCTGCAATGGTCAATTTATTTGTCAATTTTTGAAGGATATATATTTTTTATTTAATTTTTTATTCCCACAAACAGGTCCTTTTTACAAATATTTTACGAGGACTTTCAATGGATTATTTACAAATAGTTTTCATATATTGGTAAATCTATATATAAAAGAACGTTGTGTTAGGTACTACTCTTATAACTCAAGAACCGCTGGTCTGATTTTCAAAGAAATTCGGAATTGTATATAGGCAGAAAAGGATAAAATCAAAAATATCGCGTAAAAATGTGAAATTTAATAAATTTCATTTTGACTTTTGGAATGTACAATTGTAATGTTTTATTTTGCATGATTTTTTTCCATTTTTACTTACTATTTTCGTTTTTTTTCTTTTTGAATACGTATATGATGTGTAGTCTTTTTGGGGAGTAAAAACCGATAACGGACAAAGCTGTTATTTATAGATTTTATATATATTTTTTTGGTAAGTGGAACTATACGAATAAACTGAATAGATGATATCAAGGAATAATGACTTTTTCAAAACCGCTAAAGAATCAAAAAAAAAAAAAAAAATTCTAAAATCGGAAAAAATCGAGAAAAATTTTCAATGGAATTGAATTTCAAAATAATAGTACATTCTATTGATAAACTTCGTAAGGACCTTTAAACATTTGCTGTTAAAAAAACAAGCGAACAAGTTGAAGATTTTTAGTCTTTTTTCAATTTGTTTCTCTTTTTTTGTAAATTTTATGGCGGATTTAATAAAATTCATACAATTTCGGAATGGTATCCTGGCAAAAAAATTGCATGAAAATGTGAAGGAAAAAATCTTATTGGCGTGATTTTTTTTCAATTTGACATACTCTATAGAAGTGTACATTTCTCATTGTTTTGAATTCTGAATGAATAACATTTTTCATGTATAAAATTTGCATATAGCTTTTAAATTCACGACCTACATAGTGCTTCAGCTGGAAGATGCGAACACATTTAAACAAACAACAAGTAAACAAGCAGCTAAGTTTTTTTTAATACCCTCCACAATTTGGAAGGAACTTGAACAATTGCAAAAAAATTCCAAAAACTTCTACTTAAATGAAAACTTTTATATGGGGACTTTACGAAGACGTAGACCTGTTTTCGATTTTTTGTCATATATTTGAAACAGTTCGAGTGAATAATGTTGCTGAAATCATCAAAATACCGACTATCGGAATGTACCGTTAAATGGGGGCTATACGAAGACGTGGACTTGCATACAGAAATTTTTGTCATGGGCTGTAGTACCCAATCCGAAATTCATATACGAAATTTGAAATAATTTCGGTAAATAATGTCGCTAAATATGTCGCGAAAATACCGAGTATCGGGAGGTACCATTATATGGGGCTATACGAAAACGTGGACCGACATGGCTCATTTATATCTTAACCTACCTACTGGTAAACTATGCATGCATGCAAAATTATAGTCTTCTATCGCAATTCGTTCGAAAGATAGCGTGATTACAACAGACATACAGACAGACAGACATCGCTAGATCGTCTGAGAATTTTGCGCTGATGCAGAATATATATACACATTGTAGGGTCTATTATGAATATTTCGAGGAGTTACAAACGCAATGAAAAAGCTAACATACCTCCATAGAATAGTGGAAGGTATAAAAATGACCGAAAAATGGGGCTCATTTTAAAACGCGGACCTACTTCTTCCACATGACAATAATCCATCCAATGAGAACTCAAAATGCAAAATTCATTGGGACTGCAATCAGTGAAATGCCTAATATAAAGGGCGCAAAATAGTAGAGCGAATTGGACATTTAAGGGTATTGGACACTTTCTTTCTTTTTTTGGCTCTTTTTTGGAAACTTGGTTTCTAAAGGGTACGGGCCGGCAATGCGGAAGTGTAGTAAGTTGTAGAAGTATTTGGCCATTTCTGGTCGAATCATTTAAAAAGGATAATTCATATCAAAGTTGGGAGATGCTGACTTTATCATACCCTACATCACTTTGCATATTTAGTAGAGCTTCACATGACAATTAAAAGTTTTTATGAGAGAATTAAATCATACAAGCTATGATTATAATTATAATTTAAAGTTTAAATGACTAAATATGCCGAACATATGTATCTTTTCAATTCGGGCTTGTATTTCCCATTTGGTGCACAATTAACTTAAAATCGGATAAAGATATCGATAAAATTGCGCAAAAAAATATTTCTAAGCTGTATTTGATGTATTTCCCTGAATATCGTTGTTACGAAGTGCATATTACGGCTGTACGGAACGAATATAACAATTCGGATGAACAATATATATGAAAGCTATAGCTATCTGAACCGATCTTCACCAAATTTGACATACTAGGTTCTAGACTCAATTCGGTTGTTTGTGCAAAATTCCATATTATTTGGGCCGATATTACACGTTAGACGCACAAAAAGGCAAATCGGACGAAGATATATATTGGAACTATATCTAAATTTTGACTGATTTTCTCCACTTCCAATAGGGTTCGTCCTTGGACCAAACAAATGATTTGTGCAAAATTCCATCTAGATCTTGTAATAAATGCGACCTGTACTTTGTTTACAGGAATATATGGACATACGGACGGACATGCATAACGACTCAGAATATGATTCTAAGCAGATCATCAAAAGGAACTATGGGTCTATCTCGTTTCCTTATGCCTATTACAAACAAATGCACAAAGACCCTGACCAACTTGTGGTGTAGGGTATACAAATGTAGGATAATTGAACGGATTTCGAGGCATTCGGGCATTTTGGCCTCTGACAAGAATAACTCCATTAAACAGTGTGACCCCAATGGAATGGAAATTAATAACTAAATAACAAGTAAAAAACATTAAATTCGGCCGGGCCAAACTTTTAATACCCTCCACCTTAAGGTAATTAATTAACATTAGAACCAATTATGACCACAAATACCAATTTTTAGACATATTCGTGGGAAAATGTGTCAAAAATCATCAAAATACCGAATATCGGGACGTACCGCTATATAGGGCTATACAAAAAACATGAACCCATACATACAAAGTTTCCCCAACGGAGCTAGAACTTATTATGACCACCTAATTCCAATTTTTAGACAAATCCGTAAAAAAATGTGATATGTGATGTGAAAATACCGAATATCGGGAGGTACCGTTATATGGGGGCTATATCAAAACGTGGACTTTTACATGCAATGTTTCGCCACCGGAGCTAGAACCCATTATGACCCACAAATACCAATTTTTAGACAAATCAATGCGTCAAAAATCATCAAAATACTGAATATTGGGAGGAACCCTTATATGGGACTGTACCAAAACGTGGACCGGTATATGTCATTTTCAATACCAACCATCCTAGACACAATACAAATTATTCTGCTAAATTTTGACGCTCTGCGTCAAATAATGTGGCCTGTATCGTGACATACGGACAGACAGACGGACATCGTTAAATCGACTTAGAATTGTATGCTGATTATGAATATATATACATTATGGGGTGCACGACGAATATTTGGACATGTTACAAACGGAATGACAAAGTTAATATACCCTTCTTTCCAAGGTGGAGGGTATAAAAATAACCGTATTTTTGATATATTACTAATAACCTGTCTTTCTATGAATTTTTATCCTTTGTTTTTTGGGGGCAGTGACCTGATAATAACTGTCCATAGACAAGTCAATTTGTACACAATAAAGTTGAGGTGCTATAAAATACATTATAATCTGTAGTCACAGCTGTGATCTTCGTAAGTTTTGGGTGAGAACACTTTGCAGTCATTTCCAATAAAAATTGTGTGCATGTAATTGTTTGCCGCTATTGTAGTTTTCTATAGAAATTAACAAAATTTAATACTTCCGAGTAATCATAAAAAATATGAATAATATTTTGCACAATTGAAATCTGTAAATGGGGTGTGTTAGACAAGAATCGAACTACTATTCCATGAATGACAAAGAAAAAGTACGTGTGGCAATTTTTATTGTAACAAATAACCGGTGAATCAATCAAATCAATGGAAATGAAAACCAAAGAAATGAATCATTCATATGAAAGAGGGCGTTGAGTTTTATTCAGAATTCATATTGCATAAAAGATAACATATATCGAATTACGAATCCGAAGCGCATCAACAAAGACATGAGAAATATCAGAGAAATGTTTTACGCAACATTATTAGTTATAAACTCTGAATCACTAAATGTTTTTCGTTTTTTTTTAAGAAAAATGATTTTGATTTCTGTGTAATGAAGATAACCCAGAAACAAACAAAGCCACGGAGCACAATGACAGTTCAGCTTCAAGCGTAATATATGTGTGAGGAGGTGACCACCAAGCCTATGGCATGGTAATTAACTTAAACGGTCAAGTTTGTTTAGTTTCATTTCGTTCCGTCTATTTGCCTGGTTTTGTGAATCGGAGATGAATAAAAAAAAACTAGTGACGTTCGAAATGCCCAGAGCCAGAGATATGCCAAAATCAGTTAATATTTTATGCAAAGTGCAAATTAAAAAATAATACACACACGCCCGCCTGCCATTCAAAATCCATAAGCAAACTAGCGGACGGACGGACAGGCAGACAGTCCGACAGACGATGAGAGCAAAGCAAATGAATGCCCTCGTTTACAAATAAAGACAACACTTTTCCCGTTTCATTTTTTTTTTTGCTTAATTTGCAAATGTAATTTCAACTGAAAATGGCAACTGATTGCCAGTTGGCGATTGTCAGAAGCTCCGAAAAAAATGAAGGCCAATTTTTGTTTAAATTAACATTTAGCATTTCTACCGGCCGACAGAAGACCTCAACTGCACCATCGACAAGAGAGAAACAATAACAAAAACTCCCAAACCCTGGCATCGACGACCATCAAATTGTCGTTATCTTTAAGGGTCCAGCTGTAAAAAGATGAATTTGTTTATTGTTTCAAGTTTCGGAGTTCTGTCCGACAGAACACTTACATACGTACATATGCACGGACATTTATTTGTTTTATCTCTCCGATAAGTGAACAATTGTTTCCGTTTGTTTAAACGGCACTTGTTCGACACTCCCAAGTGCCGCAAGGGCAAAGTTTATGAGGCAGGGTTTTGTTGTTTCACGGGCGGGGGAACATGTATTGCTACTAACCAACAGACATCTCATTGATTTATTAACCTACCGGACTAAATATTCATGTTATAAAATGAACTTGTTTGCATTTTATTGAAATTAACTTGGCGATGTTTTAAAACAATTCAATATTGAGGTATGTAGACATGTACATAAATATTGAAATTCAAAATAAATGCCGCAATTCAAAAAGAATGGAATACTATTTGGGTATCAGATTTGGGAGAGCTAATTCTCGCATTCGATATTTTACGGACGCATTTTGTGTTTCTAAAAAATTCAAACCAAGTCGAATATGACCAATGTTTCACTGCTCTGGTATCTCCCACAAAATGTTAAATTTTTCCACTAAAATGATGTAACTGATAGAAAGCAAAGATAGTACAAGACATAGCCTAAATTTGGTACATCACAAATTTTTTTTTATCAAAATCAGATAAGAAAATGGAAAATAACATCGAACTACTTCTTATATGGCCCCTGCAAAGAGTTATCATGTTTATACCCTACACCACATAGTGGTAAAGGTATTATGTTTTTGTTCATTTGTTTGTAACATGGAGAAGATAGACCAATGGTTACTTTTGAGGATCTTCATAGAATCACTTTCTGTGTGGAATCCGTCCATGAATTTTTGTGAACAAATTATCCGATTAAGATGAAATTTTCCAAACAATATTTGCTTGGCCCATGGATAAACCTTTTTCAAATTGATGAAAATTGGATCAAATTTAGAAATAGCTCCCACATATATCTTCACCCGATTTCGATTTAATTGTGCACCAAATGGCCAATATCAGTCCAAATGACCTGAATTTTGGCACATCCGACCGAATTTAGTCTAGAAGCAAGTAAATCAAATTTTGAAAATCGGTTAAGACATAGTGTAGATTCCATATATATGTTTCATCTGATTTGGTGTTTAAGTCCCTCACATTCATAACATGCACTCCACAAGAATAATATTTGGTACCAGATATCAGATGCAGCCCAGAAATACCTCTGCCAAATTGTGTCAAGGTCAGTTCAGATTTGGATATAGCTCCCACACAAATCTTAAACCGATTTCGGGTTAATTGTGCAAGTAAATCAAATTTGATGAAATTCGATACAGAATTGGATATATCTCTGATATATTAGTTCCCTCTGAAACCAAATTATAACTGCTCTACAGGGTGAGATGAAAAAACTGCACCCAACTACAGACTGCAGTCATTTCTAAGCCACTCGGCCGACAGCTGTTAAAATTATTCCACTGACGACTCAATATTTTGTTTACAGGCGTACAAAAGCATTTTGGTGAGAATTTTCCAGAAAAAAAGTTATTCGTGATGGAATTCACGCGTGATAGTGGACTTCAAGCATGTGTGGAGGAAAACCACAAGTGGCTATCGTTGGAGTACCTCAGCATTTAAATGTGAATAAATCTTTTGTGTCTCGCTCGTTATCATGATACTGGTAGGAAGTGAATGGAAGAAAACCGCAACATCAGCAGAAATGGTTTGAAAAGTGAATAAACGACTTGACCGAAACCCGCATCGCAGTGGCCGAAAAATGGCTAGTGAGCTGAACATATCGCAATATTCTATTCGGCAAATATTGAAGAATTAGTTCGGGGTAAAATCATTGAAATTCCAAAAAGTGCAAGAACTTATACCGCAACAGAAAAAATAGACTTAAAAGAAGTAAAGAGTTGCTTCGCTTGGCCGAAAGTGGTGACATGTCGAATTTATTTTTTCCGAGGTGAAAGCATTCGTTTCCAGCAGTTCCAGAGGTCAGCTGAAAATGTGCACCTTCCGTTGGCCACCGGAACTCTAGCGCCGTCCATGATGATGGTGTGGGCCGCCATAACAGCCGATGGTCGCTCTCCGCTCGTATTAATCGGCCGTGGCATCAGAATAAATGTCGAATACTGCCGCGAAAATATTCTGGAGGGTGTATTAAAGCCTTGGGCACGCAAACATTTTGGCCGCAGACCTTGGACATTCCAACGCAAGAATGGTTACAAAATGAGGTTACTCGCTTTATTTCCTGCACACAATGCCCACCAGAATCTCCGGATACCAATCCGTTGGACTATTGTGTATGGAGTATTTTGAAAAGTAAGGTTGGCACTAAAAAATAACAAAGTGTCGACCTCAAGCAAGTGCTTCGCCGGGAATGAGCCAAAATATCGCAGAGCAACATTCGGGCAGCGTGTGACGGTTTCATTGGCCGTTTGAAGGCCTCAATTGGTGCCAAAGGTGACCAATTTGAACAAATCAAAATTTATTCTAAAATTTGATGCCATTTCCGAAATTTTTTGCTTTTATACAATAAAATTAAAAAAAAAAAAATAAAAAGTATGTCGTTTGACTTTGTTGCAGTTTTTTATCTCACCCTGTAATGAGCTGTGACTGGAATAACAGCTGTCGGACGAGTGGCTTAGAAATGACAGCAGTCTGAAGTTTGTTGCATTTTTTGCATCTCACCCTGCAAATATGTCTGTCAAGCCGGCGATTTGTATGAAAGGAAAAAATGTAGTAGGCGCGTCGGTGAAAATCAAGGCCGCCCTTGATGTTGTTACTCAGACCTTATTTTGTTTTTTTAAGAATTTTTTAAGGTCTTCTGACTCTGTTTGGTCGTGGATTTTTTTAAGGATTTCCCTATGAAAGTCAAAATTTTTCAGTCCTTTTCTTGGACTTGGACCTAAAATTTCTATACAATTTTTTTGTAAGACTTTCGTATTTTTGTATTCCTTCCACTTTGAAAAGGAGGTTATAATAACTTTGCCAAATAATTCTAAAATATTAAATATTCGTCGTAGACCCTAAGTCGATTTAACGATGTCTGTCTGCCTGTCTATTGAAATCACGATACAGCCAACATTATTTGACATAAAGCTTCATAATTTGGCAGAAATATTATGTTACAGCTCGTACAATGTTTACATTACATTTTTACCATATTTTTTGTATGAAATTCCAAACTCCACCTTATCTAATGGAGTGTAGCAATAGGGGCCTATACACGGGAATTGAATTTTTATGCAAAAGTGTAGAATTTTAGTCCCACAGTTTTTAATACTTTTAGTACCTTTATTTGTTCAAAACACAAACTTATCTGCTGCCTCATATCGATATTGAGGTGAGAAATTTTAGGATTCTAACCCTAAGCGATTCGATTTTTAGCCTAAAACTCCCATACATTGATTATAATATTATAATAGATTTTATAAGGTTCATTCATGCAATCGTGGCCAACGCAAGGGATTGCCAATTTTTGATAACCAAATCTAGAGCGGGAGGGACAAAAAAAGTGCATCTAAGTCTAAACATTTTAGGCTACAAATCTAAACTTTTCAGTTATACCTTTAAAATTGATAATTTTCCCTGGTATTGTAATGAAACCGAACCTATCTGTCTGACTGCTTGCCATCCCAGCCAATATGTCGAACACAATTACTGGGAAAGGGCGGTTACCACAAAACAACGGTAAATCATGAATCAGTAACTTCTTGGCCGTGTGGCGATCTGTTGCAGCTTGTACCCTTTGATAATTTAACATTTTTATCAATATTGTTGTTATTAACAACATGCGATTTGATTGCATTCATTTCCTACCGCTCTTTTGATGTGTGAGCAGCAAGTCGGGTCGGGTCGGTTTGGGTCTGGTCTGTCTTGGTTCGGTTCGGTTCGGTTTGTGTGTTTAAAGGTCTAAATGCGTGATTTGCCGCCGTTGCCTGCTTTGTTATTACAATTTTCGCATAATTCGTATTATTTATGTTTTGGGTGTCGTCGGTTGGGTTAGAGGGGTGCGAGGGACGGGGGAAACGAAAATAAATCAAAAGGTTTCGACGTCACAATCGCTCGACAATCGACAACGCGTCATCAACGCTATGTGTGGCCCATTGTCCCAATGAGAGTAGCAGTGCATCGGACGGACAGTCCGCTGTTTTCACTCTTTATTTTCTTCCGCTATAGCGTTGGCACTTGTGTTGCCATCGATGTGAATTAAAATTCAATAGTTATTTTATATTGGCTTCTACATGAGATGGGGTGGTAAATTTAGTTTGTCATACCGTTTGCCGGTATCATCGAGACATTGATTTGTTCTGAATTTGATGGAGTATGTCGCAGCGGCATAAGATAATGGCATTCATTGCTATTTTTTTTCTAGTTTTTAAATAAAATAAAAAAAATTACTTTAATAATTTGAAAAACTACTATAAAAATGGTGAACTTCTTTTCCATTGGCATCATCCTTAAAAATAGAAGGCAAAAATAATTAGGGAATACAATAATTTGAAAAATATCGGAATCCACAAATTCTGAATAGTTTTTACATGACGGTTGTTGCTTTCTAATAATCGTAAATACCAGAACGTGTTGTAAAAAAGCCCTCAAAAATTCCGAATTTCGAGCGGATATGCAATATCAGGTCTATATGGTTTTTTATGGCTGAGGTTCTGAAAGAGTTAGCCAATGTGGTACATTTGGTATCTGACTTAAGTCTGATATAAATATTACAAAGATATGTGAGATATGTGATAACTTTTAGAAAATATTTAACCAGAAGGAGTGGACCGAAAAATCTATTATCGTTGACTTGTTTTATAATAATTCGGGCTATAATAATTCGAAATGTTGACCCCTTTCATGTTATGAGAGATATTAATATTCAAAATTATGAAGCTTTGTGGGGAAATTACCAAAACTGAAGCTTCAAGGTTATTCTAAATGTTGACGGCTTTATGGGGGAGATACGGAAGAAGTGGAGCGGTATCACACCAGGTTTTATGTTAACAAACATAGAGGGTGAGATGAAAAAACTGCAACAAAGTCAAACGCCATTATTATTATACCCTACACCACAAGGTGGTCAGGGTATTATGTCTTTGTGCATTTGTTTGTAACAGGCAAAAGGAAACGAGATTGACCCATAGTTCCTTTTGATGATCTGCATAGAATCACTTTCTGAGTTGATTTATGCATGTCAGTCCGTCTGTCCGTTCGTCTGTCCATGTATTTTTGTGAACAAAATGCAGGTCACATTTATTATCCGATTGAGATGAAATTTTCCAAACAACATTTGTTTGGCCCAAGGACGTACCCTATTGAAATTGGAGATGATCGGTAAAAATTTAAATATAGCTCCCATATATATCTTCGTCCGATTTGCCTTTTATTGTGCACCAAACGTGTAATATCAGGCCGAATAGTATGAAGTTTTACACATACAACCAAATTAGGGCTGAAAATAAGTATGCCAAATTTGATCGAAATCGTTTCAGATATAGCTATAGCTCCCATATATATTGTTCATCCGATTTGTTATTTTTGTCCTCCGCAGCCGTAATATGCACTCTGTAACAACAATATTTGGGGAAATATATCAAATGCAGCTCAGAAATATCTTTGCTAAATTTTATCGAGATCGGTTCAGATTTGGATATAGCTCCCATATATAACTTTATCTGATTTAGAATTAATTTTGCACCAAATGGGCAAAACAAGTCCGAATTTAAAAGATACAAATGCTTCGGCATATTTAGTCCTTTAAATTTTAAATTATAATTATAATCATAGGGTGTATGATTGAATTCTCCCATAAAAACTTTTACTTGTTATGTGGAGCTCAACTAAATTAGCAAAGTGGTTTTATTGAATGAAAACAAAAAATGTCGGAATTAGCATCATATTTTAGAAAGAAGTTAGGTTTGTTCGAATTGGTCGCCTTTGGCACGAATTATGGCTTTCAAATGGCCAATGAAACCGTCACACGCTGCCCGAATGTTGCTCTGCGGTATTTTGGCTCATGTTGGTGACCATTGTGCTCTGGAAATGAAGCGAGGAACCTCATTTTGTAACCATTCTTAGGTAGCGCGTGCTGAGTGGGATGGTGCTGAGTCCTGGTGGAATATCCAAGGTCTGCGGCCAAAATGTTTGCGTGCCCAAGGAATTAATACACTCTCCAGAATATTTTCGCGATAATATATGGCTTTTATTCTGATGCCACTGTCAATTAATAGGAGAAGAGAGCGACCATCGGCTGTTATGGCGGCCCACACCATCACCATGACTGGCGCTTGAGTTCTGGTGGCCAACCGAAGGTGCACATTTTCAGCTGACCTCTTTGGCAAATAAACACGATCATTTTGTTTGCTTACAAACTGCTGGACAACGAATGTTTTCTCATCGGAGAAAACCAAATTCGAAAGTGGTGAACTTTCGGCCAAGCGAAGCAACTCTTTAGCTCTTTAAAGTCTTTTTTCTTTCATTTGCGGTGTAATTTCTTGGACTTTTGGGATTTCAATGGTTTTACCCCGAGCTCATTTTTCAATATTTGCCGAATGGAATATTGCGATATGTTGAGCTCACGAGCCATTTTTCCCCACACTGCGAGGCGGTTTTCGATAAAGTCGCTAAAATCGCTTTTTTACTCTTCAAAACATTTCTGCTGCTTTTGCTGCCATCCTCCGTCCACTTCCTTGAAGTCGGGCTACGCTTCCAGTATCACGGAAATTTTCCTCGTTTTGTTATATGTAATACTAGCTGAACCCGGTGCGCTTCGCTACCCCTTTAGATTTTATATGCATTCAATATTTTATTTACGAATATATGTTGGTTAAAAAAACAAATTTAAAAAATAAAAAAAAAAAAAAAATATTGCACTACTTTAATGCGTAAATAACCAAAACCATTAGAAAAGCAGTAACATGACATACATACACGAAGGGTTTGTCCTTCGGATTTATTTATTTCATAGCAAATACCAAGCGTGCAGTTAACTGCAATCTTTTGAAGTTGAGTGGCATTTCTATTGAAATTAGTGAATTCGAGATAGCAACATACTTCGCGGTAATAAGCGTATTTCAAATCAATTCTTGTGTTGTTTTTTAGTGTTAGCCTAAGGCGTTGTGGGTCAATGGTTCTTATTAAAATCATATCCCAATCTAATCCGCTTTAAATATAATTTAAAAAAAATACTTTTACACCAAATTCCGCCACACCTCTCATATTTCATTGAAATTGGTGCGTCAAATCTTAACTAATTTCCAATTAATTTGTCACATTTATTATTGTAACCAAATTCCGCCACACATTTTGAATTTTATTGGTATCGGTCATATATATCATGTTTGGTGCATAGCATGTATGAAATCGGCCGAAATATATATGTTACCTGTATCCAAACCTCAACTGATTTTAATATAATTTGGCAATTTTTGCTGGTGCCAGATTTTGTCTCTCTCGCTTTGGGTGCATCAAATATGTGAAATCGGCTGAGTATATATATGGGAGCTATAATCACATCTGAATATAATTTGTCAAATTTATTTTTGTATCAAATTTAGCCACTCATGCCGAATTTCGTTGGAATCGGAAATACGTATCGTGTTTTGTGCATCAAATATGTGAAATCGGCGGAAAATATATATGGGAGCTATATCCAAATCTGAACCGATTTTAATATAATTTGACTAATTTATTTTCTAATCAAAATCCCGTTACATATTCCAAATTTCTTTGGAATCGAACATACATATCGTGTATGGTGCATAAAATACATGAAATCGGTCGAAAATATATATGAGAGCTATATCCAAATCTGAACCGATTTTAATATAATTTGACAAATGTATATTTGTTTTAATTTCCGCTACACATTCCAAATTTCATTGAAATTAGAGATACATATCGTGTTTGGTGCATCAAATACATGAAATCGGTCGAAAATATATATGGGAGCTATATCCAAATCTGAACCGATTTCAATTTAATTTGACAAATTCATTTTGGCTCCCAATTCCGTTACTTATTTTAAATTTCATTACAATTGGAAATACATGTCGTGTTTGGTCCACCAAATACATGAAATCGGCCGAAAATGTATATGGGAGCTATATCCAAATCTGAACCGATTTCAATATAATTTGACAAATTTATTTTCGGATTAAATCCCGTCACACATTCCAAATGTTATTGGAATCGAACATTCATATTGTGTTTGAGGCATCAAATGAACGAAATCGGTCGAAAATATATATGGGAGCTATATCCAAATCTGAACCGATTTCAATATAATTTGAAAAATTTATTTTCGGATTAAATCCCGTCACACATTCCAAATGTTATTGGAATCGAACATTCATATTGTGTTTGAGGCATCAAATGAACGAAATCGGTCGAAAATATATATGGGAGCTATATCCAAATCTGAACCGATTACAATATAATTTGGCAAACTTATTTTTGTTCCAAATTCCGTTACGTATTCCAAATTTGGAGACTATCTTCAACCAATCAATAGATATGTGCATATAAAATCTAAATTTTTGGGAGGTACCTCCGATTCTGATGCTATATCTCCAGTTCCAAGTGGAAATTCAAAAATGTATATAGCCCATGTTACTTTCAGGCGATGTTGCAGTATATATGGAAATTTTCAGGAAAATCAATACAGCGGTTTTCGAGTCCATAAATTACAAACAAACAAACAAACATCCAAACATTTTCCTCTTTTATAGATATAGAAGAAGATGTTTCCTGTGCCCTAACGTGGAAGGTATTAAAAGTTTTTTACTTGTCTTTGAACTCAAAATGTCAACATTTTAATTAATGCAAAATATGACTAAAACTTTAAAATTTTATTATGACAAATAAATTTGTAGAAAATTTTGATTTGCTATAGAAACGTTTAATTATTTTGAAAAAATTGCCACGAAGACCCCTTTGTTGATTTTCTTGAGGTTTAAAGGTTTAAACCAAAATTTTCCTCGTTTTGTTATATGTAATATTTCCGACCTAAAATTAAGGGATTCCAAAGAATCTTAATCTGAAAAGGACTCCAAAGGATCAGAACCCAAAAAACTGAAAATCTTAAATTGAAATGATATCCCGTTTTAAAACTTGACGCAATCTAATATTTATGAAAACACTAATGATGGTGTGAAGGGTCTGCATATTCTAACCATCTGCTCCAATAATCAATATTAAAAATGAACCATGTAGGGTAAGTGCGCCTAAGTTCGGCATGTCCCAGTAGTCGGCAGTTTTGAAATTTAAATTTAAATAACTAAGAATAGAATTGACCAAATAATGAAATAATTGCAAAAAAGCGTCAACAGTGTTCTCTGCTCTCTTTCTATAAAAAAAACAATGAGCTCCGATCATTTATTACGAGAGAATAACGGTTTTCGTCAGTGAGTGTCTTCCAACGCATGTGATAGTGTTTGTTTGTAAAGAAAAAATTAGTGGTGGCGTCAACTTAATAATTTTAAGTAAATTAAATTTAATAATTTTTGAATCAGAAATATTTTATAATAGTAAATAACAGTCTGAAGATCATTTTATAACTTAAAAACATACAAAATAAAGCATTTTTCTGTTATATTATTTAATGCCGACATTAGGAACAGAAAAAAAAAAACAGATTTGCCAGTAGGTGCAGATTACTAGAAAAATATCATTTTTGACCAATTTCACCAAAACTATTAAAAATAATCAAAAAAAAAAAAACTTAAATAAAAAAATAATTTTTAGTCGGCAGTTGCTTTTTTTGTGCTTTTTGACCAACTTTTCTAAATTCAGTAGGTTTTTAAATCAGCTATTTGAAGTTTTAGATACCGGTGGCATTTTTGAAAAAAAAAAAAAAATGTTGCCTATCTAAAGGAAAGAGATCAATTCACAAATTCCAAATATAATAAGGGTTCTTGTTTCTTTTTATTTAATCTCATTTTTATTTTAATTGAAAACCATACGTTACTGAAGGTAACCATACTATTCTTGATTTTCTATCTATATTCGGTTTAGAATGATAATTAATTAAAACATTTTTTAAAAACGAAATTAATTTCAAATTCTGGATTAAACTGTGAATTAGTAATATATCATTGTTTTATACTATTTGAAATAAAAAATAATATTTTTTTTACTGAAATACCATATGCCGACTACTGGCAAATAGACATACCGAGCATTGGAAAATGGTGCCGACTGCTGGCAAAAAACTACTATTTTAGTAAAATTGCAAATTTTGCCAATTTAATAAAAACAAATTAAATTTTTGTTTTTTATTTCGAAAACTAAACAACATTTGGAATCTGAACAACTTTATTTTTCTGCAATTGAAAGATCTCACTCAGAATGTTGAAAGATTGAAAAATCGAAAATCCTAAAAGTGCCGACTACTGGTACACTTACCCTACCTCAAAAATTATAAAAGACTGTAATTACGCACATTGTAAAATGTGCGCCAAAGATGTGGTCAGGTTATTAGTGCCATTCTCAGATTTGTCTTATTTTAGAGTTTATAGCTCCATTTCTTGAAAATTTAGCTGGTTGTAGGGGATGTTTTCTTGCAGATACAACACATATCAGATTTCTTTTGTTGTCTTCCCGTTGTCGTCGTCAATATGGCTGTGTTTTTTTATAGCGACTTTTGTTCGATCGACAAAGCAAAATGAATTTTGAGTGGAGTACAGGACTCCGATGCGTACAAGTGCAACGTCATTCAATCTAAAAAGATAACAGAAGAGAACAGAAAAACACAACAATCGCGAGTAATGTCCATTACCTGTTCGAGTGAGGAGCATGTCTGCTGATCGATGGTCTTCCTTGCCTTTGCGGTGGAGTGCTAAAATTCCACTTGAATCATGGTTTCGAGTGTTTTTCGTGTTATTCTGAAAGATTAAACGCCAATGTTTTATTAATATCGATTGCCTGTTTAGTTATGGTGTGATGAGTTTCACGTCTGTGTTGTTGTTGTTGTTGGTGTTTTCGTTTTTGTTTTCATACTTTATGTGACTGCAATTTGCAATTTTTAAACTTTTTTCGCGGGTTTGTTGACGAAGCCGCGATTTCATATTTTAAAAATGGGAAATATTATTTTAAAAGAGAAAAAAAAAAAATTAAGGAGAAGATGGACAGCAGTTCTAAACTTACAGAAGGAAAATGTAAAAAAATGTTTTCAAATTTCTAAATCCACATATATATTCAGATCATATAAGATAAAGGACGTGAGGAAAGATTAATTATGAAAGTTAGTCTACATTCACTTATGTCTATATCCATAGAAAATGCAATATGGCCAAATGGAAATACGACTCTGTGGCTCTTTGGACGAATCCGGGTTCAAAACGATTGCAGTCCATCTATGTCCATTTAGGCATTATATTTTTATACTCTCCACCATTTTATGGAGGGTATATTAGCTTTGTCATTCCGTTTGTAACTCTTCGAAATATAAATTTGAGACTATTTTTGATCAGGATAAAATTCTATGTCGATTTGGTGATGTCCGTCCATCTGTCCGTCTGTGGAAATAACTCTAGCTTCTGAACGAAATGAAGTAGGTTGATTAAATTTTACTCATATGTATCTGAAGGATTTTTGGTATTGAAAATGGGTCATGTAGATCCACGTTTTGGTATAGCCCCCATATAATGGTACCTCCCTATTTTCGGTATTTTGGTGATTTAAGCGACATTATTCTCCGGAGATGTTTCAAATTTCGTTTTTGGACTTCGCAATAGGAACTACATCCTATGACAGAAAAATGTCTTTGCAGGTCCACGTCTTCGTATAGCCCCCATATAACGGTACCTCCCGATATTCGGTATTTTGTTAATTTAAACGACATTATTCTCCGGAAATGTTTCAAATTTCATATTTGGAGTTCGCAATAGGAACTACATCCTATGACAGAAAATTGTCTGTGCAGGTCCACGTCTTCGTATAGCCCCCATATAACGGTACCTCCCGATATTCGGTACTTTGATGATTTTAGCGACATTATTCTTCGGAATTGTTTCAAATTTGGTATTTGAAGTTCGTAATGGATACTACAGCCTGTGACAGAAAATTGTGAGTGCAGGTCTACGTCTTAGTATAGCCCCCATATAATGGTACCTCCCTATTTTCGGTATTTTGTTGATTTAGGCGACATTATTCTTCGGAATTGCTTGAAATTTGGTATTTGAAGTTCGTAATGGATACTGCAGCCGAAGGCAGAAAATTGTCTGTGCAGGTCTACGTCTTAGTATAGCCCCCATATAATGGTACCTCCCTATTTTCGGTATTTTGGTGATTTAAGCGACATTATTCTCCGGAAATGTTTCAAATTTCATATTTGGACTTCGCAATAGGAACTACATCCTATGACAGAAAATTGTCTGTGCAGGTTCACGTCTTCGTATAGCCCCCATATAACGGCACCTCCCGATATTCAGTATTTTGATGAATTAAGCGACATTATTCAACGGAATTGTTTCAAATTTGGTGACAGAAAATTGTGAGTGCAGGTCTACGTCTTAGTATAGCCCCCATATAACGGTACCTCTCGATATTCGGTACTTTGATGAATTAAGCGACATTATTCAACGGAATTGTTTCAAATTTGGTATATGAAGTTCGTGATAGATACTACAGCCTGTGACAAAAAATTGTCTGTACAGGTTCACGTCTTCGTATAGCCCGTATATATTCGGTACTTTGATGATTTTAGCGACATTATTCACCGCAATTGTTTCAAATTTGGTATTTGAAGTTCGCAATGGATTCTACAGCCTAAGACCGAAAATCGTCTGTGCAGATCTACGTCTTCGTATAGCCCAACTATAACGGTACCTACCTATACACCGGAATTGTTTTAAATTTGGTGTTTGAAGTTCGTTGTAAATACTACAGCCTATGACAGAAAATTGTCTTTGCAGATCCACGTCTTTGTATAGCCAATAAAAACGTTACCTCCCTATATTCGGTATTTTGATGATTTAAGCGACATTAGTCACCGGAATTGTTTCAAATTTGGTATTGGAAGTTCGTAAAGGATACTACAGCCTAAGACCAAAAATTGTCTGTACAGGTCTACGTCTTCGTATAGACCCTAATATAACGGCTACATTCGGTATTTTTTAGATTTTAACAGAATTTTTAACGGATTTTATTTATTTTTTATTTTTTTTGAAATTCAAAGATCGGCCGGCCAAACTTATAGCCTTTTTACTTGATTAATATTGCTTAATACCATGTTAATTTACAATATGCTTTTTGGACTTCTGTGTTAACATCACAGCATAAAGTGTTAGATTTTAGCCCCTGTTAGGCGATAGTCCTTATATAATAATTTTATCAAACGTTTATGGGTTTGAAGATTTCAAAGACTATTTTAATTTTTATTTTATATGGGTTTGTGTTTCAAATAATTAATTGTATTTCTTTTCGTTTTCTCATTAGAAAAATAATATATATGATATGATGAAATATTCCAAGTCAAATTCTTGACAAAATACTATATTTCAAAATTGTTTACCAGTGAGTTTGTTAAACTTTTTTCTAACGACCATTATTCTGATATCTCGCATCTGTGGTTCAAATGAATTATTGATCCCGATCAATGATTTGACATGATAAGCAGTCGTATGTGACAATCACCTTTCCAATCGAATCCTAATGTCGTTTAATGAATCTAGATGTTAAAACAAGACACAAAAACTCGATTTTGGTATATCAAATGACATTTTTTTTATTCATAACGGCTTTTATTTATAAACTTTAATGAAAAGCAAAAACAAAAAAAAAAACAAGAGAGATATCACGTAAAGAATTGAAATAAAGCAAGTTGACAACATATCTCAGATCTCGTGAGCTGTTTGTTTTGGTTTGTTTCTGCTTCTGATTTCGATTCCCCTCCCCAGAGAATGTCTGAAGTATTCTTCTGATCAGACTAGCCTTGAAATTTGAACTCTACGAAAGTGTTGTCATTTCGGTTTGTGTTTTGCTTTATTTCAAAAAAAAAAAAAAAAAAAAAAAAACAAACGCAAACACCTCAACAAAAGGAAAATAATATTTGCTCACATAAAAGACAATAAAACCCAAATTGACGATTGAGTACTAATAAATATAAATAATGTTCGATTTGAAGAAACCCAATATTGAGGAAGTCTGTCTGCCAGAGTAATCGTAGTTATTATGTTTTGCTTCAGCGTTTTATGAAGGGATTTTAAAATATTAATCGCTGAAGTTTGTTTTTTTTTTTTTTGGTTTGTTTATAAAATGTCATTTTATAATAATTTTCAAAAGCGGAAGTTGTGTTTTTTATCAATGACACTTAAAGAGTTTTGCTAAAGCCAATATTCCAAATTGATTCTATCATGACCAATCTGATTAGTAAAAATTAAAAAATGCGACCATGTGTAATTGTGTCATAACAAATACTCAAATATTCAATGTTGATATATTTATGTGTTATTGGAATGTATTTATGTGAATGGAAAACTGAAAATGACAAGTCTTCTAAAGTCAATAGGGGATCTCATGTGGCGTTTCCACTACACTTGATTCGCTCTCTATTCGTTGTTTGACCCTTAACTATGAAAAAAAACTACTTAATTCTTTACACAAAATTTCCTGAGCGAACACTCATATTTTTACATTGTTCAAATCAAATCACTCTCAGAACAATGAAAAAATATGCCCCATCCCTAACAAATGAGAGCATTTTTCGAAAAAATAAATTATGACATTTAAAAATTAAAACTAGAAAATTTGATGAAATTTTTAAAAATTTTTGGGAAGACTGAAAATTATGAAGGAAAAAAAAAAAATGTTGAATGGCGTATGTACATTCAAGCGAAAGGCAATATTTTCAAAATGTTTGTATCGGCAGAAAAAATGTTTGGCAAGAAAAATACAAAAATATGTTCAAAATGTCAACATTTACACAAAAACGTGAATGAAAACGTGAATGAAAATTGTAAAATTAATGATATAATCATTCTTCGGAAGAAAAACAATAATTTCTTCTATCCATATTAGTGAGAATTTCATGTATTTTTGTATAAATTCCCATTAAAATCAACAAACAAAATTTTTGAAAAAAGAAATTATTTTACTATGAATTACGAATCGTGCCGTATGAACGGGTTAATTCGTGTACCTAATTCTGAGAGCGAACAACGTGATTGAAAGTGTAATGAGAACATAGCATCAAGGTCTTCCAAAGGCAATAAAATATCTCGAGGTCCTCTAAAGAAAGTAGAAGTCATAAAAGACTCATCTGTAGAAAACTTCAAGTTCTTATATGGACAATAGAGGACCTCAAGGAATTTTGCACACAATAGAAGATCTCAGGGTATTATATTGTCAATAGAATATATCAAGGTAGCTGATAGGGGTTCTCAGGGGCTTCTCTGTAAAGGTCAAGGACCCTAAGGTCATCTGTAGATGGTAGATGGGCAATACAAGACTTAAAGGTTTTTTATAGTCAATAGAGGATCTCAAGGTCTTTTACAGGCAATAAAAGGCTTCAAGGTCTTCTAAAGAAAATGGAGGACAATAGGCAATAGAGGTCCTCAAGGTCTTCTATAGGTAATACAACACCTCAGGGCCTTTTTATAAGCAATACAGGGTGAGATGAAAAAAATGCAACCAACTTCAGAATGTTGTCATTTCTAAGCCACTCGTCCGACAGCTATTAAAATTATTCCAATGACAGCCGACTATATTGTTTACAAGCTTACAAAAGCATTTTGGTCAGAATTTTCCAGAAAAAAATTTATTCGTCATGGAATTCAAGCGTGATAGTGTGATTTCTTTATATTTGGCTGGAAAACCACAAGTGGCTATCGTAAGAGCACTCCAGCATTTAAATGTGAGTAAATCTTTTGTGTTTCGTATCATCGCTCGTTACCGTGATACCGGTAGCGTAGCCCGACGTCAAGGAATTGGACGAAAAAAAAAACAGCAACATCAGCAGAAATGGTTCGAAAAGTAAAGACGAGACTTGATCGAAGCTCGTGTCGCAGTGACCAAAAAATGGCTCGTGAGCTGAACATACCGCATTTGCCATTCGGAAAATATTGAAAAAATGAGCTCAGGGTAAAGCCATTGAAATTTCAAAAAGTGTAAGAACTTACATCGCAACCGAAAGAAAATAGACTCAAAAGAGCTAAAGAGTTGCTTCGCTTGGCCGAAAGTGGTAAACTGCCGAATTTTGTTTTCTCCGATGAGAAAACATTCGTTGTCCATCAGTTTGTAAACAAACGAAATGATCGTGTTTACTTGCCAAAGAGGTCAGCTTAAAATGTGCTCCTTCGGTTGGCCACCAGAACTCAAGCGCCGACCATGGTGATGGTGTGGGCCGCCATAACAGCCGATGGCCGCTCTCCGCTCGGATTACTCGAATAAATAATCGGAATAAATGCCGAATATTATCTCGAAAATATTCTGGAGGGTGTATTAAAGCTTTGGGCACGCAAACATTTTGGCCGCAGACCTTGCACATTCCAACAGGACTCAGCACCATCGTACTCAGCACGCACCACCCAAGAATGGTTACAAAATGAGGTTCCTCGCTATATTTCCAGCGCACAATGGCCACCAAAATTTCCGGATACCAATCCGTTGGACTATTGTGTCTGAAGTATTTTGGAAAGCAAGGTTGGCACTTAGCCGGGAATGGACCAAAATACCGCAGAACAACATTCGGGCAGCGTTTGACGATTTCATTGGCCGTTTGAAGGCTATAATTCGTGCCATAGGTGACCAATTCGAACAAATTTTAAATTATTCTAGAATTTGATGATATTTCCGATATTTTTTTGCTTTCATTCAATAAAATTAAAAAAAAATGTAAAAATTATGGCGATTGACTTTGTTGCAGTTTTTTTACCTCACTCTGTAGATGACTTCATAGTCTATAGAAGGCCTCAAGACCTGAAGATCTGTTCTGATCTGAGACATCAGGGTCTTTCTATAGTAAATAAAAAAAGAGGACCTCAAGGTCTTCTATAGACCATAGAAGACTTCAAGATCTTCTAGGGGTTCTATTGCCTATTGAAGGCCTCAAGGTGTTCTATTGCCTATAGAAGGCCTTGAGGTTTTATACTGCTTATAGAAGGACTGAAGGGGTTCTATAAGAAAAAGACTTTAGGGTCTGCTATAGTAAATAAAAGTCCTCACGGTCTTTTGTAAACTTGGAAGTCTTTTATATACAATAAAGAACCTCGAGGTATTTTATTGAACTTACAGGTCTCTTATAGACCATATGGGTCATCGGGGTCTTCTATGGACCATAGAGCACCTCGAGGTCTTCTATATACTATAGTAATTTTTGTATTCTTTTAAAAATCAAATTCTGATTTCTGAGGGCCTAGAAGACGTCTCCCAAAAATGTTCGATATTAGTGCTGTTGTATCGAATTTTAGATCTTTTTTTGCCTGTAGTGGATGTTATAAAATATTTTTGTTTTCTTTAAAGTAATTACATGTGCACAGCAGCTGCTAATCGTTTTTGAAAGGTATATGTCAACAATTAGCCCATTGTCCGTAAATTGATGTCTTTATTTGCGGCTATAAAATGATTGAATATCAATTACCTTAAATGCTATTGAGAATCTATTGTATAATATTGTTTTTTTTTTTTTTTTAATGACATTTTAAAATCTTGCAGCTATTGTACTTTCGAACTAGTCATACATTTAATATTAACTAATAAAATGTTTAAAAATACTTTAATGTATATGAAAAAGCTTGTTTAGATTAAGACTAGCCGTTATTTGAAAAAAATCAATTGTTGATATTAATATTTTGAGTTATAGCCTTGAAGAATATATTGTGGTCCTATGGAATAGGCTTCTAGTAAGGATGCTGAAATTATGAGACATACATGTCATAATAATAAATGCCGAAAGTCCCAGCTTGTTGCTTTTGAATGAAGAAAGGTCTTAAATGAGCGAAGTACATTTATACATTGATGTTTTTTTTTTTTGGAATTTCTTAGATTAATTGTAGGTTATCAAAAATCGCCTTCGCTCGTCAGAAAAACATTTTAACACTTTCCATAATAGCTGTTACCAGACGTTATTTAACACTGTATACCTATTCACAAGAGGCACACGCATTCCCCATTATCGTCCATCATCCACACGTGTGTCTTTTGACCGATCGGATTCATATGCTTGCTAAGAATATCCATCATATTTTGAACTAACACCCATCTATTAAGAAATTTAGCCAGTGCTCAATCATCATGGAATTCTAATTTATGCAAATACAAGGAAAGAACAGTTTCTGCAAACCTCTATTCGAAGTTAAAGAACTCCATAATTTTCATGAAAGAAACACAAAAGAAAGAAATCCAAGTTCATAACAAATGTATGAATAGTAGGTATTGTGAGTTACGACATACGCTCTGTCTATATACGACATACGCTCTGTCTATATGAAAATAATAATATGAAATGTTACACTTTTTTGATTTGCTTTGTTCGGATGGATCATACAGGGTGATATAAAAAAACTGCAACAAAGTTAAACGCCATTATTTGTACTTTTTTTAATTTTATTGAATGAAAGCAAAAAATTTCGGAAATAGCATCAAACTTTAGAATAAGTTTAGATTGGTCACCTTTGGCACGAATTATGGCCTTCAAACGGCCAATGAAACAGTCAATGCTGCTCTGCGGTACTTTGGCCCATTCCCAGCGAAGCGCTTGCTTGAGATGATCGACACTTTGGTATTTTTTAGTGCCAACTTTGTTTTCTAAAATACTCCAGACACAATAGACCAACAGATTGGTATCCGGAGATTTTGGTGCCCATCGTCGCTGGAAATGAAACGAAGAACCTCATTTTTTAACCGTTCTTAGGTGGCGCTTGGTGAGTGCGATGGTGCTGAGTTCTGTTGGAATGTCCAAGGTCTACGGCCAAATGTTCGGGTGCCCAAGGCTTTAATACACCCTCCAGAATATTTTCGCGATAATATTCGACATTTATTCTGATGACACGGTCGATTAATACGAGCGGAGAGCGACCATCGGCTGTTATGGTGGTCCACATCATCACCATGGCCGGCGTTTGAGTTCTGGTGGCCAACCGAAGGTGCACATTTTCAGCTGACCTCTTTGGCAAGTAAACACGATCATTTTGTTTGTTTATAAAATGCTGGACAACGAATGTTTTCTCATCGGAGAAAACCAAATTCGGCAGTTCACCACTTTCGGCCAAGCGAAGCAACTCTTTTGCTCTTTTGAGACCATTTTCTTTCTGTTGCGGTGTAAGTTCTTGCACTTTTTTGAATTTCAATGGCTTTACCCGAACTCATTTTTCAATATTTACCGAATGGAATATTACGATATGTTAAGCTCATGAACCATTTTTCGGCCACTGCGACGCGAGTTCGATCAAGTCGCTTCTTTACTTTTCGAACCATTTCTGCTAAAGTTACAGTTTTCTTCCGTGCACTTCCTTGACATCGGGATTACGCTAACAGTATCACGGTAACGAGCGATGGTACGAGACACAAAAGATTTATTCACATTTAAATGCTGGAGTGCTCCAACGATAGCCACTTGTGGTTTTCCAGCCAAATATAAAGAAATCACACTATCACGCTTGAATTTAATCACGAATAACTTTTTTTCTGGAAAATTCTCATCAAAATGCTTTTGTACGCTTGTAAACAATATAATAAGCTATCACTGGAATAATTTTAACAGCTGTCGGACGAGTGGCTTAAAAATGACAGAAGTCTGAATTTGGTTGCAGTTTTTTTCATCTCTTCCTGTATTTCGATGCGTTTCTCTTTAGATTCTATCGTTCCACAATTCCGAATTGGTACGAATTTTCAAAATCTGCCCACATTTCTTGAGTTATAAACGTACATCGCCTTCTTTAGATATTGAAACAAATAATTTCGTGATATTTTTATAAAAAGTAGAGGATTCTCTTTTTGCCGACAAATAGTGAGATTTTATGAAAATTATTCTTTCTATTAACGATATCCCTCTAAAATATTTTTTTTGTAAAAGAATTATGTAGTTTTTATGTATCCTAAGATTTAAAGAAGAATTTTATGACGTACAAGTTTGTAGAATATTCGGCCTTGTTATGATCCCGTACAAAGGGAGTATTGAGACATTTTTGAAAAAAGAACCAAGCCAGGAATATTGTCGAAGTCATTATACACATAAAATATGAAAATTTTAAGAAAACTTAATTCGAAAATTTTTTAAAAAAAGTGGAAGAAGGGAATTTTTCCCGCTCCATTTAGGTTACTTTGTGATGTTTACTTTTAAAACGCCTAAACACGTTTCTTGTATTTCTAGCTCTAGATTTTTTTTACCATGTCCCCCCACTGTGATCCCGTATTTGATAATTTAGCAGCCAGTCACATGTGATTCTCATTCTAGCAGACACGTTTTTTCTTTCAAAATCAATACATGATTTACTATCTACTTTTGGTGAAGATGAAATCTGAATATTTGCGATTAATTGTAGACCATGACTTGTAGTTACTAGTTTTGCAAAAAAAAAAAAAAATAACTAAAATCAACAAAAAGGTGTTAATTGCTGATGAAGCTGAATGATTGATAATTGTTCTTAGTTTGATGGGACAGTGCGTCAGTGGATAGATAAATCGCAGATAATCCATTTGCAGTCATGCGAGTAGCAGCAATGAAGCAAATTTATCAAAAACTACTCGTATTGCATGCGGTTTTTTTTATAGATTTTAAACAAGTTGACAAATCTGTTCAAGGTAATTGGTTATTGGGAAATTATATTTATAGGTCAGCAAATTGGAGAAACCAAGAAAAAAAATATTTTAATTCGAAGGAGGAGAATCAAGAAAAAGCAGGAAAAATGTGTGATTGGGATAATGTGAAGGAATTAGTCTGCTCTCTAGGATTGTTTACAAATTTGTAGAGTATAGAGACAATTCCGAACAGGTATTAGTTAAAATGAATTTTGAATAGTTTGGTTCATATTGGTTCAAATTTGTACTCTGAAATATATTGATCGAATCTATCAAATATTAATTTGTTCTAATTGAGGTAAAATGTGGTAATTACTGGATAAAGCTATCTAAAGTACGTCAAAAATCAATGTAAACAAAACATTTTGTTTATTTTGATCAAAAATGTCATTGGACTTTTAATTGATTTGTGCTAAAATTTTTTATAAAATTGATAATTGACAGTGGCGCCATTCAAAACGAGTCCTTGCATTTTTCTAGCAATTGTTGTGTCTTAATTAAACGAGTTCTTTATTATTTTTGCGTACCTTCAACAAATAATAATAATACGTATTCGATTTGTTTATTACAGTTCATTGTCAGCAATTTTCAGTAGAGTTAACAATAGATGAACTTACTTTTTGACATGCGCCGCACAGTGGCTCAGTATTAAAATAATTTGTGTCTTAATTAAGCGAGTTCTTTATTATTTTATATTAATTTAAAAATCAATACAAAAGCAAAGTAAACGATTATGTAACACAAATAAAGGGTGTTTTTTAAGCCCGATAGAACTTGAAATTGTAAAAAATAACACAAAAAACAAGTAAGCAATGGCTACAGTCGAGCGGTCGACCCCCCATTCATATGTGCGTGAGGATCGGGCGATAATTACGACCTGCTGACAATTTTGCAGTTTTTTGGACCATATCAACCCCTAAATATATTGCGATCATCTCCAAAAAGAGTAGGCTTCTATTCTGACCCTCATCTTATACCCACGCAAAATTTCGTAAAGATCGATCTGTGTATGATATCCTGATATCCTAACTACTTAGTTTTGTTAGCTGTAGAAATATTACCAAATGTTTAATTCAAAATGAAAATATGACAAAATTGAAAAAATATGAGAAAATGTTACAAAATCAATATTTTCATCTTTAGAGAGATATTTTTATGCGATTTTTTTAGATGTTTTTTGTTTCCTGCCAAGAGGCCATTCTGAATTAATGAGAACTGTCGAAATCAGTTCAGCCGTTCTCGACATATAAGAGATTTTTCAAGCATATCTTCTTTGATAAACATATATATCGCACATATTTTGCTATATATCTGATTTCTTGGATGTTAACATCAATGTAAAGATCAGAAGTAACCTTGTCATGGCTTTGTGATTTCGCTGGGATTTAAAATATTCGCGGTTTAATGAAAAATGTTGAATATTTTCAACACAAAATATATGGTCTATTTTACCCGCTAAATATTATCCGATTACCACCCTAATTGGTAGGCTTCTTCCCCGCCCTAAACTCTAGCTACATGCGAAATTCACAACACATTGTGTTGTAGGGTATAAAAATTTAATTTTAATCATTCGAAAGATCGATACGTGACATTGACATTTGAAAATGATATTGACACCGCGGCTGTTCTTGACGAAGTGCATTCTGGACGTCCAATTTTTGGCCACTTTTTCGAGCACTGCTGGCCGTATGTCACGAATAACACGAACAATGCTGGCCTCCAAGGCGTCAATTATTGCTGGTTTATCAGCATAAACCAGTGACTTCACGTAGCCCCACAGGAAATAATCGAGAGGTGTCAAATCGCACAACCTTGGAGGCCAATTGACAGGTCCACTTCTCGAAATCAATTTATCGCCAAATTTTGATTTCAATAAGTCGATGTTTGCGTTCGCTGTATGGCTCGTAGCGCTATCCTGTTGAAACCACATCTCCTTTGGATCAATGTCATCCATATTTTTAAACAAAATAATCATTGATCATGGTGCGGTAACGATCTCCATTGACCGTAACGCGAGCTCCGGCCTCATTTTTGAAGAAATAAGGTCCGATGACGCCACCAGCGTGAAAACCGCACCATACGGTGAATTTTTCTGGATGTAATGGAGTCTGTAGGGTCTGTTGTGGATTGGTCTCACTCCATATGCGGAAATTTTGCTTATTAACAAACCCGTTAAGCCAAAAATGCGCCTCATCGCTGAACACAATTTTGCGATAAAACAACGGGTCATTTGGCAAATGCTCTAGAGCCTGATTTTCAAAGTAAATTTGGATAATTTCGTAGCGTTGTTCAAGCGTGAGTCTATTCATGATGATTTGTCAGAGTATATTGAAACAAATAAAAAAAAGTCTCACCAAAATTTAATTTTTTGTATTACTTTTACAATTTAAAACAACACCCTTTAAAATAAAAACATAAATAGATAATATATTTGAATTTTAGTCACATTTTTCAATGGAATTGTATGAGAATCCACACAAGGAGTTCGTTGTGGCTACTATATTCCCTGAAAGAGAATTATCTATATAGGTCCACGATATCGTATATCCCCCATATAAGAGCACCTCCCGATATTCGGCATTTTGATGATTTTAGCCACATTTCCAATGGAATTGCCTGAAAATTAACACAAGGAGTTCATTGTGAGTACTTTATACCCTGGAAGAGAACTATCTATATAGGTCCGCGATATCATATAGCTTCCATATAAAGGTACCCCCCGATATTCGGTATTTTGATGATTTTAATGGAATTGACTTAAAATCCACAGAAGGAGTTCCTTGTGAGTACATAACCCCCTGGAAGAGAATTGTCTATATAGGTCCACGATATCATATATCCCCAATATATCAGCACCTCCCGATATTGTTAATTTTGATGATTTTTGCGACGTTATTCACCAGAATTGTTTCAAATTTCATATATAAAGTTCGGAACAGTTACTACAGTCTATAACACAAATTACTTAAGCAGGACCATGTCTTCGTTTAGACATAAAAAAGTCAAACGCCATAATTTATACATTTTTTTTTAAATTTAAGTTTAGATTTGTTCGAATTGGTCACCTTTGATACGAATTATGACCTTCAATCGGCCAATGAAATCGTCACACGCTGCCCGAAAATTGCTCAGCGGTATTTTGGCCCATTCCCGGCAAAGCGCTTGCTTGAGTGCCAACCTTTCTTTTCCAAAATACTGCAGGTGCAACAGTTCAACGATATGGTATCCGGAATTTTTGGAGGGCATTGTGCGCTGGAAATGAAGCGAGGTCATTTTGTAACCATTCTCGGGTGGCGCGTGCTGAGTGCGATGGTACTGAGTCCTGTTGAAATGGCCAAGGTCTGCGGCCAAAATGTGTGCATGCCCAAAGCTTTAATTAAAGATTTTCGCGATAATATCAGGCATTTATTTTAATGCCACGGTCGATTAATACGAGCGGAGAGCGACCATCGGCAGTTATGGCGGGCCACACCATCAACATGGCCGTCGCTTGAGTTATGGTGGCCAACCGAAGGTGCACATTTTCAGCTGATCTCTTTGGCAAGTAATCACGATCATTTTGTTTGTTTACAAACTGCTGGACAACGAATGTTTTTTCATCGCAGAAAACCAAATTCGGCAGTTCTTCACTTTCGGCCAAGCGAAGCAGCTCTTTAGCTCTTTTGAGTATATTTTCTTTCTGTTGCGGTGTAAGTTCTAGCACTTTTTGGAATTTCAATGGCTTTACCCCGAGCTCATTTTTCAATATTTGCCGAATGGAATATTGTGATATGTTCAGTTCACGTGTCATTTTTCGGCCACTACGACGCGGGTTTCGATCAAGTCGCTTCTTTACTTTTCGAACCAATTCTGCTGATGTTGCTGTTTACTTCCGTACACTTCCTTGACGTCGGGCTACGCTACCAGTAACACGGTAACGAGCGATGGTACGAGACACAAAAGATTTATTCACATTTAAATGCTGGAGTGCTCTAACGATAGCCACTTGTGGTTTTCCAGCCGTCCACGTGATGATAAAGAAATTACACTATCACGCTTGAATTCAATAACGATTAACTTTTTTCTGGAAAATTCTCACCAAAATGCTTTTGTACGCTTGTAAACTATTTCATGAGCTGTCACTGGAATAATTTAAACAGCTTTCGGACGAGTGAAATGCCATCAGTCTGAAGTTTGTTGCAGTTTTATTTTCCAACTGAGGGTATAAAAACTTCGGCTCGGTTTCTCGAATATCTTACAATATACGTGAATGAAATTGGCATATATCTTTATACCAGGGGTACCCTTTTCATTTAAATGTGATTTCGTTGAGAGGTCGAATGAAAATATTGGAATTTTGTGTTCAAAAGTACCATCTCAACATAGTGTTAGGAGGTATGGAAATATATTTGAGCACACAAAGGTCAAAAATTTCGAAAAATTCAGAGTCCATTGATATCAAATGTACGTAAGATATAAAAAGGAAAACATAGACTTATCATTTTTTAGATTCATTGTCAAAATCTTTGATCGATTTGATGTTGGAGGACCAACAATTAAAAAAATAACAAATGGTTTTAATTGCCCGGATGTGAGATGACTCTATTACAGCCATAATTATAAACATGGTTTCCCCATCCGTCTAATCGATTTTTATGATTCTCAGTTTAGTTGGATTATTTCGAACACAATTTTCTTTCCCAATATTTATGCATTTTATTAATTGCTATTTACGAGTTTCAATATTCTCTTCTATTTTTTTTTGTTGTTGTTGTTGTTACTATTATTAATTTCGTTTACATTCATCATTTGACAGCATCGTTTTTACTTAATTGCTGTCTGTGCATAAGTCGCCATCGGTTGACAGCCAGCCATTCAAATGCGGGAAGATAAGTTGTACCATAATGAAATTCAATTTATTCTAATCAATATTTCATCATGTTCACTACTTGTATATCGTGTGTGTGTGTGTGTGTGTATATGTGTATTTTAAAAAAATGAAAAGTGAATGTCTCAAAAATATCAATCGATGCTATTATTGAACGGATTAAATTAACAAAAATCTTAATTCGTGATCATTTTAATAATGGCAATCAAATTTCGTTTCTAATGTTGTATGCAAATTCGAAATAGAACAGAACCATTTGAATGGATCCGCTTTTAAGAAGCGAAACTTTTCCATGCAATTATGTCAAATTCAATGAGACTTAATCTAAACATAAATCAATTATGAAATAAGCAATAAAATACAAATTAGGAATTTTCAAAAAATAACTACATCAAGATTTTTGATATTCAGATGGTTTTATACATTTATTCCGATCCATTTTGATTAATTTCAATATCGATTTGTTTGCTAACTTTTCAGTTGTATATTTTAATTAATAGTATGTATTTTATTATTTCGAATTGATTTTAGAAAAATCTCCGATCCTTTAGTCCCTTTGATATTGAAAATAACATAAAATAATTTTATTACAAATATATTGTTTAAAATGTATATCTTTGAGAGAAACTCTAAGCTAAATGTTTTAAATTTTCAAGAAAAAGTTTAGATTATCCGTGAGTAATTTCCTTCTTTCTCAAATATTATGAGCTTAGGTAAAAAATAAGTCAATAATTTGTCATATTTGGAAATATAGGTTTATATCAACACAAGCAATGCCCGTTTTTTCTGATATTTATTCACATTACATGGATATTATCAGCATATTAAAGGTAACGAATGGAAACATAAAATGTGGCGGCAACCATTAGCTAAGTATTTCCAATTCCACTACACATGAATATGCACTTAAAATGGTATGGCATCGATGAGCATTTAGTTTTCGGAACCTCAAAATCTGGTTCCTAACGGTTTAATTTCTAAAGGACCCAAGACGTCAAACATGCTGATTTTCAAGAATTATGGTAATTTGAATATTTCTCAGAGGTTTATTCCGATATTTTCAGGACTTAAAGACATGCCTAAAGGGTTAGTTTCTTTTGTATCTGAGTGCTGCGAACACTTTACCGTTAGAAGTACTTTACTTTAGGTTTACTTAGCGACAAAGGATTTAAGAGTTAACAAGCAAAAAAAACAGCTAAGTTCGACTGGGCCGAGCTTTTTGTGGGGGATCTGGAAGGAACTTGAAAAATTTCCAAAAAGGTCTAGGTCTTCATATAGCTCCCATATGACGGTACACCCCGATATTCGGTATTTTGATGATTTAAACGACATTATTCACAGGAATTATTTCAAATTTGGTATTTTAAGTTCGTATAACGGTGCCTCCCGATATTCGGTACTTTGATGATTTTAGCGACATTATTCACCGGAATTATATCAAATTTGGTATTTGAACTTCGTAATAGATACTAGAGACTATGACAGAAAATTGTCTCTGCAGGTCCAGGTCTTCATATAGCTCCCATATAACGGTACACCCCGATATTCGGTATTTTTATGATTATAGCGACATTATTCACCGGAATTATTTAAAATTTGGTATTTTAAGTTCGTAATAGATACTAGAGACTATGACACAACATTGTTTGTGCAGGTCCACGTCTTCGTATAGCTCCCATATAACGGTGCCTCCCGATATTCGGTACTTTGATGATTTTAGCGACATTATTAACCGGAACTGTTTCAAATTTGGTATTTTAAGTTCGTAATGGATACTACAGCCTATGATAGAAAATTGTCTGTGCAAGTCCAGGTCTAGCTCCCAAGTCCAGGTCTAGCTCCCCAAATGTTGGAGGGTATTCAAAGAACGGCCCGGCCGAACTTACAGCTTTTTTTACTTGTTCAAAATTGAAATGGGCCCACGAATAAGATCACGAAGACTCTCAATTGGGTAAAATTTTTTCCTAAACTGCAACTTTCTTCTAAATTGTAAAAATCAAAAAAATATAAATACGAAATCTGAAGTGGGAGAAGTACTTCGTTTGGATGTTTTGATCGCCTAGATAGTGATATACTGTCGGTTATATATAGGTATAGGTATATATCTGTCGGTTATCCGACATTTCCAACCTGCAGTAGCCTTTAATGATTATAACAACACTAATATTAATGCATCCTTTGCAACAAGCGAATGATTAACTCTTAAAAAATAAAATAAATCCCATTAATTATAAATGTAAATATTCCGCACCGGAAATGTTCATATTTAAAGCTCAATAAAATGTTTTAAAACGATTCATGTTGCACAAGTCAAACGGTTAAAAACACTTTTGAGTAATTTATTTTTTCTAATCAATGGATGGGAGAGATTTAATCATTTACTTGAATAAAATATTAAAAAAAATAAATCATTTGTTAACAAGTTTTATTGATATATTTGTACTTGTCGAATAGTTTTGATATCATTAATTAAACGATGTTATAGTCGTGATAAATTTTAATTAATTTTAAAACTTCCTGGATGTTAATGGAAATTGGATCAATAGAAATCGGAACGATTTATACGGTTGAAAATAATCAATAGAAATAAATGCTATGCCAATTTAGACAAAAATTTTCCCGCTTGTTCTATGTTAAAAGATTTCAAAAAATCATATCATCGACAATTGTGGATTTCCAAATTTTACGAAATAAGTAATTAATATATGTATACCCAAGGAATTTAAATGCCAATACACTTTTCATTGGCGATTTGTTCATAAATATTTTAACAGATATAATGTCTGCACAAATGAACAGAAATTGTATCCTTATTAGGTTATGAATAATTTCCTATTCAAAAAGCTGTATTTGCGGAATAATTTATACAACTTGTAAATTTTTAATTTTTAACGCTTGCAAATCCATTTCTGAACAATTTAATGTGCTCATAAATTTGAATGAGTCTATCAAAACAAACACATTAATTTTAAAATGTACAAATTCAAAATCTCACGGAAATTCATGGAATTCTAATGAAGAGATTGAACGACACACCTTCCAGGAGTTATTTATGGAGGATATGAATCAAATGTTTACTGCGTTAAATAGCATTTATGTTGACAAATTTGTCATTTGATTTATTTTAATTACGAAAGAAATTTTTGAGACCTAAAAATAAATACAAAAAAACGAAGAAAATTTGAAAGTACTGCTAACAAATTAAAAACCCGCATCAAAATTTTGACTGTTAATGTCGGAAGGGAACCAAAATGGGACGGGCAGGTTCCGCCAATTTTTTATATTTTTGATATGTTTCTAGTTAATATTCTTTGGTAACTGTCTTTCGAGATATAATATTTCGACTTGTTGCTGACAACATCGGAGAATATTTTAACCTTTTGTAGAGTCATTAAAGGGTGCAACCATGGCCCATTTTCTGTTTTATGCTGAAGTATCTATTACGAAGTTCAAATACCAAATTTGGAACGATTACGAATGTGGGGGGGGGGGGTTTACCGTTATATGGGGGCTATATGAAGACGTGGTGACTTAGGATGTAGTATCCATTACGCACTTCAAATACGAAATTTGAAACGATTTCGGTATATAATGTCACTTAAATCATCAAAATACCGAATATCGGGGGGAACCGTTATATGGGGGCTATACGAAGACGTGAACCTGCACAGATAATTTTCTGTCTTAGGCTGTAGTATCCATTACGAACTTCAAATGCCAAATTTGAAACAATTCCAGTGAATAATGTCGCTAAAATCGTCAAAATACCGAATATCGGGAAGTACCGTTTTATGGGGCCTATATGATAACTTGGACCTACCTTGACAAAATTGTATGTAGTTATTTCTGAACTGTATCTGATACCTGATACCAAAGATCATTGTTGTGGAGTGCAAATTACGAATGTGAGGGACCTAAACCCCCAAATCGGATGTAGCATATATATGGGAGCTATAGCTATGTTTGAACCGATTTTCACCAAATTTGAAGTACTTCTTTCAAGGATCAACAATTTAAGAACTTAACCTGCCTACTGACAAAATATACATGTGTGCAAACTTTTAGCCTTCTATCTCAATTTTTTCGAAAGATAGCGTGATTTCAACAGACAGAAAGATGGACATGGCTAAATCGTCTTAGAATTTTACGCTGATCAAGAATATTTATACTGTTGGGTCTGACATGAGTATTTCGAGGAGTTACAAACGGAATGACAAAATTAATATACCCTCCATAGTATGGTGGAGGGTATAAAAGGAAGCTAAGGATGTAGTATCCTTATCACTGAAATCATCAAAATACCGAATATCGGGAGGTACTGTTATATGGGGCTATACGAAAACGTGGACCGATATGGTCCCATTTACGAACTTAACCTGTAAACTGGCAAAAACACTTGCACACATGTGTTTAACCTTTCATCTTAATTCGTTCGAAATATAGCGTGATTACAGTAGACAGACAGACGGACGTAAATCGCTAAATTATCGTAGAATTTTACGCAGATCCAGAATATACAGGGTGAGATAAAAAACTGCAACAAAGTCAAAAACCATCATTTTTACATTACAAAAAATGTTGGAAATAGCATCAAACTCTAGAATAACTTTAGATTTTTTCGAATTGGTTGCCTTTGGCACGAATTATGGCCTTCAAACGGCCAATGAAACCGTCACACGCTGCCCGAATGTTGCTCTGCGGTATTTTGGCCCATTGCCGAAGCGCTTGCTTGAGGTGATCGACAGTTTGGTATTTTATAGTGCCAAACTTGATTTCCAAAATACTCCATACACAATCGTACAACTATTGGTATCCGGAGATTTCGGTGGCCATTGTTCATTGTGGAAATGAAGCGAGGAACCTGATTTTGTAACCATTCTTGGGTGGCGCGTGCTGAGTGCGAAGGTGCTGAGTTCTGTTGGATTGTCCAAGGTCTGCGGCCAAAATGTTCACTTGCTCAAGGCTTTACTACACCCTCCAGAATATGTTCGCGATAATATTCGGCATTTATTCTGCCACGGTCGATTAATACGAGCGGAGAGCGAGCATCGGCTGTTATGGCGACCCACACCATCACCATGACTGGCGCTTGAGTTCTGGTGGCCAACCGAAGGTGCACATTTTCAGTTTGTTTCCAAACTGCTGGACAACGAATGTTTTCTCATCGGAGAAAACCAAATTCGGCAGTTCACCACTTTCGGCAAAGCGTTGCTTCGCTTGAGTCTATTTTCTTTATGTTGCGGTATAAGTTCTTGCACTTTTTGGAATTTCAATGGCTTCACCCCGAGCTCATTTTTAAATATTTGTTGAATGGAATATTACGATATGTTCAGCTCACGAACCATATTCCGGCCACCGCGACGCGGGTTTCGATCAAGTCGCTTCTTTACTTTTCGAACCATTTCTTATATACTTTTATAGAAAAATGATTTCTTTACCCAAAGTGTACTAAAAGTTCGGTCCGCCCGAACTTAAGTTTTTTTTCCTTGTTTATAAATGTAGATATGTGATAATTTTTGGAAAAATGTGAGGTTCCAAAAAAAGTGGACCAAAAAGTTACACTTCATCTTATACTGACAAAACTATTGGGATGTGCAAAATTTAAAGAAAATCTGACATTATTTCCAATTTTATGCAAAAAATTTTAGCAATTTGTGAGGGATGCATAAGTGTCCATCTACTTTAGTCCGTTCGAAAACCATAGAAGGATGGACAAACATAATAGAAGACAGGCGTACAAAAAAATCGGACATACTTTGGTGGAGGCTTTAAAAAAGTTTAATACAAATAATGGTATTGAAAGACACCGGATGATGAATAATCCATGCTTTTTTAATAATTAGCCTCGTGTTACATTACTCATTCAAGTATCCAAAAAACAAGCAAAAAGATGTAAGTTAGGCCGGGTCGAACTTTGAATACCCTCCACCATTTGAAACGAATTTGGCAATTTTCAAAAAAAAAAAAAAAAAAAAAAAACTTTGAAAAATTCTGTTAAAATCTTAAAAATACCGAATGTAGCCATTATAGTAGGGTCTATACGACGACGTGGACCTGCATAGGTAACTTTTGTCATGAGCCATTACAATATTCAAATGCGAAATTTGAAAAAAAAAAAAATTCGGTGAATAATGTAGCTAAAATCATGAAAATACCAAATTTGGGAAGGCACAGTCATATGGGGGCTATACCAAAGAGTGGACCTGCACATACAATTTTCTGTCATAGGCTGTAGTATCCATTACGAACTTTAAATTTCAAATTTGAAACAATTCCGGTGAATAGTGTCGCTAAAATCATCAATATACCGAATATCGAGAGGTGCCGTTATATGGGGGCTATACAAAGGTGAGGACCTGCACGGATAGTTTTCCCTCACAGGCTGTAGCATCCATTTTGCACTTCAAGTACCAGAATTTTATGCTGATCAAGAATATATACATTTTGTGGGGTCTAAAATTTATAAAATGTATAAAAATGTAAAGACCAAAAGTCAAAGGGTCGGGCTAAAGATAAATATATATATATATATATATATATATATATACACATATATATATACACATATATATATATATATATATATATATATATATATATATATATATATATATATAATATATATATATATATATATATATATATATATATATATATATATATATATATATATATATATATATTTATCTTTAGCCCGACCCTTTGACTTTTTGCACTTCAAGTACCAGAATTTTATGCTGATCAAGAATATATACATTTTGTGGGGTCTAAAATTTATAAAATGTATAAAAATGTAAAGACCAAAAGTCAAAGGGTCGGGCTAAAGATAAATATATATATATATATATATATATATATATATATATACACATATATATATACATATATATATATATATATATATATATATATATATATATATATATATATATATATATATATATATATATATATATATATATACATATATATATATATATATAGATTTATATATATTTATATATATATGGGAGCTATATCCAAATCTGAACCTATCTTGTCAAAATTTTAGGTAGTTATTTCTGAACTGTATCTGATGCCTGACACCAAAGATCATTGTTGTTGAGTATAAATTTCGCATGTGAGGGACTTAAAACACTTAATCGGATATATATGGGACTTCTAGCTATATCTGAACCGATTTTCACCAAATTTGAAGTACTTCTTTCTAGGATATATTCTGTTGGAATTGCCAAGATTCAGTTCATTTGGGCTGATATTAACCATTTGGTGCAGAATAGACTCGAAATAGGTTGAAGATATACATATATTGGAGCTATATCTGAATTTCAACAAATTCTCACAAATTTCAATAGGGCTCATCCTTGGGTCAAACAAAAAATGTTTAAAACTTCATCGCAATCGGATAATAAATGCGACCTGTATTTTGTTCGCAAAAATACATGGACAGACGGACGGACTGACATGCATGAATCGAAAGTGATTCTGTGAAGATGCTCAAAAGTAACTATGTGTCTACCTCGCTTCCATGTTACAAACAAATGCACAAAGACATAATACCCTTACCACTAAGTGGTGTAGGACATACAGGGTTGCCCATATTCGACGGACCCATCTGGCAACGCCATAACCTTTGACAGAGATGTCACATCGCTTAATGACATACCGCGTTTGAAGCGTCAGTCCTAGCAGATTTTTACCATGAACCAATACACGCCACGCGAGCGCTCTGAAATAGTTGAAATTTACATTCAACAGAAGAAGTCAATTGTGAAAAATCAACGTGCTTTTAAAACATTAAAAAATGTGAGATGTGCGCCTTCTAAGAACACCATTAAGCGTTTATACGAAAAATTTTCGACTGGTAAGGCTCTTTCTAATCCGAAGAGGCCATATAAAAGTCGAACAAGGCGATCGGCCGAGAATATCGCTGCCGTACGAGCCAGTGTTGAGAGGTCCCCAAGAACATGCCAAAAACGCCGTTCTCAGCAGTTGGGCATGGCTCGGATTATTCGCATTGATTTGCATTTGTTCCCGTACAAAATTCAATTGACGCAAAGAATGTTGCCTGCGGACAAGCCTCGTCGATTGGAATGGGCCCAAAGGTCCGTCGAATATGGGCAACCCTGTAAACGTTGATCACATTTTATGCTAATCTTTTGGCTGGTACTGGTACTCTTCACACTCAGTGGAACAACTAAATACTCATCCCAGAAAAAACCCCATAATATTTTTTTGTAAAACGAACGTCAAAAGCTCAACTGGAATATTCAGATGCATTAAATGGAAATTTAAATAATTTAAGCAAAACAAGTGTAGATTTCTTGGTATTTTATTTTATATCTACGCCATTAGCTTCTGAAGAAAAAAGCCGACAATTTTCTGAATGAATAAATTTGTTGCAAACAAGAAACTACGTCAAATGATGCGAAACGCCAGACAAAAAGAAAGAAGAAACCAGTAAGGAAAGTCTTAAAGTCGGGCGGGGCCGACTTTATGATACCCTACACCACTTTGCTAATTTAGTAGAGCTCCGCATAACAATTAAAATTTTTTGTGGGAGAATTCAATCATACACGCTATGATTATAATTATAATTTAAAGTTCAAAGGACTAAATATGCCGAAGCATTTCCATCTTTTAAAAATCGGAAATCGGATAAAAATATATATCCAAATCTGAACCGATCTCGATAAAATTTGGCAAAGATATTTCTGAGCTGTATTTGATATATTTCCCTGAATATCGTTGTTACGGAATGCATATTACGGCTGTGGGTAACAAATACAACAAATAAACAATATATGTGGGAGCTATAGCTATATCTGAACCGATCTTCACCAAATTTGGCATACCAGCTTCTAGACTCAATTCGGTCGTAAGTTCCAAATTTCATCCCATTTGTGCAAATATTAGACGTATGGTGCACAATCAAAGGTAAATCGGACGAAATTATATATCGGAGCTATATCCAAATCTGAACCGATATCTCGATAAAATTTAGCAAATGTATTTCTGAGCTGTGTTTGATATATTTCCCCAAATATTGTTGTTATAACGTACATATTACGGCTGCGGAGGACAAAAATAACAAATCGGATGAACAATATATATGGGAGCTATAGCTATATCTAAGCCGATTTCGATCAAATTTGGCATACTTATTTTCAGGTTCAATCTGATCATATGTGCAAAATTCCATACTATTCGGACTGATATTACACGTTTGGTGCACAATAAAAGGCAAATCGGACGAAAATATATATGGGAGCTTATCTAAATTTTGACGGATTATCTCCAATTTCAATAGGGTTCGTCCTTGGGCCAAACAAATGATTTGTGCAAAATTTCATCTGGATAGGGCAATAAATGCGAACTGTACTTTGTTTACAAAAATACATGGACAGACGGACAGACGGAGGGGCGGACGGACAGACGGACGGACGGACATTCATAAATGGACTCATAATGTGATTCTATGCAGATCATCAAAAGGAACTATGGGTCTATCTCGTTTCCTTTTGCCTGTTACAAACAAATGCACAAAGACATAATACCCTGACCACCTTGTAGGGTATAAAAATATTAATTAACACATCTTCCGACAATTTGATGTGTGTTGTAAAACATTGTCTGTGTTGAGATAATAATCGGTTAAATAAATATTTTGACCAAAGCTCTGTAAACGTGTGACCGAGGCAAAACAATTCATGGGAAATAGAAAGCAAAACCACAATTATGACCAATGCTAACGCCCACCACGCAAAAAAATAAAAAAAAAAAACAAAATAAATAAATTGAGTTGTCTAAATCAAGTTTATTTTTAGACACTAATTCATTCATAAATCATGGGAAATTTATGGTTTACCAGATGACCGGCAATGTCAGAAAGTTATAATTAATTTCTTCCTCAAAGTTCATTATTGTCAGCATCTTCTTACCTGTATATCGTGTGGAGTTTCCGGACACACCTTTTGGGAAGTATTTTTATTTACCCATTCCAAATGTCACCTATTTCACCCTTGCCATAAAATATCTGGCCTATTTATTATAATAAAACGTTTTTATACCCTCCACCATACTATGGAGGGTATATTAATTTTGTCATTCCGTTTGTAACTCCTCGAAATACTCATGTCAGACCCAACAAAGTATATATATTCTTGATCAGCGTAAAATTCTAAGTCGATTTAGCCATGTCCGTCTGTCTGTCTGTCTATCTGTCCGTCTGTCTGTCCATCTGTCTGTCTGTTGTAATCACGCTATCTTTCGAATGAATTGAGATAGATGGCTAAAATTTTGCACACATGTTTATTTTTCCAGGAGGCAGGTTAAGTTCGTAAATGGGCCATGTAGGTCCACGTTTTCATATAGCTCCCATATAACGGTAACCCCCCTATATTCGGTATTTTGATGATTTTAGCGACGTTATTCACCGGCATTGTTTCAAATTTGGTATTTGAAGTTCCAAATGGATACTACACCCTAAGAAAGAAAATTGTCTTTGCAGGTCCACGCCTTCGTATAGCCCCAATATAACGGTACCTCCCGATATTCGGTATTTTGATGATTTTAGCGACATTATTTACCGGGATTGTTTCAAATTTCGCATGTGAAGTTCATAATGGATACTTCAGCCCATGCCAGAAAATTGTCTGTGCAGGTTCACGTCTTCGTATAGCCCCCATATAACGGTACCCCCCATATTTGGTATTTTGATGATTTTAGCTACATTATAAATATTGTAATGACTTATGACAAAATTTGCCTATGCAGGCCCAAGTCGTCGTATAAACATTCGGTATTTTTAAGATTTTAACAGAATTTTTAACGGATTTTTTTTTTTTTTTGGAAATTGCCAAATTTGTACCAAATTGTGGAGGGTATTAATAGTTCGGCCCGGCCGAACTTACAGCTTTTTAACTTGTTTTAATTGCTACACCATACTGCCTCAATGTCGTTGGTCATAATTTATGATACCGCTTTGTTTTATTTATTTTTTTTCCATTTACGTTCAAAGTGGTACAGAAAAACTGAGTTGATTTACCAAAAACTTTGCCCAAATTGGTTATTGACATTGTCACACTAGTTTAGCTAAATTAGACAGATAACAAAATAATTTTTATGACTCATGTCTGTGTTCTTTTGAAGCTATGACGCTATACCCCGATATCAAGGTCAGTTGGTCTAAACCATTTAGAGATATCCATCATTGGTCGAAACACCCAATTTTGGCTAATCATACAATGAAAGTTGACCTTTTAAGCTTGTTAGGTTATAAAGCGTGCGATTTGAATCTAAAGCACGTGTCTTCTTTCAAACTTGTATGTGTGTCAATAGAAAAACGCAGAGAACAACTAAAAAAAAACGATGTCAACAAACGAAAGACTTAAGCCACAAACTTCCGCAAATACTGAACATCAACAATTCTATTAATTATTTGCTCAAACATAAAGTACAATGTTTATGTTTTTTTTTTGTTGTTATTTATTTGCAGTTATCTGACATTGAAATCAATTTCGAATTATTCACATAGAAATTAGAAACCAAATTGAATTCATAGCACGTCATTTGGTGCTATGGAATGATGGGGAGAATCTTTATTGGCAAGTCTGACTGACTGTCCACTTGTTTTAAAAATATTTATTTTAGAAAATATATTCTATTTTTGTATTCAGGGGGAATGGCATTTTGGATGTCCATGAGAATGTCATTGACGAATAAAACTTTATCCCAATTTAGAGAGAACACACCTTTTAGAACTAATCGAACTTTCTACTCGAACTTTAAGTTAAAAGCTAAATATGTGGACTAATGATATACATCTATCAGAATCCATTTCATAGTATAAAGGGTATATTAAGTTATCTATTCCATTTGTAACTCATCGAAATAATCAATTAAGATTTAACAAAGGATATATAATTCTTTAAGAACATCAAATCACAATATTGACCTAGACGACTAAAATTTTATGCCCGAATTTTTTGTTTTAAAAACTCGATGAGCAAATTTATATATTCTCAATTTTATGTCATTAGTTGCTAATAAAAATTAAAATTTTTTAGAGAAGGTACTTGAAGGTCTGGAACGAACTATCCCATACTTACACTACATACAGAGTGAGATAAAAAACTGCAAGAAAGTCAAACGCCATAATTTTAACATTTTTTTTCAATTTTATTGAATGAAAGCAAAAAATGTCGGAAATAGCATCAAATTTTAATCCGTCACACGCTGGCCGAATGTTGCTCTGCGGTATTTTTCTGGCGCATTCCCGGCGAAGCGCTTGCTTGAGGTGATCGACACTATGGTATTTTTTAGTGCCAATCTTGCTTTCCAAAATACTCCAGACACAATAGACCAACGGATTGGTTTCCAGAGATTTTGGGGGCCATTGTGCTCTGAAAACGAAGCCAAGAACCTCATTTTGTAACCATACTTGCGTGGCGCGTGCTAAGTGCGATGGTGTCCTGGATGGAGTCCTAGTGGACTGTCCAAGGTCTGCGACCAAAATGTTTGCGTGCCCAAGGCTTTAATACACCCTCGAGAATATTTTCGCGATAATATTCGGCATTTATTCCATCGCCATGGCCGGTGCTTGAATTCTGGTGGCCAACCGAAGGTGCACATTTTCAGCTGACTTCTTTGGTAAGTAAAAACGATAATTTCATTTGTTTACAAACAGCTGGACAACGAATGTTTTCTCATCGGAGAAAACCAAATTCGGCAGTTCACCACTTTCGGCCAAGCGAAGCAAATTCTTTTGAGTTTATTTTCTTCCTGTTGCGGTGTAAGTTCTTGCACTTTTTGGAATTTCAATGGATTTACCCCGAGCTCATTTTTCAATATTTGCCGAATGGAATATTGCGATATGTTCAGTTCACTAGCTATTTTTCGGCCACTGCGACGCGGGTTTCGATCAAGTAGTTTCTTTAATTTTCGAACCATTTCAGCTGATGTTGTTGTTTTGTTCCGTCCACATCCTTGTCGTCGGGCTACGATACCATTATCACGGTAACGAGCGATAGTACGAGAAACAAAAGATTTATTCACATTTAAATGCTGGAGTGCTCTAACGATAGCCACTTGTGGTTTTCCAGTCAAATATAAAGAAATCATACTATTACGCTTGAATTCCATTACGAATAACTTTTTTCTGGAAAATTCCCAATTCTCTCTGCTTTTGTACGCTTGTAAGAAATATAATGAGCGGTCATTGGAATAATATTAACAGCTGTCGGACAAGTGACTTAGAAATGATAGCAGTCTGAAGTTTGGTTGCAGTTTTTTCATCAATCGAACTCAAATTTCACATTTTATAAAAATTATGATTATTTAACATTTTGAGCCTCTGTGGGGGAGGTACTACAATAATTAGGTCAATAGTGTCCATTTTCCTAACTAACTGATACAAAAATTGGGATTTGCAAAGTTTGAACAAAATCAATTGACCCCATTTCCTTCGACGAGATAAATTATTTTCTTTAGAAATTTGGACATTATGTGGGGTGGAAGCAAAGGGGGTGGACCAATATTGCCTATATCCGAACTCGGTTTGGACGAAATCGGACACAAAGCAAATTCTTTAGGAAATCATTGTCCACTCTTTGCCTTTCTTCAGTATTTTTATCTATATATGAAGCTATCCATGGAAATTGATCAAAGGAAATTACACGATGAACTTTTTCCAAAAACACGCCATTATCTAAGTAAGACATTAAAGTCATATAATGTATGCTATACGATTTCTTTGGATCAAAATCTGTAATTACCTTGTCATATTTTTAACCCCCAAATTTTTGTTTTCCGAAAAAAACGGCAAATTTATTTGGATCAAAATCTGTAATCTGCTTGTCATATTTTTAACCCCCAAATGTTTGTTTCCGAACAAAACGGCAAATTGCTGTTGCTTGTCATGTAACTTTTTTTGGATAACTCAGATCAACTTCGCATATTTAACAAATGTCTGAATTAGCTTTAAAGTTCTGTATTTGTCTAGTATCCTTTATTACATCTTCATTTTTTAACCATTGGAAATTACCGTTAGGGAGATAATGTCGTATAGCCCAACCGTATAGGCTATTCGTATCTATATACAACAAGTAACTTGATGGAGAATTTTCATCAAAATTCTTCATATATTTGTTATTCGCTTTCGTATATCTCATAGAGCACTGTGTAAGACCACCTCTTATACCGTTCTAAATTAAATGAAGCATATCTAGATATGTTAATAATTCAAGACCTGCTACTATTACTTTTGTTTGTCTGCGCATGGCATCAAATTATAATCCCGGTGCTGTATTATACCGGCAAGTATCAAGCTTAAGTACGTTTTTTTTTAAATGACCAATCTAAAATTTTCAAAAACGCCAACCTTTTAATATATCTCCATATAATCACGTAAAGTTTTACAATAAAATCTTTGCCGCACTTTTATAGCTTGCTCATATTCTTCTATATAGCACCTTTTATCTTTTAATGTACTATAAACTGACTCAATTGGGGGAAGGATTGTTTCAACTTCTCAAGGAATTTAAATATTCATAACATATTATTCCCTTTTTCCTCGTGAGAGTTAATATATTATCGTTGGGGAAATGCTTTCTAATAGATGATAATTCTCCATCTGTACGGTTGCTAGCTAAAGCATACAAGAGAAGAGAAGAGAACCCAAAAATTATATATATATATATATATATATATATATATATATATATATATATATATATATATATATATATATATATATATATATATATATACATATATATATATAGTATATTTATCTTTTATTACTGGAATTATGGTGGTTATATATAATTGTCAATAGCTCTATAAGAAACAAATAGCAATCATATTCTGAAAAATCATGAAAAAATATTATTACGAATTGTGTTAACGCAAAATTAACGTTGCATACATTATAAGCTGCCTCTTAACATTTGCCAGTTACGTGCCAATGGTCACGAACTTTATCATCATATTACTTTTTTTTTATCACAAATTTGACAATTTAGTTCTGTGTCAAATATTCTTTGCTTTATTGGGTTATTAACAGACAAGTAATTATTGTAAATTTCTCTACAGAGAACATCTAATTGTTCTATAAATTTCTGAACTTCATCCTTACCAGTGTATTGATAATATACATCTAGACTACTATCAAATGAACATTTAATATTGAATCCAAATAGATAGGTAATATATTTTCTTTACTCTTTCCCCACCTGCTACTACAGTCTCTAAAATACATTCAAAATCTGCATAATTAACAAATGGTACTCCCATTTGTTTCTTAAATTGTAAAATACTTTCCTCAGACTAAGGCAAATGTGTGCCGACACGACTACAACTATTTTTATGAATAATCATCAGATCTTCTCTCTCTCTCTCTCTCTCTGTGTAGGGGGGTGTTGTGTGCGGTAGAAACAGTTATTAGAAACTAGTATTTTTCTTCCATTAGTTGTAAGCTGACTCCTAATCAATCCGAAAGAAACCAAGATTTAAAATAGAATAATTTATACTTTGTTTATATAATAGAAACCTTGAGACATGCTTTACTAATATGAAGTGGATCTTATCTACCTCAACCTATAAAATTAAATTTATATGATTTGCCTTTTCCGGTCCAACAACTTCTTTATCGTATCCGAATACATTTATACTTATTTCCGGATTGTTTGTTTCAAGTACTGATATATTTTTTAGCTCGACTAGAAAATTCATTCCTTCGAAATTGAGGGTAACACCGTTTCAAAGACTGATTTTTTCTGCCCAAATATTCGGAATTGTGTATGATTTCAATTCGAAGTACAATCCATTGCAGCAAACTAACACCATTTGCAACAGAATGTATCTTTATTTCTTAAGTTCCAGCACGCTTTCTTATGTCGCAGTATTAATGTACTGCGATCCTTTAATTGGGGCAGACTTATTTATGTTTAAATCCAGCCATAAAATGTTAGATAGGGCCCATCCAGAGTCTCTCTATTGACATTCGGACATCATATTTTTTATAGAGATATAAAAGCGTTATTTGACTCATTTTGGTTATATGTCCCATTCTCACAACCTTGATTTTATTCTCAAATATCTTAGCATATTCACCAACAATTTCTTTATTAAACTTTAAAACTGTATATGTGTCTACAGCATGCTTAATCATCTTTGTTGTCGCCTACATTAATCGTCTACACTGTTTATCAATGCTATACTAGGATCAATAACTGTAGAACTTTTTTCTTATGAGATTTTGTTCTACAATGATTGAACCTGATGTTCATAGGTTGTTGTTCATAGGTTTAATATTGTTGCTCATATCCTTTGATATTTTCCATTTGCTGCTCTTGATGATATGTTTAATATTGTGGCTTTTGTTTCTAAATATTGTATTGTAGTTGATATGTTTGATCTTGTTGCTGCTGATGATAAGAACTGCATTGCTCCTGTTGTTGATAAATTTGTTGTTGCTGTGATATATAGGCGTAGCCCGACGTCAAGGAAGTGGACGGAAGAAAACAGCAACATCACAGAAATGGTTCGAAAAGAAATGAAACGTCTTGATCGAAACCCGTCTCGCAGTGGCCGGAAAATGGCTCGTGATCTGAACATATCGTAATATTCCATTCGGCAAATATTGAAAAATGAGCTCGGGGTAAAGCCATTGAAATTCCAAAACGTACAAGAACTTACACCGCAACAGAAAGAAAATAGACCCAAAAGAGCTGCTTCGCTTGGCTGAAAGTGGTGAACTGCCGAATTTGGTTTTCTCCGATGAGAAAACAAAAGAGGTCAGCTGAAAATGTGCACTCTCATTTGGCCACAAGAACTCAAGCGCCGGCCATAGTGATGGTGTGGACCGCCATAACAGCCGATGGTCGCTCTCCGCTCGTATTAATCGACCGTGGCATCAGAATAAATACCGAGTATTATCGCGAAAATATTCTGGAGGGTGTATTAAAGCCTTGGGCACGCAAACATTTTGGCCGCAGACCTTGGACATTCCAACAAGACTCAGAACCATCGCACTCTGCACGCTTCACCCAAGAATTGTTAAAAAATGAAGTTCCTCGCTTCATTTCCAACTCACAATGGCCACCAAAATCTCCGGATACCAATCCGTTGGACTATTGTGTCTGGAGTATTTTGGAAAGCAAGGTTGGCACTAAAAAATACAAAAGTGTCGATCGATCACCTCAAGCAAGCGCTTCGCCTGGAATGGGCCAAAATACAGCAGAGCAACATTCGGGCAGCGTGTGACGGGTTCATTGGCCGTTTAAAGGCAATAGTTCGTACCAATGAACAATTCAAACAAATCTAAACTTATTCTAGAATTTGATGCTATTTCCGAATTTTTTGATTTCATTCAATAAAATTAACAAAAAAAAAATTATTTGTTGCAGTTTTTTATCTCACCCTGTATGAAGTTTTTGCTTTCGTTGTTGATGTAAATGATAGGATGTATAGAATGTATGCTAGATAAACAAACCGTTCATTCTAATTCAAATGGTCACTAGAGTTGGCTTTAGCTCACACCAATGTCTAAAACACACGTCTAAAAAAATGTCTCTGAAATTTCTTCCTGCTGAAACACGTGTGAAAAGGAACCACTCCTAATTTTCTAGTTAACAACGACATAAACAACTAAAGGGTTGATAAAAGTGTTAGATGTAAAAAAACATTAATTTTTGGTCAACACACTATTTAAACAGGACTGAAAGCGGTAATTTGATATTGTAGTATTTAAATAAAAACATTCGAAATAATATCGCGCATGTAACCACAATCAAATAAGAATATCTTATTCCAAACAAGGTCATTGATATGAAACACACAATCAAAAGTCGACAAACACTTGAATGTTTTATACCTAGGCACGATCGCGTATACGATCTTATACAACAGTATTAACTTAAAATGAATTGGCTCTAGTTCATACCTATGTGTGAAAAGATATTTGCTGGTCACACATCTAAAGTGTCTCTCAAAAATTGCTTCCTACTTAAAAAGTTCTAAAAAGGAACCACTCGTAATTTTCTTGTTAACAATAACAAAAATCTAAGGGTTGACAAACTGTAGGTGTGAAGACACACAAGTCAAATAAAAATATCTTTTCCCACGCCATTCTCACCCAAATCAAAACTGTCTGTCGGATTTCTCTATTTCACACCTATGTTGAAAACAATTCCACTATTCTATTTACCAACAACATAAACAACTAAAGGGCTTATAATTTTTTCTTACTACATATAACTCGTACAGAAATTGGCATAATTTATTGCCCCTAATCCTCTTTCATTTCTCGAATTGCTCTGGTGTGAAATAAATCCTCACTTAAAAATCGATCTAAACTTGTCATAATTTATTGCCGCTAACCTCCTTCCATTTCTTGTCTTGCTTCATTTCTTACACACTAACCCATCTCTTCTTTCATCTGTTTATACAGGTGTTCCTTGATGCTTACCCCTTTTTATACCCTCCACCAAAAAAGGTATGGAGGGTATATTAAGTTCGTCATTCCGTTTGTAACTCATCGAAATAATCATTTTAGACCCAAGAAAGTATATATATTCTTGATCAGCGTAAAATTCTAAGACGATTTAGCCCTGTCCGTCTGTCCGTCTGTTGTAATCACGCTACAGTCTAAACGAATTAAGATTGGAAGCTAAAATTTTGCACAGATCTCTCTTTTGTCTGCAGGCAGGTCAAGTTCGAAGATGGGCTATATCGGTCCACGATATCGTATAGCCCCCATGTAACGGTACCCCCCGATATTCGGTATTTTGATGATTTTACCCACATTTTTCAACGGAATTGTCTGAAAATCCACACAAGGAGTTCCTTGTGGGTACTTTATACCTCGGCAGAGAATTATCTATATAGGTCCACAATATCGTATAGCCCCCATATAACGGTATCCCCCGGTATTCGGCATTTTGATGATTTGAGCCACATTTTTCAATGGAATTGTCTTAAAATCCACACAAGTAGTTCCTTGCGAGTACTTTACCCCCTGAGAGAGAATTTTCTATACAGGTCCACGATATCGTACATCCCCCATATAACGGTACCCCCGATATTCGGTATTTTGATGATTTTACCCACATTTTTCAACGGAATTGTCTGAAAATCCACACAAGGAGTACCTTGTGGGTACTTTATACCTCGGCAGAGAATCATCTATATAGGTCCACAATATCGTACAGCCCCCATATAACGGTACTTCCCCATATTCGGTATTTTGATGATTTTAGCCACTTTTTCCAAAGGAATTATCTGAAAATCCATACAAGGAGTTCCTTGTGAGTACTTTACACGCAGACATAGATTTGTCTTTATAGGTCCACAATATCGTATATCCCCCCATATATCGGCACCTTCCTATATTAGATATTTTAAAGATTTTAAAAGAATTTTTATTGGATTTAATTTTTTTGAAAATTTTCTAATTCGTTCCAAATGGTGGAGGGTATTCAAAGTTCGGCCCGGCCGAACTTACTGCTTTTTTACTTGTTCTTATTTACATTATCTTATCTTGCCTGAGCCAGAATGGACACCTCCCATATACTAAAATTTTACAATTTTGGAAATCAAGCTTTTCTATAGTTCCGTTTTGCAAATCAGGTCTATAGAAATGCTTGTTACTCTTCGTTGCCTAAAAATTTGTGAGAACGTGCAAAGAAAAAAAAAATGTGGATGACATTGTATTTTTTACGTCCTCATAAAATCTTATCATAAATAGACATTAATATATTTTAAGTTCTTAAATTAAGTTAATTCTGAAATCGTACATTTTAATATGCTTCATGTCGATAGGTGGTCACTCCCCCTTTTAATTAAGCAAGACATAGATGACCTATGTTTTTCGTAATATCACCAAACCATAACTGAAAGACTGAAATACGCAAATCCATCGCCTTCGTCACAGATTTGCATATTTTAACAGCAATAAGAACTATGTCGCCGGTCGTCCGTTCGTTCGTTAGCACGGTGACAACAATAGAATTTAAAATACGCATGTTTCGAGACAGATGTCTGGTTTGGCCCGTTAAAGATATTTACTATTCACTTTGGACGTGGATTTGATTGTAGATACTTAGTTACACTACTTTTAACTTTTGAAAACGTTAATATTTTTCAAAAATTAATTCAAAATGTTTTTATTGTTTACAAGACTTTGTAATTCGACGTCAAGTCGTGTTATCACATTCAACATCGCCACGATGAATATCTCATTATGAACTATTAAACACAAATGTATACACATTAATATCGAAATAAACAAGACTAGTCTCGTCTTAATCATAATTTATGAGTTTTACTAATGTCTAGTTTCGTTGTCTAAGTTGGGTTGTTTTTTTTTCTCTCAAATATACTAAGAACAATAAATAGAGCTTCTAATTTTAACACATACAAGTGTTTAAAATTGGCTGAAATATTAACATTTGATGGTTGTAGATATTGGCCTGAAGCCAAAGATCGAGCAGTTAGGAAGCAAAAGTATAAAGGATGAGAGTCATCAATTGATGCACTAAAGGGTTTTTAGAAATTCGAAATTTATGGTTATAAAAATCTCTAAATTGGTACTAAACGTTTGGTATTATGTAAACGGATAGAGCTTAAAACTTGAAATTTGGTAAGATAATAAGTAATAATAATAATTTTAAAATAAAAAAAATAAATAAAGTAATAATTATAAAATAAAATAATTTTAATTTATTAAATTAAAATAATTTTTAATTTAATAAATAATTTTAACAGCTGTCGGACGGTTGCCTTGGATATGACAGCAGTCTGAAGTTGGTTGCAGTTTTTCATCTCACCTTGTATGTAAAAATATTTCAAGAAAAAAGTTCTCACTTCTGAGTATAAACAAGTAAAAAAGCAGTAAGTTCGGCCGGGCCGAACTTTGAATACCCTCCACCGTTTGGAAGGAATTAGAAAATTTTCAAAAAAAATAAAATCCATTAAAAATTCTTTTAAAATCTTTAAAATATCTAATATAGGAAGGTGCCGATATATGGGCGGATATACGATATTGTGGACCTATAAAGACAAATCTATGTCTGCGTGTAAAGTACTCGGGAGGAACTCCTTGTGTGGATTTTCAGATAATTCCATTGGGAAATGTGGCTAAAATCATTAAAATACCGAATATAGGGGAGTACCGTTATATGGGGTATATACGATATTGTGGACCTATATAGACAATTCAGTTTCAGGGGTAAAGTGCTCACAAAGAACTCCGTGTGTGGATTTTCAGACAATACGATTGGAAAATGTGGCTAAAATCATCAAAATACCGAATATCGCGGGGTACCGTTATATGGGAGCTACACGTTATCGTTAACTGGATATCGGGGGTACCGTTATATGAGGGCTACACGATATCGTGGATCTATGCAGATAATTCTCTGCCGAGGTATAAAGTACCCACAAGGAACCTCTTGTGTGGATTTTCAGACAATTCCGATGAAAAATGTGGGTAAAATCATAAAAATACCGAATATCGGGGGGTACCGTTATATGGGGGATATACGATATCGTGTACCTGTATAGACAATTCTCTCTCGGGGGGTGAAGTACTCACAAGGAACTACTTGTGTGGATTTTAAGACAATTCCATTGAAAAGTTTGGCTAACATCATCAAAATGCCGAATATCGGGGGGTACAGTTATATGGGGGATATACGATATCGTGGACCTATATAGACAATTCTTTTTGAGGGGGTCAAATGCCCACAAGAGAATTTGTGGGAATGTGTGGAATTTCAGACAATTCCATTGAAAAATGTGGATAAAATCATCAAAATACCGAATACCGTGCGGGTACCGTTATATGGGGACTATACGGTATTGTGGACCGATATAGCCCATCTTCGAATTTGACCTATATAGATAATTCTCTGCCGAGGTATAAAGTACCCACAAGGAACTACTTGTGTGGATTTTAAGACAATTCTATTGAAAAATGTGGCTAACATCATCAAAATACCGAATATCGGGGGGTACAGTTATATGGGGGCTATACGATATCGTGGACCGATATAGCCCATCTTCGAATTTGACCTGCTGCAGACAAAAGAGAGATCTGTGCAAAATTTTAGCTTCCTATCTTAATTCGTTTAGACTGTAGCGTGATTACAACAGACAGACGGACGGAAGGACAGACGGATAGACGGACGGACAGTGCTAAATCGTCTTAGAATTTTACGCTGATCAAGAATATATATACTTTGTTGGGTCTAAAATGATTATTTCGATGAGTTACAAACGGAATGACGAACTTAATATACCCTCCATACTTTTTTGGTGGAGGGTATAAAAAAGCTATCTCTCGCCTGAGTTAAAAGAAAATAGTTCAATAAAAAATGTCTCCTGAGTTTGCATTATTCGAGGCTTTCTGCATCTACTTCTTTTACTAAATACTCATCATGGAGTATTTCAGTCTTTTTCCAAATTAATGTTTTAATTTAATGCATACATTTTTTTCTACATTATTAACGTTTTTATTAAAGTAGGAGCTTTAAAGGTGTCATATTTTACAATTTTTAGTGATTGTTCCTGTATGCTAACTACAAACTTAAATAATTTCAAAAACACACATTTATCATTTTGTCACCATAAACTTTAATTCTATCACGTGTTTTCATAACATAAAAATAATATTTGATATACAATATTCACCTCGCCACGATTTATGGCACTAATATTCTGCGTAATTAAACTCTTTCCCAATTCGCAATTCGTACCCGCTGATTGATTAGCATTCAAGAGATGATCATGACACGTTCCAATAGTTTGATGGAATAGTTCTTTTGCTTTATTGTTGTTATTTTATATTCTGTCTTAAACTCGCTTATGTATAATGTGCTTATCGTAAAATTTAATCAAATTCAGGAATTTGTTTATGTTCTTCGCTTCAATTTCAGCAGTTTCAAATATCACAACAATCAAATACATATCTCCAGAAATGAATAGTAATTAATTTCTGTTTATATAGTTCATTATTTTGGGGGTTTTGTGTTGATTTCGAAAAAATGAAAACATTAGTTTTATTTTTTATATGCACGGGAAGATATCGATAGTGTTAGTTTTGATTAGTTCTTAATTTGTTGAAAATATTGTATCATATGTTTATAAGAGTGGGTGTTTTACTTTCTCCACAGGAAATGCAAACATAAATCAATAAAGTTCGCTTTGAAATATTCATAAAGGTCAAAATAGAGGTGAAACATCACATCTTCTTTCTACAGCGTAACACGATTTTAACAGTTTGTGTGTTGAGTTACCAAAATGACACATTGCGATTACGCAAAGAGTTTGAAAAATAAGTAAAAAAACATTAAGTTCGGCCGGGCCAAACTTTTAATACCCTCCACCTTAGGGTAAAAGAAACATTAGAAGAAATGTGGTAAAAACCATTAAAATGCCGAACATAGGGAGGTACCGTTATATGGGGGCTACACCAAAACGTGGACCTATAATTACAATGTTTCGCCACACGAACTAGGACTCATTATGACCCACAAATACCAATTTTTAGACAAATCAGTAAAAAAATGTGGCAAAAACCATCAAAATACCGAATATCGGGAGGTACCGTTATGTGGAGGCTATAACAAACCATGGACCCATGCATGCAATGTTTCGCCACCGAAGCTGGAAACCATTATGACCCACAAATACCAATTTTTAGACAAATCCGTGAAAAAATGTGGCAAAAAAAACTAAAATACCGAATATCGGGAGGTACCTTTATATGGGTGCTATACCACAACGTGGACCTATACATGCAATGTTTTGCCACACGCTCAGGGACCCGTTATGACCTACAAATACCAATTTCCAGACAAATCCGTGAAAAATGTGGCATAAGTCATCAAAATGCCGAATATCGGGAGGTACCGTTATATGGGGACTATACCAGAACGTGGACCGATATATCTCATTTTCAATACCAACCATCCTAGACACAATGCAAATAGCTCTGCTAAATTTTGGCGCTCTACGTCAAATAATGTGGGCTGTATCGTGATTTCAACAGACAGACAGACAGACGGAAATCGTTAAGTCGACTTACAATTTTATGCTGATTATGAATATATATACTTTATGGGGTCTAAGACGAATATTTAAGGATAAGGACGGAATGACAAAGTTAATATACCCTCCTTTCCAAGGTGGAGGGTATAATAATCTGGCATTTTCTTAGACCTTTGTGGAGATATATCCAAAGGAGTTTACAAGACCTGCCCCCACCTTGGAAAGGTGGGTGTATTAACTTTGTCATTCCATTTGTAGCATTATTTAGGGAAGTAGTTAGAGTATTAAAGTATTTATATTCATAATCGGCATAAAATTCTAAGTCGATTTAATGATGCCCGTCAATCTGTTGAAATCACGATACAACCCACATTATTTCACGTAGAGCTTCAAAATGATATGATATTGAAAATTATGTATAATGGCCGACGTTTTGGAATAGCCCCCCATATAATGGTACCCCCGGATATTCAGTATTTTTATGACTTTCGCCACATTCTTTCATGAATTTGTCTAAAAATTGGTATTTGTAGTTCCTATTGGTTTCTAGATTCTGTGGTGGAACATAGCATGTATATATCCACGTTTTCGTACAGCCCACATATAATGGTACCTGTAGGTATTTGTAGTTCAAAATGGGTTCTAGCTCCGACAGCAGAACATTGAATATGTAGATCCACGTTTTCGTAAAGCGCACAAATAACGATACCCCCCGATACGCGGTATTTTGATAATCCCAACAAAGTACATATATTCTTGATCAGCGTAAAATTCTAAGACGATTTAGCCATGTCCGTCTGTCTGTCTGTGTGTCTGTCTGTCTGTCCGTCTGTCCGTCTGTCCGTCTGTCTGTCTGTTGTAATCACGCTATCTTTTGAACAAATTGAGATAGAAGGCTAAAATTTTGCACACATGTATATTTTGCCAGTAGGTAGGTTAAGTTCGTAAATGGGCCATGTAGGTCCACGTCTTCGTATAGCCCCCATATACCATACCCCCCGAAATTATTTACCGGAATCGTTTCAAAGTTGGCATTTGAAGTTCGTAATAGATGCTGCAGCATAAAACAGAAAATGGGCCATGTAGGTCCACGTCTTCGTATAGCCCCCATATACCGTACCCCCCAATATTCGGTATTTTGATGATTTTAGCGACATTATTTACCGGGATTGTGAAGTTCGTAATGGATGCTTCAGCCCATGCCAGAAAATTGTCTGTGCAGGTCCACGTCTTCGTATAGCCCCCATATAACGGTACCCCCTATATTCGGTGTTTTGATGATTTTAGCTACATTATAAACAGATTTTTCTTCAAGTTTCGCATTTAAATATTGTAATAACTTATGACAAAAGTTACCTATGCAGGTCCACGTCGTCGTATAGGCATTCGGTATTTTTAAGATTTTAATAGAATTTTTAACGGATAATATTTTTTTTTTTTTTGGAAATTGAAATTTTATTTTTTTGGACGTCGGTTTCAGAGCTTGTTTTGATGTCAGTACAAAATCGCCATAGAAAGGGCCAGGAAGTAATTATTGTTTGATTGTTTTTTTAGTTTAGTAGAATAAGGTCCTCTTCATATGGACGTCCCAGATGATCTTCAAATTTTAAAATACCTATAGGAGATATATATCGACTGAAGATATCAGTATTTTACGCCTGTCTGTTCCTCCTGTGATAACCTCGCTAACTTCCGAATAGTTCGAAATGAATGGATACGAACATATTACTTAACGCTTTTTCCAGCTGAAAAAGCATTCATTGACTGTTGGTGGCATTTTGATGTGATTTTTTGATGGGTAATATAAACAATACTAACTGAATCATTTGAGGTCAATACACTCGAACATTAGGAAGTATCATCGATATAAAGTTGGTTAATCGAATAGTAAATGGTGTGAGATTGAATGTGTCATGGTCATTTAACTGGGCTTTACAAAACTGTATGTAAGATGTGGTCCATGTTACTAGGAGCTTGTTATGCCCTCCACCATACTGTGCAGGGTATATTAACTTTGTCATTCCGTTTGTAACTCCTCGAAATACTCATGTCAGACCCATCATGTATATTCTTGATCAGCGTAAAATTCTAAGTCGATTTAGCCAAGTCCGTCTGTCTGTCTGTTGTAATCACGCTATCTTTCGAACGAATTGAGATAGAAGGCTAAAATTTTGCACACGTGTCTATTTTTCCAGTAGGCAGGTTAAGTTCGCAAATGGGCCATGTAGGTCCACGTCTTCATATAGCCCCCATATATAAGTACCTCCCAATATTCGGTATTTTGATGATTTTAGAGACCTTTTTCCCGGAAGTAATTTAAAATTTGGTATTTGAAATTCGAAATGGATACTACAGCCTATGACAGAAAATTGTCTGTGCAGGTCCACGTCTTCGTATAGCCCCCATATAACGGTACCTCCCAAAATTCGGTATTTTGATGATTTTAGCGTCATTATTTAACGAAATTGTTTCAAATTACGTATTTAGAGTTCGTAATGAAAACTACAGTCTGTGACAGAAAATTGTCTGTGCAAGTCCACGTTTTCGTACAGCCCCCAAATAACGATACCTCCCAAAATTCGGTATTTTGATGATTTTAGCGTCATTATTTAACGGAATTGTTTCAAATTACGTATTTATAGTTCGTGTTTTCATTACGAACTGTGACAGAAAATTGTCTGTGCAGATACAGGTCTTCGTATAGGCCCCATATATCAGTACCTCCCTATATTCGGTAGGTACAATACCCATCGAAATTCTTTGACATGTCGTATTTGACGTTCGTAATGGATGTTATAGCCTGTGACAGAAAATTGTTTATGCTGCTCCTGGTCTTCGCACAGCTCCGATATAACGGTACCTCCTTATATACGATATTTTGATAATTTTAGCTACATTGCTCACCGTTTATTTCAAGTTTCGAATTTCAATATGGTAATGGCTAATGAAACAAGGCCTATGTAGGTCCGCGTCGTATAGACCCCAATATAACGGCTATATTCGGTATTTTTAAAATTTTAACAGATTTTTTTTTTATTTTTTGAAAATTTCCAAATTAGTTCCAAATGGTGGAGGGAATTCAAAGTTCGGCCCGGCCGAACTTACTGCTTTTTAACTTGTTTTTCGACTGTTATTCCTGTCAGTTATTTATCAGAATTTATATTGGTGTATTGGCTATTTTCGGAAGGAAAAAAAACTCTAAACTCTCGAAGTTAGCAGAAAAATTGTAATCGATATATTTCAAAGAAAGGAACTCCTTGATCAGCCCTGCATGGTTACTATGAAGATACAACATTTTCTTATAATTAAGTTTTAGATGGAAGCAAATTTTTACAGATTTTTGTGTGTGTTTTTTTTTTTACTTTTTTAGAGCTAGGTTACATTTTATTTACTCGTATTTAATGCTTTTGCAAATAATTTGATTAACTTATTATATAAGGATTGGATAAACTTTATTATTACATTTAAAACTAAAATAACGGATTACATCCAAATTGTCAATTAATTGCGTTTTTTTTTTCAATCGTTTCAATTTATTTAGCACCATTCTTTCATTCACATTAGTTACTATAATTGTTGTTAGTATATTAAACTGTGCAACATTTCCGAAACCATGAAGTGCCAAAACACTTACATTCGGTAATGTTCAGAGAAGAGGGGCCTAATTTTTGAATTCGATATCAAAAAATTGCCGTCGAAATTAATTTGAATGTATTTGTTTTATGTTTGCATTTATTTAGTATCAATGATCGATAATTAGAGCTGTTATTATAAAACAAGTACGCAAAGGCTGTAGTCGTGCGAGGCCGACCATTTTATACCCTACAACACTACTATGTGTTAGAAGACCCCTTATGTCCAAATCCATTTTGGAAGATTTCGCTTTTGAAATTATGTAATGTTACCAGGGACATTTACCCAATATTTATGTACTCTGTCGTGCTGTTAGTTGTTGCGGTCCATTTGACAGCTAAATATAATCCAATTGTCATCCAGAATGCTAGACTTCTTCCCTGTCCTTAACTCTCTTCTTATGCAAAATTCCGTGTTGATTGGTTTCAATTGTGTTATCAGGAAAATTTTTCTCTTTTTGGTTCATTCATGAACACCAAAATATTTTGCGATCATCTCCAAAAGCTAGAGGCCCCTCTGTATCTCCAAATTTAGATTCATCTATATGATTTGCTTGTCCACGATATTTGGAATATTTTTAGTTGTTGGTTCATTTCCACCCCTAAATGTATTGCGAACATCTTTAAAAACAACAGGCCTAGCCCTTCAGAGGCTGACCCTACACTTATTAAAATTTTCGTGAGGATAGGACGATGTGTTGTGAGTGAAAAAATATTATAAAATGTACACTTCACTATTATAAGTCAAATTGAAAAAATCGCATGCGATAAAAAATATGAAATTATGTCACAAAATACTACAAAATCTATATTAACATCATTATTGGCGCCTTTTTATGTTTTTTTTTTTTTTTTATTTCATTCTTTTATACCAAAGGGCATTCTGAATTGACAAAATTTGCCAAAATCAATCAAAATCTTGAGATACAAGCATTCTAGCTAACATCCCCTTCCTTTGTATATACACATTGTATATATTTCGCTATAAATATATCCGATATTTACTTTCGGCATCTAAGTAACGATCAGAATTGACCTTTTCGTCTATTAGTGATTTTGACGGGATTAAAAATAGTCGAGGTTCAATGGAAAATTTGACTTTTATTTAACATAATTGTTATGGTCTATTTCACCCATTAAATGATGACCATCAAAATTGGAAGGCTTCTGCCCAGCCCTAAGCTCTAGCCCCATGCTAACTTCCGCGTCGATTGGGCTATTATTACGACCTGCAGTGCAACTTTGCTCCATTTCAACCTCTAAGTATTATGCGATCATTTCCAAAAGCAACAGGCTTCTATTCTGACCCTAGCCCCACCTCCATGATAAATTTCGTGAGGATCGGGCCACAATTGCGACCTGTAGCGTGTTACAAATTAACATTGACAGACGAACAGAGGGACGGACGGATATACATAGCTAAATCGACTCAACTCGGCGAGAGAGGAAGATCCGTATACAGGGTGAGATAAAAAACTGCAACCAACTTCAGACTGCTGTCATTTATAAGCCACTCGTCCGACAGCTGTTAAAATTATTCCAGTGACAGCTCATTATATTGTTTGAAGCGTACAAAAGCATTTTAGTGCGAATTTTCCAGAAAAAAAAAGTTATTCGTGATGGAGTTCAAACTTGAGGTGATTTCTTCAAATTTTTGGCTGGAACACCACAAGTGGCTTTCATTAGAGCACTCCAGCATTTAAATGTGAATAAATCTTTTGTGTCTCGTACCATCGCTTGTTGCCATGATACTGGTAGCGTAGCCCGACGTCAAGGAAGTGAACAGAGGAAAACATCAACATCAGCAGAAAGTAAAGAAGCGACTTGATCGAACCCGCGTCGCAGGGGCCGAAAAATGGCTCGTAATCTGAACATGTCACAATATTCCATTCGGTAAATATTGAAAAATGAGCTCGGGGTAAAGTCATTGAAATTCAAAAAAGTGCAAGAACTTACACCGCAACAGAAAGAAAATAGACTCAAAAGAGCTAAAGAGTTGCTTCGCTTGGTTGAAAGTGATCGTGTTTACTTGCCAAAGAGGTCAGCTGAAAATGTGCACCTTCGGTTGGCCACCAGAACTCAAGTGCCGGCCATGGGGATGGTGTGGGCCCCATAACAGCCGATGGTCGCTCTCCGCTGGTATTAATTGACCGTGGCATCAGAATGAAGACCGAATATTAACGCGAAAATATTTTTGAGGGTGTCTTAGCCTTGGGCATGCAAACATTTTTGCCGCAGACCTTGAACATTCCAGCAGAATTCAGCACCATCGCACTCAGCATGCACCACCCAAGAATGGTTAAAAATGAGGTTCCTCGCTTCATTTCCAGCACACAATGTCCACCAAAATCTCCGAATACCAATCCGTTGGACTATTGTGTCTGGAAAGCAAGGTTGGCACGAAAAAAAATAAACTTATCTATCTTATTTAAACTCTTTTTAAAATTTGATGCTCTTTCCGACATTTTTTGCTTTCATTCAATAAAATTTAAAAAAATAAATAAAAATTATGGCGTTTGACTTTGTCCAGATTTTTTTATCTCACCCTGTATACTTTCCTATGTGGGAAACCAACATTTCGAGGTGTTACATAATTTTTGGCCCAATCAAATTTATAATACCCCCAACACATAGAGTTTGTAGGGTATAAACGTTCATTTGATAAAATTAAAACATGCATACAAAAATTTATTTTCATCGAAGTTTGTTCGATATCGAATGTAATAAATTAGCCTCAGCATTTGCTTGTTTAAATACCCTCTAAATTCTATGGTCAAAACGTCGTTTTAATAACTTTGATCCTACAAAGTTCTGAAATTAAACGTGACCATAATATTCAATTAATTTTTCTAAATATCTACCATGTCCAATAGAAGTTTTCTTTTTCAATGTTTAGTGTTACACAGCACAATAAATTCGTTAACCATTCATGTTGATTACTATAATTTACCTATCAAATTTTAGGTACATACTTATATACATATGCATTTACAGAAAACACATTCTTTGTTAGATACTTAATCTGAAAACTGCTATATCGGCCAACAATAATCACAGCATTATGTTCTTACCTTCTACAATCTGTTTTTAGTAATATTTCTTCCTTTTCATTCATGTATTTCTCAATCGTATTTTATATATAATATTCCCTACAGGGACGTACACAGAGGGCTTTTCACAATTTTTGTATAGTTGATTTTCCACAATTTTCTGTATAGTTGACATGGAAAACTCAATATTTCTATGCAAGTCCCTAAATGTTGTTGAACATTTTTAAATATAATTTGAAATATTGCATATTTAAATGTTCAATCACATTTATGGAGCAAGGGTTTTTGGTATTTAATTTTGATGGAAGTTAATTGATTGCTAATAAATTCGTAAGACAATGTGATTTGAGTTTTTTTTTTTTTTTTGCTTCTTTAATACATTTAATTTTAAATTTGGCATCTTTGTGGAATTGTTGTCATTACTTTGGGTGGAATATTTTGAATAACCTCTATTATTTTTAACCACTTGTTAGCCAGTTTTTAAAATAGATGAAGACATATTCGATATATCCTGTTATGGCATATTTGAAAGCTGCAAAGAAAGAGAAAAATAATATCTTTATTTTAGTGTTGTAGGCAATGGCAAAATTAGAAATAGAAATTCTAAGAACTGTATTGAATTTGGCCAGAGCCATGGTATAATTACAGAAGGTATAATAAAGCAACTTCCTAAAGGCACTTTTTTCTATTGGTACCCCTATTCTTTCTAAACATATACACAGCTTGGAAATGTGTGTATTGTTTAAAAAAAAAGAAAAAGAAATTAAAAATTTTCAAATTTAGCTGCAACAGAAACGCATATGTAATTTTGTAATTTTTTGGATAAAACAGTATTATCCTACTGTCTTAGAGTCAATTTTGTGGAATAACCCAAACATTCCATTCATGTTTTGTAATTTTTCCCAGTATGGGAATTTTGAAAAAAATAATAATAAAACATGTAAAAAAGCAGTAAGTTCGGCCTTACTGGAATACCCAGTAAGGGTATTCATTTTCTTCCTTTGGAAGAAATTTGGAAATTTTCAAAAAATAAAATACCTTACAAATTTTATTAAAATCTTAAAAATACCTGTTTTATAGGGGTCTATAGGAACACGTTGATCTACATAGGCAACTTTTGTCATAAGCCATTACAATATTCAAATACGAAACTTGGCTCTCTATCTTTATTCGGTTTGACTCTAGCGTGATTACAACAGACGGTCAGGGATAAATCGTCTTAGAATTTCACGTGATCAGCGTAGAATTCTAAAACGATTTAGGCCTTTCCGTTCGTCCGTCTGTTGTAATCACGCTAGAGTCAAACCGAATAAAGATAGAGAGCTAAAATTTTGCACAGATCAGTCTTTTGTGTACGTCGGTCCACGATATCGAATGCCCCCCAAATAACTGTACCTCCTGACATTCGGCATTTTGATGATTTTAGCCACATTTTTCAATGACATTGTCTGAAATTCTACACAAGGAGTTCTTTGTGGGTACTTTACTCCCTGGAAGAGAATTGTCTATATAGGTCTACATTTTAGTATAGCCATCATATAATGGTACCCCGAGATATTCGGTATTTCTAGGATTTTCTCAACATTATTCAACGGAATTGTGTCAAACTTCGTATTTGAAGTTCGTAATGGGTACTACAATCTATGATGGAAAATTATGTATGCAGGTCCACGTATTAGTATAGCCCACACACAACCGTACCTTCCTTTATTCGGTACCCAACATACCAAAATGGCTTGAGAATAATATTACAATAAGCTTATGAACATAAGCCTAAAGCTTGAGAAAATCTTGAGAAAACATTGAAAAATGTTTGTATAACAAGTATAGAATAATCGAAACGGAACCCTTATTTATAAGCTTATACTTGAAATTGTAGAATAAGCTTACAAAAATAATATTATAATAAGCTTATTTTTGTAATAGTATAAAATATTATTTTTTTTAGTTTTTAATCATTTTTAACGTTTTTTCTTGATGGACATCCCAGTAGTCACTGCCGCATGTGGCCTTGATACCCTGACGCTTTCTTCTCCCTTATTTGAACTTCTGCATCTCTTCCACTAAGACTACACATTTATTGAATTCCTGCAACTTTTTTGATGCTTCCAATCTGAAATGGGATTGGAATAATTTATGTGAAAGATTCCCGGATTTATTATTCATCCATACCTTAAGGGTTCGGTCCACAAATGGGTCCTAAATTCGCGTGATTTTGTTTTTTGCCAAAGAAAATAATTTCTTGCTGACAATTTTCACAAAAAATCAAAACTAATTTATCAACAAGGGACAGATTTGAGAAATGTTTGTGGAACATAAGTGTTTCTCAAGCATTGTTGAAAAATTATATTTTTATAATATTGTTCTCAAGCTGTATTGTATTTTTGGTATATTGGGTATTTTGATAATATTAGGGACATTTTTCATCGGAATTGTTTCAAATTTCGTATTTGAAGTTCGGAATCGGTACTACAGCCTATGGCAGAAATTTTCTTATCCAGCACCACGTCTTGGTATATCCCCCGGATTTTTTTTTTAAATATTTCAAGTTCCTTCCGAATGGTGGAAGTTTTCCAATTCTGTGTCTAATATAAGTCCCTGAATAAAAAAATTCTTTATACTATATATTTTACTTGTAAATTAAATTTTGAACACAACCCAAAATTGTTAAATATTCCTATGCTAATTGTCATTTGTTGAATTAATAAAATGACATTTATGAGATATTGTCAATGCATTCATTAATTCAAAATATTGATATGTCTTCATTTATTAGCAGCGACACACACATTTGTTTACAACAATATGTTTGTTTCGGTAGTTATGAATGCTGTTTTCTTCTATTCAATTCCATTGTCTGGTGTTTGGTCAAGTGACTGCAGTGGAGTGGAGGTAGTCAATAAACGTGTATATTAAAATGCTATTTAAATACTCAATTAGATGATGATAGTCTTGCCATTAACTATCGATCGACACCATCATAGAAATGGTTAATTTATCGTTGGATGTGGCTCGTAGTTTAACAGCTTGTATACATTTCCGGGTCTATTGGCCACATGCCGCCGTTGTGGCGAAGATCTCTCTGTAGGAACATGTCTGTGTCTGCATTAGAACAGAAGTGCCTACAGATTGCATCCATAGAAGGTAATAGAAGAGTTAATAGCTTTAGTTAGTTCAGTCGTCGTACATTTTCCAACATATGTACTTAGCGATGTATCGTCGTTCGAATCGATAAATGGTGTTGCTTCATTTGTTATGCAAATACAGATGGAGTGCATGTAAAATAACGATGCAATTTGTAATTTGTGTATGTAAATTTCGATCGCATAAAAAGATATGACCAGTAGTCACCCTGCTGTTTAAGTACACTTGGTGTGTTATATTCCAGGCAGCTACTGGAGACGCCACAAACAATACCGCTATTATTATTATGCATTAATGTTATTCAGATTTTTTAATAACATATTTGAATGCATTTAATTTTTAAATTACATGCTGACAAATTTAATTTGTTGGTTTGAGGCGACTTTTAAATGCCCTTTATATGTTCCCAGGAATACAAAACAATTAATCTTAAATTTCCCTAGAGATGACATTTAAACTATATAAATATATAAATTTGCCATTTACCTTTTTTTGATATGCTATCTATTTTTGTTTAGGGCCAATCGGCAGCTATTTTAATTTTAGCTGAATGGGCAGCCGATAATATGCGTTATCAATGTACAAATAAAAAAATTAAAATGTACAAATTTAACAAGTAAAAAAGCAGCTGCATACAAAATTTTTTGCCGTAGGCTGTAGTACCCATTACGAACTTTAAATACGAAATTTGTTAATATTACGGTGAATAATGTCGCAAAAATCATGAAAATATCGGGAGGTACCGTCATATGGGGGCTAAACGAAGACGTGGATCCGCATAAAAATTTTTTGTCATTGGCTATAGTATCCATTACGAACTTTAAATACCCAACTTGAAACAATTCTGGTGAATAATGTTGCTAAAATCATCAAAATTCCGAACATCGGGAGGATATACGAAGACGTGGACCTACACAGACAATTTTATGTCTTGAGCTGTAGCATTCATTACGAACTTAAAGTACCATCCGGTTAATGATGTCGCTTAAATCACCAAAATACCGAAAAAAGGAACTATACCACAACGTGGACCTACATAGCCCATTTTCAATAACAAAATTTCTGCAGACATAATTTACATTTGAGAAAATTTTTATCAGCCCACTTCATTTCGTTTGGAAGCTAGAGTCATTTCAACAGACGGATAGATGGAAGGACATTGCCAAATTAACACAGAATTTTATGCAGATCAAGAATATACAAGGTGAGATGAAAAAACTGCAACCAACTTCAGACTGCTGTCATTTCTAAGCCACTTGTCCGACAACAACGACAACCAGTGACAACTAATGTTTACAAGGGAACAAAAGCATTTTGGTGAGAATTTTCCAGAAAAAAAGTTATTCTTGATGGAATTCATGCGTGATAGTGTGATTTCTTTATAGAAGAAAGTCTTAAAGTCGGGCGGGGCCGACTTTATGATACCCTACATCACTTTGCTAATTTAGTAGAGCTGCTCATAATAATTAAAATTTTTTATGGGAGAATTCCATATTACACGCTATGATTATAATTATAATTTAAAGTTCAAAGGACTAAATATGCCGAAGCATTTGTATCTTTTAAATTCGGACTGGTGTTGCCCATTCGGTGCGAAATTAATTTGAAATCGGATAAAAATATATATGGGAGCTATATCCAAATCGGAACCGATCTCGATAAAATTTGGCAAAGATATTTCTGAGCTGTATTTGGTATATTTCCCTGAATATCGTTGTTACGGAGTGCATATTATGGCTGAGGGTAACAAATACAACAAGTCGGATGAACAGTATATATGGGAGCTATAGCTATATCTGAACCGATGTTCACCAAATTTGACACACTAGCTTCTAGACTCAATTCGTTCGTAAGTGCCAAATTTCATCCCATTTGGGCAAATATTAGACGTTTGGTGCACAATCAAAGGTAAATCGGACGAAGTTATATATGGGAGCTATATCCAAATCTGAACCGATCTCGATAAAATTTAGCAAATGTATTTCTGAGCTGTATTTGATATATTTCCCCAAATATTGTTGTTACAGAGTGCATATTACGGCTGCGGAGGACAAAAATAACAATATATATGGAAGCTATAGCTATATCTGAACCGATTTCGATCAAATTTGACATACTTATTGGAGGTGGAGGGTATAAAATATGGAAAATGTGTCGAATTTTGGATATTTCTAATTATAAAGACAAAGTTTTTCATGAATAATATGTTCAGAGAAATTGTAGTCTCTGAGGATAATAACTACAAGTCTCCGGGATAATAACTACAAGTCTCCTTTAGAAAGTATGTCTTGTGTCTTGTCTTGACTAAATATTTAAACAATTAAAATTTGAATTTTGAATTTGAATTTTCGACTTTTTGGCCATGAAAACGAAGTCGTTGGTAATTTATACGTTCAGAAAAATTGTAGCCCGGGACAATTGACTTGAAAGCAAGTCAAATTTTTATGTTTTCCAAAAAAAAAAAAAATAAATAAATAAATAAATAAATAAATAAATAAATAAATAAATGAAGTCTGAGAAAAAAACTCTATTTCTTTATTTTCACCTTAGACTTATAGTATAGCGGACTTTTTTGTTCAATACAACGCCAGGTAACAGAAACGCTACGCGCACATTAATGTTTTCTTATCGCTCCACCTTGTTATACATGTATTGTGCTTATACCCTTCACCATAAATAGTATGGAGGGTATATTAACTTCGTCATTCCGTTTGTAACTCATCAAAATAATAAAATAATAGACATAACAAAGTATATATATTCTTATATATTATAAATTCTATAACGACTTAGTCCTGCCCGTTCGTCCTTCTGTTGTAATCACGCTAGGGTCAAAATGAATAAAGACAGGAAGCTAAAGTCTAAATCAGTCTTTTGTCACAGTTTACATCCTGAAAGAGTATTGTCTATATAGGTCCATGATATCGTATATCCCCCATATAACGGTACCTCTCCATATTCAGTATTTTGATGATTTTAGCTACATTTTCCAATGGAATTGCCTAAAAATACAGTTCTAGAAGTTATTTCTAAGCACTTTACCTCCTGAAAGAGATATGTCTATACAGGTCCACGATATTGTATAGCCCACATACAACGGTACCCCTCCCCCCATCTTCGACATTTTGACGATTTTATTGACGTTATTCACCGTAGTTATTTCAAGTTTCGTATTTAGATTTTGTAATGGGTACTAGGGTAAGTGTGCCTAAGTTCGGCATGTCCCAGTAGTCGGCACTTTTCATTTTTAAGCCCAAATAAATGAAACTATTGTAACTAAATGTATTTTGTTTACTTCAAAAATATTGTCAGCTATCTTTGTGTACAATTTCGCTAAGAAAAGATAATTTATTCTAATAAAAATTAAATTTTTGTCTGTGAAGGTCCTCAACAACCCATATTCTTAAGAAAAGTACAATAAAGACGTCGAATCAGTTTAACTAAACAAAAATATTATATTTAAATGAATTAATTTATTATTATTATTAATTATACTTACAAAAAAATTGGTATGCCGAAAAATTGGAAAATGCCATACCGACAATTGGCAAGTGGTGCCGAATACTGGCAAAAAAGCATTGTTTTAATAAAACAACAAATTTATGAAATTTAATAAAAAGTTCTTAAAACTTTATTTATTATTGCAAAAACTATACAAAATTTCGAATCTGAATAAATTAACTTTGTAATAATTGAAATGTTCCACTCAGAATGGTGAGCGATTAAAAACGCGAAAATCCTAAAAGTGCCGACTACTGGTACACTTACCCTATAGTCTATGACAAAAAACTTGCTTATGCAGGCCCACGTCGTCGGATAGCCTCCATATAACGGTACCTCCAAATATTGGGTATCTTGATGATTTTAGCTACATTATTCACCAGAGTTATTTCAAATTTCGTATTTAGAGTTAGAGTAATAGGATCTGCAGTCTAAAACAGAAAATTGTTTATGGAGGTCGAGGTCTTCGAATAGGCCACATATGTCAGCATCTCTCTATATTCGGTATTTTGACGATTTTGGAAACAATATTTAGCGACATTGTTTGAAATTTCGTATTTGAAGTTCCTAGTAGGTACTACAGCCTGTGACAGAAAATTGACTATGCAGGTCCAGGTCTTCGTATAGTCCCGATATATCGGTACCTCCCTATATTCGATATTTTGATGATTTTAGCGACATTACTCACCAGAGTTGTTTAAAAGTTCGTATTTAGAGTACGTAATGGGAACTAAAGTCTTCGACAGAATATTGTTTTTACAGTTTATACAAGGTCTTTGTATAGGCCCCTTATATCAGCACCTCTCTATATTCGGTATTTTGACAATTTTAGATGCAATATTCACCGAAATTGTTTGAAATTTCGTATTTGAAGTCCTAGTATGTTTTGAAAATTTCCAAATTTGTTACAAATGGTGGAGGCCATTTAAAGTTCGGCCGGTCGAACTTACTGCTTTTTTGCTCGTTGAATACAAAATCCAGAATAATGGGATTAAACCTGACTATTTTGCAACAACAGAAAAACTACGGTATCCCAAAAAACAAATAAATATCAACCCTGTTCTATTTATACAACTTTCAATACCATATTTTAAAATAAAACATCAATAGCTTTGTTCATACAGTATGTATATTTTATTATATGAATTTTTATTGTTATTTATTATTTTGTTTTGTTTTTAGTTGATTTATTCATATTAAGATTTATTTATTTTTTTGTTTGGTTTGATATATAATTTGGTTGGTTTTAGTGGTTGTTTTTTTTTTCATTTTAATATCATTTATGCTTTCATCGTCTTCTTCTTCTTCTTCGTAATCATTGTCATAATAATAATAATAATTAGAATAGTTGGAATTTTAATTCTTTGTATCAAGTTTGTTTTTTGTTTTATGTTTTTTTTTTATATTTGTATTTCGTTTTAGTAGAATGATTTAGTATTTATTTGCAACTGTATTTCTTTGTTAATATCTTTTTTTTTTGTTAATTTTGTCAATAAAATGATCCCTACAATGTTTTTTTTCTGTGATGTTGTTCTTTTCTTAGTTCTTTTTCGGTTATTTGTTTATTTTGTTTTTCTTATTTCTTTAATATAAATATTCATTTGTTGCTGTTGTTGGATTTAAAATAATTTTACTAAAACACCTTGATAGTGTGTTGATTTTTTTTTTGTTTGTCGTTAATGCTGTATGAAGTGTTTTCTTTTCTTAAATGTTTTTTTTTTTTAATATTCACTATGTCCTCTTATTCTGATTCATTAATTTCAGCTAAATATAAATATATTTTGTTTGTAATGTATATATATAAATATTTTGTTAATAATTATTTAACTAAAATATATGATAAACAAACATACGTTGAACACTAAAGCCATACAAAAAATTATATATACTTTTTTTATGTTTTCATTTCATTATATATTTTGTTTGTATATATACTTTTTTATCGCTTATTTACTAATAATTTCCATTTTCTATAGATTTTTGCAATAAGTTTGGATTATGGTTAATTTTAATTTATAGTTGGAAACATAAGATTGAAAGGTCAAGGAAGGATCAACACAAATAATCAGATCTTACTATTGCTCAAGGTGGAGAGGCAAACCAAAAAAGCAGCTTTGAGGCCATTACGAGTATTTGTGGTAGTCAGAGTAGGGAGTTTAATTGGTTTATGAGCCAATTTTTCAATGATAACTTTGAAGTGTAAAATGAAAGAAACCCCAGTATCGAACAATTAGGCTGCAAATACATAAAAAGCTTGAAGTCATAGCTAGGCATATTAATGCCAAATTATAATGAAAAACGACGGCAGGATTTTAGTGCGGCTCTGTAATTCCTTTGTGAAATGTCACAAAATAGGCCGTGCCATGACTTCAAGCATCTTATGTACTTAGCCCTTTAGGTAAATCCAATTAAACATAAAAAAAAATCTTATATTTGAAATTGAATTTTTTTCTTGGTCTTAAAAACTCTTAGCTTCCAAAAGCTTTAGAAGAGCTCTTGATATATTATAACGATAGAAGATCTCATGAATATACACCAGACCCCATGGTCTTCTATCTATACAAGAACCCATCTTATCTTTGAAATTGACATTTTCTTAGAATGAGCTCATCGTCATTTATACTTATGGTCCTTAAAACTCTTAGCTTGTAATACGTTAAGAAGAGCTCTTGATATATTACACTGATAGAAGACCTCGTGGATTTCAATCCACCAGAAAAATTGGTTATACCCCTTGTACAAAAGAGCTCGTTATGAGGGTCTTCGATCTATAGAAGAACCCATGGTCCTCTGTACATAGAGGAACCCGTGGTCTTCTATCTATAGAAGAACCCATTGCCCTCTATAAATAGAAGAACCCGTGGTCTTCTATCTTCTATCTACAGCAAACCCATGGTCTTCTATCGGTCTTTGATTTACACAAGAAAAACTTGTGGTCTTCCATGTACAAAATACGTCGTAGTTTTCTGTCTCTAGAAGTTATGATGGTCTTCGATTTATAGAAGAACCTAAGGCCTTCTATCTATAGAAGAACACATTGCCCTCCATAAATAGAAGAACCCATGGTCTTCTATTTTCTATCTACAGAAGACCCCATGGTCTTCTATCTATAGAATACCCCATCTTATCTTTGAAATTGATCTTTTTTCTTAGAACAGCTCATGGTCTTTCATACTTATGTACATTTTCTTGGTCTTAAAAACTCTTAGCTTCCAATAGCTTTAGAAGAGCTCTTGATATATTATACCGATGGAAGACCTCGTGGATTTAATCCACGAAAAAAACTGGTGGTCTTTCATGAAAAAAAAAAGACCTCGTGGCCGTGTGTCTCTAGAAGTTATGATAGAAGACCCCAATGGCCATCCATATATAAAAGAACCCATGGTACTCTCTCTTTAAAAGATTCCATGGTCTTCTATCTACAAAAGACCTAATGGTCTTTTATCTGTCTTTCAAATACACAAGACCCTATGGTCTTCTCCAAGGTGAGATGAAAAAATTGCAACCAAATTCAGACAGCTGTCACTTTAAAGCCACTCGTCCGACAGCTGTTAAAATTATTCAAGTAACAGCATTTAGTTGAGAATTTTCCAGAAAAAAAAAATCGTGATGGAATTCAAATAACCACAACTGGCTATCGTTAGAGCACTCCAGCATTAAAATGTGAATAAATCTTTTGAGTCTCGTACCGTGATACTGGTAGCGTAGCCCGACGTCAAGGAAGTGAAAGGAAGAAAAGAGCAAACATCAGCAGAAATCGTTCGGAAAGTAAAGAAGCGACTTGATCGAGACCCGAATCGCAGTGGCCGAAAAATGGATCGTGAGCTGAACATATCGCAATATTCCATTCGGCAAATATTGAAAAATGAGCTAAATAGCTCTTGATATATTATACCGATGGAAGACCTCGTGGATTTTATCCACGAGAAAAACTGGTGGTCTTTCATGAAAAAAAGACCTCGTGGCCGTGTGTCTCTAGAAGTTATGATAGAAGACCCCAATGGCCATCCATATATAAAAGAAACCATGGTATTCACTCTTTAAAAGATTCCGTGGTCTTCTATCTACATAAGACCTAATGGTCTTTTATCTGTCTTTCATATACACAAAACCCCATGGTCTTCTACAAGGTGAGATGAAAAAATTGCAATCGCGTGGCCGTACGTGATGAATTGCCGAAGTTGGTTTTCTCCGATGAGAAAATATTCGTTTTCCAGCAGTTTGTAAACAAACAAAATGATAGTGTTTACTTGCCAAAGAGGTCAGCGAAAAATGTGCACCTTCGGTTGGCCACCAGAACTCAAGCGCCGGTTATGGTGATGGTGCGGGCCGCCATAAAAGCCGATGGTCGCTCTCCGCTCGTATTAATCGATCGTGGCATTAGAATAAATACCGAATATTACAAGGAACATATTCTGGAGGGTGTATTAAAGCCTTGGGCACGCAAACATTTTGGTCGCAGACATTTGACACTCAGCATGAGCCAATGGTTACAAAATGAGGTTCCTCGCTTCATTTCCAGCGCACAATGGCCACCCAAATCTCCGGATACCAATCCGTTGGACTATTGTGTCTGGGGTATTTTGGGAAGCAAGGTTGGCACTATCAAAATTCCAAAGTGTCGATCACCTCCAGAAAGCGCTTCGCCGGGAATGGGCCAAAATACCACAGAGAAACATTCGGGCAGCGTGTGACGGTTTCATTGACCGTTTGAAGGCCATAATTCGTGCCAAAGGTGACCAATTCGAACAAATCTAAACTTATTCTAAAATTTCATTCTATTTCCGACATTTTTGCTTTCATTCAATAAAATTAAAAAAATAATTAAAAATATGGCATTTGACTTTGTTGCAGTTTTTTATCTCACACTGTATCTAACAAACATCCCATGGTCTATAGACGAACCTATGGACGTTCTAACCTATTTTTAGTTGCTATTGATCTGGTTTCTTATAGTCTTTAGTCATTAAAATTTACCTAACTTCTCTAATCAGAGTTCAAAAATTGGCTCCATGAGTTCGAGTTATAGAAGATGTTCGAAAATGATCAGAATGTAATATGATAAATTTGTGTGGTCAATACGAAGTTTGTAGAAAAAAAGTGAAAGTGATTTGGAGAGAGAGAGAGATAGATTAGATTTTTTAGTTATAATTTTATTTTCTATTATTGAAGTTGTTTTTTGGTTTAATATCATTTTGTCGGTAATAAATTATCTTTTTTTTTTGTCTTCAGTACTTGATTTTGTTTTTCATTTGGTTTTTTTTTTTTTTTTTGCTTAACATATATAATTCAACAGATATGTTTTCTTAAAAATTCTCATTATAATTAATACTTTTTTGACGAGCTTTGGTTTTTTGTTTATATATATGTATATTAGCATTTGAGTGTTGTTAGTTTTTTTTTTGTATATAGTAACAAAAATTATAATTTTTTTTTCACATCTCTACAAAAAATTGTTCATAATTTGTTGTTGTTTTTGAGTTTTTTTTCTTGAGTAGGACAAAATTTTCATTGTGTCCACTAAATGTTTGCTAAATTTAACAGATCCCTAATTTTTGTTTTTTTTTATTTATTTTATTTTTCATTATAAATAGTTCATAATATATAAATTAAATAAAACATAAGAATATGAATAGATTGGTTTTATTTTTTGGTTAATTATTAAGAACACATATTTATTGATTTTATTGCACAATGCCCAATATAAAATGTTAATAGATTGCAACATATTTGTTGATTGGTTTAAAATAACATTGATGTTTGAGGAACAGAAAGTCGAATTTAAGAAGAGACTATTTAAAGTTTTAATAAAATAAAAAGCTTTTTTTAAATGGTCTATAATTTTTTAGTGTTTATCTAAAATGTATGATATGACATTATGTGCCCTTAATGTCCTCCAAATACTTCTTCTAAAATATACTTTTACGGTACAATATTAAAAAAATGCTTTATTTGAAATTATTTCTAGCATTTTTAAGGATATATATTTCACAGGCAGATCTGTTTCTTTTGGTGACTCATAGCGAAATTCAATGTGTAATATATATCCTTCATAGACTTAGGAAATCGAAAGTTGGTAAAACCAATATTGAATTTATTTTAGGAAATTTTAATATTACCATTTTCATAAACATCCTTGAGGAAACAATATGGGCTTCTCTTGTATGATTGTGTGCTGACCTATTTTTTGTATGTTCTATGTTATATGTTGAACAAGTTCTAAGAAGGCCTGATTCGATAATGGTTATAGGATGACAAAGTTCTTGAATGTCAAGTTCCGTTTGGAATTTCAAAAATATGTTCAATCCCATGTATTCCATATGATTAAATTACCTCACCTAAAATGTATATAAAACCAGTAAAGAAAGTCCTAAAGTCGGGCGGGGCCGATTTTATGATACCCTACACCACTTTGCTAATTTAGTTGAGCTCCACTTAATAATTAAAAGTTTTTATGGGAGAATTCAATCATACACGCCATGATTATAATTATAATTTAAAGTTCAAAGGACAAAATATGCCGAAGCATTTGTATCTTTTAAATTCGGACTTGTATTGCCCATTTGGTGCACAATTAATTTGAAATCGGATAAAAAATATGTATGGGAGCTATATCCAAATCGGAACCGATCTCGATAAAATTTGGCAAAAATATTTCTGAGCTGTATTTGATATATTTCCCTGAATATCGTTGTTACGGAGTGCATATTACGGCTGTGGGTAACAAATCGGATGAACAGTATATATGGAAGCTATAGCTATATCTGAATCGATCTCGATAAAATTTAGCAAAGATATTTCTGAGCTGCATTTGATATATTTCCCCAAATATTGTTGTTACAGAGTGCATATTACGGCTGTAGGTAACAAATACAACAAATCGGATGAAAAATATATATGGGAGCTATAGCTATATCTGAACCGATCTTCACCAAATTTGGCATAATACCTTCTAGACTAAATTCGGTCGTATGTGCCAAATTCCATCCCATTTGGGCAAATATTAGACGTTTGGTGCACAATAAAAGGTAAATCGGACGAAGTTATATATGGGAACTATATCCAAATCTGAACCGATCTAGATAAAATTTAGCAAAGATATTTCTGAGCTGCATTTGATATATTTCCCCAAATATTGTTGTTACAGAGTGCATATTACGGCTGTGTGTAACAAATATGACAAATCGGATGAACAGTATATATGGGAGCTATAGCTATATCTGAACCGATATCTGACATACTACCTTCTAGACTCAATTCGGTCGTATGTGCCAAATTCCATCCCATTTGAGCAAATATTAGACGTTTGGTGGACAAAAAAAGGTAAATCGGACGAAGTTATATATGGGAGCTATATCCAAATCTTAACCAATTTCTGAGCTGTATTTGATATTTTTCCCCAAATATTGTTGTTACAGAGTGCATATTACGGCTGCCGAGGACAAAAATAACAAATCGGATGAACAATATATATGGGAGCTATAGCTATATCTGAACCGATTTCAATCAAATATGTCATACTTATTTTCAGGTCCAATCTAATCGTACGGATCGTATTCCATACTATTCGGACTGATATTACACGTTTGGTGCACAATAAAAGGCAAATCGGACGAAGATATATATGGGAGCTATACTTAAATTTTGACCGATTATCTCCAATTCGTCCTTGGGCCAAAAAGAAATGATTTGTGCAAAATTTCATCTGGATAGGGCAATAAATGCGAACTGTACTTTGTTTACAAAAATAGATGGACAGACGGACATGCATAAATCGACTCAGAATGTGATTCTATGCAGATCATTAAAAGGAACTATGGGTCTATCTCGTTTCCTTTTGCTTGTTACAAACAAATGCACAAAGACATAATACCTTGACCACCTTGTGGTGTAGGGTATAAAGATGGAAAAATAATTATTCTCCTCAATCTGTAGATGATCTTTCGGTCTTATATCTACAGTACAGTATTCGATAGGAAAAAAATCTATGGGTCTTTTATCTATGTAAGAGTCTTTGATCTATGGAAAACTTGCAGGTCTTCTTTCTATTAAAGACCTTCTATCTATAGAAGATTACTTGGTATTTACTCATTTTTTCGAAAATATGCCTAAGCTTACCACTACTACAAAACTGTATTTTCATTTTTATGCACAGAGTGCATAAAATACATTCGTTGCAATTGTCGTGAGTCGTATGATTTTCTCCTTATTGGCTTGTTCTTGGAAAAATATGATTAAAATAAATTAAAAACCAATATTCCAATTTTTATGGAAAGCATTCATAAAATATAGAAAACATAGGCAGAATTTTTGAACACTGTTTTATATATTGAATTCGAAATTGATAAGATTTTGTCTTGAGAAATCAAAAAAAAAAAAAAAAAAAATGTTCTTACTTTTATGAATACAATTCATAAGATGAAGTAAATATTTATAGCATTTTCAAACTCTATTCGTAAACTATATGAGATCGAATGTGTGTGTTAATAGCATTCTCTTAATGAAGTATGGAAGTATGTGAAAATAAATTAAGAACAATATTCCTAGTTTTTTGAATACAATTCATAAATAGAAGAAAACGAAGGCGTATTTTTTCAACACTTTCTTCAACTGTATGAACTCAATTCTATGCCAATCGCATTTTTCGTTTAAAAAATTTTAAAAATTCAAATTCTTTAAGAGCTAATAATGGAAGAAGAGTTTTTAGGATATGTGGAAAGAAATCAAAAAAAAAAAAAAAAAAAAAAATACTCCTACTTTTATGAATACAATTCATAAGATGAAGAAAACATTGGCAGCACTTTCAAACCCTATAATACATGGTATGAGTTCGATTGTGTATTATTGTGCATTTTCTTGGGGAAGTGTGTTTTCCATAGTATGTGAAAATAACTTAAAAACAATATTCCTATTTTTATGAACAGCATTCTTAAAATGAAGAAAACATAGACCATACCCATTAAATGTGGGTTTTTTAGTTCTGTGTTAATGGCATTCTGGAGAATTGTATCTACTTTTATGAACAATATTCATATTCCATAGTATGTGAAAATAACTTAAAAACAATATTCCTATTTTTATGAACAGCATTCTTAAAATGAAGAAAATATAGACCGTACTTATTAAATTTGAGGGGTTTTTAGGTCTGTGTTAATGGCATTCTATTGGAGAATTATCTCTACTTTGATGAACAATATTCATAAAATGAAGAAATCACAGGCAGCCTTTTTTTGAAAACATGTATTGTATGAATTGGATTTTATGCTAATGGCAAAATTGCTTTACCGACATTGTTTTAGGGAAATTGTTTTCAGAAATAGTCTAGAATTAGTCAAGACCTATTTTGGAATACCGAAATGTGCAAAAAATTTTCAAATAGTACCTCTGTTAATTTAACCCAAAACATCAAAAAATTAAAGCCCTAAGGGGTTTCTGCTATTGGACATTACTGTGCTTTGTTTTCATACAAAAAAAAAAAATTACTTTGTAAAATGATCTGCTTGGTTTGTTCTCAATAATGTTTTTTTTTCATTACATTAGCTTAATTGTGGTAGATTTCATTTTCTTAATCAATTGTTTAAATAAAATAATAGGCCATAAATTGATATGTATTTGATAATATTTATACATCAAAACCATTTATTTAATGTTGAATTTTTCCCCATCCTGTTGTTGTTGTTTTTTGTTTCTTAATTTATGGTTTTGTTGTTGGTTTACTTTTTGTATTTCATTCAAATGCATTATTTTCTGTGTGTTTGTGGATTTTTTTTTTTCATTTATAGGATTTTTGTGATTGGGATAGAAAAAATGTATCAAGAAGTTTTTAGTTTTTTTTTTTTTTTGGTTTCCTAATTTTTTTTCTGCGGTGCAAATCTTGTCAAACTGTGTCAATTTATTCCTTGAAGAATTTTTTGTTGTTTTTTATTTTCTATTTTGTGTGGCATTTATTGTTTTTTTCTTGTTTTTTTTTTTTAATCTTAATTTGTATGTTTTTGTGTGTCTTCTTTATTATCAGATGTCGTAGCTGATATAAAAAATATTAAATTGAAAAATAAAAATAAAAAACCTTTTTTTGCTATTTTAGCTAAGAAAATAATTAAGAAATAAATCATTTTTTTTTATTTTTAATATGTTTTTGTAACAGATTTTATATTTAATACTAATATTCTTATATACACTTAACTACTTTCAATTATTTTAGGTTTATTTTCAAAGGATTTATTTTTTGTTCAAAGGGATTGTGGGCTTTAAAAACCGATAGCTGTTTCCAATCCCAAACCATTTTTCCATTGGTTTGTAAAATTGAGGAAAAGAGCCTTGCTGTGGCCCAAAACATATTTCTAAGGTGAAATTTCTCATGGAAATGCCAAAAAAGAGTTTAGAATTTGTTATTATTATATAAAATACACATTTTTTTTTGTTAGAAAATTATACAAATTATTTTGTCCATTGTGTGTACGTGTGTGTGTGTTTTGCTTTTCTCTTTATTGGGATTGTGAAAAAATAACCGATTCTCATTTAAGTAGAAAATTTCTCTTTTTTTTAAGGCGAAATATTTTATATTGTCAAATTGATTAATTTTTTTGTTTGGCTTGAGCCGAAAACCATGCACAAAAAAATCGACAAAATATATTTCCAAAAATGTTGTTTTGTTTAGTTTCCGTTCCGTTTTGGTTTGGTTTTATAATTTCAATTACATAGTTATTGTTTCAAAATTTTCGTATTGATTTTGTTGTTGTTCTTTTCTCTTAAAAATAAAAGACATTTCACGATTGCATCAAAATTCATGGGAAATCATTTTTTTGGTTTTTTGGAGGCATGCATGATCTGCGGAATATTCAATGCAAAAATGAAATATCTTGTGGAAATTCTAATAGCACTTAAGACGAAGGAAAGAGAGGGAAAATGAGATAAAATAATAAGAAGTTAATTTATATTTTTCTTTAATTTATTTTTTTTTTGTTTAAAGTAGTGTCTTGTTTTTATTCCTTTTAATTTTAGATATTTTCTTATTTTCATGTATAAAAAATATAAATTTTTTATATATATTTTTGTTTGTGATTAGTTTGTTTTTAATTCTACTTTTTTTTTGGTTTAATTTATTTGTTCTCATAATATTTGTTTGGGAATTTCCAATAGGTCCTTAATTTGGGTTGTTATAGTTAGATTGAGTGCGTGTGGAGGAAGGACATTTTAGGAAATATGCTGAATTTGTTGTTTGATGGCTACAATCATATGCCAAGGGAAGCATATTGGATACAATGACCTTCCATCGTTGATTTTAAGTAGTTTATTAAAATATTGCATTAGAAAAAAAATATATAAAAAATTATTTTTCCTTAAAATTATAAATTAAAAAAAAGCAAAATTGTATATTGAAATCAATAAAAATAAAATAAATTCATTTAAATGACAAAAGTGGAGACAAATTTTTGTAACATTTGCCAAATTAATAAGCTGGATAGGACCCAATTCACACATAGAAATTTTGCCGTAAAGGAAAGTGAGTGTTTGGAAGACAGGGCCGACAAAAATGTGACAAGTACTTCTTTTCACTTCCTTCGTTGTTTCAAGCAAATTTACAACGTGTAAATTGGTTTTAAGATATCGCAAATTTTAAAATAATCGCTCATCTTGTTTCGCTGTTTATGAGGGATATAAATACTGAAAATTGCGAACCTTTGTAGGGGATGTACAAGATCTTGTGTGTTAGTAAAAATATTGGAATGTGTGAAATTTAAAAAGAATCGGATGCTTATCTTTCGCTTTTTATGAGCGATCATATGTTGGTAATAATATTGAGATGTGTCAAATTTGATGTTGTAGTATAAATATTGGAATTTGCGAAGTTTAGAAGGAATCGGGTGCTTAATTCGCTTTTTACGAGAGATGTGACTATTCAAAATTTGGAATCGTTGTGGAGAAGGTACCAGAAGGAGTAGACCTATATATTCCATCTTCACACCAAATAGTTCGTTAATAAAAATATTTCACGTTTATGTGCATTTTGTTAATCTGAATGATACCAGAAGGAGTCGACCTATATATTCCATCTTTCGTTAATAAAAATATCGGGATGGGTGAAGTATAAAGAGAATCAGATGCTTATTTCATTTTTATGACCATTTGGTTATTGAAAATTTTGCCACCTCTGTGTGTGGGAAGTACCAGAAGGAATGTGCCCATATTGCTCACATCCGAACTTTATCTAAGTTTGATAATAATATGTACCAAGTTTGGGCCAAAACCCTTCGAGTGTTATCGTGCGCACCCTCGATCGACTTCAAATGTCCTGAAACGGTTTTGGTCCCAAGAGACATAGGATATAAAACCGTTATTTCGTTTAGGCACGTTTTGGCCACATCAAATATTATACCCTACAACACTATGTGTTGTATTCGTTTCCCACATAGGAAATTATATCTTCCTATCTCGCCGAGTTGAGTCGATCTAGCTATGTATGTCCGTCCGTCTGTCCATCTTAATTTTTAATCACGCTACAGGTCGCAATTAAGGCCCGTTCCTTAAATTTTTGCATGGAGGTGGGGTTATGGTCAGAATACTTTTGGAGATCATCGCATAATATTTAGGGGTTGAAATGGATCAAAAACAGAAAAATGTCCTGATTTTGCAGTTGCTCTACAGGTCGCAATTATAGACCAATCGACGCGGAAGTTTGAATGAAGCTAGAACTTAGGGCTGGGCAGAAGCCTTCCAATTTTGATGGTCATCAGGTAATGTTTAGTGGGTGAAATAGACCATAACATTTGTGTTAAATAAAAGTCTAATATTCCATTAAACCGCGAATATCTTTAATCCCTGCGAAATAGACGAAAATGTCAATTGTGACAGTTACGTTGATGTCGGTAGTAAGGATATCGGATATATATAGCGAAATATATACAATGTATATATACATAAAGATGTTCGCAATATATCTATGGGTGGAAATAGGCCAACAACTAACAATGTTCTTGATTTTGCAGCCGTTATAAGGTCACAAATAGAAACCAAAGGACACGATATCTCGTATGAAATTATAGTTTAGGACAGCGAGTAGAATGAGCCACTACTTTTGTGTGAAAAAATACCAACATTTCAATTCTACCGAAACGCTGAAAATAACTTACGAGCGAAATCAAAAATACACAAAAGGCTTTTTTATGCTGATTTCATTGACGAATGTAGCCAAATATCGTAGACAAGCAAATCATATATATGAGATACAGAGGGTCCTCTTGCTTTTGGAGATGATCCCAAAATATGTGACCCAAAATCAGAAAAAGTTTCCTGATCACACAATGCTCCATGACATAATTTCAAAAGCGATATCTTCCAATAAGGATTTAGACATAAGGGAGCTTCTAACACATTGTAGTGTTGTAGGGTATCACATGGTCGGCCCCGCACGACTATAGCCTTGCTTACTTGTTTTTGTTTTAAGCTTAGCCACTAAACTGCTTCCCTCAGAAAGCCACCCGGTTTAGCTCTAAGGGAACTCCGACGATAAATGCAAATTACCTTAATATGTATGTTATTCTTCTAAGATCACGTTTTCCCCTTAACAAAGAGGCAAATTTCCAATTAGTTAAAACAACAGATATTTGAACTAGATGGCCCTTTTCCTTCATAACTAACCTCATTCAAGATTTAGTTTGTTTAGCTGAGGGACGGTTCTCAGACGTTGCAAAGTTGTTTATTTCTTTGAAAAGGTTACTTCTTCAATGACTGAGAATGTTTGTCATTTAACGAAGCTCTGTCAATCATTTGCAAATAGTCTCCACATGTAAACCAAACAAGTTAAAGAGTATCAGAAGGGATTGCGGACAGACAGAAAAGACTAAATGGAATCGGGTGTTAATTTCGCGTGCTTTGTGAGATTCATTGATATTCAAAATTTCGACGTTTAGTGGGGGAGGTACTTGATTAAGTGGCCTGATATTATCCATTTTTACACCAGACCTAGACCTAACGCAAATATTAGGATTTGCAAAGTTGGATCAAAATTGGATTATCGATTCGCTTCCTGTGCGCTTTTTGTTTGAAAATTTCGACTTTTTTGGGGTGGGGGTTTACTAAAAGAAGTGGATCGATATATTCCATTTTTATACCAGACCTTGGGTTTATATAATACATTTACATCACTTACATCACTTTTTAAAAGACTTGTAATTATTGAAAATTTTGACCCTTTGTGTGGGAGGTACTTGATGGAATACCTGATCTAGAACTCACGCAAATATTAGAATTTACAAAGCTGGAACAAAATCTGATTATCGCTTTTCTTTTGGTGCAGAAAATATTTCTTTGAAAATTTCGGTCTTGTGTGGGGGAGGTGCCGATATTGCCCCATCTCGATCTAAGTTTAGCAAAAATATTATGATGTACCAAGCTTGGACCAAATCGTATACTCCTTCCGAGCACCAGCCAGGCAGATGGACGGACATCACTAGATCGACTCCAAATGTCCTGAAACGGATTTGGTCCAAAGAGACCTAGGGTCTAAAATCGTTATTTCCAGTAGGCACGTTTCGGCCGTATGAAATGATATATACCCTCTCTAGCCATATGGCTGTGGGTATAAAAAGCTAGCTTATTTGCTTTTATCGGGGGGGTATTTCAATAACCTTCATAGTTTCCGGGAAGACCGTCGTCTCTCGATGGTATGCCTCATTATTGCCTTAAACTTGAAAAGTAATAAATAATAATCTAAATAACATAAATCTAATGCAACAAAACAATCTAAAACTAAAATAATTAAAAAAAATGGAGTAATATTTTTTTTGGTAAAGTTTTCAATTTTATTTAATTGGTATGTGATTTTGAGTTTTTTTTGTTTGTTTTATTTATTAATAGAATTAATTATCAAAAGCCTTTGAGACCTGCTTTACATAAAAAATGTATATTCGGTTTAATTAATTTTTTTTTGTCCAAATATATAAAGCATTGATTTATTATTATTTTTTTTTTTTAAATTACAATTGATGAAGAGAATAATGTGAAAGTGGTGAGTGGAAAAGGGTGTAATTATTAATTGTAATTATTTATTGTTTATTGTAATTACTTAGCCGGTATATATGTTATTGTTATTTTCGGTTTCATTTCTGTTTTTACTAAAAAGGTTACAATTTATGTGAAATGAGTTTTTGCAGTTTTATTTTCTGTTCTAATTTTAATTTTTATTTTTATTTTGTTTTAAAAGCGAACATCGCTCATTGAAATTATTTATCAGTTTTGTTTTTCTTGTTGTTCTTCATATTTGTTTTATTGTTTGTTTTAGTTTTATGAGTATAACTAAACTCTAAAGTAATTTGGTTGGTTTTATTTCACATTTTAGTTTGTTGTTTTTCTTTTTTGTTATAATGTTTCGTTAATATTTGTTGTTGTTGTTTTTGTTTTTCTCTTTGTAATGAAAGTAATATCCATCTATCCATTAAATATGGTTGATATGCATTCATATATATGTATATATATTTGTTGTAATTGTATTTTTTTTTTAGTTTTTGTCTTATTTTAATAATATTTTTTTATGTCTTTCTTTTTTTTTTTTTTGTAATATATATAATATGTTTCTTTAATAGTTGCAATAGATATGCGTTTTTTATTTTCTTTTTTATTGTTTTATTTTGTTTTAAAAACTAAGAACATTTTATTTTGGATTTCTTCCGCTAATACCATTTAAATAGCAATTTACTTTTATATATATTTTTCCATAATACATTTAATTAATATAAGGAGTTATTATTATTTTTTTGGTTTTTATCTATAAATATTATTGTTAGTTCTTTTTACGGTTTTTTTATTTTTTGTTAAATACAATTACAGACATACCTTATTGTGTGGTTTGGGTTTTAGTTTAGATTTTATTATTTTTTATTGTTTAAAGCCAATTTGTATTTATTTTAACTTTTGTAAATATTGATATGTTATTTTTTTTAATTAAGAAGGAACAAATAAAATTGTGAATACTAAAAGAAAATAACAAAATATTTATATTTTTGTGAAAATATTAACATTTGCAGAAAATTTAAGGGATAGATCTAAAGATTTTAACCGAATCGATGCAAGTTATATTTAAAGGGAAAATATTGAAAATTATTTCAAATTGAGCAATGTAAATGAAAAACAAGTTAAAAAAGTATCAGTCGGTTTAACCGACAGATGTATACCCTCAGCCAATGTTCGATTTTTAAATATATTTTGACTGCTGTTACGATTATTCAAATTTTTCACCCTCTATGGAGTAGGTTCCGAAGGAATGGGCCAATATTGTCCATTTCGTATCGGACCCAAATAAATATGATATAAATATTCCGACGTTTCAGGTCTCGACTACATCGGTTACATCCTTCATTATGAGATATGTGATAATTTTTAGAAAAATCGCTGACTTGTTTCGCAAGTTATGACCGATATAAGTATTGAAAATTATGATCCTTTGTGGGTAAGGTACCAGAAGGGATTCGCAGATATATATCATATTCATATCTTGTCTTAGCAAAAAAAAAAAAAAAAAAAATTCTTCGCTTTATTTGAGAGTTTTGTTTTTCAAAATGTTGAACCATATGTAAGGGGGAAGTACTCGAAGAAATGGTTCGATCTATACCATCTTTGTAACAGATCTTGTGTTGATAGAAATATTCAGATGTGCTAAGTGTAAATGGAATCTAAAGTTATTTCCGCTTTTTATGAGCTCCATGGGTATTCAAAATTTCGACCTTTTGTGGGGGAGGTACCAGAAGGAGTGGACCTATATATTCTATGTTAACACCAAGTCTTGGGTTTATAAAAATATTGGGATGTGTGAAATTTTAACACAATCGGAACCTTTTTGGGGGGAAGGTACTTGATGGAGTGGACCAATATTGTCCATTTTTGAAAATTTCGGCCTTTTGTAGGGGATGTACCAGAAGGAGTGGACCCATATATTCCATGTTAACACCAGATCTTGAGTATATTGGGATGTGTGAAATTTTAAGACAATCGGACTCTTACATCACATTTTGTAAGAGTTGTAATTATTCAAAATTTTGACCCTTTGTGGGGGAGGTACTTGATGGAGTGAACCGATATAATCCATTTTTACACCTGACCTAGAACTAACGCAAATATTAGGATTTGAAAAGTTGGAGCAAAATCGGATTATCCGTTCTCTTTCTGTGTAATAATTTTTTTTTTGAAAATTTCGACCTTTTGTGGGCGTGGTACCAGAAGGAGTATACCGATGTATTCCATCTTATTACCAGACCTTGGGTTAATAAAAATATTGGGATGTGTGAAATTTTAAGACAATCGGACACGTACATCAAGTTTTATAAGGGTTGTAATTATTCAAAATGTTGACCCTTTTTGAAAGAGGGACTTGATAGAGTGGACCGATATTGTTTATTTTCGCACCTAACCTAGCACTGATGTTAATATTAGGAGTTGAAAAGTTGGAGCTAAGTCGGATAATCCTTTCTCTTTTTTGTGAAGAAAATATTTTTTTTTTTTTTTGAAAATTTCGACCTTTTGTGGGGGAGGTACCAGAAGGAATGTGTCGACATTGCCCATCTCCGAACTCGATCTAAGTTTGACAAAAATATTAGCATGTACCAAGTTTGTACCAAATAAAATACTCCCTCCGAGAGTTATCCTGCGCACCAGCCAACCATACAGACAGACGGACGGACGAACATCGCTAGATCGACTCCAAGTGTCCTGAAACGGATTTGGTCAAAAAGAGACCTAGGGTCTAAAACTAGGCACGTTTTGACTGTATCAAATGATATATACCCTCTCTAGCCATATGCTTGAGGGTATAACTAGCCATACGGCTGAGGGTATAACTATCCATATGGCTGAGGGTATAATTAAAACATAGAAAAATTGTTTAACTGCAACAAGTTTTATTTTTAATTTAGCAATAGAGCTTAAAGCTAACCCATCGAGGAAAGTGTTATAATTTTTTGATAATTCATTTTTTTATTATTATTTTTTATTGAGAGAGATAAATAAAATTTAGCAGAAACCAAAATAAGAGACTAACAATTTTCATTAAAGCAGTTGCAATTTATTTTGTGGGGCGTTAGTTTTCAATAACTAAAGCTCAAAAGTGTTCTTACAATTTTGGGCTATGCTTTGAAACGAGCTCCCAATAGACTAATTCTAATAATATGTGTTTATTTGTATGGTTTGTGTAATACAAATACGACATGCTTCAAATATTTTGTTCTTTAAAATTTTGAATTGTCATATCGTTGCTTAATCCAAATTTAATATTTCTATTATTATTGTTTGTAAATTTTACCTTTACACATTATTTATTTTTTGCTTATCAAAACAAAAAGAAGAGTGGCTAACATGTTTTAAAAATGAAAAATTGTTTTAAGGGCTTTGATTTTCTCAAAACCTGCCACTCCCAAAAGCGTGTACAAAAAGGGATTTCAATTTATTTAGTTTTATTCTCTTTTTATCAATTATTCTCTAAGAGGAGGAGTAGGGGATTTTCCTCAATATCAATTAATAATATTATAAAATCTGTTTTTATTTTGGTTTTTCCTTGGGTGAGTACAAAAAAAAATATATTTGTTCCTTCCATCTAGCGAGGGAGGGAGGGAAGGAGATTTTCCATCGTCTTTGTCATATTTTTGTTTTATTTTTTTTTTTTATTATCAAAAAAATTGTCATAATTTTGTTTGGATTTGTGCAATTTGATATGCTTTTTACTATAAAAAGGAGTTTGCTTTCGTCAATTGGAATTTATGTACTTTTCGTCTAAAAAAAATCGTTTCTCTTTTGCAAAAACTGTTCTGAGTTGGCTTTAATTTAAACCCCCTTTTTGCGGGGGTCTTGGCTCCATAATTATGAAATAGAGTCAATTTTTGGCTTTCGGATTTATTTCTCTATTTCTTTGAGGAGTAGGACAAAAATCATATAACGACACGTTTCAAATGTTACCAATTACACAATGCAAACACAGTTTAAAAAAACTATATAATGTGTCTTTTTTAACTTGGATGTAGTTTGACAAATTTAAGAAAAGTTTTGAAAGTAAAAATATGGCAGCATTGTTATTTAACATGGTAGAATCAAGAAGGTAAATTCATGCAATCATATGTTTACAATTTTTTCAAAATTGTCCATTTGACATCTTCTCATTGTCAAAATTTCAACAAAATTTTGACAGATATACATTTCAATACAAAAAAAAAAAAAAATAAGAGAAACGTATTTTTTGAATTTGAAAGTATGAAAATATATCTATGCAAGAAAAATGATTCTGGCGGGAATGATTATTTTTCATTGTTCCCAAATCCAAAGAAGAGTGTAAATGATGGTGCCAAGCATGTGGTTCATATATTACATGATATATGATGATTCAAAATTTTAAGGTTTTGTGGGGGACGAACCAATGAACCGATGTATCCCATCTTCACACCACTTGCATTGACGGATTTTAATTGGTTCAATTCGCCTTTTATTGGTGTCATTGTTATTCAAAACGATGACCCGTACTTCCTGTGACATGGGGTTTCGAAAATACTCAAATTTCACTTTTTTCTTTGTTATTTCCAAACTTTGATTCCCTTAGCCGTAGTGTTGGACATACCGCAGCGAAAGAAAAAAAAACTATTAAGAAAAACTTGGATTCACGTAGAGGATGTTGGACGAGAAAATGTCAAGTCTCATTCGAAAGCCGGCTACTTAAAAAGAGTATACAATTTTATAATGGAAAAAGGACAATATCGGCCCCTTTCTTCCAGTGCCTCTAAAGGTTTACAATTCTCAATAATCCTATCTCCAATAAAATGGGAAAAAAATGTCAATTGTCTTCAAATTTCGTATATTCCAATACTACTACTACCGACAAAAAAATCATATTTGAAGAACGGACCACCCCTTCTGGTACCTCCCCCAAACAAAGGTCACAATTACCAATAATTATATCTTTCATAAATTGCGGAATATGAAACATTTAATTGTTGGTAATTGTGACCTTTTGTCGGAGAGGTACCAGGGAAGGGGTGGGACGATATGTATCATCTCACACAAAAGATTTTGTTTTAGTTGAGATATTAAAATGTGCCAAATTTGAAGTTGAATGGACTCTTATTTCCCATTTAATAAGATTTATATTGATTCAAACTTGTGACCCCTTGTGGGAAAGGTACTGGTACTGGATTTTCGCACCTGACCTTGCAATGATTTAAGTATTAGGATTAACAAAAAACCGGATGATCCTTTGTTTTTCTATAAGGCAAATTATTTTCTGTGAAAATTTTGAACAATTGTAGGGGAGGTTCGAGAAGTATCGGGCCAATGTTGTCCATCTCCGAACTGGGTGTTAGTTTGATAATAATATTACGATGTACCAAGTTTGGACCAAAACAGGTACTTTCTTTTAGAGTTATCGTGCGCACCAGCCAGACAGATACACAAACGGAACTTATAAATCGACTCCAAATGTTCTGAAATGGATTAGGTGCAAAAGAGACCAAGAATCTAAAACCGTTATTTTGATGAGGCCCGTATGGCCGTATCAAATAACATATACCCTCTGTACTCATATGGCTGAGAGTATAAACAATATAGAAAGTTACAGCCTCATCGCTTCGGGTATAAACCGAACCAAGTTAGGACCATAACGCGTACCCCATTTTATAGAGATTTAAGCATGATTTTTTTTGCTGAATTTTTTTAACTTTTTTGGGGGATCCCAAATGGATGCACCTATATATTCGATGTTCATAATAGCTCAAAAAATAAAACAGAACCAGTAACGAAAGTCTTAAAGTCGGGCGGTGCCGACTTTATGATACCCTACACCACTTTGCATATTTAGTAGAGCTTCACATATCAAATTAAAGTTTTTATGGAGAATTTTTGAGAATTAAATCATACCAACTATGATCAAAGTTATGATTTAAAGTCTAAAAGAACTAATATATGAGGGGAATATCCTCCTCTGAATCGATTTCTATCTCATTTTCCGAGGCACAGTTAACTTGAAATCGGATAAAGATGTATATGGGAGCTATATCCAAATCCGAACAGATCTCGATAAAATTTGGCTAAGGTATTTCTGAGCCATATTTGATATGTGTCCCCAAATATCGTTGTTACTGAGTGCATATTACGCCTGCGGAGGGCAAAAATAATGAAGGTTGAACAGTATATATGGGAGCTATAGCTATATCTAAACCGATTTCGAACAAATTTGGCATACTTATTTTCAGGTCTAATTTGGTCGTATGTGCGAAATTCCATACTATTTGGACTGATATTACACGTTTGGTGCACAATAAAAAGCAGATCAGAAGAAGAAATAATGAAGCTATAAATAAAAATTTTGACCGATTATCTCCAATTTCAATAGGGTTCGTCCTTGGTCCAAATAAATGATTTGTGTAAAATGTCATCTGCATCGGGCAATAAATGCGAGCTGTACACTGTTTACAAAAAACATGGACAGACGGACATGCATAAATCGATTCGGAATGTGATTTTATGCAGATCATCAAAAGGAACTAGGGGTCTATCTCTTTTCCTTTTCCCTGTTACAAACAAATGCACAAAGACCTGATCATCTTGTGGTATAAGGTATAAAAATTGGACCGATTTTTTTCGTTTTCATAATTGCTCTAACTAAGTTAAAAATTACGAAATTTTTTATTGTTCATTTTTTACTTTTGTTTGGAGAATTACTAAAGAGGAGTAGAAAAATATTGTCCAGTTTCGCATCTCATCTAAATATTGTGATATGCCAAGATTTGTATATTTTCGATATCCGTAGGAGTGAACCGATATCGTCTCTTTTTGAACTCGATCCAGGTTTGCTAAAAATACGATGTTGTTCCAAGTATGGACCATGATCCTCAAGAGTTTTTCTCCAGCCATACGGGGATAATAAAATCCATTCGAAGGAATATCGGTTCTTCGGATCGCTTTGGACATATGAAGGCGTTAAAAAATCAATAAAATTTCTTGTGTTTGACTAAATTCGGTCACATGTGCTTCATTGGAAAAAATATTTTTTGTTAAATGTCCTTCCATTGGATTCATATAATTACTATGAAGGCGTATTCAGTCTATGCATGGGAGAAAATAAAGTCTCACTTGGATATCGGACACAAAATATATGATACCATACAACAACCAATTTTGTTTTTTCATAGCACCGTTCTTTCAGCTTTTGGCTCCTCTTAAAAACCTTTGGAGATCGTTTGCCAGCATTTTCGTCTTCTCAGAAAAAACACTGTTGGGCCGACAAGGAACACTGAGAAAAAAAGAGAAAAGTCCTATTCAAATATATTTGCGCTCTCAAATATAGGTGAACATAGAAATAAGAAGTGAGGACTGAAAAAAATATATTTAAAATATGCCTTACCCAGCAAACATATTCATTACATTCGCAGGAACAAGTACTACTTCAATTGACTTTTACTGACCATGGAATAAAAATGTGTTTCGTCTGACATGCTCTAAGTAAAGGAAAAGGTTTGTAACCTGGTTTGTAATGAGTATCTTTGGTGGGTAATTCATCTACAGTTTTTAATATAACAATACCATATTCAAAGTCTTCCTGCCTTTCTTCCATTGAGTGTCAAACTACTCCAAGTTTCATCTTCGCTTCAGTTAAAATATTTTTAGTTGTCTTGTGTCATTTTATTTATTTTTTAAGTTGTGTTTTGTTTGTTTTTTTTTTTATTTCCTAATAAAAAGCTACAAAAATCTCCGGGGGTGGGGGCATTGGTTGCTCAAAAAAACAGGGCAATCTACAAACTTTATTCACCCCAAATTTTAGTCTTTTTTTCAAGTTTTTGTTTGTCGTTCTATTTTACCAAATAACAAAATCAATATCATTTTACAAAATTGCCTACAATTTTCATTTGATTTTGAAACAAAATGTTGTGGATTAATAATAGCATCATGATCCTATGCAGGCGTGACTATCAAATATCTATTATCCAGGGGATTGCGGTCTTGAGTCCCTTAAGGGACAGCATTTTGCGAGTGTTTGGGTATTTATGTTGATTTCTTTTTTCTGGTTTGGCTGTTGCATGTGTTCTTTTCTTTTCGCTACAAATTGTGCTTCATTTATTCATTCTTTCATTTATTCATTATCATTGGCTTTTTTGTTGTTGTCATTACTAAATCTCTTTTAATTTATCTCTTTAAAAATTAATCAATTGTTTTGTTGTATTTAATAATTATTTTTTTTTAATGTTATTGTTATTATTTTTAATTAAATTATGTGTATGTGTGTGGGTGAGTGTTTTGTGCTTTTTGTGCTTTTATTGGAAAATGCTATTGACCATTGTCAGGATTATTGCCACGGCCAGCAATGTCAGCTGTTGCATCTTCATTTCATAGATAGTTGCGGAAGCGGATGTTGAGCTTTTGTTTTCACATTCGGAACCTGCAAGAAAAAAGAAAATTGTACAGTTTATTATTTTCTTTGGGGTTAATGATGATGGATTGTTTTGATATGATTGTTCAAAAATTAATTTTAAATTATATATTTAATAATTAGAATTAAAATTATATACATATCATATAGAAATATTTTGTTTGAAATAAACAAAGCAGAAGCATTTCTAAAAAAGCTTATAATGTTGAAATTTTCTTAAATTGAAATATTTTTTTCTTCAGCTTTATCTGGTGGATAATAAGGTAAGGATTATTTTGTTAAATCTAATGTATATATACAACATTTTCAACCAACCAACCAAAAGTTTTAAATTGAAGTATCGATGATACTCATACAACAACATATTTATATAGCTTTGTGATGGAAACCACTTCGATTCGATTTATATTGAATCGAAACTACAGATATCTTAGATGATCTAATATATACCGATATCTTGATAAACAATTTTCCTTCTTAGGCTGTAGAATCCATTAGAACTTCAAATACCAAATTTGAAACAACTCCTGTGAATAATGTCGCTAAAATTATCAAAATACCGATTATATGGGGGCTATACCAAAACGTGGACCTGCACAGACAATTTTCTGTCTTAGGCTGTAGTATCCATTATGAACTTCAAATACCAAATTTTAAACAATTCCGGTGAATAATGTCGCTAAAATTATCAAAATACCGAAAATCGGGAGCTACCATTATATGGGGGCTATACCAAATCGTGGACCTGCACAGACAATTTTCTGTCTTAGGCTGTAGTATCCATTATGAACTTCAAATACCAAATTTTAAACAATTCCGGTGAATAATGTCGCTAAAATCGTCAAAATACCGAATATCGGGAGGTACCGTTATATGGGGGCTATACCAAAACGTGTACCTACATGGGTCATTTTCAATACCAAAAGTCCTGCAGACATAATATACATTTGAGTTAAATTTTATCAACCTACTTCATTTCGTTCGGAAGCTAGAGTGATTTCCACTGACGGACAGATGGGCGGACATCGACATAGTATGTTACGCTAATTAAGAATATATATACTTTATGTATATTCCGAAGTGTTACAAACGTAATGGCGTACTCAATTTACCCTTCATACTATGGTGGATGGTACTACAAGGAAAAATGGAAAAACTGCAAAAATCGGAAAAAAAAATCGAAACCTTTTTGATGCTGTTTGGTACGTAGTTTTATCTAGTGAAGCGAAAAGTTTCGACGAAGAAAGATTAAAAACATTCATAGTTTCTATACCCTCCACCATACTATTGAGTCTTTCGGTATACCACCTCCGGTGGGAGAACAGTGATTTTAGTAACATTTATTAATGAAATTTAGTATTTGACACTCGCAATAATATAACATTTTCCGTAACAGAGTATTTTCCATGCAGGCTCACGTGTAACAGTTCTGCCTACTTTATGATGTTTTAAACGGTTTTATTTAGCTCACCCCCTTTGGTTTTATACCCTCCACCTTAGTATGGAGGGTATATTAAGTTTGTCATTCCGATTGTAATACCTCGAAATACACATTTTAGACCCCACAAAATATATATATCTTATTGATCAGCATAAAATTCTAAGTCGATTTAACGATGTCCGTCCATCTGTCCGTCTGTGGAAATCACATTAGCTTCCGAACGAATTGAAGTAGAATGATAAAATTTTACTCAAATGTATGTTTTGTCTACAGGACTTTTGGTATTGAAAATGGGCTATGTAGGTCCACGTTTTGTTATAGCCCCCATATAAAGGTAGCTCCCGATATTCGGCATTTTGATGATTTTAGCAAATTTATTCACTGGAATTGTTCCAAATTTGGTATTTGAAGTTAGTAATGAATGTGACAGCCTAAGACAGAAAATTGTCTGTGCAGGTCCACCTCTTCGTAGAACCCCCATTTAACGATACCTCCCCATATTCGGTATTTTAATAATTTTATCGACACTTTTCACCGGAATTGTTGCAAATTTGGTATTTGAAGATGGTAATGAATAGTACAGCCTAATACAGAAAATTGTCTGGGCAGGCCCACGTCGTCGTATAGGCCCCATATAACGGTACCTCCCGATATTCGGTATTTTGATGATTTTAGCAAATTTATTCACTGGAATTGTTCCAAATTTGGTATTTGAAGTTAGTAATGAATGGGACAGCCTAAGACAGAAAATTGTCTGTGCAGGTCCACCTCTTCGTAGAACCCCCATTTAACGATACCTCCCCATATTCGGTATTTTAATAATTTTATCGACACTTTTCACCGGAATTGTTGAAAATTTGGTATTGGAAGATGGTAATGAATAGTACAGCCTAATACAGAAAATTGTCTGGGCAGGCCCGCGTCTTCGTATAGCCGCCATATAACGGTACCTCCCGGTATTCTATATTTTAATAATTTTAGCGAAAATTTTCACCGGAATTATTTCAAATTTGGTATTTGAAGTTCATAATGGATACTACAGCCTAGGACAGAAAATTGTCTGTGCAGGTCCACCTCTTCGTAGAGCCCCCATTTAACGATACCTCCCCATATTCGGTATTTTAATAATTTTATCGACATTTTTCACCGGAATTGTTGCAAATTTGGTATTTGAAGTTGGTAATGAATAATACAGCCTAAGACAGAAAATTGTCTGGGCAGGCCCACGTCTTCGTATAGCCTCAATATAACGGTACCTCCCGATATTCGGTATTTTGATGATTTTAGCAAATTTATTCACTGTAATTGTTCCAAATTTGGTGTTTGAAGTTAGTAATAAATGGTACAGCATAAGACAGAAAATTGTCTGTGCAGGTCGGCGTCTTCGTAGAGCCCCATTTAACGGTACCTCCCGATATTCGGTATTTTGATGATTTTAGCGACATTATTCACCGGAATTGTTTAAAATTTGGTATTTGAAGTTCGTAATGTATACTACAGCCTAAGACTGAAAACTGTGCAGGCCCACGTCTTCGTGTAGCCCCATATAACGGTATCTCCCGATATTTGTGCAAGTCTGTGCAGGTAGGAGTTCAATGGAGCGCTGATTAAGGTGGAACTAAATATGACAGCTAACACTGGTCTTGTTCTGGTTACTTTATTTTGACGTACATTTTCATATTTTATATGTTTTCTTTAATATTTCCTTCATTCGGTATATTATTTCATTGTTTTTTTTTTTTTTTTTTTTTTTTTAAAGTAAAGATAATTGTAATATTTTTTAAATGATTAAATTAATTAAGTTAAGTACTGCTTTAGCATCTTTAACATATTATAAACATTCATGTATCTAAATAAGGCCAATATTTCCTTTAAAAAAGTACTTAATTAAAAACAAGTAAGCAAAGGCTATAGTCGTGCGTGGCCGACCATGTGATACCCTACAACACTACAATATTTTAGAAGGCCCCTTATGTCCAAATCCATTTTGGAAGATTTCGCTTTTGATATTATGTCATAGAACACTGCCCAGATATTACCCTTAGCTTTTTGACCAAGGAAATTTGCCCAATAGTTATGCACTCTGTCGTGCTGTTAGTTGTTGTGGTCCATTTTACAGTTGTGGTCCATTTTACAATGGTCGTTCACAATGCTAGTCTTCTTCCCTGTCCTTAACTCTCTTCTCATGCAAAATTCCGTGCTGATTGGTCTAAATTTTGTGATCAGGATTTTTTTTCTGTTTTTGGTTCATTTGAACCCCTAAACATTTTGCGATTATCTCCAAAAGCAACAGACCCATCTGTATCTACAAATGTTGGACTCATCTATATGATTTGCTTATCTACGATATTTGGCTATATAAAATTAGCATGACAAAGCCATAAGTTCGCCTTTGTGTATTTTGGATTTCGCCTGTAAGTTATTTGTAGCGTTTCGGTAGAATGGAAATGTTGGTATTTTTCACACAAAAGTAGTGGTCCATTCTACCCGCTGTCCTAAACTCTAACTTCATGCAACGGCTGCAAAATCAAGAAGATTTTTAGTTTTCGGTCCATTTCCACCCCTAAATAAATTGTGAACATATTTAAAAACAATAGGCCTAGGCCTTCTGAGCCTAACCCTACCCTTATAAAAATTTTCGCGAGGATCAGACGATAATTGCAAATCTGTATATAATAACCCCAACCTGTGTTGTAAGATCAAAAAATATTATAAAATGTACACCTCACTATTATAAGTCAAATTGGAAAAAAACCGCATGCAATAAAAAATATGAGAAAAAACCAGTAAAGAAAGTCTTAAAGTTGGGCGGCCCGACTTTATGATACCCTACACCACTTTGCTAATTTAGTAGAGCTGCACATAACAATTAAAAATTTTTATGGGAGAATTCAATCATATACGCTATGATTATAATTTTAATTTAAAGTTCAAAGGACTAAATATACCGAAGCATTTGCATCTTTTAAATTCGGACTTGTATTGCCCATTTGGTGCACAATTAATTTGAAATCGGATAAAAAATATGTATGGGAGCTATATCCAAATCGGATAAAATTTGGCAAAAATATTTCTGAGCTGTATTTGATATATTTCCCTGAATATCGTTGTTACGGAGTGCATATTACGGCTGTGGGTAACAAATATAACAAATCGGATGAACAGTATATATGGGAGCTATAGCTATATCTGAACCGATCTTCACCAAATTTGACATACTAGCTTCTAGACTCAATTCGGTCGTAAGTGCCAAATTTCATCCCATTTGGGCGAATATTAGACGTTTGGTGCACAATAATAGGTAAATCGGACGAAGTTATATATGGGAGCTATATCCAAATCTGAACGGATCTCGATAAATTTTAGCAAAGATATTTCTGAGCTGTATTTGATATATTTCCCCAAATATTGTTGTTACAGAGTGCATATTACGGCTGCGGAGAACAAAAATAACAAATCGGATGAACAATATATATGGGAGCTATAGCTATATCTTAACCGATTTCGATCAAATTTGGCATACTTATTTTCAGATCCAAACTGATCGTACGTGCAAAATTTCATACTATTCGGACTGATATTACACGTTTGGTGCCCATTAAAAAGCAAATTGGACGAAGATATATATGGGAGCTATATCTAAATTTTGACCGATTATCTCCAATTTCAATAGGGTTCATCCTTGAGCCAAACAAATGATTTGAGCAAAATTTCATCTGGATAGGAAAATAAATGCGAACTGTAATTTGTTTACAAAAATACATGGACAGACGGACGGACGGACATGCATAAATCAACTCAGAAAGTGATTCTATGCAGATCATCAAAAGGAACTATGGGTCTATCTCGTTTCCTTTTGCCTGTTACAAACAAATGCACAAAGACATAATACCCTGACCACCTTGTGGTGTAGGGTATAAAAACCAAAGACTACAAAATCTATATTAGCATATTTTTAGATTTTATTCTTTTATCCAAGAGGGCATTCTGAATTGATAAAAAATTTGTCTTCCTTTGTACATAAAAATTGTATATATTTCGCTATATACATCCGATATATTTACTATTGGCATCTGACCGTTACGTTCAGATTTGACATTTTCGCCTATTTGTGATTTCGCCGGCATTAAAAATATTCGCGGTTTAAGGGAAATTTTGATTTTTATTTAACATAAATGTTATGGTGTATTTCACCCACTAAATATTACGCCATCAAAATTAGAAGGTTTCTGCCTAGATCTAAGCTCTAGCCCCATGCTAACTTCCGCGTCGATTGGTCTATAATTGCAACCTGTAGAGCAACTGCAAAATTAGGAAATTTGTCAGTTTTTGGTCCATTTCAACCCCTTAATATTATGCAAGCATTTCCAAAAGGCTTCTATTCTGACCATAACCCTAACTCCATGCAAAATTTCGTGAAGATCAGGCGATTATTGTGACCTGTAGCGTGATTGCTAATTAATATGGATAGACGGACGGAAATACATAGCTAGATCGACTCAGCTCGGCGAGATAGGAAGATCCATACTATATACTTTTCTATGAGGAAAACCAATATTTCGAGGTGCTACATAATTTTTTGCCCAATCAAATTTATAATACCCCCCAAACAAATAGTGTTGTAGGGTATAATAAAGTATATATTTTGAATGTTTTTTTTGTTACATTTGCGTTAGCAGTAAACATGTGTTTCTAACAAGGAAACTTAACAAAATGTAAATATAAAATAAAAAAAAATTGAAAAAAAAAAACAAAAAATTATCCTAATATTAAAAAAAATAATTATACAAACGAACAAAATTTTTTAATTTAAAATAGATGTAAATCCAAAAAATAAAGCACAAAAAAAAAAAAAACACAGACACTGAGGTGGCGAATTTAATGCACATTGAGGTGACGTATTGTATCAGCTTACTTACCTCGTTATTCAATACAAAAATAGTACCGAATATCTGCCAAGAGATATTTCTTAATTATGCTAATTGCAAATTTCTTTTATGAAAAAGTGGCGCAATCAATTTTGGTTACGGACATTAAATCTTGCTCTCTTTTAAAAACACAATTTAAACAGATGGTGGAGATTTTAATTCGTTATGGTTTCGTTTTTTTTTCTTCTTCTTCGTATTAATGCACACTTAATAAGAACAAAAACCACAAAGAAATAATAAATTAAAAGCCAAATTTAACTTAACAAAATTAATAGGACAACACTCACACACACACACACAGAAAGAGATACAAACATGGACACACAAAACGCTTGGTACGAAAGCCCCGCCTTGTGATTTTTGTTAGCGCTAAGTACAATGTCCTTTCACAATACAATATATTTTAATTTGTTTATTATAGAATAAATAATTTGAAATTAATTATAGATTTTATTCAGTTTCCAGACTTTGGCAAATTAGAAAAACAAAAGAAATTTAATAAATTTATGAGAGAGTGATACACGTTTTAATAGATGGAAAAAAAGGCTATGGACAAATAAAGAATAATCCAAAATTCAGTGAAATCATAATCTTACATAGTCATAGTCTAAAACCTCCTGAAGGTGTTTTTAGGTATAAATCATAATAAGATGTATAAGGAAATAACTGACTTATTGACAGATCTAGAATCAAGGCCCAGACGAAACGGCTAAAGTTAGAAATGTTGGGTCAAAAAGAGTGTCAGTTTTGGTGCGTAGGCGTGTGATTAACCTGGCTTTTTGAAATCCGTACTAAAAAGGTGCGAAAAGTACTAAAATGGACTAAAAACTAAACTTTATATTGGACAAACGAAAATAAAATCCGTTCAAAATTCTGTTCAAATCTTAACAATACCGAATATAACCGTTACATTGGGGTCTATACGACGTCGTGGACCTGCATAGGCAATTTTTGTTATAACAATTACATTTTACAATATTCAAATGCAAAACTTGAAAAAACAAGTCAAAAAGCCGTAAGTTCGGCTAGGCCGATCTTTCAATACTTTACACCATTTGGAACGAATTTAGAAATTCTCAAAAAAATAAAATCCGTTAAAAATTCTGTTTAAATCTTAAAAATACCGTATGTAGCCCTTATATTAGGGTCTATACGACGACGTGGACCTGTATAGGCAACTTTTGTCACAAGCCATTACTTGGAAGAAAAAATCGGCGAATAATGTAGCTAAAATCATCAAAATACCGAATATAGAGAGGTACCGTTATATTGGGAACATACGAAGACGTGGACATATACAGACAATTTTCTGCCATAGGCTGTAGAATCCATTACGAACTTAAAATACCAAAATTTGAAACAATTCCGGTGAATAATGTCGCTAAAATCATCTAAATACCGAATATCGGGAGGTACCGTTATATGGGACCTGAACAGCAAATTTTCTGTCACAGGCTGTAGAATCCATTACGAACCTCAAATACCAAACATGAAACAATTCCGGTGAATAATGTCTCTAAAATAATCAAAAATACCGAATATCGGGAGGTACCGTTATATGGGGGCTATACCAAAACGTGGAACTACATGACCTGACCCATTTTCAATACCAAAATTCCTGCAGAAATAATACACATTTGAGTAAAATTTTATCAACCTATTTCATTTTGTTCGGAAACTAGAGTGATTCTCAAACGAACAGACAGATAGAGAGGGACGGACATTGCTAGATCGACATAAAATTTTATGCTGATCAAGGATACATATACTTTGTGGGTCATGACAAACTTAATATACCCACCAAACTATGGTGGAGGGTATAAAAATCACCATAATACCGAAAATAGGGAGGTACAATTATATGGGGCCTATACCAAAACATGGACCAACATGGCCCATTTTCAATACCAAAAGTCCTGTAGACTAATATACATTTGAGTAAAATTTTATCAACCTACTTCACTTCGTTCGGTAATTTCTAAATCGACATAGAATTTTATGCGGATCAAGAATATACAGGGTGAGATAAGAAAACTGCAACAAAGTAAAACGCCATATTTCACATTTTTTTTAAATTTTATTGAATGAAAGCAAAAAATTTCGGCAATAGCATTGAATTTTAGAATAAGCTTAGGCCAATGAAACCGCCATACTCTGCTCGAATGTTGCTCTGCGGTATTTTGGCCCATTTCCGGCTAAGCGCTTGCTTGAGGTGATCGACACTTTGGTATTTTTTAGTGCCAACCTTGCTTTCCAAAATACTACAAACACAGTAGTCCAACGGATTGGTATCCGGAGATTTAGGGGGCCATTGAGCGCTGGAAATGAAGCGGGGAACCTCATTCTGTAACCATGTGTGGCGCGTGCTGAGTGCGATGGTGCTGAGTCCTGTTGGAATGTCCAACGTCTGCGGACAAAATGTTTGCGTGCCCAAGGCTTTAATAAACCTTCCAGAATATTTTCGCGATAATATTCGGCATTTATTCTGATGCCACGGTCGATTAATCTGAGCGGAGAGCGACCATCGGCTGTTATGGCGGTCCACAATACAACCGAAGGGGCAAATTTTTAGCTGACTTCTTTGGCAAGTGAGCGCGATCATTTTGTTTTTTTTTTACCAACTGCAGGACAACGAACGTTTTCTCATCGGAGAAAACCAAATTCGGCAGTTCACCACTTTCGGCAAAGCGAAGCAATTCTTTAGCTCTTTTGAGTCTATTTTCATTCTGTTGCAGTGTAAGTTCTTGCACTTTTTGGAATTTCAATGGCTTTACCCCGAGCTCATTTTTCAATATTTGCCGAATGGAATATTTTGATATGTTCAGCTACCGAGCCATTTGTCGGCCACTTCGACGGGGGTTTCGATCAAGTCGCTTCTTTCCTTTTCGAACCATTAGAAATGAAAACAGTCTGAAGTTGGTTGCAGTTTTTTCATCTCACCCTGTAAATACTTTGTGGTGTCTAAAATGTATAATTCGATTTGTTATACGAAGTGCACGAAATGGTACTGGTTTTGGAACAGTTTGGTTTAGGGTGTACGGATGGAGCTGCAATTTTAATAATTTGTGTTAATGTGGTTTTGAAACCACAAAAGTACCAAATAGTACAATATTTAGTACAATTTTGTATTGGGATAGTGCTTGCCGTTTGTATCATAATTGTATGTAAAATAATATTTGATTTACTGATGGTATCGGTTTGAGATTTATATATGAATTATTTATAAACGAAATGTACTAAATTGTATTAAATTTGGTATTGGGGAAAGGGATAAGACTGGAATCCTCAAATTTGATATTGAGGTCCTGTTGGAGGTAGGTTTGTGGCAAAGAGATGATTTTAGAAAATTTGTACATCAATTGTACGAAAAGTACTTAATAATAGTTAATTTGGTAATCCTAAAATTTGATGCAGATGGTTTCGGAAATATGTCCTGTATTTGTACGAAAGGTACTAAATAGTGCTAAATTTTATATTGAGGTCTCTTTTGGTGATTTTTGAACTAAATTTGACATTGGATACAGGGATGGAGTAGGAATTCTCAAATTTGATATTGAGTACTCTCTTTGTATCTGGAATTGATATATTGAGGTGGTTTTGGATATGTGTACCATAATTATTAGATATTAGGTTATAATATATATCTGAAATCCAGAAATTTGATTTTTTAGTCTGTTGATATCTTGGTTTGAGATAAACGTACTATAATTATATGAAAAGTTCTAATGTTACTAAATTCGATATTGAGTGAATTAATGGAGCTGGAATCCCGAAATTTGATATTAAGGTCTTTCTTGGTATCTGGGATTGAGATATAGAGACGGTTTTGGAAATGTGTACTATGAAAGAGCGAGAAGCACTAAATAGTACTAAATTTGGTATTGGGTGAAGGGATAGGTAGGAATAACTGTAGGTATCTAGGATTGAGATATGGATCGGTTTCGCAAATGAGTACTAAAATTAATTAATTAATTAACAAGTAAAAAAGTATCGGTCGATTTCGCCGACAGATGTATACCCTCAGCCCTCTTCACCCTCTATGGAGTGGGTTTTGAAAGAATCGGTCAATATTGTCCATTTCGTATCCCACCTAGATAAATATGATATAAAAATATTATTATATATAAAAATAATTATATATAAAAAATAAATTATAGCAGATGGATATAGTAAATGTAAAGAATCGCTGAGTGGCATCGCAATTTATGATAGATAAAAATATTGAAAATTGTGTCATTTTGTGGGTGAGGTACCAGAAGGTGTTCGCAGATATATAGCTTTTTCACAACAGATCTGGTGTTAGCACAAATTTTGGAATGTGTGAAATTTGAAGAGATTTGGATACTTATTTCGCTTTCTTTGAGTGCTATGTTTTTCAAAATTAGATTATTGCTTCCCTTTCTGTGCAGAAAATATATATTTTTAAAATTTCGACCATTTGTGGGGGAGGTACCAGAAGAAGTGGACCGATATACTCCATCTTAACACCAGACCTTGGCTAATAAAATGATTGGGATGGGTGAAATTTGAAGACAATCGAACTCTTAAATCACATTTTATGAGAGTTGTAATTATTCAAAATTTTGACCATTTGTGGGGGAGGTACTTGAAGGAGTAAACCGATATTGTCCATTTTCGAACCAGACCTAGCACTGATGCAAATATTAGGATTTGCAAAGTTGGAGCAAAATCGGATAATCGTTTCTCTTTCTGTGCAAAAAATATATTTTATTTTTGAAAAATTCGACCATTTGTGGGGGAGGTACCAGAAGTAGTGGACATATATATTCCATCTTAACACCAAAGCTTGGGTTAATATAAATATTGGGATGTGCGACATTTGAAGACAATCGGACTCTTACATCACATTTTATGAGAGTTGTAATTATTTAAAATGTTGACCATTTGCGGGGTAGGTACTTGATGGAGTGGACCGATATTGTCAATTTTCACACCTGACCTAGCACTGATGCAAATATTAGGATTTGCAAAATTTGGAGCAAAGTCGGATTATCCCTTCTCTTTCTGTGCAAAAAATATATTTTTTGCAAATTTCAACCTTTTTTGGGGGAGGTACCTGAAGGAGTGGACCGATATTGCTCATCTTAACACCAAACCTTGGGTAATATAAAAATTGGGATGTGTAAAATTTGAAGACAATCGGACTCTTAAATCACATTTTATGAGAGTTGTAATTATTCAAAATGTTGGCCATTTGTGGGGGAGGTACTTGAAGGAGTAAACCGATATTGTCCATTTTCGAACCAGACCTAGCACTGATGCAAATATTAGGATTTGCAAAGTTGGAGCAAAATCGGATAATCGTTTCTCTTTCTGTGCAAAAAATATATTTTATTTTTGAAAAATTCGACCATTTGTGGGGGAGGTACCAGAAGTAGTGGACATATATATTCCATCTTAACACCAAAGCTTGGGTTAATATAAATATTGGGATGTGCGACATTTGAAGACAATCGGACTCTTACATCACATTTTATGAGAGTTGTAATTATTTAAAATGTTGACCATTTGCGGGGTAGGTACTTGATGGAGTGGACCGATATTGTCAATTTTCACACCTGACCTAGCACTGATGCAAATATTAGGATTTGCAAAATTTGGAGCAAAGTCGGATTATCCCTTCTCTTTCTGTGCAAAAAATATATTTTTTGCAAATTTCAACCTTTTTTGGGGGAGGTACCTGAAGGAGTGGACCGATATTGCTCATCTTAACACCAAACCTTGGGTAATATAAAAATTGGGATGTGTAAAATTTGAAGACAATCGGACTCTTAAATCACATTTTATGAGAGTTGTAATTATTCAAAATGTTGGCCATTTGTGGGGGAGGTACTTGAAGGAGTAAACCGATATTGTCCATTTTCGGACCTGACCTAGCACTGATGCAAATATTAGGATTTGCAAAATTTGGAGCAAAATCGGATTATCCCTTCTTTTTCTGTGCAAAAAATATTTTTTTTGCAAATTTCGACCTTTTGTGGGGGAGGTACCAGAAGGAGTGGACCGATATTGCCCATCGCCGAACTCGATCTAAGTTTGACAAAAATATTACGATGTACCAAGTTTGGACCAAATCGGATACTCCCTTCGAGAGTTATCGTGCGCACCAGCCAGCCAGACAGACAGACGGACGGTCATCGCTAGATCGACTCCAAATGTTCTGAAACGGATTTGGTCCAAAGAGACCTAGGGTCTAAAACCGTTATTTCGACTAGGCACGTTTTGACCGTATCAAATGATATATACCCTCTGTAGCCATATGGCTGAGGGTATAATTAAGTATTCAGTGAATGTTTAGAGCAGGAATCCCGAAATTTGATGAGATATCTGATTTGCTCGAAACACACAAAATGGTACTAATTTGAAATCAGCGTTGGTGTCTAAGATGGAGAGATGCAGATTGTTTTGGCTATATGTACTAAATGTTACTAAATTTCGTATTGGGTGAATGGAGGACAAAAACATACATATTACAATTATAGGAAGCGGAATCATTCTTTGGCCTTTGAAACCTTTTTCGAAAATCCTCGATATGAGTGGATTGGTTTTAAAAGTTTCTTTTAAATTCGCATCGCAAGGCCTAAAAATGGCTTTAAGAAATTACTTAATCCGCCAGTTATGTTTATGGCTTTTTAAGTTTTTTTCCGAATGCCCACGATCAAGGTCATTAGACTTTATAAGTGATTGAAAGTCATGCCGAGAAAGTTAATATATCTATCAATTTAATTAATACTTCTGCCGCGCGAATTCGAAACACATAGACCAACATCTAATAGCAATTTTATTGATCTGTCGAATTTAAAGGTTTCAAAATACTGACACGTACCAGTGACACGAGCAATCATTATTTTGTTATCGGAAACTTCATATGTAAATGGGAGTGTCATTTGTTTTTGGCATATTATTTTCACCGATCTTTATCCAGTCACACATGTTTGCATAAATTAACATCGCGGGAATAGAAAGAAAGGCTAGCAAAGCAAATGCGAAAAGTCTGAAAAATATGTTTCGAAAAAACAATAAGATCAATTTAACACACACCTAGAAACACTGTCAGTTCGAGAATAAAGAATGATCTATAACAAAATGTTAATTAGTATTATTAAGACATTTAAAAAAAAACAGTTTATTTGGCGGTTTGTTTATTCGCTTGTTGTTATTTTTTTTCTTGGAAAACAATAACAATGAAGTGGGCCATCAATTCGAAGAGACGTCTAAATGTCTGGTAGATTTCGCATTTGAAATCATCCGAATGTGTAGCCGAGTGTTGATGTTCGATGAAATTGTTGAAAACTTGCTATTTTCGGTCAGATATGCGGACGGAAGTTAACCCCATTAGAATGGTCTACGTGGTTTGTCTTATGTAATGTTTCATTCATAAAAAACATATAAAAGGTCTTCTGCCAAAAGAAGACATGTAAAAGGTCTTTTGGCTACGAGGACCTGACTTCTTTTGAGAAGACCGGTAAAGGGTCTTCTGTCTATAGCAAAAGGACATTAGCCTAGAAAATAGTCTGTGTAGAAGACCTTTGAAGGATTCTTTCTATAAAAACCTGAAGAATGTCTTCTTTCTATAGACCTGTAGAAGGTCTTCTATATATGCAGGGTGAGATAAAAAAACTGCAACCAAATTTCAGACGCTGTAATTTCTAAGCCACTCATCCGACAGCTGTTAAAATTATTCCACTGACAGCTCATTATATTGTTTACAAGCGTACCAAAGCATTTGTGATGAGAATTTTCCAGAAAAAAGTTATTCGTGATGGAATTCAAGCGTGATAATGTGATTTCTTTATATTTGGCTGGAAAACCACATGTGGCTATTTGTTAGAGCACTCCAGCATTTAAATGCGAATAAATCTTTTGTGTCTAGTACCATCGCTCGTTACCGTGATACTGGTAGCGTAGCCCGGAGTCAAGGAAGTGACGGGAAGAAAACAGCAATATCAGCAGAAATGGTTCGAAAAGTAAAGAAACGACTTGATCGAAACCCGCGTCGCAGTGCTTGAAAAATGGCTCGTGAGCTGAATATATCGCAATATTCCATTCGGCAAATATAAAGCCATTGAAATTCCTAAAAGTGCAAGAACCTACACCGCAACATAGAGAAAATAGTCTCAAAAGAGCTAAAGAGTTGCTTCGCTTGGCCGAAAGTGGTGAACTGCCGAATTTGGTTTTCTCCATTCTCCGATGAGAAAACATTCGTTGTCCAGCAGTTTGTAAACAAACAAAATGATCGTGTTTACTTGCCAAAGAGGCTAAAAATGTGCACCTTCGGTTGACCACCAGAACTCAATCGCCGGCCATGGTGATGGTGTGGGCCGCCATAATAGCCAATGGTTGCTCTCCGCTCGTTTTAATCGACCGCGGCATCAGAATAAATGCCGAATATTATCGCTCAAATATTCTGGAGGGTGTATTAAAGCTTAGGGCGCGCAAACAATTTGGCCGCAGAACTCAGCACGCGCCATCCAAGAATGGTTACAAAATGAGGTTACTCGCTTCATTTCCAGCGCACGATGGCCACCAAAATCTCCGGATACCAATCCGTTGAACTATTATGTCTAGAGTATTTTTGAAAGCAAGGTTGGCACAAAAAAAATACCAAAGCAAGCGCTTCGCCGGATTTGGGCCAAAATACCGCAGAGCAACATTCAGGCTGCGTGTGACGGTTTGATTAGCCGTTTGAAGCCATAATTTGTGCCAAAGCTGACCAATTCGAACAAATCTATACTTATTCTAAAATTTCATGCTATTTCCGACATTGCTTGCTTTTTGCAATAAAATTTAAAAAAAAAATGTAAAAATTATGGCGCTTTACGTTGTTGTAGTTTTTTTTCTCACCCTGTAGAAGACCTGCAGAAGGTGTTCTGAGTAGAGAAGGCCTGTAGAAGGGGTTTTGTCTTGAGAAGCCCATTAAATGAGCTTTTTTCAGTAGACGAGCTGTAAAAGGTCTTCTGCCTATAGAAGAACTTTAGAAGTTCTTCTGTATAGAGATGACCTGTAGAAAGTCTTCTGTGTAGAAGACCTGTAAAAGATATCATGTATAAACCAGTAAAGAAAGTCTTAAAGTCGGGCGGGGCCGACTTTATGATACCCTACACCACTTTGCTGATTTAGTAGTGCTCCGCATAACAATTAAAAGTTTTTATAGGAGAATTCAATCATACACGCTATGATTCTAAGTATAAATTAAAGTTCAAAGGACTAAATATGCCGATGCATTTGTATCTTTTAAATTCGGACTTGACCAATTGGTGCACAATTAATTTGAAATCGGATAAAAATATATATGGGAGTTATATCCAAATCGAAACCGATCTCGATAAAATTTGGCAAAGATATTTCTGAGCTGTATTTCATATATTTCCCTGAATATCGTTGTTACGGAGTGCATATTACGGCTGTGGGTAACAAATATGACAAATCGGATGAACAGTATATATGGGAGCTATAGCTATATCTGAACCGATCTTCACCAAATTTGACATTCTAGCTTCTAGACTCAGTTCGGTCGTAAGTGCCAAATTTCATCCAATTTGGGCAAATATTAAACGTTTTGTGCATAATAAAAGGTAAATCGGACGAAGTTATATATGGGAGCTATATCCAAATCTGAACCGATCTCGATAACATTTAGCAAATGTATTTCTGAGCTGTATTTGATATATTTCCCCAAATATTGTGGTTACAGAGTGCATATTACGGCTGCGAACGACAAAATAGCAAATCGGATGAAAAATATATATGGGAGCTATAGATATATCTGAACCGATTTCGATCAAATTTGGCACACTTATTTTCAGGCCTAATTTGGGTGTATATGCAAAATTCCATACTATTCGGGCTGATATTACACGTTTGGTGCACAATAAAAGGCAAATCGGACGAAGATATATATGGGAGCTATATCCAAATTTTGACCGATTATCTCCAATTTCAATAGGGTTCGTCCTTGGGCCAATCAAATGATTTGTGCCATATTTCATCTGGATAGGGCAATAAATGCGATCTGTACTTTGTTTACAAAAATACATGGACAGACGGACGGACAGACGGACGGACGGACATGCATAAATCGACTCAGAATGTGATTCTATGCAGATCATCAAAAGGAACTATGGGTCTATCTTGTTTCCTTTTGCCTGTTACAAACAAATGCACAAAGACATAATACCCTGACCACCTTGTGATGTAGGGTATAAAAAGACATGTAGAAGGTCTTCGTTGTATAAAAGACATGTAGAAGACCTTCATCGAAGACATTTCTTCTGTCTATAGAAGACGTGTATAAGGTATTCGGTGTACAGAAGACTTGTAGGTCTTCGGTGTATAGAGACCTGTAGGAGGTCTTTAATGTATAGAAGACCTATAGAAGGTCTTCAGTGTATAGACGACATGTAAAAAGTCTTCGGTGTGTAGAAGACCTGTAGAAGGTCTTCGGTCTATAGAAGACATATTGAAGGTCTTCGGTGTATAGAAGACCTGTATAAGGTGTTCGGTGTATAGAAGACCTGTAGGTCTTCGGTGTATAGACGACCTGTAGAAGGTTTTCGGCATATAGAAGACCTGCAAGTCTTCGGTGTATAGAAGACATGTAGAAGTTCTTCGGTGTATACACGACCTGTAGAAGATTTTCGGTGTATAGACGACCTTTAGAAGATGATCTGTCGAAGGTGTTATGTGTATAAAATACCTGTCGCTGGTCTTCTGTCTAAAGAAGACCTATCGATGATCTTCTGCCTATTGAAAACCTCTCGAAGGTCTTCTGTTTGTTGAAGACCTCTCTGCCTCTGTTCTGCCTATAGTCGACCATGCTTCTAACTTTCATATAATTTCTCTTTTCCTTAGAATTGGGTATTCTATTGTCATTTCTTGTGAAAATTATGACCAAGCATTCTCAAAGTGTCAATTAAACGAAACGTGTGTGTGATGAGATTCTTGAAATTCATTTTCTGTCAATTTGCATTGAAAGAATATGAGTATTCCAAGACTTAATAAATACGAAAATAATTATACGAACGACCTGTTTGGTTATGGTCGTGGTGATTATCACCCATTCGTGGTTATGGTAGTCATATTAAATGTCATTTTCAAATAAAATTTATATTGCATAATAATGGAATTTATTGTTAAGTGTTTTTTTTTCTTCCGATACATTACGAATGGAAAGTTATATGAACTGTATCCAAGTGTAGAACAGCCAGTTATATGTTGCCGTATTTCATAAAAGCTATGCTGGATATGGGGAATATACACAATGTGATTCATTTACAGTGGAGCTACACTAAGCAAACATTTCTTTTGTCTGCATTTAAGGGGTAATTTGATGTGGACCTTTGAATCTTTCCACTTGGGAAATATTAAATATCAAAGGTTTCACTGTATTAAAAAATATCATCCCTCACATATTTCGAATTCATGAGGCCATTCTCCCCACAAGGTATAAAATCCCGAAACGTCTAAAAGTCTGATTATAAAAATTCATTAACAATTTTTTGCATTAATCACAGCTGGGATTATGCAAGAGAACAATAACCAAGCGCAAAATACTATTTTTAGATTCATTTTAAGTTTGGAAATTAAACAAGTTTCAATAAAATAGCATAAATAAATTAAACAAAAACAAAAAATAGTCAATGTCTTGTTGGCGATTGTGTATCAACAACGGTACATTTTATGGCCCCCCAAACATGTTTTGACATGTATAATTAAACCTGTTGCAGGTGGTACAACTAAATTTGGGAATTGATTTTTATTTATATTCTATATCTCAGTTTTTTGTTTTATTTATATTCTACATAATACTTTTTTTTTTAAATAATATATTATTAATTAAGACATTATTTATGTTTTTTTTGGGACTATCTGAACGCCTTCGTACAATTGTCTGGATTGTATATTTTAGACAAATAATCCGAAACTAATTTCACACTGCATGTGAGTTATGGCTATTAAAAATTTTGACGTATTCTGTGGGAAGTAGTAGGAAGAGTGGACCGACCAATATCACACCTAACCTAAGATTGATAGAAATATTACGTTGAGCTAAGGTTCGATTTATAGGTGCATTTTAAATAGGATTCAACTTTTTATACCCTCCACCATACTATAGAGGGTACATTAACTTTATCATTCCGTTTGTTACTCCTCGAAATACTCATGTCAGACCCAACAAAGTATATATATTCTTGATCAACGTAAAATTCTAAGTCGATTTAGCGCTGTCCGTCTGTCTGTCTGTCCGTCTGTCTGTTGTAATCACGCTATCCTTCGAATGAATTGAGATAGATGGCTAAAATTTTGCACACATGTTTATTTTTCCAGTAGGCAGGTTAAGTTCGTAAATGGGCCATGTAGGTCCACGTTTTCATATAGCCCCCATATAAAGGTACTTCCCGACATTCGATATTTTGATGATTTTAGCGACATTATTCACCGGAATTGTTTCAAATTTGGTATTTGAAGTTTCAAATGGATACTACATCCTACGATAGAAAATTATCTGTGCAGGTCCATGTCTTCGTATAGCCCCCATATAACGGTACCTCCCTATATTCAGTATTTTGATGATTTTAGCGACATTATTCACCGGAATTGTTTCAAAATTGGTATTTGAAGTTCGTTATGGAAACTACAATCTGTGACAGAAAACTGTCTGTGCGGGTCCAGGTCTTCGTATAGGCCCCATATATCAGTACCTCCCTATATTCGGTATTTTGACGATTTTAGGTACAATACCCATCGAAATTGTTTGAGATGTGGTATTTGAAGTTCGTAATGGATACTACAGCCTGTGACAGAAAATTGTCTATGCTGGTCCAGGTCTTCGCACAGCTCCGATTTAACGGCACCTCCTTTATACACGATATTTTGATGATTTTAGCTACATTATTCACCGTTTATTTCAAGTTTCGAATTTGAATATGGTAATGGCTTATGACAAACAATGTCTATGTATGTCCACGTCGTATAGACCCCAATATAACGGCTATATTCGGTATTTTTAAAATTTTAACAGATTTTTTTAAGGATTTTATTTTTTGAAAAATTCCAAATTCGTTGCAAATGGTGGAGGGTATTAAAAGTTCGGCCCGGCCGAACTTACTGCTTTTTAACTTGTTTAATATTGGGTGCACCATAGACCACATCTCCACACTAGTTATAATATTTGTAGTACGCATTAAATTCCGACTAGTTGTTTTTGTTATTTTAAAGGATTCAGTAACAATGTCGAACTAAATTCTCTCACGTGAAATATTTCGGGTATTTATGAGCCTAATTTTTGTCGCAGAATAAGGATTCATTATGGGTCAAGTATGTGCTATAACCTCAATATAGAGATGGCTCCTGATTTTCTCTATTTGAAGGTTTCTGCCACAATTTCCAACCAAAAATGTACAATCTACTATTTCGTATAGGACCCATATAAAGGTAGCTTCTGTTTTTTCAAGTATTTTGACGATTACTGTTTCGCTCTCAACTGAATCGCCTATAAGTCTAATGCCATATAGGTCCAGTGTTTTCAATATAGTTTGCAAGTGAAACCAATAATTTTCCACAATATATATCAATTACATTGTTATTTAAGACCCGAAAGAACTCAATTACGTTTTTATTTATTTTTTTAATTAAATAAGTCTTATAAGAACGTAATGACTAATATTAATTTCCTAGTGTACAAACAAGTACGCAAATGCTCTAGTCGGGGGTGGGCCGACCATGTGATACCCTACAATTCTGTAATACATATTGGATATATAACAGAACTCTTTAAGAAGAAATCATTTGAAATATCGAGTTTTGTATTCTAATTTTCAATGAAAAGGGTTTATGCATTAATTGAAAATTTATAGTTAGGATTTTGCCATCATTAAATTTCTTCTTTTGGTTTTTAAACCCTCTACCATAGTTTTTCTACCCTCTACCATTTTTTAACACCTCAAATTGTACATTTTGGATCCCAAAAAATTTACATTTCTTGATCAGCATAAAATTGTGGTTTATTCCACTAGGCCTTTTGGAATAGAAAATGGGCTGTATATAGATCCACGGTTTGGTGTAGTCCTCATATAACGGTACCTCCAGATATTCGACATTTTGATAATTTGTGCCACAGTTCACACTGGAATTGCTTTAAATTTCGTATTTGGAGTTCCTAATGAGTACTACATCCTATGACAGAAAATCATTCATAGAGGTCTTCGTCTTCATATAGGTCCCAAAATTCGATATTTTGATCATTTTAGCCTTCATCTTCATCCACCGGAAATGTAGCGAATTTCGAATAGTAAGTTCGTTTAAATAAAATTTAACTAAAATCCTTTTCTATTCTGATCCTAACTGCAAAGTTTCGTGAGGATCAGGCCATAAATTCTACCAGTAGACATAGCCCGATGAACGAATGAATACATATAGCTAGATAGACAGGTCCAATATTTCGAGGTATCACAAACTTTTTGGCCCAATCAAGCTTATAATACCACTAACACAAATTCGAAGAAACTTGAAAAATTTCCAAAAAATTCAGTCCGAAAATACTATTCAAATGAATACCGTTATATGGAGGGGGGGGGGGGGGGTGGGCTATAGAAAGACGTGGTCCTCCATAAGTAATTTATAGGCAGTAGTAACGGTTTCGAACTTCAGATATGTACGAAATTTTAAAAAACTTCGGTGAATAATGTCGCAAAAATTATGAAAATACCGAATATAGGTGTATACCGTTATATGGGGGCTATATGATATCGTGGACCTATTCAGACAATTATCTTGTAGGCGGCAAAGTACTCAGAAAGAACCTCTCGAGCGGATTTTAAAACAATTCTATTAAAAAAATTTGCTTTAAATCATCAAAATTCCGAATATCGGGGGGTGTCGTTATATAGTAGGTATACGATATCGTGACAATTCTCATCTAGGTCATAAAGTACTCACAAAGAACTCCTCGTGTAGAATTTCAGACAATTCCATTGAAAAATGTGGCTAAAATCATCAAAATACTGAATATCGGGGGTACCGTTATATGGGGGTTATACCATATCATGGACCGATATAGCCCAACCTGCCTGCAGACAAAAGACAGACCAGTGCAATATTTTTGCTTCCTATCTTTATTCGTTTTGACTGTAGCGTGATTACAACAGTCGGACAGACGACCGGACGAACAAGGCAAAATCGTCTTAGAATTTTACGCTGATCAAGAATATACAGTTTTGCCCATATTCGACGGACCCATCTGGCAACGCCATAACTTTTGACAGAGATGTCACATCGCTTAATGACATACCGCGTTTGAAGCATCCGTCCAAGCAGATTTTTACCATGAACCAATACATGCCACCCGAGCTCTCTGAAATAGTTGAAATTTACATTCAACAGAAGAAGTCAGTTGTGAAAACTCAACGTGCTTTTAAAACATTAAAAAATGTGAGAAGTGCGCCTTCTAAGAACACCATAAAGCGTTTATACGAAAATTTTGCGACTGGTAAGGCTTTTTCTAATCCGAAGAGGCCATATATAAAAGATCGGCCGAGAATATCGCTGCCGTACGAGCCAGTGTTGAGAAGTCCCCAAGAACATCCCAAAAACGCCGTTCTCAGCAGTTGGGCATGGCTCGGTCCACTTTACAATGGATTATTCGCATTGATTTGCATTTGTTCCCGTACAAAATTCAATTGACGCAAAGAATGTTGCCTGCGGACAAGCCTCGTCGATTGGAATGGGTCATGGGTCCGTCGAATATTGGCAACCCTGTATATACTTTGTTGGGTCTAAAATTAGTATTTCGATGAGATACAAACGGAATGACGAACTTAATATATCCTCCATTCTATATATGGTGGAGGGTATAAACAAGTTACCATTGAAGCTCTGCTCGTCAGTCGAAAAATATTTATAATATCCACATTTGTAGGTCTGATTGTCTTTAAAAATATTTTTTAGAATCCCCCGATAGGATTATTTCTATTCTCAATTTCTAGAAAAAAGTAATTTTATAGTTTGGGAACATTTTTTAATCCACAGTTATAGCTCTGTTTCTCGTTAAGAACAAATAAAATAATCTTCAAAACTATTTTTAAGAAATTCACCATTGCAGCTCTTAATATCCCCAAGAAATGCTTCTAAAATATCCATGATTGTAGCCCTGATCTTACTCAAAAAAAAAAAAAAGAAACGTATGTAATTTTAAACAATTCAGATTGTCAAAAATGTTTTTAAAAATCCACAATTGTACTTCAAAAAATATTTTTTAAAATCCGCTACTGTATCTATATATATCCTAAAAAATGGGCTTCCAAAGAATCGTCCATTAAGAAATGTTTTAAAAATATGAATTTGTTACTCTGACAGCTATTTAAAAAAATCCATGATTTTTAAAATATTCCACCTAAAGGGAAGGCGAACCAATCATAATTTAATCTATTCATACACATGTTCGTAAAATGAAAAATGTTGTAACTAAGCCAAAACTCAAGCCAGCTTTCAACACAATCATTACATATTCTTGGAGGCCCGATTACGAAAATGGATGACTCTGAATCCCTATTAAACTATAACAATTAATTACCGATCATTATAATCGATCGAGGGTTGTCGTATTTTATTACATTCACATGTAAGGCCCCGAAAAAAAGCAACTCTAAATGATTAATGATGAAAGAATTGGTGATTATCAAGCTGCTGCGGCATTCAATGAAATCTCTTTAAAATGAAAATTATGTTTTTCGATTTTTGAAACATCATTTTGCGCGACTGTTGTAAACGATATCCCCCTGTATCGTCGTCGGAATTGGGAACGATGTCTGCATAATGTACCATTTAGGGGTTATTGAATTTCAATTCAGCCATTAAACGAAAAATAGACAAAAATTATGCGAAGTTAACCGCAAAAATATAAAACAAAAAACAAATATGAGTTTTTTTATGAGAAATTTTATGATTTTGTGGTAATAATTTGCATATCGATCGAACGACCAAAAGAGTAGAAAATGCTGGACTGAAATTAATTAGTAAGATTTAGTCAATAAAAAGACAAAACACTAACAGGAATATGGAGGAATAGATAGATTTGGCTTGCTTTTTTGCTTTGTCGTATGGCAGATGAAAGAAAGTCTTTAGTAAAACGACATTAAAACTAATGACAGCCATAGAAACAGAAACAAAAAACCTAAATCAATAAAAAAAATGATGGCTTGTGGCACTGATATAGAAGCCAGTTTTAAGATGACACCGAAGATAGACAAAACCAGTGACAATAGAAACGCATGCGCACATAAATCTAATGAATTTTTTATAAGCCACAGGTGAAAGATGATTTTTTGGGGGATAAGGTGGACAGACCAGTTGTTTGAGTATTGATTAACAATAGAGCAAAAAAATATAAATATAAAGACGGGTAAGCTTCGAATGAATTCTATAATTGGAGAATACCGAACATTTGGTGCGTTACATTATGACTGTACAAATCAAGATAAGATATATTTGTTTGTTAATTTCAGCATTTCTCTCAGCATTTCAGCATTGTAACCATTCTTGGGTGGCGCGTGCTGTGTGCAATGGTGCTGAGTCCTGTTGGAATGTCCAAGGTCTGCGACCAAAATGTTTGCATGCTCAAGGCTTAATTGTAGCCTCCAGAATATTTTCGCTATAATATTCGGCATGTATTCTGATGCCACGGTCGATTAATTCGCGTGGAGAGCGACCATCGGCTGTTATGGTGGCCCTCACCATGACCATGTCCGGCGCTTGAGTTCTGGTGGCCAACCGAAGGTGCACAAGTAAACACGATAAACTGCTGAACAACGAATGTTTTCTCATCGCAGAAACCCAAATTCGACAGTTCACCACTTTCGGCCAAAGCAACTTTTTAGCTCTTTTGAGTCTATTTTCAGTTGCGGTGTAAGCTCTTGCACTCTTTGGAATTTCAATGAGCTCGGGGTAATCATTTTTCAATATTTGCCGAATGAAATATTGCGATATGTTTAGCCAACGAGTCATTTTTCGGCTACTGCGATACGGGTTTCGATCAAGTCGCTTCTTTACTTTTCGAAACATTTCTGTTGATGTTGCTGTTTTTTTTCCCGCCCACTTCCTTGACGTCGAGCTACGCTACCAATATCACGGTAACGAAGAAACATTTTTTTACATTTAAATGCTGGAGTGCTCTAACGACAGCCACTTGTGGTTTTCCAGCCAAATATAAAGAAATCATACTATCACGCTTGAAATCCATCACGAATAACTTTTTTCTGGAAAATTCTTACCAAAATGCTTAGGAAACAATTAATGAGCTCTCACTGGAATAATTTTAACAGCTGTCGGACGAGTGGCTTGAAAATGACAGCAGTCTGAAGTTGGTTACAGTTTTTTCATATCACCCTGTATTTCGCTTGTTGTGGATGAGGTGCAGGAAGGAGTGGTGCAGCATATTCCATCTTCGCACCAGATCTTGTGTTGATAGAAATATTGGAATGTGCCTCGTTTGACAAAAATCGGTTGCTCATTTCGCGTAGGAGCTTTATGGTAATTCAAAGTATTGGCCCTTTGTCAATGAGACCTTTGTCTGACAGGCCTTCAAAAAAATTTTTTACGAAATTGTGAATCGTTGCGAGTGTAAAAAAATCCCCTATTTTTGCTCCGATAGTTCTTTAAAAATGTTTTAAAAAATCCCCTGTTATTTTTTCGAGAGCACTTTGTCTTTTTAAAGCTTTGAACGCCCTTCAATTTTTTTTTAAATTCACGATTAATACCCCGAGAGTCCTTCAAAAGTATTTTGTTTTTGTTGTTGCAAAATGTTTAGCCTTTATCCCTTTATTGTTGTTTTTATAAAAACAACCTTTGTTTATTAGTGGAGAACGATGGTAATGTTTACCAGGGGGTAAGGCAGGGAATACCTAGGTTTCGGAAAGAGCCACAATCCTCATCAGTTCCCTTGTTTTTTTTCTGGGATATTCTCCCCAGAATTTATTTCAAAAATAACTTCTATGACAAAAAACATTTTTTACCCAAGTGACGAGATCGTAAGCTCAATAGAAGAGGAACCAAAGAATTAAATAAAACTAAAATTCTTTTGGAAAGCCTTCTAAATCTTACAACCGCACGTATAAACATTTACATCTTTCTCCACTTGTTGTGCTTTCGTTCAACCTGAACGAAGTTGCATAACCATGTAAGTTGGTTTTGTCTGTTACAACAAAAACCCCTTCGTCGACCGTGCTTTGTCCACGATTATTATTGCTTTGTCCGAGAGTTCTTCAAAAGTATTTTAACAAAAATCCACTATTATTGCTCCGAGAGTCCTTCAAAAGAATTTTTAAAAAATTCACGATTATTATTCCGAGAGTCCTTCAAAATTATTTTTTTAAAAATCCACTATAATTCCTCCGAGAGTCCTTCAAAAGAATTTTTAATGAGTTCACTATTTTGGCCCCGAGAGTCCTTCAAAAGAATTTTTAATGAGTTCACTATTTTGGCCCCGAGAGTCCTTCAAACGTAGTTTTAAAAAATCCACGATTCTTGCTCCGAAAGTCCTACAAAAATATTTAAAAAAATCCACGATTATTACTCCGAAAGTCTTTCAAAAGTATTTAAAAAAACTCCACGATTTTTACTCCGAGAGGCCTTCAAAGGTATTTTAAAAAACTCCACGATTATTGCCAGGATAATCTTCAAAAAATATTTTAAAATATCCTCAATTATTGTTCCGATATTCCGTTAAAAGTATTTAAAAAAATCCCCAATTATATCTCTGATTGTCCCTTTTAAAATATATTTTTAAAAAATCTACGATTATAGTTCTGATAGTCCTTCTAAAAATATGTTTAAAAAATTCACGATTGCAGTTCTTATTATCCTTTAAAAATGTATTTAAAAAATCCACAATTACAGCTCTTGTTATCCATTATAAATATTTTTTTAAAAATCCTCGATTGCAGCTTTTATTATTCTTTAAAATTTCACAATTGCAGCTTTTATTATCCTTTAAAAAACCACGATTGGAGCTTTTATTTACCTTCAAAAATCCACGTTTGTAGCACTGATTGTCCTTAAAAATATTTGTTAATAAATCCATGATTGCAGCTTTGATTGTCTTTCAAAAAATCCATGAGTGTGACATTAATGCTCTTAAAAAATATTTTCAAAAATCTACGAGTCCTTTAAAAGTATTTTTCAACCAATGGTTATTTATATGAAAATCAATTAAAAAATATTTTAAAAAATCTTCAATTTGTCGAAACATTTTAAATAATTAACGATTGTTGCTTTGATAGTCATTAACACCTTTTTTTAAAACATCCAAAACGATAGCTCTGATTTTTTCTTAAAAAATGTTTAAAAAATACTTCGAAAATATTTAAAAATTACAATTGTTTCTCTGATAAAGTATAATTTATATTTTTAAAGAAATCCATTATTGTAGCTTTGAAATTATTTAATAACTAGAACTCTTACAAATTATGTTAAAAATTTACGAACCCCTACCAAAAAATTGTAATTGGTCAACAATGAAAACACATTTAACGAAAGTGTAGGGTGCAGGGCATTAATATGCAAAATTTCATTTCGCCTGGAAACAACTTTTAGTGTGAATGATGATGATGATTTAAAAACCGCAAACACACACACACACACAAAAACCCAAAAGACCAAAATCAAGAGCGCCGTTGTGTCTGCCATAGCCATGTATTATTCATTAATGTATTTCTTTGTCATTTTTCAACAACACAGATCCGATTACTACAAAAACACTTCGATCGATGCTGGTACTCAAAATAGAAAATTTAATAATTTTTATTGTTGCCATTCGCTAAGATAAACAAAAAAAAAAAAATAATACCAATTAGCGATATATGCAGCAAGTTTTGAAAGATATTCAAATTTGGACACAGGCGTAGAGATAACAGTGGCTTGTGGATCAATAATTCAGAAAGAAATGTATTCATTAAATAACACAAAAAATACACATGAAATGTATGCAAAAATATACATCAACATCTTAAAACACCCTAATTTGGCACCAAAGATAGTCCTCACTCAATATGTACAGATTTGAAGACTTTGTAATTTTATTGTTGAATTTCCTATTGAATATTAATTACGCAGGGTTCTGAAAATCGATGTATATGCCTTGTAGAAGGTAGCATGGATAATTTTCTTTTAACTCCTTAAGAGTTATTGCAGCAATTAATATCATTTAATAATATTGCTGCCAAATATATTGTAAGTCACATATATGTGATATTCAGTGAAAGGTATCGTTATAATGGGACTATATCAAACCGATGACATACGTAAAATAAATTATTGTTACAAGCTGAACAGAAAAACAAGTTAAAAAGCAGTAAGTTCGGGAGGACCGAACCATTTGGAACGAATTTGAACATTTTCAAAAAATAAAATCCTTAAAACATTCTGTTAAAATTTTAAAAATACCGAATATAGCCGTTATATTGGGGTCCATACGACGTGGACGTACATAGGCATTGTTTGTCATAAGCCATTACCATATTCAAATTCGAAACTTGAAATAAACGGTGAATAATGTAGCTAAAATGACCAAAATATCGTATATAGGGAGGTACCGTTATATCGGAGCTGTGCGAAGACCTGGCCCAGCATAGACAATTTTCTGTCACAGGCTATAGCATCCATTACTAATGTCAAATTCGATATCTCAAACAATTTCGGTGGTTATTGTACCTAAACTCGTCAAAATACCGAATATAGGGAGGTACTGATATATGGGGCCGAAGACCTGGACCTGCATAGGTAAATTTCTGTCACAGACTGTAGTTCCCATTACGAACTCTAAATACGTAAATTGAAACAATTCCGGTGAATAATGACGCTAAAATCATCAAAATACCGAATTTTTGAAGGTACCGTTATATGGGAGCTATACGTAGACGTGGACATACACCTGCCTTATGCTGTAGTATTCATTACGAACTTCAAATACCAAAGTTGAAACAATTCCGGTGAATAATGTCGCTAAAATCATCAAAATACCGAATATCGGGAGGTACCGTTATATGGGGGCTATATGAAAACGTGGACCTACAATGCCCATTTACGAACTTAACCTGCCTACTGGAAAAATAAACACGTGTGCAGACAGACAGACGGAGTTAATATACCCTCCATAGTATGGTGGAGGGTATAAAAATATCGACTTTCAGTCAATTGGGCTCGAAAATGTGTCGAAAATGATGAAAAACTTGAAGCGGGCGGCATAGATATGTTGGGTCCTAATCCAAACCATGATCATATATTGACTATTTTATTAAAATGACTTTCTTCTAATAAAAAAGGCTTTATTTCAATTTTTAGACAGTTTGGTTGATTAATGCAGATTAAAACCTTATAATACATAAAATTTGGTGAACCTTAATAGGGGGTATATGGCCCAGAAATATTGAAAATTTAATAATTTGTGAACTCCTTAAAGTTTATATCCCTGTGCAAGCACAGAAACTTAAAATATTTTCAAAAGGATATACTACGGTTATTAATCATTCACAATCAAAGCTGTTTCCAGGCGAAATGAAAATATTCATATTAACTAACTACACTCTACCCTTTCGTTAAACATGCCAACACATTCGGTGTTAACCAACTGAATATGTCTACATTTTGTGAAGCACAAGGGTTTTTTAAATTAATTTATAGGTTTGGCAAAATATTTTTCAAAGGATTATCAGGTATATATTCATGGATTTTTGATAATGTTTTATGGGATATTTAGGAAAAAAATTGTGGATTTTTATACGCTCAGCCATATGGCTACAGGGGGTATATATTATTTGCATCATCGAAATAACGGTGAAAGGCCCTAGTTCTCTTTGGACTAAAAATGTTTCAGGGCATTTCGAGTTGATCTAGGCCCAAACTTGGTACATCATAATATTATTGTCAAACTTACATCCACTTCGGATATGGGCAATATCGGTCCTCTACTTCTGGTAACTCACCCATAAAATGTCAACATTTTCATAAAAAAAACAACTAAAAAGCGGTAAGTTCGGTCGAGCCGAACTCTGAATACCCTCCACCATTGGGAACGAATTTGGCAATTTTCAGAAAAATAAAATCCGTTGAAAATTCTGCTAAAATTTTAAAAATGCCGAATGTAGCCGTTATTTTAGGGTCATATGGACATGGACCTGCATAGACAACTTTTGTCACAAGCAATTACAATATTCAAATGCGAAACTTGAAAAAAAAAAATCGGTGAATAATGTAGCTAAAATCATCAAAACACAGAATATAGGGAGGAACCATTATATGCGGGGTTATACCAAAACGTGAACCTGCACATACAATTTTCTGTTATAGGCTGTAACATCCATTACGAATTTCAAATACCAAATTTTAAACAATTTTCGCTAAAATTATTAACATATAGAATATCCGGAGGTATCGTTATACGAGGGCTATACGAAGACGTAGACCTGCATGGATAATTTTCTGTCATAGCCTGTAGTATCCATTACGAACTTCAAATACCAAAATTGAAACAATTCCGTCGCTTAAATCACCAAAATACCGAAAAAAGGGAAGTACCATTATATGGGGGCTATACCAAAACGTGGACCTTCATGGCCCATTTTCAATACCCAAAGCCCTGCAGACATAATATACATTTGAGAAAAATTTTATCGACCTACTTCATTTCGTTCGAAAGCTAGAATGATTTCCACAGACGGACGGAGATCGCTAAGTCAACAAAGAATATTATGCTGATCAAGAATAAATATACTTTGTGGGGTTTAAAATGTATATTTCGAGGTGTTACAAATGGAATGACAAACTTAATAAACCCTCCATACTATGGTGGAGGGTACAAAAATAACATCATAGAACAAGAGGATCATTCGATTTTGTTCAAACTTCGCAAAATTCCCATATGCATTTACAGAAGATCTGGTTTAAATATGGAATATATTACTTCTGGTATCTCCCCCACAACGGGTCACAATTTTGATATGCGAAATGCGCATACGATTTCTTTAAAGCTCGGCTCATCTCAATATGTCTATAAAATGCGAGTTGAGCATCCAATTCTTAAAACAGTGCAGACATAAGCTGATACAAATGAGCAAAGCGAAACGAGCATCCGCTTCCTTTCAAATTCACCCCAATATTTCTATCAACACAAGATCTGTTGTGAAGATAGAATATATAGGAGCGCTCCTTGTGTTAACTCCCTACAATGGGTCAGGATTTGGAATAACCCAAACTCTCATTCATTCTAAGCTTCACACATTCCAATATTTGTAATTATTTACCAATATCTGGTAAATAATTAAGAAGATTATGAAATAAAAAATGATGAAAATAATTATATTTTGTTAAGAATATTCTTTTAAGGATTTCGAAATAAAATAAAACTACTTTTCAAGGACTTCTAAGAATAACTTCACAACTTCTAAGGACCCAAGGTTATGGATTTTGCGAATATATTTCATGGACAAAAAATCTTAAATTTTTTAAGAGCATTGATCAAGCACCTTGTTAATAAATTAGTCGATTTGTTAAGAATCTTTATACCTTATACCACAAGGTGGTCAGGGTATCTTTGTGCATTTGTTTGTAACAGGCAAAAGGAAACGAGATAGACCCATAGTTCCTTTTGATGATCTGCATAGAATCTCTTTCTGAGTTGATTTATGCATGTCAGTCCGTCCGTCCGTCCGTCTGTCCATGTATTCTTGTGAACCAAATGCAGGTCGCATTTATTATCCGATTGAGATGAAATTTTGCAAACAAGATTTGTTTGGCCCAAAGACGAACCCTATTGAAATTGGAGATAATCGGTAAAAATTTAGATATAGCTCCCATATATATCTTCGTCCGATTTGCCTTTTATTGTGCACCAAACGTCTAATATTTTCCCAAATGGGATGGAATTTGGCACATACAACCATATTAGGTCTGGAAATAAGTATGTCAAATTTGATCGAAATCGGTTCAGATATAGCTATAGCTCCCATATATATTGTTCATCCGATTTGTTATTTTTGTCCTCCACAGCCGTAATATGCACTCTGTAACAACAATATTTGGGAAAATATATCAAATGCGGCTCAGAAATACATTTGCTAAATTTTATCGAGATCGGTTCAGATTTGGATATAGCCCCCAAATAAAAATTCGTCCGATTTACTTTTTATTGTACACCAAAAATCTAATATTCGTCCAATTGGGATGGAATTTGGCACATACGAACGAATTGAGTCTAGAAGGTAGTATGCCAAATTTGGTGAAGATCGGTTCAGATATAGCTATAGCTCCCATATATATTGTTCATCCGATTTGTTATATTTGTTACCCACAGCCGTAATATGCACTCCGTAACAACGATATTCAGGGAAATATATTAAATACAGCTCAGAAATATCTTTGCCAAATTTAATCGAGATCGGTTCAGATTTGGATATAGCTCCCATATATATCTTGATCTGATTTCAAATTAATTTCGCACCAAATGGGCAATATAAGTCCGAATTTAAAAGATACAAATGCTTCGGCATATTTAGTACTTTGAATTTTAAATTATAATTATAGGGTGTATGATTGAATTCTCCCATAGAAACTTTTAATTGTTATATGGAGCAAAGTGGTGTAGGGTATCATAAATTCGGCCCCGCCCGACTTTAGGAATTTCTTTACTGGTTTTCTATGGAATACTACCATCTCTGAAGATTTGCCTTCATCTGATACCGTTATCGACTCCCTACTGTATATGCCTAAATATAAACCTGCATTTGGCTGTTAATGAATTGAATTAAGATTTATTTGTTGCCTAAAGCCAAGCCGATTTAGTATAATTTTCAAATTAGTCTCTTAACTTTTTTATTTTCTGCGTTTTCTGTTTTCATATGGAAGTTGACCCATAGAGACTAGAAAAAAAAAACATCGATCAGAGAAGTTCAATAAATTATGATTTTGTCACATGAAATGAGTCACAATGCAAAGCGTGACACAGCAAAAGACGATGAAATACATAAATATATTTTTTTTTTATTAAAATTGGTTAGTCTCATTAACGAAAACCACAATCGTGAGACACTGGAAATTGAGTAAGTCAATGGGTTTTTTCCATTTCTTTTGCATTCTACGATTCGTTGTGGTTAACAGTTTTCTCTGAATTCGTCGTCGACGGAGATAATAAATCTTATGCTGGGCCTGAAATCTTGGAGATGTCATTTAATGTTCTGACGTCAGCAAGTCAGGCAGCCTGCCAGCCAGAATGTCGCAGTTGTTTCAACACAATCATTTTCAAATGTTTTGCGTTTTTTCCAAACAAATGTTTAAGTTTTGTTACTTTTTTATGATCCACTGAATCTTCTGCTGAAACGTTAATTTAATAGATGTTGTTATTTGGAATGTTTTGTACACCGAGGAAATACCATAAAACGACAGAAGCACAGCATTGATCTGTGAATGGGGTGTGGTCCATTAGTATCGTATCGTTTTTTTTTTTTTTATTGAACAACAAGGAAGGCTATAATCGATTTTAATTGATGTTAAGCTTTGTGCTTCTTTTCAAAGAAGAAGTTAATAAAAGACGAGATTGGATCGCTCGTGTGCACAAACATTTCTTGTTCGATTATTAATTAGCTTTCTTTGATGGCTCTGCAATTTAGCATAGGTTATCTTGCAATGAAGGAATATAAAACTAGGAATATGGCAATACCCAGCAAACAATTTTATTTTCATTTCATGACAAAAATTATATTATTTTCCATAAATTTGTTAATTCATTTTGTTGTATGAACTATTTAAATTATACACTACATCACTATGAACATATTAAAGGTTTGAGCTGGGTCGATATAGCTATGATGGTACAACCCCAAGGCGAAGCTAGAATTTTGAAATGCTACAATGGGGTCAATTTTGGTATGTAGGTGTGACATAAACCCGGGTTTCATTTCCAGTGCACTATATAGAAATTCGAACCGTATAGGAATAGAACTTAAAATACGAATTTTAGTACAAGGTTATATATATTAATGATCAGCATAAAATTCTAAGTCGATATAGCGATGTCCGTCTCTTGGAATCACGATACAGCCCCATATTCTTTTACGTAAAGCTTCAAAGCTTGGAAGAACAATTTGTCTAGGATGGTTGGTATTGAAAATGAGATATAGCGGTTCACGTTTTGGTATAGCCGCCATATAACGGTACATCCCAATATTCGGTATTTTTATGATTTTTGTCACATTTTTCCACGGATTTGTCCGATATTTTGATGATTTTTGCCACATTTCCTATAGTTCCACGTTTTCCTATAGAGCTGCTGTCATTTCAAAGCCACTCGTCCGACAGCTGTTAAAATTATTCCAGTGACAGCTCATTATATTGTTTACTAGCGTACAAAAGCATTTTGGCGAGAATTTTCCAGAAAAAAAGTTATTCGTGATGGAATTCATGCGTGATAGTTGATTTCTTTATATTTGGCTGGAAAACGACAAGTGGCTATCGGTTGAGCACTCCAGCATTTAAATGTGAATAAATCTTTTGTGTCTCGTACCATCGCTCGTTACCGTGATACTGGTAGCGTAGCCCGACGTCAAGGATTTGGACGAAAGATGATTCGAAAAGTAAAGAAGCGACTTTATCGAAAACCGCGTCGCAGTGGCCGAAAAATGGCTCGAGAGCTGAACATATCATATATCAAAAAGTGCAAGAACTTACACCGCAACAGAAAGAAAATAGACTCAAAAGAGCTAAAGAGTAGCTTCGCTTGGCCGAAAGTAGTGAAATGCCGAATTTGGTTTTCTCCGATGAGAAAACATTCGTTGTCCAGCAGTTTGTAAACAAATATGTTTACTTGCCAAAGAGGTCAGCTGAAAATGTGCACCTTCGGTTGGCCACCAGAACTCAAGCGCCGACCATGGTGATGGTGTGGGCCGTCATAAGAGCCGATGGTCGATTTCAGCTCGTATTAATCGACCATGGCATCAGAATAAATGCCGAATATTATCGCAACAATATTCTGGAAGGTGTATTAAAGCCTTGGGCACGCAAACATTTTGGCCGCAGACCTTGGACATTCCAACAGGACTCGGCACCATCGCCCTCAGCAAGAATGTTTACATAATGAGGTTCCTCGCTTTATTTCCAGCACATAATTAATGGCCACCAAAATCTCCGGATATCAATCCGTTGGACTATTGTGTCTGGAGTATTTTGGAAAGCAAGGTTGGCACTAAAAAATACCAAAGTGCCGATCACCTCAAGCAAGCGCTTCGCCGGGAATTGGCCAAATACCGCAGAGGAACATTCGGGCAGTGTGTTACGGTTTCATTGGCCGTTTGAAGGCCAAATTCGTGGCAAAGGTGACCGATTCGAACAAATCTCAACTTATTCTAAAATTTTATGCTATTTCCGACATTTTTATACCCTCCACCATACTATGGGGGGCATATTAACTTTGTCATTCCGTTTGTAACTCCTCGAAATACTCATGGCAGACCCAACAAAGTATATATATTCTTGATCAGCGTAAAATTCTAAGTCGATTTAGCCATGTCCGTCTGTCTGTCTGTCAGTCTTTCCGTCTGTCTGTCTGTCCGTCTGTCTATTTTAATCACGCTATCTTTCGAACGAACTGAGATAGAAGGCTAAAATTTTTGCACACGTGTTTATTTTTCCAGTAGGCAGGTTAAGTTCGTAAATGGGCCATGTAGGTTTTCATATAGCCCCCATATTACGGTACCTCCCGATATTCGGTATTTTGATGATTTTAGCGACATTATTCACCGGAATTGTTTCAACTTTGGTATTTGAAGTTTGAAATAGATACTACAGCCTATCACAGAAAATTATCTGGGCAAGTCCACGTCTTCGTATAGCCCCTAAATAACGGTACCTCCCAAAATTCGGTATTTTGATGATATTAGCGACATTATTCACCGAAATTGTTTCAAATTACGTATTTAGAGTTCGTAATAGGAACTGCAGTCTGCGACAGAAAAATGTCCATGCAGCCCCCATATAACGGTACCTCATATATTCGGTATTTTGATGATGTATTCACCGGAATTTTTCAAATTACGTATTTAGAGTTCGTAATGTGAACTACAGTCTGTGACAGAAAAATGTCTAAGCCAGGTCCAGGTCTTCGTATAGGCCCCATATATCAGTACCTCCCTATATTCGGTATTTTGACGAGTTTAGGTACAATACCCACCGAAATTGTTTGAGATTATTTAACGTTAGTAATGGATGCTATAGCCTGTGACAAAGAATTGTCTATGATGGTCCAGGTCTTCGCACAGCTCCGATATAATGGTACCTCCCTATACGATATTTCGATGATTTTAGCTACATTATTCACCGTTTATTTGAAGTTTCAAATTTGAATATGGTAATGGCTAATGGCAAACAATGCCTATGAAGGTCCACGTCGTATAGACACCAATATAACGGCAATATTCGGTATTTTTAAAATTTAACAGATTTTTTTAGGGATTTTATTTTTTTTTTTTAAATTTCCAAATTCGTTCCAAATGGTGGAGGGTATTCAAAGTTTGGCCCGGCCGAACTTATTGCTTTTTAACTTGTTTGCTTTCAATCAATAAAATTAAAAAAAAATGTAAAAACTATGGCGTTTGACTTTGCTGCAGTTTTTTTATCTCACCCTGTAACTTTAGGCTGATCTATAGGGTCTCCGAACAATATTTCGAGATCTTGTAAACCAAATAAAAAATAATACATCCATTTTATTGTGAAGCTTTTAAAATCCGGTGTATTAGATACAGCTTCGGAAAAATTATTTGTCGAAAATATAAATTTTAATTTTTAAGGCTTTTACTAAACTAGCCGTATATGGTCGTCTTGTCTCAACGGATACATATTTTGGAGAGGGGTCCGAAGCAATCACTAGAATTTCATAAACATTTTTTGACCACATTTTAGGTTATACAGTATTTTTTGCTTACATGCACAATCAAAAATTGCACGACATCTTGTGTAGCAATGCCCAAAATGCAGGTAGCTTCATTGCACTTATCTGCACAATGAAGCAGGTATCTTTAATTTTACTTACGTGCACAAAAAGTGCAGGTATCTTTAATTTTCTATTCGTATGTATTTGAGCATCAGTGGTGTTTTTTCCAGCATAACCATCTTTTAGTGTGGGAGAGGAAGCGAGAATATGTTTTTAATGCATGCTCTTTTCTTGTGTTGTTATTGTTTTTGCGAATACAAAAACAAAAACGAAGTGGTAGTTTTTAGTGTCTTTTTTGAGTTTGCAAAAAATTTTCTTGTGCAGATAAATACAATTTTTGTAACCAAATTAAAAAAAAAATACCAAATTTTCGAGGTAGGAATGTCCAATGTGCTGCTATCGATTGGGCACTTAAATACAATTCAAATAAAGGGATTCAGAAAAAAATGGCATAACAAAAGTTTTTTGGTCTGCAAAGGCCAATGCGCAGCTAATGTTGATGCAGGTAAAGGTAAATAAAGGTAAATAGAAACCACTGTACTGTTTTTTATTAGGTAACCTCTTTGTAGAAGATTGATGTCGTTTTTAATAATTGTGTCGATTAAAAATATATTTCATTTCACTGTTTAATTCTATTTATTCCAGTTATTAAAATCGACGTTATTAACTCCTGTTCAAAAAGGCCGGAAAATGCACAAAATCTAATGGCGTGTTCAAGTTTTTATTTCCTCGAAAACAGGCCATTTTAAGCAGATTGACGTATAAAGAAGCCGATAGAAAATGCTATGGAAATAAAAAGTTTTTGTTTAGTTATTGGCGTAGTTCCTTATAACCAGTGTTACTCATATCCAATCACTTCATTTTATGTTTTAAGCCAGTTTTTCATACTTACTTGTAATGTTATCAATTTTTGGTTCAAAATCAGAAATTTCTACATTATCAATAATAAGATGAGAATACACGATGTTCGTCACATACATTGAATTCATATGTCATTCACATGGCAATACATTTAGTTGTACACATTAAATATGTATATGGTTCTGATCTGTACTAAAAAGGTTACGTTCACAACAATTATATTCTTTTCTTACCGCCATCAGTATACGTTTTATGGCAAGTTATATTAAATATTCCCTTATAATACTTTAGTATAATCACAACACAGTTGAAGACTTACCAATCCAACTTCTAACTTTCGGCAGGTAATCATTCCAGAATGAGCATCGTTTGGCCAATGGACCTCTTTGTAGCTTTTCAATTTTTTCATCTGTACTGAAGACATAGTAAACGGGATCTTCCTTGGAGAAATTGGGCCATTCTTCGCCATCAACGGCAGGGTTGCTATAAAAATACAAGAAAAGTGGAATATTCGCTTAGTTCTGTATGCTGCTATAAATACTTTATAACACTATGTGTATGTGTATAACAGTTATGGTACTTGTCTGCAATATAACGATGCTTGTCTCGACTAAGTTACTAAGAGGTGTGTTGGGTTTTCCAACACACCACAAAATAAATTAAAACTAAAAATACATTAGGGTTTACATTATTAAATCAAGTAAAAAAGCTGTAAATTCGGCCGGGCCGAACTTTGAATACCCTCCACCATTTGGAACGAATTTGGCATTTTTCAAAAAATAAAAACCGTTATCTTAAAAATACCGAATGTATCCGTCATATTAGCTTCTATAAGACGACGTGGAGCTGCATAGGCAACTTTTGTCATAAGCCATTACTATATCCAAATGCGAATCTTTAAAAAAAGAATCTGTTAATAATGTAGCTAAAATCATCAATATAGGGATACTATTACATGGGGGCTATACAAAAATGTGGACATGCACAGACAATTTTCTGCCTGAGACTGCAATATCCATTACGAACTTTAAATACCAAATTTGAAACCATTCCGGTGAATAATGTCGCCAAAATCATCAAAATACCGAATATCGGGATGTACCGTAATATGGCGGCTATACGAAGACATGGACCTGTGCGGACAAATTTATGTCATAGGCTGTAGTATATATTACGAACTTCAAATGCCAAATTTGAAACAATTTCGGTGAAAAATGTCACAAAATGATCAAAATACCGAATATCGGAAGGTACCGGTATGGGGGCTCTACAAAGACGAGGACCTGCACAGACAGTTTTGTGTCATAAACTGTAGTATCCATTGCATACATCAAATACCAAAGTTGAAACATTTCCGGTGAATAATGTCGCTAAAATTATTAAAATACCGAATATCGGGAGGTACCGTTATATTCGGGCTAAACGAAGACGTAGACCTGCACAGACTTGCACAAATATCGGGAGGTACCGTTATATGGGGGCTACACGAAGACGTGGGCCTGCAGAGTTTTCAGTCTTAGGCTGTAGTATACATTACGAACTTCAAATACCAAATTTGAAACAATTCCGGTGAAAAATGTCGCTAAAATTATTAAAATACCGAATATGGGGAGGTACCGTTATATGGGGGCTACACGTAGACGTGGGCCTGCAAAGACAATTTTTTGTCATAGGCTGTAGTATCCATTACGAACTTCAAATGCCAAATTTGAAATAACTCCGGTGAGGATTGTCGCCAAAATCATCAAAATACCGAATATCGGGAGATACCGTTATATGGGGGCTATACGAAGACGTGGACCTGAACAGACAATTTTCCGTCATAGGCTGTAGTATCCATTACGAACTTCAAATATTAAATTTGAAACATTTCTGATGAATAATGTCGCTTAAATCACCAAAATACCGAAAATAAGGAGGTATGTGGACTATACCAAAACGTGGACCTACATGACCCATTTTCAATACCAAAATTCCTGCAGACATAATAACATTTGAATAAAATGTTATCAACCTAATTCATTTCAATCGGAAGCTACAGTGATTTCCACAGACGGACGGACATCTCTAAATCGACAAAGGATTTTATGCTGATAAAGAATATATATATACTTTGTGGGGTCTAAAATGTATATTTCGAGGTGTTACAAAAGGAATGACAAACTTAATATACCTTCCATACTGGAGGGGTATAAATAGGAATATTTTTGGCTTCAATGGCATGTTATCAGAGTTATAATTATTCAAAATTTTGACCCCTTGTGGCGATGTAACAACAGAAGTGGAACGACATAACCGATATTCTTGTTATATATATTTCAAGAAAATCGCTAATTAAGGTTATTCAAAATTGTCATCTACCGCCTGAAACTTTTTACCTTGTTCGGTATTTTAAAAGCCCACATTTTCATACCATTGCACTTTTGAGCGGGACCAAATCGAATATCAAATCTCAATACTTTTATTTTCAAAAGCTTACTCATCAATGTAGGCCTTGTTTACATATTTAAGGTAGGAAAGACTATACTTGCAAAACATACAGACATTGCAGTCAAAATGGTTTTAAAAATCTTAAAATTAAATCTCACCGTAAATTTATACGTTTGAAATTTAAGTTTATACAAATTAGTAGGACTTACCCAGATTTGGCAAATTCAATCACAGAATTGAGCATACGTTTGCCTAATTCTCGTTCCACAGGTCGATATTGCAGTGAATTGTTCAATGGCTGACCGAAGAAATATTCAATTTCATCGCCGTGCAAGACACCCATCCATTCGCCCCACAATGAGGTGCTGGTGCGCTAGAAAAATATAATGAAAAAAAAAATACAAATATAAATAACATGAAGAAAATTATTATGATTTTTTTAATATATAATTACGTCATAAAAAATTAAAAAATAATAATAAAAATAACTATAGATAAAATGGTAACTTGTTTATGCCGGATTGTAGATTGAAAAATAAGGGACAATTAAATATTTATACCCTACACCACACAGTGGTAAGGGTATTATGTCTTTGTGCATTTGTTTGTAACAGGGAGAAGGAAGGGAGATAGACCCATAGTTACTTATTAGGATATTCACAGAACCATATAACCTTTTTGAGTCGATTTAAGCGTGTCAGTCCGTCCGTTCGTCCATTTATTCTTGTAAACATAATGCAGGTGTATATGTTTTTGTGTATATGTTTAAAACAAGGTGAAGGAAGCGAGATAGACCCATAGTTACTTATGAGGATCTTTATAGATCCATAGGACCTTTTAGAGTCGATTTAAGCATGTCAGTCAGTCCGTCCGTCCATGTATTCTTGTGAACAAAATGCAGGTCGCACTTATTATCCGATTGAGATGAAATTTTCCAAACAATATTTGTTTGGCCCAAGGATGAACCCTATTGAAATTGGTGATAATCAATTCAGATTTAGATATAGCTTCCATATATATCTTCAACCGATTTCGGGTTAATTGTGCAGCAAATGGCGAATTTATGCCCAAAAGTACGGAATGTTGGTACATCCGACCGAATTCAGTCTAGAAGCAGGTACATCATGTTTAATGAAAATCGATTCAGATATAGCTATAGCTCCCATATATGTTTCATCCGATTTGGTGTTTAAGTCCTTGACATGCGTAATAACCACTTCACAACAATGATATTTGGTACCAGACATCAGATACAGCCCAGAAATACCAATACCAAATGTCAAATTTTATCAAGATTGGTTTGGTTATAGCTCCCATATATATCTTCAACCGATTTCGGGTTAACTGTGCTCTAAATGGCCAATAAAAGTTCAAATGACCTGAAAATCGGTTCAGATATAGCTATAGCTCCCATATATGTTTCATTCGATTTGGTCTTTAAGTCCCTCGCCTGAGTAATAAGCACTTCAAAAGAATGATATTTGGTACCAGATATATGATACAGCCCAGAAATATCTCTGCCAAATTGTATCAAGATCGGTTCAGATGTGGATATAACTCCCATATTTGTCTTCAACCGATTTTTGGTTAACTGTGAACCAAATGACCTGAATTTTGGCACATCCAACCGAATTCAATCTAAAAGTAAGTACATGAAATTTAGTGAAAATCGGCTCAGATATAGCTTTAGCTGTCATATATAAGTTTTATCCAATTTGGGGATTTAAAGTTCCTCACATTTATAATATACATTCGACAACAATGATATTTGGTACCAGATATCAGATACAGCCCAGAAATCCCTCTGCCAAATTTTATCAGGATCGGTTCAGATTTGGATATAGCACCCATATATATCTTCAACCGATTTCGGGTTAATTAAAAAATTACCAATATAAGTCCAAATGACCTGAATTTTGGTACATCCAACCGAATTCGATCTAAAAGCAAGTAGAGATATAGCAATAGCTCCCATATATATATATATATATATATATGTTTCATTCGATTTGGATTTAAATCCCTCACATTCGTAAAATGCATTCGACAACAATATTTGAAACATCCTTAAACATCCTTAATCCGATTTCAGGTTTATTGTGCAAATTCGGGACGTACGTTTCAAATATATATATATATATATATATATATATATATATATATATATATATATATATATATATATATATACAGTTCAGCAATTTACTAAATTTATGATAATTATACACAGGTTCCTGTGTTACATCGACATATGTATGTCCTTGAATATTTGTAATTTTGTCATTCATTGGCGTAATTAGTCCAATTCTTAAAAGACAAGTATATTTAACCGGAAATCTGATTTCTATCTGCGGTGTTTTGGCCTTTTCTTAAACTTAAAAGTTTTTCGCCAAAGTTTTCTGTATATGCCCTTGATATTACCACAATTATAGCTGCTGTTCCTCCAAGCCAACGCACCAAACTTTTGCCTGATGTTGTTAATCAAACCAATAATGAGCTTGTGCAAGAATTCTCTCTTTTGTGTGATGATCCATTATTCTGTGTTTTTCTTGTTTTTACGAACAACGCCGCTGTTGGTGGTTTTCGTGCAGTTAATTCATACTACGTGCTCCTTGCAGTTGCAGCAATTTTTTTAAGTGCTATGTTTTTTATTTTTAGTTTTTGTTTGTAGTTTTATTCGGTGTGTATTATAACTTTATTGTCATGCAGCAGTTGTAAAGTGCTGTCTTTTATTTGGTTCCTCCTCATTCATGACTCGGTACACATATCAAGGAACATGATTAGGTGTTTTGTTCGCATTGCGTTCTATGAATGTTGTGAGTATGTTGCATTATAAATGTTTGTGCAAATATAGTAAGAGGTTTATTTTGTTAAATTATTGCTCGTCTCTATCTCCATCATATTACCTCTTGTGATGGTTTCGTTCAAACTGAACGGCTGAACTTACCCGTTTTTTTTTTTACTTGTTCTGTTTCAATTTATTATACTCTCAACCATGGTATGGAGAGTATATTAAGTTTGTCATTCCTTTCGTAATTTCTCAAAATAGGCATTTCAGACCCCATATATATTCTTGATCAGCATATGATTCTTTGTCGATTTAGCCATGCCCGTATGTCTGTATGCCCGAACGAAGAGAAGTAGATTGATAAAATTTTGGTGAGATGCCTTTTAGGTCCGTAAAATATTTGGTATTGAAAAATGGACCATATAGGTCCACATTTTGATACAGCCCCCGAAAAAAAAACTATACCGCCTGAATTTGCTGCAAATTTGGAAATTGTTGTCTCGGTATGTAAAAAGCATATTTGCAAAGAACTGTCTATATAGATCCAAGTCTAGGTATAGTCCACTGTTTCCGCCCGAAATTCGGTATTTTGTTGATTTGTGTCATATTTTTTTTTTTTTTGACCGGAATTGTAACAAATTTGTTGTTTGGAGTTCATAATGACTACTCCACTGACTCCACTGAGAAATAATTGCTTATCTAGGTCTACGTGTTAGTATAACGATACAACTCTATATTCGGTATTTTGATGATTTTAGCTAAATTTTTCATCGGAATAATTTTAAATTTAGAGTCCGCAATGGATACTACTTCATATGACAGAAAATTGCTTGTGCATCTCATCTTCCTGTAGCTCCCATATAACGCTACAACAGAACTATCACAAAATAGGTATTTTGAGTTCGTAATAAGCACCACGGTTTTTGAATTGCCCGATTAACTGTAACAATTTTTAAAACTTTAGCGGAATTTTTGCATGCGAAATTTTTTACATTCTGTAAATTCCATCCAAATGCCAAATCACAAAGTATTCCGCTGGCGGTGGAAATATAACCTTAAAAATACCGAAAATTTTGAGGAAGCTTTCCATTACTTCAAATATAGTAGGTCTTTTATAAATACAAAAAAAGGAAATGTAAAGTTATTACTCTATATCTTACTATAGAAAATCATTGAAGAAAATTACCTTCTTTAGAGGCTGTAAAAGATTTTCTATAGACAAAAGACCTGCGTGAACATATTTAGCCCATTTTCAATACCAAAAGTCAACATATTACATTTCGTTCGGAAGCTACAGTGATTTCCACAGACGGACGAACATAGCGTAAATCGACATAGAATTTTATGATAGAGGCATGTGAGATTTTCTATCGATTGTGATAGAGCTTCTTCCTATGGATGAAAAAGTATTCCATCTTTAGAGGTCTGTGACCCGTCTTCTGAAAGGTCTTCTGTATATAGGGCCTAAGAAAAAGGATAAAAATCTATAAGTTGTCTTGTTATGTCCTCAGCTATATGGCTACAGATGGTATATATTATTTGATACGCTCAAAAAGTGCCTTATCGAAATAATGTTTGTAGACCCTAAGTCTCTTTGGACCAAATCTGTTTAAGGACATTTGAAGCCATCTGTGGTCTGGCTGCCTTGTGCGCACGATAACTCTCAAAGGGAGTATCCAATCTGATCCACTCTTGGAACATCGTACTTTTATTATCAAACTTAGATTGACTTCGGTCCTTCTGGTCCTCTTGCCAAAATGGACAATATAGATTCACTCCTTTAAGTACCTCCCCCACAAAGGGTCAAAATTTGGAATAATTATAAGTCTTATAAAATGTGAAGTAAGAGTCCGATTGTCTTCAAATTTAACATTTCACAGTATTTTTATAACCTCCACCATAGTATGGAGGGTATATTAAGTTTTATACCCTCCACCATAGTATGGAGGGTATATTAAATTTGTCATTCCATTTGTAACACCTCGAAATATACATTTTAGACCCCACAAAGTATATATATTCTTGATCAGCATAAAATTCTATGCCAATTTAGCGATGTCGTTTCGTCTGTCCGTCTGTGGAAATCACTCTAGTTTCCGAACGAAATGAAGTAGATTGATAACATTTTACTCAAATGTATATTATGCCTGCAGGACTTTATTATTATTATTGAAAATGGGCCATGTAGATCCACGTTTTTGGTATATCCCCCATATATTCATCAACATACCGAATATCTTACCTCCCGATAGCGACATTATTCACTGGAATTGTTTCAAATTTTGTATTTGAAGTTTGTAATGATAACTACAGCTTATGACATAAAATTGTCTGTGCAGGTCCACGTCTTCGTATATACCCCATATAACGGTACCTCCCGATATTCGGTATTTTGAGGATTTTAGTGACATTATTCACCGAAATTGTTTAAAATTTGGCATTTGAAGTTCGAAATGGATGGACTACAGCCTATTACAGAAAAGTGTCTGTACATGTCCACATTTTGGTATAGCCCCCATATAATAGTACCTCCCTATATTAATCATTTTAGCTACACTGTTCACCAATTTTTTTCAAGTTTCGCATTTGACGTCGTTTAGACGGCAACATTTGGTATTTTTAAGATTTTAACAGACTTTTTAAGAGATTTTTTTTGTTTTGAAAATTGCCAAATTCGTTTCAAATGGTGGAGGGCATTCAAAGTTCGTCCCGACCGAACTTACAGCTTTTTTGCTTTAAAAAAAAAACTCCAATGTTTCTATCAGTAGAGATTGGACCATTCCTTCTGGTACCTCTTCCACAAAGGACTCAGGACTTTGAATAACTTAACGCTCATACAACATAAAATAAACATTTAATTCACTTTAAATTCCACTCATCCAAACATTTTTGCTAACACAAGATCTGGTTTGAAGATGATAGATATTGGCCTTCCCTTTCTTGTACGTCACCCACAAAGGGCAGCATTTTCAATACTTTTATCTCTCTCGTAACTTCCGAAACAAGTCAGCAATTCTTTTCACACTTGGTATATAATAATAATTTCTCTCAACCAGAAATCTGATATGAGTATTGGAAATTGCTGAAATTTATGATTTCGCAAAAAAAAAAATGAAATAAATGTTCATTATACCCTACAACACTATGTGTTGGGGGTATTATAATTTTGATTGGGCCAAAACTTATGTAACACCACGAAATATTGGTTTCCCACATAGGAAAGAATATACAGATCTTCCTATCTCGCCGAGCTGAGCCGATCTAGCTATGTATGTCCGTCCGTCCGTCTGTCCGTCTGTCCATGTTAATTGGTAATCACTCTACAGGTCGCAATTATGGCCCGAAATTTAGAATGAAGGTGGGGCTAGGGTCAGAATAGAACCCTATTTCTTTTGGAGATGATCGCATAATATTTAGGGGTAGAAATGGACCAAAAACTGAAAAAATTCCTGAATTTACAGTTGCTCTACATGTCGCAATATAGTATGGGGATAGAGCTTAAGGCTGGACAGAAGCCTTCCAATTTTGATGGTCATTTGGTAATATTTAGTGGATGAAATAGGCCACAACATTTGTATTAAATAAAAGTCAAATTTTCCATTGAACCGCGAATATTTTTAATCTCGGCGAAATCATAAATAGACGAACAGGTTAATTCTGACCGTTACGTAGATGCCGATAGTAAATATATCGGTTATAAATGGCGAAATATATACAATGTGTATATACAAAGGAAGGGGATGTTAGTTAGAATGCTTATATCTCAAGAATGGCTGGACCGATTTTGACAAATTTTGTCAATTCAGAATGCCCTCTTGACATAAAAGTATAAAATCTAAAAAAAATCGCAGAAAATTTTAAAAATTTTAGTATTCTGTGTTTTTTTTTATTTTTTCATATTTTTTATCGCATGCGATTTTTTTAATTTGGCTTAAAATATTTTGTAATATTTTTTCACCTTACAACACAGGTTAGGGATATTATATAAGTATTGCAAATATCGTCCGATCCTCACGAAAATTTTCACAAGGCTGGGGTTGGTCTCAGGAGGGCTAGGTCTATTGTTTTCAAAGATGTCCGCAATATATTAGGGGTTTGAAATGGACCAACAACTTAAAATTTTCCTGATTTTGCAGCCATTTCAAAGGTCACAAATATAAACCAAAGGACACGAAATATTGCATAAAGTTAGAGTTTAGGACAGCGTGTACAATGCACCACTAATTTTGTGTGAAAAATGCCAGCGTCACTTACAGGCGATATCCGAAATACACAAAAGGCGAACTTCGGGCTTTTTTAGGCTGATTTCGTTGACGAATATAGCCAAATATCGTAGACAAGCAAATCATATAGATGACTCTAAATTGGGAGAGGTGCTTTTGGAGATGATTGCAAAATATTTTGGGGTTCAAATTAACCAAAAACAGAAATGTTTTTCCCATCACACAATTGAAGCCAATCGACACGCCTTTGAAGAGAGTTAAGGACAGGGAAGGATTCTAGCATTTTGGATGACCATGAGAACAACTAACAGCCCGACGGAGTGCATAAATGTTGGGCAAATGTCCCTAGTCAAAATATTAATTTCAAATGCGAAATCTTCCAATATGGATTTGGAAAATTAAGGGGCTTCTAACTATAGCCTTTGCTTACTTGTTTTTTTTTTTTAAATTTGGCCTATCTTAATACTTTTATAAGTATTAAATGAAGTGTGAAAATGAAATACTTCGTTCCACTATATCTGGTGCCTCGTGCACATTTCAACATTTTCCAAAATATTCATATATTTCTTATAGTCGATATAATAAATGTGAAATATGAAATACGAAAAAAAACATAAATTGGGTGAGGCCGTTGTATTGGGGCCATCCCAAAACCGAAACCTCCATAGACAATTTTATACTTCAAAGATTGCCATCTACCAAATATTTTTAAATACCAAAATTTGAAACAATTTCGCAGGTGTCGTCATATGAGCGCTATTGGAAACATGGACATAAATATTAAATGTTCTGCCGCCGGAGCTATAACCCATTATGAACTACAAATTCCATTTTTTAAGCAAATCTGTGTAAAAATAATGAATATTCAGAAGTACCGTGGACCTACACATACTATATTCCGCCACAGGAGCTTACAAACTATACGAAATTTTGGACAAATCCCTGGCAAAACTTATCAAAACAGCGACTATATGGAGGTACGGTTACATGGGATATGTACAATGTTCCACCACCGGAGCTAGAACCCATTACGAACTATAAATACCAATTTTAAGACAAATCCGTGAAAAAATGTGGCAAAAGTAATCATGTTATGCCCAAGGCTTTAATACACCTTCCAGAATATTTTCGATTAATGCAAGCGGGGAGCGACCATAGACTGTTATTGCGGCCCTCACTAACCGAAGGTGCACATTTTCAGCTGACTTATCTGGCAAGTAAACACGATAATTTTGTTTGTTTAAAAACTGCTGGACAATGTCTGTTTTTTCATCGGAGAAAACCAAATTCGGCAATTCCCTAATGATAGCCACTTGTGTTTGAAATCCATCATGAGTAATTTTTTTTTTTTTTGTAAAAAAATCTCAGCAAAATGCTATCTATATTTAAAATGTATATTTCGAGGTGTTACAAACGGAAAAACAAACAACATTTTTCTTCCAACAAAATTTTTTCATTTGTGAAAACTAAACAAACTGGCTATGCAATTTTAGTCTCTTTATATAACAAGCTGCGATTATGTGCTAGGTGTGTTGTATTTCGATGACTAATAAACGGAATTAATAAAGTGTGCTGAAACTAATCATAAATTCAACTCTGGTGCTTAAAAACATGTAAGTAAAGGGTTATAATGACGTCCTGCAATCAATTACTGTTGCCAAAATTTATCGCATAAACCCATTATTCGGTAATAAGATTTTTTGCTGAGTATATTAACGATGTGAATATAGGGTTGCCCATATTTGACGGACCTTTGGGCCCATTCCAATCGACGAGGCTTGTCCGCAGTCAACATTCTTTGCGTCAATTGAATTTTGTACGGGAACAAATGCAAATCAATGCGAATAATCCGTTGTAAAGTGGACCGAACCATGCCCAACTGCTGAGAACGGCGTTTTTGGGTACGCGGTATGTCATTAAGCGATGTGACATCTCTGTCAAAAGTTATGGCGTTGCCAGATGGGTCCGTCGAATATGGACAACCCTGTATTTCACCAAAAATTGTGTTCATTTAAAATAAATATCTGTGTTTGGATTTAAATATAGATTGAAACTAGAAATCAAGAAATTTTATGTGACGTAAAATAAGAAGGCAAAGAAACATTTCGTTTCAAAATAAACTTCGGCCCCTTGTCATGCACAAATGTGGATGGTGTGTTGTGGCATAAACATTTATCATGTTCTTGAGTTTATAGGTTAAGTTAAATGATGTTTGGCAAACCAATCTGCATTAATGATACACGTCAACTGATGTTTACACATACATACATTATGAAATTGCAGTCATTATATACATACATACATATGTACATTCTCTTCTGTTCTTTTCGGTACTGTTCTTATTTGTACTGTTCTTATTCTGTCTGATGCACGTGTGTAAAATTAATTAAAGTTGTATTAAACATTTTCACTTCAAGTTCGTAATGAATTTTTATCAAAAGTTTTTTTTTGAGTATGCAGGGATACATTTAAGGTTATCATTAAATTCATACACAAGAATAAATCGCATTTTTAATAATATATATATATATGTTCGTAAGTACATGTTGGTGTGTCTGTGTGAAGTGATTATGTGTATGGTAAAAGAAAATTTTGAAATAAGATGGGCTCCATTTTACATTGGAAAAGAGTGAGATTCGAATATAGATGTGAAAGAAATATGATAAAATCCATATGACCTGGATTTGGGGCAATTACAAAGACATACAAACATAAATACATACCTGTGTATGTAATCTCAATTTTATTATACCCTACAACACTATGTGTTGGGGGTATTATAAGTTTGATTGGGCCAAAAATTATGTAACACCTCGAAATATTGGTTTCCCACATAGGAAAGTATATATGGATCTTCCTATCTCGCCGAGCTGAGTTGATCTAGCTATGAATGTCCGTCCGTCCGTCTGTCCATGTTAATTTGTAATCACTCTACAGGTCGCAATTATGGCCCAATCCTCACGAAATTGAAAATGTAGGTGGGGCTAGGGTCAGAATAGAACCCTATTTCTTTTCGAGATGATCGTATAATATTTAGGGGTTGAAATGGACCAAAAACTGAACAATTTCCTGAAGTTGCAGTTGCTCTACAGGCCGCAATTATAGACCAATCGAAGCGGAAGTTAGCATGGGGCTAGAGCTTAGGGCTGGGCAGAAGGCTTCCAATTTTGATGGAATCGGGTTATATTTAGTGGGTCAAATAGACTATAACATTTGTGTTAAATAAAAATCAAATTTCCCATTAAACCGCGAATATTTTTAATCCCGGCGAAATCACAAATAGACGAACAGGCCCATTCTGACCGTTACGTAGATGCCAATAGTATATATATAGGATATATATAGCGAAATATATGCAATTTGTATATACAAAGGAAGGGGATGTTAGCTAGAATGCTTATATCTCAAAAATAGCTGGACCGATTTTGACAAATTTTGTCAATTCAGAATGCCCTCTTGACATTAAAGGATAAAATCTAAAATAATTGAATAAAAAGATGTCAATAATGATGTTAATATAGATATTGTAGTATTTTCTGACATTTTTTCATATTTTCTATCGCATGCGATTTTTTCAATTTGACTTAAAATATTTAAGTGTATATTTTGTAATATTTTTTCACCTTACAACACAGGTTGGGGTCATCATATACATATTGCAATTATCGTCCGATCCCCACGAAAATTTCACAAGGATATGATTAGGCACAGAAGGGCTAGGCCTATTCTTTTCAAAGATGTCCGCAATATATTAGGGGTTGAAATGGACCAACAAGTAAAAATGTTCCTGATTTTACAGCCGTTATAAAGGTCATAAATATAGACCAAAGGACACGAAATCTCGCATGAAGTTATAGTTTAGGACAGCGGGTAGAATGGACCACTACTTTTGTGTGAAAAAATACCAACGTTACTTACAGGTGATATCCGAAACACACAAAAGGCGGACTTCGTGCTTTGTTGTGCTGATTTCTTTGACGAATATAGCCAAATATCGTATACAAGCAATTCATATAGATGAGTCTAAATTTGATTTCTTGCTATTGGAGATGATCGCAAAATATGAACCAAAAACAGAAAACATTTCCAGATCACACAATTGAAGCCTATCGACACGCCTGTAACGCAAATGCTCCTTGTCAAAATGCAAAGGGTAATATCTGGGCAGTGCTCCGTGACATAATATCAAAAGCAAAATCTTCCAAAATATATTTGGGCATAAGGGGGCTTCTAACATATTGTATTGTTGTAGGGTATCACATAGTCGGCCCCGCACGACTATAGCCTTTGCTTACTTGTTATACCCTCAGCCATATGGCTACAGAGGGTATATATCATTTGATACGGTCAAAACGTGCCCAGTCGAAATAATGGTTTTAGACCCTAGGTCTCTTTGGACCAAATCCGTTTCAGAACATTTGGAGTCGTTCTACCGATGTCCGTCCGTCCGTCTGTCTGTCTGGCTGGCTGGTGCGCACGATAACTCTCGAAGGGAGTATCCGATTTGATTCAAACTTGGTACATCGTAATATTTTTGTCAAACTTAGACGAGTTCGGAGATGAGCAATATCGGCCCACTCCTTCTGGTACCTCCCACACAAAATGTCAAAATTTTCAAAGAAAATAATTTATTGCACAGAAAGAGAAACAAAAAATCCGATTTTGCTCGAACTTTGCGAATCCTCATATTTTCATCACTGCTAGGTCATGTGCGAAAATGGACAATATGGGTCCACCCCATCAGGGACCTCCCCCACAAAGGGTCAAAATTTTGAATAAATAAAGCTCTTATAAAATGTGATGTAAGACTCCGATAGCCTTCAAATTCCACACATCCCAATAATTTTATTAGTCCAAGGTCTTGTGCAAAAACGGAATGTATCGGTCCACTCCTTCTGGTACCTCCCCCACAAAAGGTCGAAATTTTAAAAAAATATTTTTTGCACAAAGAGAGAAACGATAATCCGATTTTGCTCGAACTATGCAAATCCTCATATTTTCATCAGTGCTAGGTCATGTGCAAAAATAGACAATATCGGTCCACTCCATCAAGTACCGCCAACACAAAGGGTCAAACTTTTGAATAATTACAACTCTTATAAAATGTGATGTAAGAGTCCGATTGTCTTCAAATTTCACATATCCCAATATTTTTATTAACACAAGGTCTGGTGTTAAGAGGCAATACATGGGTCCACATCTTTTGGTACCTCCCCCACAAAAGGTCAAAATTTTCAAAAAAAAAAATATATTACACAGAAAGAGAGCGGATAATCCGATTTTGCTCCTAAAATGGGCAATATCAGTCCACTCCATCAAATACCTTCCCACAAAGGGTCAAAATCTTGAATAATTATAACTCTTATAAAATGTGATGTAAGGTGAAGTTTCTTAAAATTTTACACATTCCAATATTTTTATAAACGCAAGATCTGATGTTAACATGGAATGTATCGGTCCAATCCTTCTGGTACCTCGCCCACAAAGTGTCGAAATTTTGAATAACCCCGAAGCTCATAAAACACCAAATTAATATCCGATTCCATTTAGACTTGGCACATCTCAATATTTCTATCAACACAAGATCTGTTATAAAGGTGGTATAGATTGAACAATTCTTCTCCCCCATACATAGGGTTCAAGATTTTGAAAAACAAAACACTCAAATAATGCGAATATATATGAGTCGATATAATCCATACCAGGAACGTCGGAATATTTATATTCTATTTTTGGGTCCGATACGAAATTACAATATTGGTCCATTCCTTCGGAACCTGCTCCATAGAGGGTCAAACGTTTGAAAAATTGTAACACTAGTCAAATTATATTTAAATAATCGAACACAGGCTGTCGGCGATACCGACTGATACTTTTTAACTTGTTTTTAAATTTATTTTGTTGAGTTTTATAACATAACCAATTGGTATTTGCTATGAATTGCTCAAACATTTTGGTATTCCCTTGCATCCAATGTTAGTTTCATGTCCACTTTTTATTTGGGACACATTTAGTTCACATCTGTCTGTTTGCAAATAAATCTGTTTTCATGATGATTTACTTCTCTTTTTATGTCAGTATTTCTTTTCAAGTGCTCCAAGTAAATTTTAAATGTTTAGTTTGGTTGTTTCACTTTCAATCTTCAGAATGACTTTGTCAACCTCTGACATGTCATACACTTCTTCTCATGCGATGTCATCACTGCACCAAAATGACTGACTGACTGACTGAATGCAATATTTTCCAAACCCCTTTCTATGCTTCACTGACACAATAAACATTTTGTGTTTCCCTCGCACAGAAAACAGACATTCAAGCAAATTCTAAGAGAATAAAGTCAATATGGGTTAAAAAAGAGGAGACTAAAGTCCTTTCGTTATCCTTTTCAATGGTGGTTTATTTATTCTTCTACTCTGAAAAGAGGAGATTGAATGGTGAAGAGTTTAATCCAGCTTTTTCTGAGTTTTTGTCTTCTTTTCTGGAATACAAACAGATATTGAGGGAATTCATAGAATGCAAGCAATGGGCTTGTTGACTTAAGTTTCCATATGATGAAGTTTTATAAATTGTTTTCTAAATTGTCCTTACATCTTTTTTTTACCAACTTTCTTAAACGTTTTAAGTCAGATACAATAAAATGTAGAACAGAAAAACATAATTTTTACATAAAAATTCATTCTTTAAAAATACTAATACTACGAATGAAACAAGTTGGAAAGCTTCAGTCGGTGTTCCGACAGATTCAGGGTGAGATGAAAAAACTACAACCAACTGCAGACTGCGGTCATTTGAAAGCCACTCCTCCGACAGCTGTTAAAATTATTCCAATGACAGCTCAGTATATTGTTTACAAGCGTAAAAAAACATTTTGGTGAGAATTTCCCAACTACAACAAAGTCAAACACCATAATTTAATTATATCCCCAGCCATATGGCTACAGAGGGTATATATCATTTGATACGGTCAAAACGTGCCTCGTCGAAATAATGGTTTTAGACCCTAGGTCTCTTTGGACCAAATCCGTTTCAGAACATTTGGAGTCAATCTAGCGATGTCCGTCCGTCTGTCTGTCTGGCTGGTGCGCACGATAACTCGCGAAGGGAGTATCCGATTTGGTCCAAACTTGGTACATCGTAATATTTTTGTCAAACTTAGATCGACTTCGGAGATGGGCAATATCGGTCCACTCCTTCTGGTACCTCCCCCACAAAAGGTCGAAATTTGCAAAAAAATATTTTTTGCACAGAAAGAGAAGGGATAATCCGATTTTGCTCCAAATTTTGCAAATCCTAATATTTGCGTCAGTGCTAGGTCTGGTGTGAAAATGGACAATATCGGTCCACTGCATCAAGTACCTCCCCCACAAATGGTCAACATTTTGAATAATTACAACTCTCATAAAATGTGATGTAAGCGTCCGATTGTCTTCAAATTTTACACATCCCAATATTTATATTACCCAAGGTTTGGTGTTAAGATGAGCAATATCGGTCCACTCCTTCAGTTACCTCCCCCAACAAAAGGTCGAGATTTGCAAAAAATATATTTTTTGCACAGAAAGGGAAGGGATAATCCAGTTTTGCTCCAAATTTTGCAAATCCTAATATTTGCATCAGTGCTAGGTCAGGTGTGAAAATGGACAATATCGGTCCACTCCATCAAGTACCTCCCCCACAAATGGTCAACATTTTAAATAATCCGATTGTCTTCAAATGTCGCACATCCCAATCATTTTATTAGCCAAGGTCTGGTGTTAATATGGAGTATATCGGTCCACTTCTTCTGGTACCTCCCCCACAAATGGTCGAAATTTTAAAAATATATATTTTCTGCACAGAAAGGGAAGCAATAATCTAATTTTGAAAAACATAGCACTCAAAGAAAGCGAAATAAGGATCCAAATCTCATCAAATTTCACACATTCCAAAATTTGTGCTAACACCAGATCTGTTGTGAAAAAGCTATATATCTGCGAACACCTTCTGGTACCTCACCCACAAAGGGACACAATTTTCAATATTTGTATCTATCATAAGTTGCGAAGCCACTCAGCGATTCTTTACAATTGCTATATCCATCTGCTATAATTTATTTTTTATGTATAATTATTTCTATATATAATAATATTTATATCATATTTATTTAGGTGGGATACGAAATGGACAATATTGACCGATTCTTTCAAAATCCACTCCATAGAGGGTGAAGAGGGCTGAGGGTATACATCTGTCGGCAAAACCGACCGATACTTTTTTATTTGTTTTTTTTTTTTTAATTTTATTGAATGAAAGCAAAAAATGTCGGAAATAGCGGCTCACACCATCACCATGGCCGGCGCTTGAGTTCTGGTGGCCAACCGAAAGTGCATATTTTAAACTGACCTCTTTGTTTTCTCATCGGAGAAAACCAAATTCGGCAGTTCACCACTTTCGGGCAAGCGAAACAACCCTTTAGCTCTTTTGAGTCAATTTTGTTTCTGTTGCGGTGTAAGTTTTGCGCTCTTTGGAATTTCAATGGCTTTACCCCGAGCTCGTTTTTCAATATTTGCCGAATGAATGTCGAAGGCCCTCATTTCAAATTCCCGCTCTAACCTTTTTCACAAATACCAAGTTTAATAAACTTTACTACTTTTCGTACTTTTCACTCTGTATCGCTGATATGATCAGATAAAGTTTTTTTTTTGGATTAACTAGGAATGCGTATTTATTTTTTTTGCCTAATGGTAATGTAGTAATATATCGTTGTCATTACTAGTAATGCTTAAAGCCAGGGATATAAGAACGATACAGTCTGAATCTGGAAGGTTGTAATATTTATTTATATACATAGGCCAGATACGAAATGGATAATGTTGCCCCACTCCTTTGGAACCACTCCCACAAAGAGTCAACAGATACCATTTTACTTGCTTTATTTAAATTTCAATTGAATGTTAGAAATGTTCACTTTGAAATTTGATTTTAAAATCTGTCTTTTGAATTTCTTTACACATTTTTTTTGAAAATTGCCATAACTTTGCCTTTTTCTTTAAGGTTTTCAAAATTATTAAACTTCTTTTAATATTCGAACATTTACCAGCTTCCTTGACGTTAGCATAATTTAAGAACCTTCATTAGTCATTTTCACATCGTTTTGCAGTCGAAAAGTGGAAGGACACTTTCGAAGAAAAGAATTGTTAATGATGGTAATTTAGAAAACTGCATACTTCTTCATTTATTATACGACATGAATTTACAGCTTTGGGGAATATTGTGCGCTATTTGAGTAAAGCAGAAAGTCCTTTACTTCATGCTAGTTTCGACAATTGCCTTTTGGTGGAATTTTTGCTTTCATAAGCGATATTAACAATTTGAAGTAATATGGTTTTTATTTTATGTCCCATCTAAAAAAGCAGGACGTAGAAGAAGAAAGAGCACAAGAAAATAAACTACGTAGTTTATTCCTGTGGATAAATAAAATAAGGTTCACAATTTTTTTTTTGATCTATGAATTTTGCTGTTTGTTAGATTTTACCTCAATTACATCTGTTTTTGTACAATACACCACATGGTGGTCAGGGTATTATGTCTTTGTGCATTTGTTTGTAACGGAGAGAAGGAAACGAGATAGACCCATAGTTATTTTGAAGATCTGCATATTTTTATCAAAAATTTCTTCAACCGATTTCGGATTATTTGTGCACCAAATGGCCAATATCTGTCCAAAAGTCCTGAATTTCGGTACATTCGACCGAATTCAATCTAGAAACATGAACATCAAATTTGGAGAAATCAATAATAAATAAGAATTTGTATAGCTCCTAAATATCATTAATTCAGGTTTAATGTGCAAATAATGGCTAATATCAGTCCAAATGGAGTGAATTTCGGGACGTACGTTTCCATTTATGGAACTCGGCACCGATATATATTTTTTAATATAATCCTTCTCATGCACTCTATAAATAAATTATTTTGTTACGGGAGATCGACTAAATATGCATAGTGGTGTAGGATATCATAAAGTCGGCCCCGCCCGACTTATCACTTTTCCCTACTGTTTTTATACCCTACACCACAAGGTGGTCAGGGTATTATGTCTCTCTGCATTTGTTTGTAACAGGCAAAAGGAAACCAGATAGACCCATAGTTCCTTTTGATGATCTGCATAGAATCACATTCTGAGTCGATTTTGCATGTCCGTCCGTCCGTCTGTCCATGTATTTTTGTAAACAAAGTACAGTTCGCATTTATTGCCCTATCCAGATGAAATTTTGCACAAATCATTTGTTTGGCCCAAGGACGAACCCTATTGAATTTGGAGATAATCGGTCAAAATTTTGATATAGCTCCCATATATATCTTCGTCCGATTTGCCCTTTACTGTGCACCAAACGTGTAATATCAGTCCGAATAGTACGGAATTTTGCACGTACGATCAGATTGGACCTGAAAATAAGTATGCCAAATTTGATCGAAATCGGTTCAGATATAGCTATAGCTCCCATATATATTGTTCATCCGATTTGTTATTTTTGTCCTCCGCAGCCGTAATATGCACTCTGTAACAACAATATTTGGGGAAATATATCAAATAGAGCTCAGAAATACATTTGCTAAATTTGATCGAGATCGGTTCAGTTTTGGATATTGCTCCCATATATAACTTCGTCCGATTTACCTAATATTTGTCCAAATTGGATGAAAGTTGGCACTTACGACCGAAATGAGTCTAGAAACTAGTATGTCAAATTTGGTGAAGATCGGTTCAGATATAGCTATAGCTCCCATATATACTGTTCATCCGATTTGTCATATTTGTTACCCACAGCCGTAATATGCACTCCGTAACAAAGATATTCAGGGAAATATATCAAATACAGCTCAGAAATATCTTTGCCAAATTTTATCGAGATCGGTTCCGATTTGGATATAGCTCCCATATATATTTTTATCCGATTTCAAATTAATTGTGCACCAAATGGACAATACAAGTCCGAATTTAAAAGATACAAATGCTTCGGCATATTTAGTCCTTTGAACTTTAAATTATAATTATAATAATAGCGTGTATGATTGAATTCTCCCATAAAAACTTTTAATTGTTATGTGCAGCTCTACTAAATTAGCAAAGTGGTGTAGGGTATCATAAAGTCGGCCCCGAACGACTTTAAGACTTTCTTTACTGTTTTTTTTTTTTTTTTTTTTGTTTTTAAATTTTATGTGTATAGCAAATAATAATTGTAGGCACAAATTTCTACTTACATGTGTGAAATAATAATAATGCACTGAAGCACCTCGTTCGGCCAATGCTTGGGCGTATTCATTTGTGGGACAGGTGAAAAAGTGATCTCCCACAGCTCGGCCAATTTGTTGTTGATTCTGGTAGCCTGGATTACCCTCCCAACTTGTGTACTGTAAAGAAAAAAAAAACATGATATGAAATTTTAATAAATAATTGTTATAAAATATGTGATTTTATTAGTTGGGGAAATACAAAAAATGCATAGCTGTTATTATCTATGGTAATTAATGTGGATTCATAACAAGCCACATAATAATGTAAAAAATTAAAAACTTTAATTTCATCATTTGTGATGAAGCAATTAATCGGAATCAGAATTTTGTCATTTAATTAAAAAGTAATCACTGGTAATTAAAAAAAAATATATAACTAACAATTTTTTTAGATAACTTTCACGACGCTCTCTAATTGTAAATAACTTTTCATGTACTATCAATCAAAAACTAACTTTAAAAAATGTTAAATATATTTTCAGAACACGACATTACATTTTGACAATTCGACCCAAAAAATAACAACTGTAAGTAAACTTTTCCGATAAAAATTGTGAACTAAAGATTTAAAATACAAAAGACATAATAAGAAAAGAAACGCTTTAAAAATAGAAATGTTTAGAAAATCTGACTTAGTCGTTAAAATACTTCGTATCGGGATCTTCCGTTATATGTAGGATATACAAAAACCTGGAGCGATATACACCTTTTGTTTTTCAAATATAAGTAGTAAGAACGTATCAGTCGATTTTGCCCTCAGCATATGTTCGTCTATCCATATACTTCGTCGGCGAAAAGTGCACTTTTAGTTGTTTTAGGCCTTTTTATACCCTCAACCATACTATGGAGGGTACATTAACTTTGTCATTCCGTTTGTAACTCCTCGAAATACTCATGTCAGACCCAACAAAGTATATATATTATTGATCAGCGTAAAATTCTAAGACGATTTAGCCATGTCCGTCTGTCTGTTGTAATCACGCTATCTTTCGAACGAATTGAGATAGAAGGCTAAAATTTTGCACACGTGTTTATTTTTCCAGTAAGCAGGTTAAGTTCGTAAATGGGCCGTGTAGGTCCACGTTTTCATATAGCCCCCATATAACGGTACCTCCCGATATTCGGTATTTTGATGATTTTAGCGACATTATTCACCGGAATTGTTTCAACTTTGGTATTTGAAGTTCGAAATGGATACTACAGCCTATGACAGAAAATTATCTGGGCAGGTCCACGTCTTCGTACAGCCCCCATATAGCGGTACCTCCCGATATTCGGTATTTTGATGATTTTAGCGACATTATTCACCGGAATTGTTTCAACTTTGGTATTTGAAGTTCGAAATGGATACTACAGCCTATGACAGAAACTTATCTGGGCAGGTCCACGTCTTCGTATAGCCCCCATATAACGGTACCTCCCAAACTTCGGCATTTTTATGATTTTAGCGCCATTATTCACCGGAATTGTTTCAAATTACGTATTTAGAGTTCGTTATGGGAACTACAGTCTGTGTCAGAAGAATGTCTAAGCAGGTCTAGGTCTTCGTATAGGCCCCATATATCAGTACCTCCCCATATTCGGTATTTTGGCGACTTTAGGTACAATACCCACCGAAATTGTCTGAGATATCGTATTTGACGTTAGTAATGGATGCTAAAGCCTGTGGCAGAAAATTGTCTATGTTGGTCCAGGTCTTCGCACAGCTCCGATGATTTTAGCTACATTATTCAATGTTTATTTCAATTTTCGAATTTTAATATGATAATGGCTTATGACAAACAATGCCTATATAGGTCCACGTCGTATGGACCCCAATATAACGGCTATATTCGGTATTTTGAAAATTTTACTAGAATTTTTTAAGGATATTAGTTTTTGAAAATTTCCAAATTCATTCCAAATGGTGGAGGGTATTCAAAGTTTAGCCCGGCCGAACTTATTACTTTTTAACTTGTTATTACTCAAAATGAACAAAATGTTGTTTTATTTCTTTTTTTAATCAAAACTTCATACATCGTTCTAAATTGTCAATCTTTCAACGTTTAACATATTCAAAGTTTTTCTTTAAATATTACATTTTGAAGTTTATGGAATAGGATATTAGTAAAATAATTGCATAATGTACCGACATTCAATACAAAGTGAGATATAAAAAAAACTGCAACAAAGTCAAACGCCACAATTTTAAAATTTTTTTTTTTTAAGTTTTATTTATTGGAAGCAAAAAATATCGGAAATAGCATCAAGTTTTAGAATAATCTTAGATTTGTTCGAACTGGTCACCTTTGGCACGAATTATAGCCTTCAAACGGCCAATGAATCCGTCACACGCTGCCCGAAAGTTGCTCTGCTGTAATTTGGCCCATTCCCGGCCAAGCGCTTGCTTGAGGTGATCGACACTTTGGTATTTTTTAGTGCCAATCTTGCTTTCCAAAATACCCCAAACACAATAGTCCAACGGATAATTTTGTTTGTTTACAAACTGCTGGACAACGAATGTTTTCTCATCGGAGAATGGAGAAAACCAAATTCGGCAGTTCAACATATTCGGCCAAGCGAAGCAACTCCTTAGCTCTTTTGAGTCTGTTTTCTCTCTGTTGCGGTGTAAGTTCTTGGACTTTTTGGAATTTCAATGGTGATTTAAGCGACATTATTCACCAAAATTGTTTCAAATTTGGTATTTGATGTTCGTAATGGATACTACAGCCTATGACACAAAATTGTCTGTGCAGGTCCACGTCCCCCATATAAAGGTACCACCCTATATTCGGTATTTTGATGATTTTTGGTACATTATTCATAATATCATATCGGACCGAATTCAATCTAGAAGCAAGTGCAATAAATTTGGTAAAAACGGTTCAGATATAGCTATAACTTCCATATATATGTTTCGGCCGATTTGGTGTTTAAGTCCCTCAAATATCTTCATAAATATCCTCAATATATCTTTAACCGATTTAGTGTTGGCCAAATGGCCAATAGCTCCTATAGCTATAGCTCCAATCCGATTTGCTGTTTACGTCCCTCACATTCGTAATGTACATTCGACAACAGTGATATTTGCTACCAGATATCTTATAAAGCTCGAAAATACCTTTGCCAAATGTTATTGAGAACGGCTAAGATTTGAATATAGCTCCTATATATATCCTTAATCCGATTTCAAGTTTATTGTGCAAATAATGGCTATTATCAGCCCAAATGAAGTGAATTTCGAAACGTAGGTTTCCATTTTGTTCAGCTCGGCTCCGATATATATTTTTTAATATAATCCTTCTCCAAGTGATAGCATGCACTGCCATGCAAAATGTTGATAGGTGGTATGATCTACTTGAAATATATTCTTTTGTTACCGAAGCTCTACTAAATATGCATAGTGGTGTAGGGTATCATATAGTCGGTCCCATACCAGAAGGAGTTGGAGCGTGTTACTCAGTATCGAACTTGGCTTAATTTTGATAGAAATATCGCAATGTGCAAAAGTGCACTGCATTCAGCTAATAAGTCAATAATCAGTTCAAATGAAATCAAATTTTATATCCTCTCTACACACAATGAAGTGAGCATGTACGTACACTTAAATATTCACGTACAACATTTAGATACACAGGGGATTAACTTTTATCAACCGATGCCAGTTTTGAACACAACTCCATTTTGAAATTAGCCAGACACACGCACACACACCATCGGAACATTTATATTCATGCACACATTTTAATCCGCCGCTGTCGTTTACAGTTATTAACTTCGATGAGCGATAACATTAAAATGCATTCAAACCATTATTGGAGCTAATATGTTTAACGCCATTGCGTCGTCAGGCGAAAGGGTAATAATTTACGCGAGTAGCCGGTGGCCGGGTGTAATTGCAGTAACCGCAAATAGCAGGACTTGCGGGCGACCAATGAATGTAATTGAGTAATTGACAATATTTACTGATAAATCGATTAAATGAGACACAAAGTAATTTCAGCGTATTATATTTAAACTGCATTGATCCACTATCAGCACGTTTGTTGATGAATTAGGAATGTGATTATTTTCTGCAGGCATTATATATTGTCAAATGCTGACTATATCATAAAATAAATAAATCTGTATCTACAGAAGAGGAAATATTTGTATGTTTTTTTGTAATTAATGGACTCGAAAACCGCTGCACAAATGTTCCTGAAAATTCAAATACCAAATTTAAAACAATTCCGGTGAATAATGTCGCTAAAATCATCAAAATACCGAATATCGGGAGGTACCGTTATATGGGGAGGGTATACGAAGACGTGGACCTGCACAGACAATTTTCTGTCATAGGCTGTAATATTCATTACGAACTTCAAATACCAAATTTGAAACATTTGCGGCGTATAATGTCGCTTAAATCACCAAAATACCGAAAATAGGGTGGTACCATTTATTGGGGGGATATACCAAATCGTGGACCATTTTGAATACCAAAAGTCCTGCAGACATAAAATACATTTGAGTAAAATAGTTTCAACCTACTTCATTTCGTTCGGATGCTAGAGTGATTTCCACAGACGAACGGACATCGCTAAATCGACATAGAATTTTATGCTGATATACTTTGTGGGATCTATACTGTATATTTTGAGGTGTTGCAAACAGAATGACAAACTTAATATGTATACCCTCCATACTATAGTGGAGGGTATAAAAATGAATGCGGTCCCATGGTGGAGGGTATTAAAAACAGGTTTTAGCTTTTTATACCCTCCACCATAGTATGGAGGGTATATTAAGTGTGTCATTTCGTTTATAACACTTTGAAATATACATTCTAGACCCCACAAAGTATATATATATTCTTGATCAGCATAAAATTCTATGTCCATTTAGCAATGTCCGCCCATCTGTCTGTCTGTCCGTCTGTGAAATCACTCTAGCTTCCAAACGAAATGAAGTAAGCTGAAAAAAAATTTACTCAAATGTGTATGATCTCTGCAGGACTTTTGGTATTGAAAATGGGCCATGTAGGTCCACGTCTTCGTGTAGCCCCCATATAATGGTACCTCCCGATATTCTGTATTTTGATGATTTGAGCGACATTTTTTACCGGAATTGTTTCAAATTTAATATTTGAAGTTTGTAATGAATACTACAGCCTTAGACAGAAAATGAGTCATGTAGATCCATGTCGTCGTAGAGACCCTAATATACGGCTACATTCGATATTTTTGAGATTTTAACAGAATTTTTAACGGAAAAAAAATGAAAATTTCCAAATTTGTACCAAATGGTGGAGGGTATTCAAAGTTCGGCCCGGCTAAACTAACTGCTTGTTTACTTGTTTATTGACATTTTTAACTTTTGAGGTTTTGGTGTCATTCAATTTTTATACCCTACACCACAAGGTGGTCAGGGTATTATGTCCTTGTGCATTTGTTTGTAATGATGATCTGCATAAAATCACTTTCTGGGTTGATTTATGCATGTCAGTCCGTCTGTCCGTCCGTCCGTCCGTCCGTCTGTCCATGTATTCTTGTGAACAAAATGCAGGTCGCATTTATTATCCGATTGAGATGAAATTTTCCAAAAAACATTTGTTTGGACCAAGGACGAACCCTATTGAAATTGGAGATAATCGGTCAAAATTTAGATATAGCTCCCATATATATCTTCGTCTGATTTGCCTTTTATTGTGCACCAAACGTGTAATATCAGCCCGAATAGTATGGAATTTTGCACATACAACCAAATTAGGCCTGAAAATAAGTATGCCAAATTTGATCGAAATCGGTTCAGATATAGCTATAGCTCCCATATATATTTTTCATCCGATTTGTTATTTTTGTCCTCCGCAGCCGTAGTATGCACTCTGTAACAACAATATTTGGGGAAATATATCAAATGCTGCTCAGAAATACCCTTGCTAAATTTTATCGAGATCGGTTCAGATTTGGATATAGCTCCCATATATAACTTCGTCCGATTTAACTTTGATTGTTCAACAACCGTCTAATATTTGCCCAAATGGGATGAAATTTGGTACTTACGACCGTATAGAGTCTAGAAGCTAGTATATCAAATTTGGTGAAGATCGGTTCAGATATAGCTATAGCTCCCATATATACTGTTCATCCGATTTGTCATATTTGTTACCCACAGCCGTAATATGCACTCCGTAACATCGATATTCAGGGAAATATATCAAATACAGCTCAGAAATATCTTTGCCAAATTTTATCGACATCGGTTTAGATTTGGATATAGGTCCCAAATATATCTTTATCCGATTTCAAATTAATTGTGCAACAAATGGGTAATACATGTCCAAATTTAAAAGATACAAATGCTTCGGCATATTTAGCCCTTTGAACTTTAAATTATAATTAAAATAGAGTGTATGATTGAATTCTCCCATAAAAACGTTCGATTGTTTTGTGCAGCTCTACTAAATAAGCAAAGTGGTGTGTGGTATCATAAAGTCGGCCCCGCCCGACTTTAAGACTTTCTTTATTGTTTTTTAAGAGTGCGAAGTGAATCTATCGCAGCTCAAGGATATTTCGCTATTTCTTGGTATTCCTGATGCTGAAGATACTTATAAAGAAGTTCTGTGACTATGGTATTCTCCGACATTTCCTGATAGATTCCTTTTCTCTATTTTGGTTTCAGTATTGAGAAGTTATTGTTGAAAAATCTCAATTAAGTATAACGTTTATTCGTTCTACCCCATTGTGTTCTTTTACGCTTAACGTACATACCATTTTCATTCTTGGCACTACATGTAGATACAGCTCAGAAATATATTTGACAAATTTTATCGAGATCCGTTCCGATTTGCATATAGCTCCCATATATATTTTTATCCGACTTAAAATTAATTGTGCACCAAATGGACAATACAAGTCCGAATTTAAAAGATACAAATGCTTCGGCATGTTTAGTACTTTGGACTTTAAATTATAATTATAATCATAAAAACTTTTAATTGTTATGCGCAGCTCTACTAAATTAGTAAAGTGGTGTAGGGTATCATAAAGTTGGCCCCGCCCGACTTTAAGACTTTCTTTACTGGTTTACTTGTAGTGTACCGGTACCTACCCCTAATTTTTCAGTGATACTGTACCCGTACAGTAGACTACTATTTGTGTACTGTTTATTTCCAACGCTGTTGACAAGTAAACACGATCATTTTGTTTGTTTACAAACTGCTGCACAACGATATTTTCTCATCGAAGAAAACCAACTACCCAACTACTTCTAGATAATATTTTCCCATTTTTTTTACTAAATTACAGCACTGAAACATTGAACTATTGTAAATATCGCAATCTCAGTAAAGAAATGAAAAATTCATGCAAATCAAAATATCTAATATGTGACACATTTTTTTTTGTGTTCTCAAATATGAATTCAACCGGAAAAATCTAAAAATAATTGTAAATATATGACTAAATCGAATAAACAATTGGGCAAAAGGAAACATTGACCAAGCTAAAATGTAATTATAACTGTATGCGCTACAGAATTGCTGATACCAATACAAACCAACATACATAACTAGAATATTTGCCATCATTCATTAAATGGTCCAATTTAGAAAGAGTATGTGTGTGCAGGTTTGTTCCGATCCCATGTGTTATAACCACCCAAAATAACAAACCATTTCCAGGGTAATATTAACCACAGCTGGGCAAATTTGGCCAACTAGTCAGTCGTTCACTGATTTCAAATGTCAAAATTCACAGCGTACCCAGATGTGAAATTTTCGAAATTATTCAAATTTCCCATTGCTGGCATTGGCATGGAGATAAAATTGATGACAAAGACACATTCATTCGAATTCGATTTGATAAAAATAAAGTTCAAACTAGGTTAGTTATTTAATTGAAAAGGAACAACGTTTTCAAATGTCACATCCCTTTGTTGAAATGTACAACAGATGCAACGAAATTCTATTTTCAAATTACTTAATGAAAGCACATGTCAATTAGTTGAGTGTGGTTAAATTGCATTGAGGCATCATTGCGGAAGTTTTTTTTTTATAATAATTTCGAAATGAATAGCTAATAGGGGAATATTTTAGGGGAAAGCAAGTAAAAAAGTTGCTAAGTTCGAACAAAGTTGCTAAGTTCGAACAAAGTTGCTAAGTCGAACATTTAATAGGTGATCGACACATTGGTATTTTTTAGTGCCATCCTTGCTTTCCAAACACAATAGTCCAACGGATTGGTATCCGGCGATTTTGGTGGCCATTGTGAGCTAGAAATAAAGCGATGAATCTTATTTTGTAAACATTCTCGGGTAGCGCGAGCTGAGTCCTGTTGGAATGTCCAAGGTCTGCGGCTAAAATGTCTGCGAGTCCAAGTCCTCCAGAATATTTTTTCGATAACATTATATAATAATTACATTAATAACATTAATACGAGCGGAAAGCGACCATCGCATGTTATGGCAGCCCACACCATCACCATGGCCGGCGCTTAAGTTCTGGTGGCCAACCGAAGGTGCACATTTTCAGCAGACCTCTCTGGCAAGTAAACACGATCATTTTGTTTGTTTACAAACTGCTTGCTGGACAACGAATGTTTTCTCGACGGAGAAAACCAAATTCGGTAGTTCACCACTTTGGGCCAAGCGAAGCAACTCTTTAGCACTTTTGAGTTTATTTTCTCTCTGTTGCGGTGTAAGTTCTTGCACTTTTAGGAATTTCAATGGCTTTACTCATTTTTCAATATTTGCCGAATGGAGAATTGCGATATGTTCAGCTCACGAGCCATTTTCCGGCCATTGCGACGAGGGTTGACGAGGGTCAAGTCGCTTCTTTACTTTTTGAACCATTTCTGCTGATGTTGCTGTTTTCTTCCATCCACTTCCTTGACGTCGGGCTACGCTACCAGTATCACGATAACGAGCGATGGTACGAGACATAAAAGATTTATTCACATTTAAATGCTGGTGTGCTCTAATGATAGCCACTTGTTGTTTTCCAGCCAAATATAAAGAAATCACACTATCGCGCTTGAATTCCACCACGAATAACTTTTTTTCTGGAAAATTCTCACAAAAATACATTTGTTCGCCTGTAAACAATAAAATGAGCTGTCACTGGAATAATTTTAACAGCTGTCGGATTAGTGACTTAGTGGAAAAGACAGCAGTCTGAATTTGGTTGCAGTTTTTCATCTCACCCTATAATGTCGCTAAAATCGTCAAAATACCGAATATCGGGATATCACGTTATATAGGGGCTATACGAAGACGTGGACCTGCATACGAAGTTTTTACATAGGTTGTAGTAACCATTAAGATCTCCCAATACGAAATTTGAAACAATTCCGGTGAATAATGTTGTTGAAATCGTCAAAATACAGAATTTGGGGAGGTAACGTTATGATGGCTATACTAAGACGTGGACCTGCATACAAAAATTTTTGTCATAGGCTGTAGTAACCATTACGAACTTCAAATACGAAATTTGAAATAAATCCGGTAAATAATGTCGCTGAAATCATGAAAATGCAGAATATCGGAAGGTACCTTTATATGGGAGCTATACGAAAACGTTTACCGACGTGCCCTTTTTACGAATTTAACCAAACTACTGGTGAACTATGCATTTATGCACAATTTTAGCCTATTATTTCCATTTGTTCGAAAGAAGGCGAGATTACAACAGATAGACGGGCATCGCTAAATCGACTTAGAATTTTACGCTGATGCAAAATATATATACTTTGTAGGGTCTATCATGAATATTTCGAGAAGTTCCAAATGGAATTACAATGCTAATATACACTCAATAGAATGGTGGAGGGTATAAAAATAACTTTTAAACTGAATTCCTATCCGTCTATAAAGACCAGCTGGCCTACAGGCTCGTCTATAAAGACCAGCTGGCCTACAGGTTCGTCTATAAAGACCAGCTGGCCTACAGGCTCGTCTATAAAGACCAGCTGGCCTACAGGCTCGTCTATAAAGACCAGCTGGCCTACAGGCTCGTCTATAAAGACCAGCTGACCTACAGGCTTGTCTATAAAGACCAGCTGGCCTACAGGCTCGTCTATAAAGACCAGCTGGCCTACAGGCTCGTCTATAAAAACCAGCTGGCCTACAGGCTCGTCTATAAAGACCAGCTGGCCTACAGGCTCGTCTATAAAGACCAGCTGGCCTACAGGCTCCTCTATAAAGACCAGCTGGCCTACAGGCTTGTCTATAAAGACCAGCTGGCCTACAGGCTTGTCTATAAAGACCAGCTGGCCTACAGGCTCGTCTATAAAGACCAGATGGCATTTCAACAAATCGAGAAAAGGTACTAATTTTTTGTTGTAAACGTATATACTTATGACTACAATGCACACATGCTCAAAATGCATCCCATTGCACTAAAATACATATTTATTGTGATATATAAATTGCTGCAGAACTCTTGTCAATCAGCAAAATCGTTAACGTTTCCGTTGCTGGCTGCTACACTGTCACTGAGCTGTCACTTGTAAATGTCATTATAAATGTATTCACTTTTGTGACAAAATAATTAACGAGGGAATTGTATTCGATATTTTTCACATTCCATCAAAGACGCGCCGCTATTGCCCGGGCATTTTAACGTTTCTGGGGAAACTCCCATTTAAAATGGATGCCCATTTCCTGTTTCTGCGTTGTGCCGTTTTACTGTAGTGCACTGAAGCCATTGAATGCGATTGTGCGCTTTCAGGATGCTCATACACAAACGCGCGCACACACACACACGCACAGACGCTCGATGTTCATACACTCAAGCGACAGCTGAGTGTGACGGAAACAACTCAATTACAAGCTGCCAATAACACCCAATAATGTTCGCCATCAATGTCACATCGTGTTGTAGCATCCCATTGTGCATTTTGTGCAGTTTTCATTTTGAAGCTGTAGTATTCGTACACACGCACACACTCACACACAATGTAAAGCGATATTTTTGCATATTTGAATACAATAATTTGACTCTTAACAACATTGTCATCAGCAGAGTCTTTTGTTCCTGTTAAGTGCCTCAGTGATGTCTTGTCACAGGAGAGTGGCAATTTTTACAAAAACCTTAAATTTCTTTAATGGAATGCTGCTTTTTTGTATTTTGCTTTACTTGATAGAGCTGACTTTAAATATTTCTTCGCCCAAGAGAAAATAATGTGCTGATGTGAAGAAATATAAGAAAAAAAAACGAGTAAAATAGCTATGAGTTCGGCCGGGTCGAACTTTAAATACCCTCGACCATTTGGACCAATTTTCAAAAAAATAAAATCCGTTAAAAATTCTGTCAAAATCTTCAAAATGCTGAATGTAGCCGTTATATTAGGTCTATATGACGACGTAGACCTGCATAGTCCACCTTTGTAATAAGCCATTACAAAATTCATATTCGAAACATGAAAAAAAAAAATCGGTGAATAATGTCGCTAAAATCATCAAAGTACCTAATATCAGGAGGTGCCGATATATGGAGGCTATACGAAGATGTGGACCTGCGCAAACTATTTTCCGTCTTAGACTGTAGTATCCATTACGAACTTTAAATACCAAATTTTAAACAATTCCGGGGCTATGCCAAAACGACCAATATGACCCATTTTCAATACCAAAAGTCCTGCAGACATAATATACATTTGAATAAAATTTTATTCATCTTCTTTATTTCGTTCGGATGCTAGAGTGATTTCCACAGACGGATAGACGAACGGACATCGCTAAATCGACATAGAATTTTGTGCTTCGGCCGGGCCGAACTTTGAATACCCTCCACCATTTGGAACGAATTAGAAAATTTTCAAAAAATAAAATCCAAATATCTAATATCGGAAGGTGCCGATATATGGGGGGATATACGATATTGTGGACCTATATAGACAATTACCTTTCAGGAGTAAAAGTGCTCACAAAGAACTCCTTGTGTGGATTTTCAGACAATACCATAGGAAAATATGGCTAAAATCATCATAATACCGAATATCGGGGGTACCGTTATATGGGGGATATACGATATCGTTAACCTATATATGTCAGGGGGTAAACTGCTCACAAAGAACCTCTTGTGTATAATTTCAAACAATTCCGTTGAAAAATGTAACTAACGAATATCGGGGGTACCGTTATATAGGGGGCTAACGATATCGTAGACGTATATAGATAATTCTCTTCCAAGGGATAAAGTACTCACAATGAACTCCTCGTGTGGAATTTCAGACAATTCAGTTGAAAAATGTGGGTAAAATCATCAAAATACCGAATATCGGGGGGTACCGTTATATGGGGGCTATACGAAATCGTGGTCCTATATAGATAATTCTCTTCCAAGGGCTATTTTACCCACAAGGAACTCCTTGTGTGGATTATCAGACAATTCCGTTGAAAAATGTGGCTAAAATCATCAAAATACCGAATACCGTGGGGGTACCGTTATATGGGGGCTATATGATATTGTGGACCTATATAGATAATTCTCTTCCACGGGATAAAGTACCCACAAGGAACTTCTCGTGTGGATTTTCAGAGCGTTCCATTAACAAATGTGGCTAACATCATCAAAATACCGAATATCCGGGTGTACCGTTATATGGCTATACGATATCGTGGACCGATATAGCCCATCTACGAACTTGACCTGCCTGCAGACAAAAGAGGGATCTATGCAAAATTTTAGCTTCCTATCTCAATTCGTTTAGACTGTAGCGTGATTACAACAGACAGACAGAAGGACGGACCGGACTAAATCTTCTTGGAATTTTACGCTGATCAAGAATATATATACTTTGTTGGGTCTAAAATGATTATTTCGATGAGTTACAAACGGAATGACGAACTTAATATACCCTCCATACTATGTATGCTGGAGGGTATGAAAATATATATTTATATTTTTCGAGTTTTTACAAAAGGAATGACAAACTTAATATACCCTCCATCCAATGGTTGAGGGTATAATAAGCTTTTCAAAAAATGGGAAATAAATTTCGGAAAATTATATTTTGATGTGAGGTATGAGAAGGAGTAGACCGACATATTCCATATTTACATTAGATCTTGTGTTAACACAAATACTGAGATGTAAAAACTGTGAAGACAATTGAAATTTCACTTCACATATATACTTGATGGAGAGGTCTGACATATTCGTTATTCACACTAGATCTTGTGTTGATATAACTATAAGAATGTGCCGAGTTTGAATGGCATCGGATGCTCATCTCCTTATATACAAGCTTCATGGTTGTTCAATATTTTGATCCGTTATGTGGGAGGTAAAAGAGAGAGAGTGAGCGATACCGTCTTCACAACAGATCTTGTATTATCAGATTTCGTATTAGTGAAAATATTGAAATTTTGTGAAGCTTAGAATGAATGACCCATTGTGTAGGAGGTACCAAAAGGCACCTGTTGCTGAAAATATTAGGATGTGTGCAATTAGACTCTCATTTCACATTTTATAAGAGTTATGACTATTCCAAAACTTTGGCCCTTTGTGGGGGAGGTACTTTACGGAGTGCACCGATATTGTTCATTTTTGCACTCGAGCTAGCACTGATAAGACCATTTGGATTTGCAAAGGTTTACACACAATTGGATAATCCTTTCTTGTCCTATGCGGAATATTATTTTCTGTGAACATCTTGACATTTTGTGGGGGAGCTAACAGAAGAAGTGAACCGATATTGCTCATTTCCGAACTCGATCTAAGTTTGGCAATAATATTACGATGCACCAAGTTTGGATCAAATGGGATACTCGGATTTATCATGCGCACCAGCCAGACAGAAAGACGGACAAACGAACACCACGGTAGCAAATGACCTTAAACGGATTTGTTTCAACGATTTTAAAACCGTTATTTCCATGAGGCACGTTATGGCGTTTTAAAGGAGATATACCCTATATATCTTAGCTTTTCAGAAAAATGTGAAATAAATTTCGACCGATACTAATACATACATATAACAGTTGTGTTCTATCCCAACATACCAAAAATACAATATAGCTTGAGAATAATATTATGAAAATAGTTTATCGTAAGAATTCTTCAACAATGCTAGAGATAAACTTTTTTTGCACAAACTTTTCTCAAATCTGTCCTTTGTTGACAAATTTGTTTGATTTTTTTTTTTTTTTTTTTTTTTGTGAAAATTGTCGACAAAAAATATTTTCTTTGGTTAAAATCAAAATCACGCGAATTTAAGACCCATTTCTGGACGAAACTCTAAGGTAATGATGAATAATAAATCTGGGAATCTGTAGAGTATATTATTTCAATCTCATTTCAGAATAGAGGCGTCAAAAAGTTGCAAGAATTCAAGAGAAGTGAAGAATTAGTGGAGGAGATGCGGAAGCTCAAATAAGGGGAAAGAAAGCATCTAGGTATCAATGCAACAGGAGGCAGCGACAGCTGGGATGGCGATCATGAATGAAATGTGTAAAATAATTAAAAAAATTAAAAAATAAATATTTTATACCATTGAAAAAATAAGCTTGATATAATATTGCTTTCGTAAGCTTATTCTGCAATTACAAGAATAAGCTTATGAATAAGGGTTCCCTTTCGATTATTCTATAATTGTTAAACAAGCATTTCTCAATACATTCTCAAGATTTTCTCAAGCTTAAGGCTTATGTTTGAAAGCTCATTAAAATATTATTCTCAATTCAATTTGGTGTGTTGGGATGCAATAGGCCGGGGCGATTTGTATGGTGTTGAACTGAGCAAAATATTGAACAAAACAAAAAATGTATCATATTTTTGGATAAAAATTAAAAAAAAAAAAAAATTAACATGAACAACTGAAAATAGGAATTTATCAATCTTTCAATATAAATGTGCACCTTCATAAGAAATAACCAGAAATTGTGATCCAAGACTACTGCTACACACCACCTTTGAAAAGTAAGTCAAGGTTTCAACTAGTTTACTAAATACAAGTCAAATTTTCCAAAACAAAAAAAAAAATGAATTTTCTATACTTTCGACTTTTTGATTATGAAAATGGAGTTGAATCTCATGTGCAATTCCATCAGCTATTAAATAAGCGTTGCTGTCAAAAAAAGTAGAGTGATATGAAGTATGTATAAGTATATTTAAATTATACTTATCCCCGAATCGTCAAATCTATAGGGTCTTTGAACAACCTACATAAAACCCGCCTATTCGTATAGAAGACTAAAAGTTCTTCTAAACCAAAACGGCGTCTTCATGCAAGCACATAAGATGCATAGACACAAAAAATTTTCACACACAACCAAATGACTTGACATAGAAAGTCACAACGTCACCTTAGGAATGATCAACAAATTTTACCACAGATCTAAAGGTCCAATAAAAGATTTGTGGGACTTTTTATAAAGAAACCAAGGGGTCTTTCTTTAAAAGAGAATAAAAAGTCTTCTCGTTGCAGATCAAGAAGTCTTCCCATAAGTTTTAAAATAAGTGTCTCATAGAAGACGAGAAAGTCTTTTCAATAAAGATGAGAAGGTCTTCTACAGAGATCAAAAGACAACGGTAAGGTATTATCATAGAAGACCAAAGGTTCTTCTCATAGAGAACCATCTTCTCATAGAATATCAGTCGGAGTTTTCATATAAGACCAGTCGTTGTTCTCATAGAATATCAGTCGGTCTTCTCATAGAAGACCAGTCGGTCTTCTCATAGAAGACCAGTCAGTCTTCTCATAGAAGACCAGTCAGTCTTCTCATAGAAGACCAGTCAGTCTTCTCATAGAAGACCAGTCAGTCTTCTCATAGAATAGCAGTCGGTCTTCTCATAGAAGACCGCTCATACGATTTGGTGTTTAATTCACTCACTTTCGTAATATGAACTCTACAATAATGATAATAGGACTGTTGTAACCACGCTAGGGTCAAAACGAAAGATGAAAGGAAGCTAAAGTTTTGCACAGATCATTCTTTTGTCGCCGATATTCGGTATTTTGATAATTTTAGCCATTTTTATACCCTACACCACAAGGTGGTCAGGGTATTATGTATTTGTGCATTAGTTTGTAACAGACAAAAGGAAACGAGATAGACCCATAGTTCCTTTTGATGATCTGCATAGAATCACATTCTGAGTCGATTTATGCATGTCCGTCCGTCCGTCCGTCTGTCTGTCCACGTATTCTTGTGAACAAAATGCAGGTCGTATTTATTATCCGATTGAGATGAAATTTTCCAAACAACATTAATTTGGCCCAAGGACAAACCCTGTTGAAATTGCAAATAATCGGTAAAAATTTAGATATAGCTCCCATATATATCTTCGTCCGATTTGCCTTATTGTGCACCAAACGTGTAATATCAGCACGAATAGTATGGAATTTTGCACATACAACCAAATTAGGCCTGAAAATAAGTATGCCAAATTTGATCGAAATCGGTTCAGATATAGCTATAGCTCCCATATATATTTTTCATCCGATTTGTTATTTTTGTCCTCCGCAGCCGTAATTTGCACTCTGTAACCACAATATTTGGGAAAATATATCAAATACAGTTCAGAAATACCTTTGCTAAATGTTATCGAGATCGGTTCAGATTTGGATATAGCTCCCATATATAACTTCGTCCGATTTACCTTTGATTGTGCACCAAACGTCTAATATTTGCCCAAATGGGCAATGCAAGTCCGAATTTAAAAGATACAAATGCTTCGGCATATTTAGACCTTTGAACTTTAAATTATAATTATAATCATAGCGTGTATGATTGAATTCTCCCATAAAAAAACTTTTAATTGTTATGCGCAGCTCTACTAAATTAGCGAAATGGTGTAGGGTATCATAAAGTCGCCCCGCCCGACTTTAAGACTTTCTTTACTGGTTTTTATTGGAATTGTCTGGAATTCCTCACAAGGAGTTTCTTGTGAGTACTTTATTCCCTATAAGAGAATTGTCTATAAAGGTACACGACATCGTATAGCCCCATATAACGGTACCATCCGATATTCGCCATTTTGATGGTTTCAGCCAAATTTTTCAATGGAAGAGAATTGCCTTTATAGGTCCACGTTTTAGTATAGCGCCCATATAACGAGACCCGCAGATATTCAGTATTTTCATGATATTTGCGACATTCAGGGCTGTCATAGAAACCAATTTTGTAACTATAGGTTTTAAAAACGACAAGAAAAAATGATTTGGTGTCATGAAAATCAATGTTATCGGTTTTATTTTCGAATTAGAATTTTATCGGTTTTGGTTGTCATAGAAGCTGATGTTATTGGTTTTGTTATTGGAAATAAACCAAGTTGCTTAGAGCTGTCACTTTCATTTGCTTTGGATTTTTTAAGCAATTTTTAAAGGATATTCAAAGGAGTAAAAATGTGGATTTTTTAAACTATTTTTAAAGGATATTCAAAGGATTAAAAAAGGATTACAAATGTGGATTTTTTAAAATTTTAAAGGACTATAAACGTGGATTTTTAAAGAATTTTTAAAGGATATTTAAAGGACCATAAACGTGGATTTTTTAAAAGAATTTTTAAAGGACTATAAACGTGTTTTTTTTTCAAGATTTTTTAAAGGACTATAAACGTGGATTTTTTAAAAGAATTTTTAAAGGACTATAAACGTGGTTTTTTTTCAAGATTTTTAAAGGATATTGAAAGGATTATAAAAGTGGATTTTTTAAAGATTTTTCAAAGGATATTTAAAGGACTATAAACGTGGATTTTTTAAAGATTTTTAAAGGATATTTAAAGGACTATAAACGTGGATTTTTTCAAGATTTTTAAAGGATATTGAAAGGACTATAAACGTGGATTTTTTCAAGATTTTTAAAGGATATTGAAAGGATTATAAACGTGGATTTTTTCAAGATTTTTAAAGGATATTGAAAGGACTATAAACGTGGATTTTTTAATAATTTTTTAAAGGATATTTAAAGGACTATAAACGTGGATTTTTTTAATATTTTTTAAAGGATATTTAAAGGACTATAAACGCGGATTTTTAATGTTTTTTAAAGGATATTTAAAGGACTATATACGCGGATTTTTTAAAGATTTTTTAAAGGATATTTAAAGGAAAGGACTATAAACGTGGAAAGGACTATAAACGTGGATTTTTTAAAAGAATTTTTAAAGGACTATAAACGCGGATTTTTAATGTTTTTTAAAGGATATTTAAAGGACTATATACGCGGATTTTTTAAAGATTTTTTAAAGGATATTTAAAGGACCATAAACCATAAATCTGCAAAGCACCTTTTTGAATAAGTTCACAATAAAAAAATTTACTTACGCTATCTCCGGCAACTCCAGTGGGTTGCTGAAATCTCTAAGAGCTTTTCTCGTCACCTTTTTGAGCGTTCTTCGTCCAACAACACAAAAACTACCACTGCTGATGCCATCTTACTTTATTTATAGCGACTTTTTCTATTTACTTTACTTTTACTGATATTTTAGTGACAAATAAACAAACAACACATGTAAGCAACAACAGCTGTTTCGAACATTGGTTTTATTTACCTTCGAAATTGACAAAACCAACTTGGTTTCATGACATCAAATGAAACCAACATTGGTTTACAAAAACGACAATAAGCAAACCCGACATGGTTTCTGTGACAGCCCTGATTATTTACCGGAATTGTTTGAAATTTCGTATTTGAAGTTCGGGACCTATGACAAAAATTACTTATGCAGGACCCCATCTTCGTATAGTCCCCATATAACGGTTTTCATTAGAGCGGTATCTTTGGACGGAATTTTTTTCTTAAAAATTTTCAGGGTTCTTCCAAATAATGGAGGGTATAAAAAGTTCGGCCCCGCCGAATGTAGATCAAATGTAAGAATATACTTAAATTTTGTCCAAAAAATATTGGCAGCTTTAAATCTAATTGCATGAAATAATTTTTTCCTGCTAGCCAGTAATTTGTGGAATGCTGTAAAAAATTGCACACGAATGCCATTTTTCAAAATCCACTCTGCCTCTACTCTTCTCTAAGAATGGAGCACTTCAAAAACTCCCTACTCACACCAACACACATTCGCATTTTTGCATGTGTCGAATGTTTTATTTATGTGGTCGTTGCATATAATAAATTTTTGTAATTGCAATTTTTATCGTTGGTTATTTGCTGTACAAAAAAGGGGGAAAAACTACTAAAATTGCAAGTCTCAAACGAAGTATTTAAATGTAATTTTATTCGCATGAAAAGGCTATTAGTGAAACGGGGGAATAGTCGAAGAGGGTGAGAATAAATTATTTTAAATTTATTGGAAATAATATTGGTAAATAATAATCTTTTCAATGAAGTTCTGGATGTTTTTCATAGCATGCTTCCATACGAAATTCTCTGAATGGAACTTAAAACTTTCATTGCCATAACAAAAGAGAAATATCACATCATTATTAAATACATAAATATATTATAAAAAAACACAAAGATCTCGTATGTATGTTTGTTTATCTCTTCAAAGTTTATTTGCTGTTGTTGTTGTTGTTTACGATGAAGTGCCATGCCCACAACTCAAGTTGAAAAACAAATCCCTTTTAATTAACTAATGAAACAAATAATCAACTTTGAAATATTTACAAACATTCACTCACCTGGAAGATAATTGCTTCTCGTTCTGCTTGACTGGCTTTTTGGAAAATATTATTCATTATTTCCAGGTATTTATCGCGTGGCAATGATGTCGCATCATCCTTATCGAAATAATCAATAAAGTCATAGAGCAGAAAATATGTGCCTGAAAAAAAAATAGAAAACAAAAATTTACAATCATTGGGTATTTGATGGCGAGTAATATAGAGTGTTGTCAAATCAATTAACAGGGAATGTAACATATTTCAAGTTGTCAGGATAAAGAGTTGATTACTCGTATTACTCGGAACATTCGAACTTTAAACATGTAAAAAACATTATTCGACCGGGCCGAATTTTTAATAAATTTCACCATTGGGTAAAGAAAGCATTTTTATATAAAACAATTAGGCGAAGGCTATAGTCGTGCTTTTGTTATTATGTCATAGAGCACTGCCCAGATATTACCCTTAGCTTTTTGACCAGGGGCATTTATTGTGGTACATTTTACAGCTAAATATAATCCAATAGTCATCCAAAATGCTGTCCTTAACTCTCTTCTCATTCAAAATTCCGCGTTGATTGATTTCAATTGTGTTATCACGAAAATTGTTCTGTGTTTGGTTCATTTGAATCCCTAAATAATTTGCAATCATCTCCAAATGCAAGAGGCCCCTCTGTATCTCCAAATGTAGATTCATCTATATGATTTGTTTGTCTACGATATTTGGCTATATTCGTCAACAAAATCAGCATGAACAAGTAACAAGTAAAAAAGCAGTAAGTTCGGCCGGGCCGAACTTTGAATACCCTCCACCATTTGGAACGAATTAGAAAATTTTCAAAAAAATTAAATCCAATAAAAATTCTTTTAAAATCTTTAAAATATCTAATATAGGAAGGTGCCGATATATGGAGGGATATACGATATTGTGGACCTATAAAGACAAATCTATGTCTGCGTGTAAAGTACTCACAAGGAACTCCTTGTATGGATTTTCAGATAATTCCATTGGAAAAAGTGGCTAAAATCATCAAAATACCAAATATAGGGGAGTACCGTTATATGGGGGCTATACGATATTGTGAACCTATATAGATGATTCTCTGCCGAGGTATAAAGTACCCACAAGGAACTCCTTGTGTGGATTTTCAGACAATTCCGTTGAAAAATATGGGTAAAATCATCAAAATACCGAATATCGGGGGGGTACCGTTATATGGGGGATGTACGATGATATCGTGGACCTGTATAGAAAATTCTCTCTCAGGGGGTAAATTACTCGCAAGGAACTACTTGTGTGGATTTTCAGACAATTCCATTGAAAAATGTGGCTAACATCATCAAAATACCGAATATCGGGAGTACCGTTATATGGGGGCTTTACGATATCGTGGACCGATATAGCCCATCTTCGAACTTGACCTGCCTGCAGACAAAAGAGAGATCTGTGCAAAATTTTAGCTTCCTATCTTAATTCGTTTGGACTGTAGCGTGATTAGAACAGACGGACAGACGGACGGACAGGGCTAAATCGTCTTAGAATTTTACGCTGATCAAGAATATATATACTTTGTTGGGTCTAAAATGATTATTTCGATGAGTTACAAACGGAATGACGAACTTAATATACCCTCCATACCTTTTTTGGTGGAGGGTATAAAAAAGTACCGGTCAGTTTTGCCCACAGAAGTATACCAGCCAATGTTCGATTATTTAAAAATATTTTGACTTCTGTTATGATTATTTAAATGCTTAACCCCTTATGCAGTAGGTTCCGGAGGAATGGACCAATATTGGCCATTTCGTATCGGACCTAAATAAATATGATATAAATGTGCTAGGTTTGGACTCTGTTGTGTTGATGAAAATATTGGGATGTACCAAGTCTTGAATGGAATCGGATGTCAATTTCCACTTTTTATGAGCTTCATGGATATTCAAAATGTTGAGCCTTTGTGGGAGAGGTACCAGAAAGAGTGGACCGATATATTCTATCTTAACACCAAAACTTGGGTTAATAAAAATATTAGGGTTTGTGAAATTTTAAGACAATCGGATTCTTACATTACATTTTATAAAAACTATAATTATTCAAAATTTTTACCCTTTGCGGGGGAGGCACTTGATGGAGTGGACTAATATTATCCATTTTTGTACCTGACCCAGAACACACGCAAATTTTTACGATTCGCCAAGTTGGAGCAAAACCGGATTATTGCTTCTCTTTCTGTGCAGAAAAAAATATTTTTTTGCTTTTTTTTTTTCTTTTCTGAAAATTTCGATTTGATTTGGGGGAGGTACCAGAAGGAGTGGACCGATATATCCCATCTTCACAACAGAACTTTTGTTAGTAAAAATAATGGGATGTGTGAAATATAAAGAGAATCGAATGCTTATTTCGGTTATTCAAAACGTTGACCCTTTGTGGAGAAGTCACCAGAAGGTATGGTCCGATATCTACTCTTTAAAACAGATCCTGTGTTGATAGAAATACTCAGATATGAGTATTAGTCTAAATGGAATTGGGTGTTAATTTCACGTGCTTATTGAGCTTCATCGATATTGCAAATTTCGACCTTTTGTGGGGGACGTACTTGATTGAGTGGACCGGTATTTTCCATTTTTGAACCTGACCTAGACCTAACGCAAATATTAGGATTTGCAAAGTTGGAGCAAAATCGGATTATCGATTCTCTTTCTGTGCCAGTAAATATGTATTTTTTGAAAATTTCGACCTTTTGTGGGGTAACCCCCCACCGATATATTCCCACTTAACACCAAACCTTGGGTTAATATAAATATTGGGATGTGTGAAATTTGAAGACAATCGGAATCTTGCATCACATTTTATGAGAGTTGTAATTATTAAAAATTTGTGGGGGAGGTACTTGATGGTGTAGATCGATTTTGTCCATTTTCACACCTGACTCTCTTCTGTGCAAAAAAAATATATTTTTTGAAAATTTCGACCTTTTATGGAGGATGTACTAGATGGAGTGGCTCGATATTGCCCATCTCCGAACTCGATCTAAGTTTGACAAAAATATTACGATGTACTAAGTTTGTATCAAATCGGATACTCCCTTCGAGAGTTATCGTGCACACCAGCCAGGCAGACAGACGGACGAATGGACATCGCTAGATCGACTCCAAATGTTCTGAAATGGATTTGGTCCAAAGAGACCTAGGGTCTAAAACCGTTATTTCGTCTAGGCACGTTTTGACCGTATCAAATGATATATACCCTCTGTAGCCATATGGCTGAAAGTATAAAAAGCCAGAAGTTCGCCTGTTGTGTATTTTGGATTTCGTCAGTAAGTTATTTTCAGCTTTTCGGTAGAATGGAAATGTTGGTATTTTTTTAACACAAAAGTAGTAGCTTATTCTACTCGCTGTCCTAAACTCTAACTTCATGCGAGATTTTGTGTCGTTTTGTTTCTATTCGTGACCTTTATAACGGATGCAAAATTAGGAACATTTTTAGTTGTTGGTCCATTTCAACCCCTAAATATATTGCGGAAATCTTTAGAAACAATAGGCCTAGCACTTTTGAACCTAACCCTAATCTTATGAAAAAATATGAAAAAAATATCACAAAATACTACAAAATCTATACTAACATCATTATTGGCATCTTTTTATGCGATTTTTTAGAAATTATTCTTTTATGTCAAGAGGGCTTTCTGAATTGACAAAATTTGTCAAAATCGATCCAGCCATTCTAGAGATATAAGAATTATAGCTAGCATCTCTTTCCTTTGTATATATATCAATAAATATATCGGATATATATAGTGAAATATATACAATGTATATTTCTCTATATATATCCGAAATATTTACTATCGGCATCTACATAACGGTCAGAGTTGATCTTTTCGTCTATTTGTGACTTCGCTGGGATTTAAAATAATCGCGGTTTAACGGAAAATTTGACGTTTATCTAACATAAATGTTATGGTCTATTTCACACACTAATCATTACGCGATGACCATCTGCCCAGCTCAAAGCTTTAGCCCCATGCTAACTTCCGCTTCGATTGGTCTATAAATGCGACCTGTAGAGCAACTGCAAAATCAGGAAATATGTCAGTTTTTGGTCCATTTCAACCTAACCCATTTCCTAAATATTATGCGATCATCTCCAAAAGCAATAGACTCCTATTCTGGCCCTAGCCCCACCTCCGTTCCAAATTTCGTAAAGATCGGGCCATAATTGCGACCTGTAGAGTAATTACAAATTAACATGGACAGACGGATGGACGGAAGGACGGACATAAATAGCTAGATCGACTCAGCTCGGAGAGATCGGAAGATCCATATACACTTTCCTATGTGGGAAACCAATATTTCGAGGTGTTACATAATTGTTGGCCCAATCAAACTTATAATACCCCAACACATAGTGTTGTAGGGTATAAAAACATTACCCTATTTCAATTTGCAACTTCTGACCCACGAACACTACGAAATTAGATCAGACAACTGTTTTCAGTACGAATTTTCAACAATCTTGGGATGATGATCCAGTCAGTCAATCATCTTTTATGTTTGTTTCATAGATTGGCAGGTTGGAAGCATTTCATATTTGACAGCCAAAAAAATCCATCTACTAAAAAAAAAAACTAGCAACTGGACAAATTATAGTTTACATTACAGCCTGAATATTCCCATTTCCACCTTGCATTTGCCATGTCGAGGCACTGTTGACCTTGACACGTTTTCTATTCATATTGTGTTGCCCTAAGGACCTTAGATTGCGGAATGTAACAACAATACCAGCAACAATAAGAACTTGTAGTGGAAACAAAATATTTGGTTTGAAGTGACGCGACTACAGTAACAAAGGGTGTATGGAAGAATGGAGGATAACTAGCTTTTGTTAGGTGTTATGATAACTTAGCCAATGAATTCAAGTATTTCTAGCATTGTCATTTGTTACAGCGTCTTGTGTACAAAAATAAGTTTACAATTTCAGTTAGCAACGCGTTATGCTTTTTATTCCTCTATATACGAAAGCACGAATGATTTACATTCGGCGAAAAGGGGGCTTCAAAAACGAGTGATGAAAATTCAGGATAAGGATAACTATGGCACCAAAGCAATTATTTGTATTTGTTTTGACATGATGGTATCATTGGTGTTATTCTCCAACTTGTTTGCCTCAGCATCCTAAAGTTAGAAGTAGTGTTGAAGGCAGTAGAAATAAATTATTTTCAGGAGCCAACTTCAATCCGTCTGTCCAGTTGGGAGTATCCGCGTTAATCCAACCTGGATGAATCGCAATATGTTTACAAAAAGTATATAATATTTTTACCATTTTTTTTTTACAAAAAAAAAAAAAAAAAAAAATCAGTAAGTTCGGCCGGGCCGAACTTTTAATACCCTCCACCATTTGCAACGAATTTGGAAATTTTCAAAAAATAAAATCCTTAAAAAACTCTGTTAAAATTTTAAAAATACCGAATATTGGGGTCTATACGTGGACATACATAGGCATTGTTTGTCATAAGCCATTACCATATTCAAATTCGAAACTTGAAATAAACGGTGAATAATGTAGCTAAAATCATCAAAATATCGTATATAGGGAGGTACCGTTATATTGGGGCTATACGAAGACGTGGACCTGCGCAGACAATTTTCCGTCTTAGGGTGTAGTATTCATTTTGAACTTCAAAGACCAAATGTGAAACAATTCCCGTGAATAATGTCGCTAAAATCATCAGAATACCGAATATATGGAGGTACCGTTATATGGGGGCTATATGAAAACGAAGACCTACATGGCCCATTTACGATCTTAACCTGCCTACTGGAAAAATAAACATGTGTGCAAAATTTTAGCCATCTATCTCAATTCAGTCGAAAGATAGCGTGATTACAACAGACAGACAGACGGGCATAGCTAAATCGACTTAGAATTTTACGCTGATCAAGAATATATAAACTTTGTTGGGTCTGACATGAGTATTTCGAGGAGTTAAAAACGGAATGACAAAGTTAATATAGTTAACATAGTATGGTGGAGGGTATAAAAAAATTAAAAAAAAAAATTATGAAATTCCAAGGAGAAGCCTTAGAAAGTGGACCCAACATAGACTGAAAATTTTGAATAATTATATCCCCACACATACGAAACAAGTCAGCGATTTTCTTTAAGCTTTATATAGGTGAATGTTTCTATTGTGAATATCGGACTTATTGTCCGCTCCTTCTGATACCTCATCGAAAAAGAGGTAAACATTTTGAATAATTCTATGTTTAAACACAAAATAATTAATAGACGTTTTCTTTAACTTTTCACAATCTAATACTTTCATATTACTACTTTATTGTGAGCTAAAATAGGCCCGCAACTTCGTTTGTTGGAATTACAAAAAAAGCTACATATGTCAGAAGAGCTAAACTAAGAACTAAAACCCTACACATCACTGTCGACCATAATTCAACGTTTAGTAACATTTAATACCCTTCGTACATTTAAGGTACATACATTGAAAACCACCTCAATATATCAACACTATACGCTAATTCTGACCCCAAAAACTAAAATTCAGTAACCTAACTCTGTACGTATAATCAACTCAAGATTTTGTATATTTATTACCTTTTGTATTTTTGTAGCACGTATTGCCAAAAATAATTCCAAATTTCAGGATTCCACATATCCATTTTGTAGTAAATTTAGTACCAGTTAGTACACATAAGTACAAATTTCCAAAAGTTCCTTATCCTATACTTTAATCGTAATCTTAATTCCAAATTTCTGGATGAATATGATATCACTCAAATGGCCGCCTCTGGCGTTGATGACGTATTGTGCCCTTTTTGCTGCATTTTCCATCGTTTTTGCCAAAATTTCGGCCGGAATAGCGGCTGTTTCTTCACGAATGTTGTCCTTGAGCTCTTCTACGGTCCTTGGCTTGTTAACGTAAACCTTTGACTTCAAATATCCCCACAAGAAGAAGTCGGTGGCCAGTCCAAATCACCACTTTTCGACATCAAACGGCCCGGAAACAAATTTTTCAGAAAATCGATTGTTATGCGACTTGTGTGCGGTGGAGCGCCGTCTTGTTGAAACCAGAACTGCCTCATACACTTTCGACGAATAATTGGCATCACAAAATTGGTCATCATGTCGCGATAACGCTCCTGATTGATGGTAACAGCATGGCCATTTTCATTTTGGAAGAAAAACGGCCCAATGACCGTTTTCGCACTAACGCCGAACCAAACTGTGACTTTTTCGTCATGAAGAGGCACTTCTTGAATCTCCTGAGGATTTTCAGTGGCGTAAATATGGCAATTTTGCTTATTTACGGTCCCATTCAATGTGAAATGGGCTTCATCGGACATGATAATTTTTGTTCCAAAATTGCTCGTCATCTTCGGCCATTTCGATGACTCTTTGGGACCATTCCAATCGACGAGGCTTGTCCGCAGGTAACATTCTTTGCGTCAATTGAATTTTATACGGGAACAAATGCAAATCAATGCGAATAATCCGTTGTAAAGTGGAACGAGCCATGCCCAACTGCTGAGAACGGCGTTTTTGGGATGTTCTTGGGGACCTCTCAACACTGGCTCGTACGGCAGCGATATTCTCGGCCGATCGCCTTGGCCGACTTTTATATGGCCTCTTCGGATTAGAAATAGCCTTACCAGTCGAAAATTTTTCGTATAAACGCTTAATGGTGTTTTTTTTTTCACAATTGACTTCTTGTAAATTTCAACTATTTCAGAGGGCACGCGTGGCGTGTATTGGTTCATGGTAAAAATCTGCTTGGACTGACGCTTCAAACGCGGTATGCCGTTAAGCGATGTGACATCTCTGTCAAAAGTTATGGCGTTGCCAGATTAGTCCGTCGAATATGTGCAACTCTGTACATATCCCAACCTTCACATCACCAGTAATCATAATTCCAAATTCTAATTCTATGCCTATCGGTTCACAAACTCCAAATGGTACCAAATTTAGTACACATAAGTACGAATTTCCACACCGTTCTACTTACCACAATCTTGCACTTAAAATTAACTTAAACTACCCCCATACCTCAATCTTATAATCCCATTGAGAACTTATTTCCCAATTTCCGAATTCCAGCTCTATCAGTTCGCTACAATTCTAATTTGTGCCAAATTTAGTACCATTTACAAAATGTATCAAATTTAGAACCATATAGTACACATAAGTACGAATTTCTAAAACTTCCTACATACCCCAATCCTAACTCTAACAGTAATTTTAATTGCAATTTTCAGGATTCCAGGTCTATCAATTTACTTAAATCCAAATTGTACCAAATTGAGTAAATTTTAGTATATACAGGGTGAGATAAAAAAAAACTGCAACAAAGCCAAATGCCATATTTTTTAATTTAATTGAATTAACAAAAATCGGACATAACATCAAATTTTAGAATAACTTTAGATTTCTTCGAATTGGTCACCTTTGGCACGAATTATGGCCTTTAAATGGCCAATGAAACCGTCACACGCTGCCCGAATGTTGCTCTGCGGTATTTTGGCCCATTCCCGGTGAAGCACTTGCTCGAAGTGATCGTCACTTTGGATTTTTTTAGTGCCAACCTTGCTTTCCAAAATACTCCAGACTCAATAGTCCAATAGTCGATTGGTATTCGGAGATTTTGGTGGCATTGTGCGCTGAAAATGAAGCGAGGAAACTCATTTTGTAACCATTCTTGGGTGGCGCGTGCTGAGTGCAATGGTGCTGAGTCCTGTTGGAATTTCCAAGGTCTGCCGTCAAAATATTTGCGTGGCCAAGGCTTTAATACACCCTCCAGAATATTTTCGCGATAATATTCGGAATTAATTCTGATGCCACGGTCGATTAATACGAGCGGAGGGCGACCATCGGCTGTTATGGCGGCCCACCCCATCACCGTGGCCGGCGCTTGAGTTCTGATGGCCAACCGAATGTGCACATTTTCAGCTGACCTCTTTGGCAATTCAACACGATCATTTTGTTTGTTTACAAACTGCTGGACAACGAATGTTTTCTCATCGGAGAAAACCAAATTCGGCAGTTCGCCACTTTCGGCCAAGCGAAGCAACTCTTTAGCTCTTTTGAGTTTATTTTCTCTCTGTTGCGGTGTAAGTTCTTGCACTTTTAGGAATTTCAATGGCCGAATGGAATATTGCGATGTGTTCAGCTCACGAGCCAATTTTCGGCCACTGCGACGCGGGTTTCGATTAAGTCGGTTCTTTACTTTTCTACTTATTTCTGCTGATGTTGCTGTTTTCTTCCGTCCACTTTCTTGACGTTGGGCAACGCTACCAGTATCAGGGCAACGAGCGATGGTACGAGACACAAACGATTTATTCACATTTAAATGCTGGAGTGCTCTAACGATAGCCATTTGTGATTTTCCAGCCAAATATAAAGAAATCACACTATCACGCTTGAATTCCATCACGAATAACTTTTTTTCTGGAAAACTCTCACCAAAAAGCTTTTGTACGCTTCTAAAGAACATAATGAGCTGTCACTGGAATAATTTTACCAACAGTCGGACAAGTGGCTTGGAAATGACAGCAGTCTGAAATTGGTTGCAGTTTTCTCATCTCATTCTGTATTATTCAACATTTTGACCCTCTGTGGTGTAGGTACCAGGAGGAGTAGAGTAGGAGATGTGTTTTGTACTCTAATGGGACGATTTTGTCCATTTTCGCACGTGACCTAGCACTTACAAAAATATTGTTACTTGCAAGGTTTGCTAAAAATCGAATGATTGTTTCTCGTTCTATGAGTCCAAGTTTGACAATAATATTACTATGTTGCACGATACTCCCTCAGCGAATTACGAATGGATTAATGGATAGATCAACTTCGAATGTCCCGAAACGAATTTGTTCCAAAGAGACCTAGGGCCTAAAACCGTTATTTTGATGAGGCACGTTTTGACTCTATCCATATGGCTGGGGGTAAAAAAATTAAACTCATTCGAATATGAAGTCTCGATTTAGTTAGTTTTAGTTTTTAAAGGATTTCTTTAACTCTTGGTGGAGGATATTAAAAGTTCGGCCCATTCCAACTTTTTGCTTTACTTTTCTCTTTTTTTCGTTTTTTTGGAATTGAACCCACTGCAATAAAGTACATTCTTTGCCGATTAATCTTTCATTCTTCAGTCATGTCAACCATCAACAATACAACACACCTTTACTTGACACAATGGTTAATTCAATACACCGTGTTAAGTCATAAGATATCACGTCTGTAGTGTAAATACGGGCACAACTTACACCTCGATGAGTGATGAGTCGAGGTGTTGCTATGCTTTTTGCGCCTTTGTTGTGGCCTGGCTGTGCTGTTGGCATCGTTATGCCATTGCGCTCCGTTCTTGCCGTTGTTGTTGTTTTTAAGTTATATATTACGATTATTATCGTCGTGTTTACATGGTTGACCTCACAGTCTCTGTGTGTGTGTGTGTGTGTATACACACACGCTCTTATACATCTCTTGAAAATACCTTGTGCCTCTTTCATCCTTTCTGATGTAATTCTTGTCGTTGATTTACTGTCGAAGTTATGTCTCTAGGTGTTGTTGCTGATGTTGTTATTGTTGTCGGTTTTTGTTGTCATGTACACATTGTTATTGAAGTCAAGATAGGATAGTAGGTTTGACATTATTTTTGGATGTGAATTAACCGTGTAAACCGAATCACTCTGTTATATGATCTTTTAGAGGGTAGTTATATCCCCATATATATTTTTATATTAATATATATATTTATACCCTACACCACAAGGTGGTCAGGGTATTATGTCTTTGTGCATTTGTTTGTTACAGGCAAAAGGAAACTAGACAGACTCCATAGAATCACTTTCTGAGTTGATTTATGCATGTCAGTCCGTCCGTCCGTCTGTCCATGTATTCTTGTGAACAAAATGCAGGTCGCATTTATTATCCGATTGAGATGAAATTTTCCAAACAACATTTGTTTGGACCAAGGACGAACCTTATTGAAATTGGAGATAATCGGTAAAAATTTAGATATAGCTCCCATATATATCTTCGTCCGAGTTGCCTTTTATTGTGCACCAAACGTGTAATATCAGCCCGAATAGTATGGAATTTTGCACATACAACCAAATTAGGCCTGAAAATAAGTATGCCAAATTTGATCGAAATCGGTTCAGATATAGCTATAGCTCCCACATATATTGTTCATCCGATTTGTTGTATTTGTTACCCTCAGCCGTAATATGCACTCTGTAACAACAATATTTGGCGAAATATATCAAATACAGCTCAGAAATACCTTTGCTAAATTGTATCGAGATCGGTTCAGATTTGGATATAGCTCCCATACATAACTTCGTCCGATTTATTTTTATTGTGTACCAAACGTCTAATATTTGCCCAAATGGGATGGAATTTGGCACATACGACCGAATTGAGTATAGAAGGCAGTATGCCAAATTTGGTGAAGATCGGTTCAGATATAGCTATTGCTCCAATATATATATTGTTCATCCGATTTGTTGTATTTGTTACCCACAGCCGCAATATGCACTAGTCCTGAATATCGTATAGCCCCCATATAACCCCAATATTCGGTATTTTTTATTGATTTTAGCCACGTTTTTTAATGTAAATATCTAAAAATTCGCAGAAAGAGTTCCTTCTGACTACTTAACCCTCTGCAAGTGTATTATCTACATAGGTTCACGATATCGTATATTCCTAATATATCGGTACCCCCGATATTTGGTGTTTTGATGATTCTTGCCAAATTGTTCAATGAGATTATTTTAAAATCCTCAAAAGGAGTTCCATGTGAGTACATTTCCCCTGGGAGAGAATTGTCTACATAGGTTCATGATATCCTATATTCCTCATATAGTGGTCCCTCCCAATATTCGGCATTTTAAATATATTGGTGACATATTTTACCGGAATTGTTTCAAATTTCGTAGTTAAAATTCGCAAACGGGTACTAACCCCTATAACTGTACCTCCCGATACTCGGTATATTGATGATTTTAGCGACATTTAGCGTTCTTAAAGTTCGTAACCTATGACAGACCAAAATTGGGCGTCCAGATAGTGCAATTTAACATTAGATTTTTACGCTAGAAAGCCGACGACTCAAGTCTTGAAAGAGCATATTGGAAGGTGCACTCATGAAATACCGCAGTTTTTATGCAAAATGGACATTAAAAATTGTATTAAAAGATAAAATATAACAAAGCCGCGGCGGCCATCTTCACGATATCCTATTCTGTTCATAACTTTATTCGGTTTACTTTACGATACACTGTACTTGTTAAAAATGTTAAAATTTTGACACCTTTATAAAGATTTTTGTGGTCTTTTAAATATAACTTTTGTTCTCCCAACAGAGTTCTCAATATCAAATTTCGGGATTCCTGCTCTATAAAATCATTTAATACCGATTTCGCTAACATTTAGTACTTTTCGTATAATTTTATCTTAAATTCAGATTTCAGCTCTTCAATTTCCATAATTACCAAATTTAGTACAATTATAGTACTCATATCCAAACTCAGCTCCTTCTCTCAATAACAGACAACAACAGTGATATACATATCAAATTTCAGCTCTATTCCTTCACCGAATATCATATTTAGTGCTATTTAATACTTTTCGTACAATTATAGTACACATTTCTATTTATCAATTCCAGAAACCAACAAAGACCTCAATATCAAATTTCCGAATTTCAGCTCTATCCCTTCACCCAATACCAAATTTAGTACAATTTGGTACTTTTCGTACAATTATAATACACATTTCCAAAACCACATCCGCACCTCAATTCCAGATATCAACAGAGATCTCAATGTCAAGTTTGAGGATTCCAGCTCCACTCCTTTACCCAATACTCAATTTAGTACCACTTTGTATGTTTTTTACAATTATACTATACAGTTCTGAATCTACCTCCATACGTCCAGACTACAGAAGAATTGCGATCCTAATACCAAATTTCAGATTTAAAACACTAAATGTCAATCCAATAGCAAATGTATTGGAAAACGTGAAACTAAATATTCAATGTTCTGTCATCGGGCTAGAGTCCAATATGACCTAAAAATACCAATTTGTAGAGAAATCCGTTAAAATATGTCGCAAAAATTATCAAAACACCGAATATCGGTAGTTACCGTCATATGGGGACTATACCAAAACGTGGACCTATGCATAAAATGTTTTGCCATACGAGCTAGAACCCATTATGACCCACAAATACCAATTTTTAGACAAATTCGCGTAAAAATGTGGTAAAAATCGTCAAAACAGGGAATGTCGGGAGGTACTGTTATATGGGGCTATACCAAAACCTGGACCTATACATAGAATTTTTCGAAACTAAAACCCTTCTTGACAGACAAATACCAATTTTTAGACAAATCCGTGAAAAAATTGGTAAAAATCATCAAAATAACGAATATCGGAAGGTACCGTTATATGGGGACTACACAAAAACGTGGACGAATATATCTCTTTTTCAATACCAACCATCTTAGACACAATACAAATTTTTCTGCTAAATTTTTGACGCTCTACGTCAAATAGTGTGGACTGTGATTTCAACAGACGGACATTGTTAAATCGACTTAAAAATGTATGCTGATTATGAATACATATACTTTACGGGGTCTATGACGAATATTTAGGGTTGTTACAAACCGAATGACAAAGTTACCCAACTTATAAGTTAAAGTTCAAAAGAATAATTAAACCGAAGCATTTGTATCTTTTAAATTCGGATTTGTATTGCCCATTTGGTGCACAATTAATTTGAAATTGGTTAAAAATATATATGGGAGCTATATTCAAATCGGAACCGATCTCGATAAAATTTGGCAAAGATATTTCTGAGCTGTATTTGATATATTTCCCTGAATATCGTTGTTACGGAGTGCATATTACTGTTGTGGGTAACAAATATAACAAATCGGATGAACAGTATATATGGGAGCTATAGCTATATCTGAACCGATCTTCACCAAATTTGAAATATTAGCTTCTAGACTCAATTCGGTCGTAAGTGCCAAATTCCATCCCATTTGGACAAATATTAGACGTTTGGTGCACAATCAAAGATAAATCGGACGAAGTTATATATGGGAGCTATATCCAAATCTGAACCGATCTCGATCACATTTAGCAAATGTATTTCTGAGCTGTATTTGATATATTTCCCCAAATATTGTTGTTACAGAGTGAATATTACGGCTGCGGAGGACAAAAATAACAAATAGGATGAACAATATATGTGGGAGCTATAGGTATATCTGAACAGATTTCGATCAAATTTGGCATACTTATTTTTAGGTCCCATCTGATCGTACGTGCAAAATTTCATACTATTCGGACTGATATTACACGTTTGGTGCACAATAAAAGGCAAATCGGACGAAGATATATATTGGAGCTATATCTAAATTTTGACCGATTATCTCCAATTTCAATAGGGTTCGTCCTTGGGCCAAACAAATGATTTGTGCAAAATTTCATGGCAATAAATGCGAACTGTACTTTGTTTACAAAATACATGGACAGACGGACGGACGGATATGTATAAATCGACTCAGAATGTGATTCTATGCAGATCATCAAAAGGAACTATGGGTCTATCTCGTTTTCTTTTGCCTGTTACAAACGATTGCACAAAGACATAATACCCTGACCACCTTGTGGTGTAGGGTATACAAATTATTGGTTTTATTTGTAGAAACACATTTTTGAACTCACAGCCTCTGAACACAGTGTCACTGATTTTCATCTACATAAACAACTGATCGTATTCTATTATTTCTATCTTCGTTTGCCGGCCCAGAGTCTCGTCGAATTAGCAGATAATTAAATTATCCACCCTCAAACTCGGTTTCATACATTCTCTCACTTAATCTCAATCACCAATTAGCGTTGTTGCTGGTAATTAATCCCCCACGTGCTGAAGATAATGAAATAGTTTTTTTTTTTTCGAGCAGGTATGTGTGTTTTTGTGTGTATTTGTGCATCTGTCACCCCAAAACAAAAATTACGAATAATTAAATTGTTGTTTTTAATCTTTTGTTTTCACACAACGCAATGCAGAAAATGTGAAAGCTTTTCATCAAGTGCAAACAAACGAGACACGGAGATGATGCTTTTTTCGCCTCTGCCCACTGCTCTTCATACCATGATCCCATTCCCCCTGCCGCCACAGAACTACACAATGTACAAGGTCTCTGTTTCACTTTTGACATCTTTTGATGTTAATTAATTACGTGACAATTTTGAAAAGTGAAACAGTCTGCAACTACAACGATAAAAAGAGACACACACACAGGCAAATATTTACATAAATAAAACCGTAGATATCTCTGGGTTACACAAGAGTCTGTGGCGGCAGCAGAATGCCAATTTATGGCAGTGAACAAACAAAAGATATCCTTATTCTTCTTCGAGTTTTCTTTGGCTCTTAGCATTTAGTCGCCAGCTTCATCTTCTTTCCATCCTGTGCAAAGAGGTTAAGGGTCATAATTAAACAAGGAAAGGTATTTATGATAATGCGAATTGTTCTGAGAATCAGTGTGTCATGGAGTTACACAGAATGAGTGAAAATTGAGAGTGAGTTAGAAGGATATAAGTGAGAAGCTTTAAAAAATCTCGGTTGTATAAAAATCTTATTTTTCGGTCACAATTAGGACTGCATTAAGCGAATAACCCATAAAAAGTAAATGTAAATAAAGAGATATTTGCATTACCAGTAGCTTGAGAATAATGAGTTATTTTTTAAAATATACAAAGCAAATAACTTATATTACTTCCTCATTAACAAGTAAAGAGTAACATCCGCATAAAGTGATTTACCATACAGGGTTGCCCATATTCGACGGACCCATCTGGCAACGCCATAACTTTTGACAGAGATGTCACATCGCTTAATGACATACCGCGTTTGAAGCATCCGTCCAAGCAGATTTTACCATGAACCAATACATGCCACCCGAGCTCTCTGAAATAGTTGAAATTTAAAACATTAAAAAATGTGAGAAGTTCACCTTCTAAGAACACCATTAAGCGTTTATACGAAAAATTTTCGACTGGTAAGGCTCTTTCTAATCCGAAGAGGCCATATAAAAGTCGACCAAGGCGATCGGCCGAGAATATCGCTGCCGTACGAGCCAGTGTTGATAGGTCCCCAAGAACATCCCAAAAACGCCGTTCTCAGCAGTTGGGCATGGCTCGGTCCACTTTACAACGGATTATTCGCAATGATTTGCATTTGTTCCCATACAAAATTCAATTGACGCAAAGAATGTTGCCTGCGGACAAGCCTCGTCGATTGGAATGGGCCCAAAGAGTCATCGAAATGGCCGAAGATGACGAGCAATTCTGGAACAAAATTATCATGTCCGATGAAACCCATTTCATATTGAATGGGACCGTAAATAAGCAAAATTGCCATTTTTACGCCACTGAAAATCCTCAGGAGATTCAAGAAGTGCCTCTTCATGACGAAAAAGTCACAGTTTGGTGCGGCGTTAGTGCGAAAATGGTTATTGGGCCGTTTTTCTTCCAAAATGAAAATGGCCATGCTGTTAACATCAATCAGGAGCGTTATCGCGACATGATGACCAATTTTGTGATGCCAATTATTCGTTGAAAGCGTATGAGGCAGTTCTGGTTTCAACAAGACGGCGCTCCACCGCACACAAGTTGCATAACAATCGATTTTCTGAAGAATTTGTTTCTGGGCCGTTTGATGTCGAAAAGTGGTAATTTGGACTGGCCACCGCGTTCGCCCGATTTGACGCCGCCTGACTTCTTCTTGTGGGGATATTTGAAGTCAAAGGTTTACGTTAACAAGCCAAGGACCGTAGAAGAGCTCAAGGACAACATTCCTGAAGAAATAGCCGCTATTCCGGCCGAAATGTTGGCAAAAACGATGGAAAATGCAGCAAAAAGGGCACAATACGTCATCAACGCCAGAGGCGGCTATTTGAGAGATATCATATTCAAAAATTTATGTAAACAAATCTACTTGGAACAAATTAAATGATAACATTGCCAACCACCAAATTTTTATTTTTTTCTTTGATTTAAAAAAAAAACATGGGTCCGTCGAATATGGACAACCCTGTATATTTTTTACTCATAGATCTAGGGAAAACTGATGATGTTGTCCTGTTGATTGCTGGGAAATTCCTGCAAACTATCTCTGATCTGATACAGGGAGCTCTAGTCACCTTATCACGTTGCAATGAACTAGGCGTGAATCCATCAAAGACAAAGCTCGTCCTCTTTACGAGGAAAAGTAAATGTCCTTCCTTTATACCACCGATGCTGGATGGGGTCACGCTAAATCTCTCCTCTAAAGCTAAATACCTCGGCACTATTCTCGCCAATTAAACTTGAAGAGTAACATTGAGGAGCGAGCAAAGAGAGGCTTGATTGCACTCTATTCTTGCAAGAATAGGTAAAAGCTGGGGCCTCAAGCCACTCATCATTAAATGGCTGTATGAGTCAATTGTTCGTCCCATCCTAACCCATGGAGCTCTAGCCACGTGGTATTCCTTGAGTAAATCATCTTACGTCACATCGACAATGTTCATCGAGCCACATCCCTACTAACAACGGGTGCATTAAAGAGCACACCTCTAGCTGCAATGGACACCCTACTATGCTTAAGTTCATAGCTGTCCATTCCGACGGTTCAAAGATGGAATGCGGAACGGGAGCTGGTGTCTTTTGTAACACTCTTAATGTTCGCGAATCCTACAAGCTTAGCGTATTCCAGGCGGAAATTTTTGCGGCCAAAATAGCCATAGACATGTTGGTAACGAAGAACAACGAGGTTAGCAGTCCGGTGACTATATACGTCGATAGTCAAGCGGCACTGAAAGCCCCTAAACTGCTCTACTACCTCTCCAGGAGATCCTTGGAAAACGCTAGGTTGTCCCTCAAGCTCTGTTCAGTTCCTGGTCATTACAATATTCCAAGCAACGAGACTGCAGACGAATTGGCTATTGGAAATCGACTACCACTTCATGAACACTACACTCGGAGAGAATTCAACAAAAATGGCTGGACGAAAGGGAATGCAACATCTCCAAATGAATCTAGCCCACACTCTCGGAAAAGAGAACACAACCGCTAATGTCATTGTCTAAACCTGACTTTAAACTTGTGGTGGGTATCATCACAGGTCACTGCAAACTCCTCTACTATCAAGCCTTAGGTTGTTTTGGACTGCAGGAGATCCTTGGAAAACGCTGGATTGTCCATCAAGCTCTCTTGGGTTCCTGGCCATTACAATATTCCAGGCAACGAGACTGCAGGCGAATTGGCTATGCTAGGATCCGAATCGACTACCATTGAAGTTGAGAACTCGGCTAATGCACCCCTATGCCACTTCCTCCAAGTTATTCATGAACACTACTCGGAGAGAATTCAACAAAAATGGCTGGACGAAAGGGAATACAACATCTCCAAATGAATCTAGCCCACACTCTCAGAGAAGAGAACACAACCGCTAATGTCATTGTCTAAACCTGACTTTAAACTTGTGGTGGGTATCATCACAGGTCACTGCAAACTACTCTACTATCAAGTCTAAGATTGTTTTGGACTGCAGGAGATCCTTGGAAAACGCTGGGTTGTTCATCTAGCTATGTTGGGTTCCTGGTCATTACAATATTCCAGGCAACGAGACTGCAGGCGATTTGGCTAGGCTAGGATCCGAATCGACTACCATTGAAGTTGAGGAACAAATATTCTTCACATAATTTCACTATAAATCTCAAATTGTAGCGTCTTCCAGGTAGAAATCATTGCTATCAAAAAGGCCATAGGTCTGTTGGCGAACAGAAACAGTGAACTAAGGAGGCGTTGTAATGTCTTCAAAAAATTTGGCCGACAATCTCCAGGATGAGAACAAACCCACTCATATCAATGGGAAAATCTGACCAAAAACATGTGGTGGGAATCATTACAGGTCACTGTAAAGTCATAACTTCTAAGTGGAGTGGCAACGACTACTGCAGGCTTTGTCTAGACGAAGGGGAAACTGAAACGATCGAACATTTGCTCTGATAGTGTCCACTCTATTCGGCGTGAGACATAGAATTATGGGAAAACAAATTATACACTATCTGTCTCCATTCTCCGACACAGAACCAAAAAACAAAACGGGATTTTTATATCTATGTTTTTGAGAATTTTGACTCCCACTCTTATTATACCCTCCACCATACAGTGGAGTGTACATAAAATTTGTCATTTCACATGCAACACCTGGAAATTATCGTCGGAGACTTCAAAAAGTATATAACTCCTGATCAGAACAAAATTATAATGTTGAAATCACCATCAAGTCTACATTATATAATTTAGAGCTTTCAAAATTTAGCTCAAAGGTTTATAATGTATACTCTACTTTACTCTACTTTTAGGTATAGCCTTAATATAACTGTAACTTCAGGTTTTCGGTATTTTAAAGGTTTCTGCCGCAATTTCCAACAGAAATTGGCTGAAAGCTGACAATTGGGGTTCCCGATATGTCTGTGCTCTCCTTGCGAAAGATTTTCGATTCTGATCCACCAATCGGTATAGCCCTTATATAAAGGTACCTTCAGATTTTCCTCATTTTCCATGTTTCTGCCACGATTACACGATTAGATACGGGTTTCGCTGTTTACGTTATTTTTTTATTATACCCTACACCACAATGTGGTCAGGGTATAATGTCATTGTGCATTTGTTTGTAACAGGCAAAAGTAAACGAGATAGACCCATACTTCCTTTTGATGATCTGCATAGAATCACTTTCTGAGTTGATTTATGCATGTCAGTCCGTCTGTCCGTCCGTCTGTCTATGTATTCTTGTGAACAGAATGCAGGTCGCATTTATTATCCGATTGAGCTGAAATTTTGCACATATCATTTGTTTGGCTCAAGGACGAACCCTATTGGAGATAATCGGTCAAAATTTGGATATAGCTCCCATATATATCTTCTTCCGATTTGCCTTTTATTGTGCACCTAACGTGTAATATCAGTCCGAATAGTATGGAATTTTGCACATACAACCAAATTAGGCCTGAAAATAAGTATGCCAAATTTGATCGAAATCGGTTTAAATATAGCTATAGCTCCCATATATATTGTTCATCCGATTTGTTATTTTTGTCCTCCGCAGCCGTAATATGCACTCTGTAACAACAATATTTGGGAAAATATATCACATACAGCTCAGAAATACCTTTGCTAAATTTTATCGAGATCGGTTCAGATTTGGATATATATATATCCCATATATAACTTCGTCCGAACTGAGCCTAGAAGCTAGTATGCCAAATTTGGTGAAGATCGGTTCAGATATAGCTATAGCTCCCATATATTTTGTTCATCCGATTTGTTGTATTTGTTACCCGCAGCCGTAATATGCACTCCGTAACAACGATATTCAGGGAAATATATCAAATGCAGCTCAGAAATATCTTTGCCAAATTTTATCGTGATCGGTTCAGATTTGGATATCGCTCCTATATATATCTTTATCTGATTTCAAATTAATTTTGCACCAAATGGGCAATACAAGTCCGAATTTAAATGATGCAAATGCTTCGGCATATTTAGTCCTTTGAACTTTAAATTGTAATTAAAATCATAGGGTATATTATTGAATTCTCCCATAAAAACTTTTAATTGTTATGTGGAGCTCAACTAAATTAGCAAAGTGGTGTAGGGTATCATAATATCGGCCCCGTCCGACTTTAAGACTTTCTTTACTGGTTTTAATTAAAACAGATTGATATTCTAAGTTAACATATTCCATTCTTCTACTCTTCCATTATTTCATTTTATTTTCCCAAACATATGGTTTTCAACGACTCTCCCACTTAAAACAAAAGATTGGAAAGTAAACGGCATTTAAAAATTCACACGCCCGATTAAAAATTAAAAATATGAGCTCCGGTTTCTTTATGTCTGTCTAAATTCCTTCACTTACCTTCATCTTTAACATTTCCAATCAGAATATCGTAACCGCTAAGATCTGCTGTTTTCAAAAGTGTCATTGGATCTGCGGGCAAAAATGCTCCATCTATAGTTGGGGCCGAGGGAAAACTCAAAATTCCAGAATATGAGTTCCATTGTTGGACAGAAATTGTTTTCGCATCAACCTGTCGCATGCAAGCCATGACAGCTTGTGGATTTTCCTAAGTTGAAAACACAAAGAAGAGGAAAATAAAATTCATCAGCAAAGAAAAATTCGTATAATCGCATAAATACTCCACTGCTTACCGGTAACAATGAGGCATTACAGTTACAGTCATTTACCAAAGCTTTACCAATTTCAACCGCCTTCTCTGAAGTCATGTGGCTCCAGGGAGCATTCATTGTGCCCGACTGCATCATGCCACGTTTGACCAGGCCACGCGTTACCGGCGACATCAGTTGAGCATTCACGGAACTCGAACCAGCCGATTCACCAAACAGCGTCATCCATTCCGGATTGCCGCCAAATGCACGGGCATTCTCCTTCAGCCAACGCAAAGCCAAGGCCTGATCCCAAAGGCCCACGTTGCCGGGAGCTTCTTCTTCAAAACCTGGCATAACCGGTGAAAGATGTAGAAACCCAAATGCACCGACTCGATACTGGAACGAGGCAACGATCACATTGCCCACGGCCGACATAATCTCAGCGTTGTAAATGTCCAATGTGGCTGAGCCAGTCATAAAGCCACCGCCATAAATCCATATTAATATAGGCAAACCATTTGTGGTGTTCTGTGGCGTTGCGCTATGTATTAAATGGTCCTGATCGGTTTTAGATGAATGCTGTAAAGGGGAGAAGAAAGAGGAAAAGAATACCGGTAACAATGACTCTAATATGAATGTTATGTTCTTTATACCCACCTCACCACCATTGGTTCCACGACCATGTCGTAATCTTGCCTTCGCCGGAGCCCATATATTCATAAACAAACAATCTTCAGATACATTTGTGTTAGGATTCCATATCTCTTCACCGGAAAAGCCAGGGAAGTACTCATACCTTAAAACACAGGGAAGTAGAAGTTGGGCGAAAAGAGAAAGCGAAAGAGAATTACAAATTAATAACTGCCACTTGTAAATCGATTATGTTTGGATCCTTAACTAGACTAATAACTTTAATAACTATTATTATAGAATAAGTGTTGGAATACACCATATAATTGGAGCTACTCCATCCACCTGCGTGGCAATTTTTTCTTTTCTCCCTTCCACTATTCTTCGCGTGTATGTGTGTGTGGACCCATACATCGTTATGTACAATAAATAACATGAACATTAATTATTTATAATTGAATTGTTGCAAATGTCATCCCCCCGGAAATTGTTGTGTGTTCTACGAGCATGACACCCCGATATCCGTGTGGATAGATGGTCAAATGTCTGCCCTGCCGTTGTTAAGTTGTCATGTCACTCACACACTCGTGTCCTTCGTTATAATACCCTCCCAAATAATCAATTCCAATCATTTAAATAAGGCTTAGTTATTACTTACATCGGTATGGATGTATGTGTATATTTATCAGTCAGTATGGTATGGCCAAACTTTTGTAAGCAATAGACAATCCTCAAGTTAGAATTTAACAAGCTAAGGCTAATTTACACAATACTGTTAAAGTCATAACGCTCAATACCCCACAATACCTCAAATTTTCATAGTGATATCTGTAGAACTCAAGGAAATTCAGGATTTTTACTTGGAATTCGAAATAAGTCAACAAAACAATAGATTGAATATATAAAATCACCTGACTACGAGTACTTCAAACCATTCTTGATCTTGCACACTAATGTTTCGAGAGATCTTTGCAGAAATAATGTTTCTAGTTCGGGAAATCAAATTTTGATGCGGATTTTTTGAGATGTGACACCTTTCGAATAAATGAGCTATATACAAAGTGTCATTGACACATTTATATTTATCATACCCTCCACCATAGTATGGAGGCATATTAAGTTTGGTACTATTTTTTTAACACCTCGAAATATACATTTCAGATCCCACAGCATACAATTCTATGTCGATTTAGCGGTGTCCGTCCGTCTGTGGAAATCACTCTAGCTTGCGAACGAAATGAAGTAGGTTGATAACATTTTACTCAAATGTATATTATGTCTGAAGGACTTTTAGTAATGAAAATGGGCCATGTTGGTCCACGTTTTGGTATAGCCCCCCTGGTACTTCTCTATTTTCGGTATTTTGATGATTTAAGCGACACTATTCACCGGAAACGTTTCAAATTTGGTATTTGAAATTCAAAATGGGTGCTACAGCCTATGAGAAAAATACTGTCCGTGCAGGTCCTCACCTTCGTGTAGCTCCCATAAAACGGCACCTCCTTAATATTGCAGCCTATGACAGACAATTGTCTTTGCAGATGCACGTCTTTGTATAGCCCACATATAACGGTACCTCCCTATATACGACATTTTGATGATTTTTGCTACATTATTCACCGTTTATTTCAAGTTTCGAATTTGAATATGGTAATGGCTTGTGACAAACAATGCCTATGTATGTCCATGTCGTGTGGACCCCAATATAACGGCTATATTCGGTATTTTTAAGATTTTAACAGAATTTTTAACGGATTTTATTTATTTTTTGAAAATTGCCAAATTTGTACCAAATGATGGAGGGTATTCAAAGATCGGCAAGGCCGAACTTAAATCTTTATTACTTGGAGAGAAGGATAGAGATAGACCCATAGTTAATTTTGAGGATCTTCATAGAATCACTTTCTGAGTTGATTTATGCATGTCAGTCCGTCTGGCCATATATTTTTGTGATCAAAATACAGGTCGCATTTTAATACCCTCCACCTTGGAAAGGAGGGTATATTAACTTTGTCATTCCGTTTGTAACATCCTTAAATATTCGTCTTAGACCCCATAACGATGTCCGTCTGTCTGTCTGTTGAAATCACGATACAGCCCACATTATTTGACGTAGAGCGCCAAAATTTAGCAGAGCTATTTGTGTCTAGGATGGTTGGTATTGAAAATGAAATATATCGGTCCACGTTCAGGTATAGTCCCCATATAACGGTACCTCCCGATATTCGGTATTTTGATTATTTATGCCACATTTTTTCACGGATTTGTCTGAAAATTGGTATTTTTTGGTCATAACGGGTCCCTGAGCGTGTGGCAAAACATTGCATGTATAGGTCCACGTTGTGGTATAGCCACCATATAAAGGTACCTCCAGATATTCGGTATTTTAGTTTTTTTTTGCCACATTTTTTCACGGATTTATCCAAAAATTGGTATTTGTGGGTCATAATGGTTTCTAGCTCCGGTGACGAAACATTGCATGTATGGGTCCATGATTTGGTATAGCCCCCATATAACGGTACCTCCCGATATTCGGTAATTTGATGATTTTTGCAACATTTTTTCACGGATTTGTCTGAAAATTGGTATTTGTTGCTCATAATGGGTTCCAGCTCCGGTGGCGAAACATTGCATGTATGGGTTCATGATTTGGTATAGCGCCCATATAACGGTACCTCCCGATATTCCGTATTTTGATGGTTTTTGCCACATTTTTTCACTGATTTGTCTAAAAATTGGTATTTGTGGGTCATAATGGGTCCTAGTTCGTGTGGCGAAACATTGTAATTATAGGTTCACGTTTTGGTGTAGCCACCATATAACGGTACCTCCCGATATTCGGCATTTTAATGGTTTTTGCCACATTTCTTCTAATGTTTCTTTTACCCTAAGGTGGAGGGTATTAAAAGTTTGGCCCGGCCGAACTTAATATTGTTTTACTTGTTTATCTGAATGAGATGAAAGTTTCAAGCAAAGACGATCCAATTGATATTGCTGAGAATCAGTTAAAATTTAGTTATAACAGGATGAGATGAAAAAACTGCAACCAATTTCAGACTGCTGTCATTTCTAAGCCACTCGTCCGACAGCTGTTAAAATTATTCCAGTGACAGCTCATTATACTGCCTACAAGCGAACAAAAGCATTTTTGTGAGAACTTTTCAGAAAAAAAGTTATTCGTGATGGAATTGAAGCGTGATAATGTGATTTCTTTATATTTGACTGGAAAACCACTAGTGGCTATCGTTAGAGCTCTCCAGTATTTAAATGTGAATAAATCTTTTGTGTCTCGAAACATCATCTCGAAACAAGTGGACGGAAAAAACAGCAACATCAGCCGAAATAGTTCGAAAAGTAAAGAAGCGACTTGATCGAAACCCGCGTCGCAGTGGCCGAAAAATGGCTCGTGAGCTGAACATATCGCAATATTCCATTCGGCAAATATTGAAAAATGAGATCAGGGTAAACCCATTGACATTCCAAAAAGTACAAGAACTTATACCGCAGCAAAAAGAAAATAGACTCAAAAGAGCTAAAGAGTTGCTTCGCTTGGCCGAAAGTGGTGAACTGCCGAATTTGGTTTTCTTCGATGAGAAAACATTCGTTGTCCAGCAGTTTGTAAACCAACAAATGATCGTGTTTACTTGCAAAAGAGGTCAGCTGAAAATATGCACCTTCGGTTGGCCACCAGAACTCAAGCGCCGTCCATGGTGATGGTGTGGGCCGCCATAACAGCCGATGGTCGCACTCCGCTCGTATTAATCGACCGTGGCATCAGAATAAATACGGAATATTATCGCGAAAATGTTCTGGAGGGTGTATTAAAGCCTTGAGCACGCAAACATTTTGAACGCAGACCTTGGACTTTCCAACAGGTCTCAGGACCATTACACTCAGTACCCGCGAGTTTCCTCGCTTTATTTGCAGCGCACAATGGCCACCAAAATCGCCGAATACCAATCCGTTGGACTATTGTGTCTGGAGTATTTTGGAAAGCAAGGTTGGCACTAAAAAATACCAAAGTGTCGATCACCTCAAGCAAGCGCTACGCCGGAAATGGGTTAAAATACCGCAGAGCAACATTCGGGCAGCGTGTGACGGTTTCATTGGCCGTTTGAAGACCATAATTCGTGCCAAAATTGACCAATTCGAACAAATCTAAACTTATTCTAAAATTTGGTGCTATTTCCGACATTTTTTGCCTTCATTCAATAAAATTTAAAAAAAAAATTATGTATAAATTTTATTGGGAATACAGATACACATGTGTATCCGCCTATTGTATTATATAAATAAATAAGATTTGAATTGAATCTCGTGCTTATTCCAAGAATGACATATTTAGAATTGCTTTTCATGGATGCGTAACATACGATAATGTTATGGACTATGACTATTTAAATTCACATTGTTTGTCGTTGTGGAGCATTCCTCCAAGATTCGCGGAATATTATACCAATGCCTATTAAGAACAAAAATTTCGTTCAACCTTCACCACAATTTTATTGAATGTCGAAATGTTGATGCAAAAATTTGTTCAAAAGAACTGAGGACAATTTAAAGGACAACATTTCACATTAACTCTTCAGTATCGACATAAAATCGATAACTAAATTGGTGTACATTCTATTTAACATTTTATTGATTTATATTTTAAACACATTTTTTTTTTCGTATGCAACCTTCGTAAACAATTCCTATGAGTAGCGGTTACATCCAAAAAGCAAAAATAACAATTTCAACAACTGGCAACGTTCTCAAGCTGTAATTAGTTTGTGTCAATTTCTATTGAAATGTCTAAAATAGTTGCAGTTAAAAAAAAATGCCGAGGGTTAAACTTATTTTTCCTCAATACAGGTACATAGTTTGGAGTTGAATTTTGGAGGGTATATAAGCACCTCGGAATATACATTTTAGACCCCACAAAGTAAAAATATTCTTGATTAGCATACAATTTCTGGTTTTAGCGATGTCCCTCCGATGTCTGTGTAAATCACTCTTTCTTCCGGACGAAATGAAGTAGGTTGACAAAATTTAACTCAGTTAGGTCTGCTGGACTTCTGGTAATGAAAATAGGCTACATAGGTCCACATTTTGGAATAGCCCCCACATAAATATTCCTACAAATTTACGGTCAGATTTTTAACCCGAAATTGTTGTAAATTGCATAGAACTGTCAATATATACTTAGGTTTTGGTATAGCTTCCAAATATAACTGTACATCTATATAATTAGTATTTTAATGATTTGTGTCACACTTTTCACCGGAAATGTTTTAAATTTGAAATTTGATGTTCCTAATGGGTACTACAGCTGTAACCGAAAATTGCATATGCAGTCCACGTCTTCGTATAGGCCCCTTTTTACCTCCTTATAATCGGTATGTTCATTATTTTAGTAACATTATAACCCGGAAGTGTATCAAATGTCATATTGGAAGTTCCTAATGAGTAATACATCTCATGACGAAAAAGTAAAAAAACCCTCCACTATTTGCAACGAATTTGGCAATTCTCAAAAACAAAAAAATCCGTTAAAAATTCTGTTAAAATCTTAAAAATACGAAATGTTGCTTATATTAGGGTGTATAAGACGACCTGCATAGGTAACATTTGTCATAAGCCATTACAATATTCGAATGTGAAACTTACATAAAAGTGAATAATGTAGCTAAAATCATTAAAATACCGAATATCGGGAGATACCGTTAAATGGGGTTATACGAAGACGTGGACCTGCACAGGCAATTTTCTGTCTTAGGCTGTAGTATCCATTTCGAACTTCAAATACCAAATTTAAAGCAATTCCGCTGAATAACGTCGCTAAAATCAACAAAGTACCGAATGTCAAGAGGTACCGTTAAATGGGTTTATACGAAGACGTGGACCTGCACATGCAATTTTCTGTCTTAGGCTGTAGTATCCATTTCGGACTTCAAATGCCAAATTTGAAGCCATTCCGGTGAACAATGTCGGTAAAATCATCAAAATACCGAATATTGGGAGGTACCGTTATATGGGGGCTATACCAAACGTGCATAGCCTACATATGGGCCTACCTGGCCCATTTTCAATACCAAAAGTCCTGCAGACATAATATACCTTTAGGTAAAATTTTATCAATCTACTCCATTTTTTTCAGAAGCTAGAGTGATTTCCACTGACGGACTGACGGACATAGAATCGACATAGAATTTTATGCTGATCAAGAAAATATATACATTGTGGGGTCTAAAATGTATATTTCGAGGTGTTACAAACGGAATGACCCTCCCTCTATGGTGGAGGGTATAAAACGGTATAATGGTACCGGAATTGTATCAAGCTTCGTATTTGAATATCGTAATGGCCTATGACAAACATTGCATATACAGGTCCACGTCTTCGTATATGCCCCAATATAGCGGGAGCTCCCTATATTCAGTGTTTTTTTGATTTTCACAGTATTTGACAACGAATTTTTTTTTTTAAATTGCAGATTGTGCATTTCTACTTGTTATTTATAGCGAAGGTCTTTACAATATTATGCAATCCTGGTTTAATCTTATATTCGTAAAGGGACAGAAAATTAAAATTAATTTGGGAATTGGAGACCCTATGGAGTTTTCTTTTCCGACTTTAAACCAAAAACTTTACTTAGAATTTGGTAACACACCATACCTTCTGTCAGAGGAACAAAAATACTTCAATCAGTACGTCTGTTATATCGGATTCAGAGATGTACAGGGTGAGATAAAAAACTGCAACAAAGTACAACGCCATAACTTTTAGATTTTTTTTAAATCTTATTGAATGAAAGCAAAAAATGTCGGAAATAGCATCAAATTTTAGAATAAGTTTAGATTTGTTCGAATTAGTCACATTCGGCACGAATTATGGCCTTTAAATGGCCAATGAAACCGCCACACGCTGCCCGAATGTTGCTCTGCGGCATTTTGACACATTTCTGTCGAAGCGCTTGCTTAAGGTGATCGACACTTTGGTATATTTTAGTGCCAACCTTGCTTTCTAAAATATCCCAGACACAATAATCCAACGGATTGGTATCTGGAGATTTTGGTGGCCATTGTGCGGTAAGCAAGGAACCTCATTTTGTAACCATTCTTGGGTGGCATGCTGGTGCTGAGTCCTGTGGGAATGTCAAAGGTCTGCGGCCAAAATGTTTGCATGGCCAAGGCTTTAATACACCCTCCGGAATATTTTCGCGATAATATTCGGCATTTATCCTGATGCCACGATCAATTAATACGAGGGGAGAGCGACCATCGGTTGTTATGGCGGCCCACACCATTATCATGACCGGCGTTTGAGTCCTGGTGGCCAACCGAAGGTGCACATTTTCGGCTGACCTCTTTGGCAAGTAAACACGATTATTTTGTTTGTTTACAAACTGCCGGACAACGATTGTTTTCTCATCGGAGAAAGCCAAATTCGGCAGTTCACAACTTTCAAATCTTTTATTCTATCTGTTGCGTTGTAAGCTCTTGCACTTTTTGGAATTTCAATGGCTTTACCCCGAGCTCATTTTTCAATATTTGCTGAATGGAATATTGGGACATGTTCAGTTCACGAGCCATTTTTTGACCACTGCGACCCGGGTTTCGATCAAGTCGCTTCCTTATATTTCGAACCATTTCTGCAGATGTTGTTGTTTTCTTCTCTCCACTTCCTTGACGTCGGGCTACGTTACCAGGATCACTGTAACAAGCGATGGTACGAGATACAAAAGATTTATTCACATTTAAATGCTGGAGTGCTCTAACGATAGCCACTTGTGGTTTTCCAGTCAAATATAAAGGTATCCCACTATCACTCTTGAATTCCACCACGAATAACTTTTTTTCTGGAAAATTCTCACCAAAATGCTAATGTAAGCTTGTAAACAATATAATGAGCTGTCAGTGGAATAATTTTAGCAGCAGTCGGACGAGTGGCTTAGAAATGACAGCAGTCTGAAGTAAGTTGCAGTGTTTTGTGCCGCCGTTACACATTACTTTGTAATGAGAATAATAAGTTATTTTAAAATTAAATTCATTACCATTGAAACCCAGCGAAAAACGTAAATTTTGATAAAATTTGATATCGAGATGTACCAATGCATGGCAGCTGTTATCCTCCGCAATATCCCACCCTTTGTGCCAGTAGTAGCATTTTATAGATATTTATAGGCGCTAGAATGTACATACTTAATAAACCCATTATTGGGTAAGGAGATTTCTTGCTGTGCTGTACTGTAATGCCAATTTGATCCTATTTTTATCGATATATTAATAACGAATTAGCACAATTTTTGTTTTTGATATCTTAAATATTGTCCTTTAGGAATACTATGCTTTTCCATTTCTCCATACTCATGAATAACATTTTCAAAAGGATTATCATGTTCTCGTTGTCGTCAACTCAGTTCCTGAAGACTGATTTAAGCCTACGGCAATTCTCGTGTGCATCGTTTAAACCCCTTAAGTCATTATTAGAATCAACGAAATGTGACAATCTAATCTTGCACTTGGTATTTGCCATCGGCCGGATCACAACCCATTCGCCTGTCCGCCAGCCCAACACAATTGTAATTGCTTTTGAGCGTTTCTCTCATTTGAATGTTGGCCAGAGTAAACCACAATTTGCCATAACGAATTATATTTGTTGAATGGAAGAAGGCAAATAGCATAAGACCAATATCTCTGTACGTAACCCAGTTATGAACTTAAATCAATTTGGCAGAATGCCGATTTCAGTTGAATCAACATACGAACAACAACAACTACTACTACGACTGCGAGTCGAATACAATAGGACAACGAATCCACTATGAAACGAAGTGCATTCATATGAATGACGTCATTGCATTGACGTCACAAAGTCAAATTGATGCCAAAAACAACAACAACGTCGTCGACGACGACGATGAGGTTCATGAAGAAAACAAACAATAAAAAAACAAATGCTCTCAATACTCTTGGCTGGTAAATATAAACAAACAAACAAAAAAACGAATGGAAATTAAAATGAAAACGAAAATTTATGTTAAACGCCAGCGAACAACAGCAGCAGCAGCAACAACAACAAGGATTTTATCAACATATAACTTTTCGTGGGGGCCAACATGAACGGCTAACTGAGTATATTGCCATGGGGGTACCTTTCGAAGGCGTTTTTTTTTATCATGACAGGGGTTCGGAAAACTAAAAAACTGGGTTAAACTAAACTACAAAATATTAAATATTTATGAGTTGCTAAACTATGACACACAAAACGTTTATACAGAGTGCGCCAACGCCAACCCTGAAGGCCTAGGCACATCAACATCTACTAGAAGTTTCACTGGAAGAAAACGAATAAGACACAACAGAAAACAGCGGTAACAATGTAGGCAACATCATCAGCAACTAAGAAAATAATTCCTTATAGTGGCATCTCCTGCTCCTTGTAGCTCTAGAGGGTTTCGCGCAATAATTTGCAATGCTAAATGGACTTTAAACGCTATTTTATTTGCAATTTGGGTTCTATGAAACTATTTCAGGTGAGATGTGATAGAATAGCATTCCCATCCTTCCGGTTATAAATAAAAAAAAAATTAAAGGAGGCATCTGAAAGATTCTGAATTTCTGAACGTCTCGTGCCAGATAATATTTATCTAGCAGAAATCTTACGGAGTCTTCGATTTCGTTGGTTTTTCGTTTGATGATATTAGCGACATTATTCACCGGAATGTTTCAAATTTGGTAATTGAAATTCCTAATGGATACTACAGCCTATGACAGAAAATTGTCTGTGCAGGTCCACGTGTGTAATCACCATATACAGTGTTGCCCATATTCGACGGACCCATGACTCTTTGGGCCCATTCCAATCGACGAGGCTTGTCCGCAGGCAACATTCTTTGCGAATTTTGTGCGGGAACAAATGCAAATCAATGCGAATAATCCGTTGTAAAGTGGACCGAGCCATGCCCGACTGCTGAGAATGGCGTTTTTGGGATGTTCTTGGGGAGCTCTCAACAATGGCTCGTACGGCAGCGATATTCTCGGCCGATCGCCTTGGTCGACTTTTATATGGCCTCTTCGGATTAGAAAGAGCCTTACCAGTCGAAAATTGTTCGTATAAACGCTTAATGGTGTTCTTAGAAGGCGCACTTCTCAGATTTTTTTTTTTTACAATTGACTTCTTCTGTTGAATGTAAATTTCAACTATTTCAGAGCGCTCGCGTAGCGTGTTTGGTTCATGGTAAAAATCTGCTTGGACTGACGCTTCAAACGCGGTATGTCATTAAGCGATGTGACATCTCTGTCAAAAGTTATGGCGTTGCCAGATGGGTCCGTCGAATATGGACAACCCTGTAATAGTACCTCCCTATATTCGGTATTTTTAATGATTTTAGCTACATTATTCACCGATTTTTTTCAAGTTTCACATTAGAATATTGTATTGGCTTATCACAAAAGTTATCTATGCAGGTCCACGTCGTCGTATAGACGCTAATATAATGACTGTATTCGGTACTTTTAAGATTTTAGCAAAATTTTTAAGGGATTTTATTTTTTTGAAAATTGCAAAATTCGTCCCAAATGGTGGAGGGTATAAAAAGTTGGACCCGGCCTAACTTACAGCTTTCTTACTCTCAGAAACCTAACAGAATCTCCGATTTCTTTCTCACATAGCACTATTTTTCAAGGGTTGAAATATGAGCCATATCCGTCCACACCTACTATTAGTGCCTTCACAAGGAGCAATTTATATAGCTGTATCTGAATCAATTTTCACAAATTTTGATATACTTTTTAAACCCTCCACCATATTATGGAGGGTATATTTACTTTGTCATTCCGTTTGTAACTCCTGGAAATACTCATGTCAGACCCAACAAAGTATATATATTCTTGATCAGCGTAAAATTCTAAGTCGATTTAGCCATTTCCGTCTGTCTGTCTGTAAGTCTGTCTGTCTGTAAGTCTGTCTGTCTGTTGTAATCATGCTATCTTTCTAACGAATTAAGATTTCCCAGTAGGCAGGTTTAGTTCGTAAATGGGCCATGTAGGTCCACGTTTTCATATAGCCCCCATATAAAGGTACCTCCCGATATTCGGTATTTTAATGATTTTAGCGACATTATTCACCGGAATTGTTTCAACTTTGTTATTTGAAGTTCGAAATGGATACTACAGCCTATGACAGAAAATTATCTGAGCAGATCCACGTCTTCGTATAGCCCCCATATAACGGTACCTCCCTATATTCGGTATTTTGATGATATTAGCGACATTATTCACCGGAATCGTTTAAAATTTGGTATTTGAGATTCGTAATGGATGCTACAGCCTATTACAGAAAATTGTCTGTGCAGGTCCACGTCTTCGTATAGCCCCCATATAACGGTACCTCCCATTCACCGGAATTGTTTCAAATTACGTATTAAGAGTTCGTAATGGGTGACAGTCTGTGACAGAAAAATGTCTATGCAGGTCCAGGTCTTCGTATAGGCCCCATATATCAGTACCTCCCTATATTCGGTATTTTGACGAGTTTAGGTACAATACCCACCGAAATTGTTTGAGATATCGTATTTGACGTTAGTAATGAATGATATAGCCTGTGACAGAAAATTGTCTATGCTGGTCCAGTCTTCGGACAGCTCCAATTTAACGGCACCTCCTTATATACGATATTTTGATGATTTTAGCTACATTATTCACCGTTTATTTCAAGTTTCGAATCTGAATATGGTAATGGCTAATGGCAAACAATGCCTATGTAGATCCACGTCGCATAGACCCCAATATAACGGCAATATTCGGTATTTTTAAAATTTAACAGAATTTTTTAAGGATTTTATTTTTTTTTTTTTAATTTCCAAATTTCAAATTCAAAATTTGGCCCGGCCGAACTTACTGCTTTTTAACTTGTTCTAACTGAATTAGGTCGTATGTGCCAAAATCCACACTCTTTGGAAGGATATTAACCATTTGGTGCAAAATAATAAATAATGGATGAAGATTTATATTGCTGTTATATCCAAATCTGAACGGGTCTCGATAAAGTTTGGCAGATGTATTCCTGAACTGTATCTTATATCTGCTACCAAATACCATTATTGTAGAGCCCATGTTACGAAAGTGAGGGACTTTAATACCAAATCGGATGTAGAAATATATTAACTGATGTTAAAAGCACTTGCATATATATGGAATATGCCGAAATACATCCCGTTAGGACATTATATTACACATATGACGCACAAAAAAATTGAAATCGATGGAAGGTATATATGGAAGCTATATCTAAATTTGGACCGATTCGTACCAATTTCAATAGGGTTCGTCCTTGGGTCAAATAAAAAGATTTGTGGACAATTTCACACACAATCGGAAAATAAATGTGACCTGTACTTTGTTTACAAAAACACATGGACAAACTGACGAACATGCATACATCGTCTCAGAATGTGATTCTTTGAATATCATTTCATGTCACAAATTGTGTGTCGTAAGGTACCATAGGTACCATGTCGGATATAAAAATGAGAAATAATTCAACGCTGTTCAACCACAAACCATGCACGTTTAACTATGGAAAAATTAACGGAATTAATTAACTTCTTCTGATAACAGCCGCAAAAGTATCAACATTAAAAAAAAAAAACAGTTAAAAAGTAGTAAGTTCGTCCGGGCCGAACTTGGAATGCCCTCCGCCATTTGGAACGAATTTGGAAATTTTCACCAAAAAAAAATCCCTTAAGAACTCTTTTAAAATCTTAAAAATACCGAATTTAGCCATTATATTGGGGTCTATGTGATTGGGGTCTATAGACCTACATAGGCATTGTTTGTCATAAGCCATTGCCATATTTAAATTCGAAACTTGAACTAAACGGTGAATAATGTAGCTAAAATCATATCAATTTCGGTGAGAATTGTACCTAAAATCGTCAAAATACCGAATATTGGGAGGTATCGTTATATGGGGGCTATACGAAGACGTGGACCTGCACAGACAATTTTCTGTCAAAAACCAAACTTGAAACAATTTCGGTGAATAATGTCGCTAAAATCATGAAAGTACCGAATATCGGGGGTACCACTAGGTAGTATCCATTACAAACTTCAAATACCAAATTTAAAACAATTCCCGTGAAAAATATCGCTAAAATCATTAAAATACCAAATATCGGGAGGTGCCGTTATATGAGGGATATACGAAGACGTGAACCTGCAATGACAATTTTCTGTCTTAGGCTGTAGTATCCATTGTGAACTTCAAATACCAAATTTGAAACATTTGCGATGAATAATTTCGCTTAAATCACCAAAATACCGAAAATAAGAAGGTACCATTATATGGGGCGATACCAAAACGTGGATCTACATGGCCCATTTTAAATATCAAAAATCCTGCAGACATTATATACATTTGAGTAAAATTTTCTCAACCTACTTCACTTTGTTCGGAAGCTGGAGTGATTTCCGCAGACGTAAAGATGGGCAGATGGACCGACATCGCTAAATCGACATAGAATTTTATGCTGGGTCTAAAAATATAGATTTCGAGGTGTTACAAACTATAATAAAGGGTATAAAAAGACCTAACATGAACTGTTGAAATGAATCTACAATTTTTTAGTTGGAATTTTCTCCATTATTATTATTATTATTATTATTATTATTATTATTATTATTATTATTATTATTATTATTATTATTATTATTATTATTATTATTATTATTATTATTATTATTATTATTAATATTATTATTATTATTATTATTATTATTATTATTATTATTATTATTATTATTATTATTATTATTATTATTATTATTATTATTATTATTATTATTATTATTATTATTATTATTATTATTATTATTAAACTATTATTATTATTGTTATTATTATTATTATTATTATTATTATAATTATTATTATTTTTATTATTATTATTATTATTATTATTATTACTATTATTATTATTATTATTATTATTATTATTATTATTATTATTATTATTATTATTATTATTATTATTATTATTATTATTATTGTTATTGTTATTATTATTATTATTATTATTATTATTATTATTATTATTATTATTATTATTATTATTATTATTATTATTATTATTATTATTATTATTATTATTATATTATTATTATTATTATTATTATTATTATTATTATTATTGTTATTATTATTATTATTTTTATTATTATTAAATATTTTTATTATTATTATTATTATTATTATTATTATTGTTATTATTATTATTATTATTATTATTATTATTATTATTATTATTATTATTATTATTATTATTATTATTATTATTGTTATTATTATTATTATTATTATTATTATTATTATTATTATTATATTATTATTATTATTATTATTATTATTTTTTTTTTTTTTTTTTTTTTGGAAATTTTGTGTTAGATACCCAAGGAAGTGGACCGATGTACTCCATATTTGGACATTGGCTACGTTTGACAAAAATATTATGATGTGCCAAGTTTGAACCAAGTCGTATGCTCCCCAAGTAATCGAGAGCAGCATCTTTTCAAACAGATATGGCTATGCAAATCTAGGTGTGCCACAATGGATTTCGCGCCAGAACGGATTTTCGTTGGGGTACATTTTGGTCGCATTAAATCATTTATTCTTTTTGAAGAAAAAGATGCTTAGAGTATAGCAAACTGTTAAATTTTCACATTTATTTCCCTCATCTTGCAACAAATGAAATATTAAGTCTTGTTACATGACACCACTGAATTATGGACTAGCACGTCAAAAATTATAAATAAAAAAAATATCATCGTTAGAAAGAAACTAAGTATAAAATATGTATATTGTAGAAATTCATGCAAAACATTGTAGAACTCACCTCTCCTGTACGCATGTTGCTGGCAGTCGCGTTGCATCTAGGACACCATGCCACGGTTCTGCAGGTACAGGTTTGCGAAAACGCAAATCATCAACGGGCGGCTTGGCATACGGAATGCCGGTAAACACGTGTACATCGCGACCCTGAACTGTAACCGAACGTCCGCGTACTGGCCCGCTGGTCGTTTGAACCGTTAGATGATCTGTCATGGCTGACGTTAGCGCTGACATGCGCAGCAGTATAACGAGTGTGGCAAAGAGACCGCGGCAAATGTCATTGTTTCTAGCGGCCAGGTGATGGGCTACTGAACTTGAGGAAGAGGGGCGGGTTAAGGAAGCTTTGAACGATGATAATAACGAGTAAAAAGACGACGACGACGGCGACGACCACGATGACCGCGACGACGACGACGACGAGGGGGATATTGGCGTTCTTACAGACCGAGCCATACTAAGGATAAACGCGCCACTGCTGCAAAAACTAACGCGTTCAAAATCAATATCTGTTGACACTTTATTGTTGTTGTAGTTTTCCGTTGAGCACTGTTTTTTTTTTCTTAGGTATTAACGTTTTTGTTTTAGCTAAGTTTTACATCGGCTTTCCTTTTGATATTGATATTGAAATTGACTGCTGTTAACGCCTAAATGTATACTCCACTTAACGCAAAGCTGGGATATGGATTGGATGTTGAGGTTTCAAAGTGTAAGTGGATATGCAAAACACTTGTTTGTTGGCTGTTGTTGTAGTTCTCTTTCACGCAGATCGGTTAAAAATCAACAGTCTTGCCCTGGTTTTGTTCTGGTCATAGATGAGGGGGATTTAGCGGGCAGACGACAACAAAGTCGACTCCAAGGGTTCGTTGGAAAATCCACGTTGTCCTTGGCTCATAACCAACAGCTGTTGATTGTTGTGGCTGCTGTTGTTGGTTAGGCAGGCAGCTTGGTTGTGACCTCAAAGTGTGTTGTGTTGTGGATGCGGCCACAAACAATGATGTTCACGTCTTCTTCCACCTCCTCAACTTATGTACGAGTTGCTTTGTTCTTTGCTGGCTTTGTAATGTAGACGACGCAGGAGAAAATATTGCAACGATAGGCTGGCTGATGTTAACACAAAACTACATGCTTGGGGTAATGGGACGAGGAGGATTTAGCTTTTCTGCTAACGTTTTCTAAATAAGTTATATTCCAAATCCCCTTGTCACAGATGTTGTCCCTTCAAATGATTTGCTAGCTGCTCTACATTCGCTACTTGTAAACCACGTCCGCATTGGTTTGCACAACCCCTATAAGTTCGTAGAATATGTTTACCGTTCACCAGGCAGCATGCATAAACATAAGGAACTCTTATGCTACACGCCTCTTCAATCCGAGTACTTCTATTTATCCGCTTTCTCGTTAAACGCACTTTACTTAAACGTTTAAATGTTCTTGTCTTCCACGTTCCACCTTCTCTTTGGAGTTGGGAAAATATTTTATTTATTTCTCTGACGTAGTCTTTGCCAGCTTAGCTTTGTATCTGCAAGAGAGTCAAAAGCAAAATAATAAATTAGGTATTTTATTTGGGATGGCTAAGAAAAAATATGGAGAACTTTGTGTATTTCTAAGTAGCCACACTTTTGAAGCTTTTAAAAATTCGCGATAAACAAGTAAAAGTGTTGTGAAGAAGAAACCTTTGCACTAACGTCCATTTTAATGGGCTATTAAATGCACTTCTCACTCGAATAGGAAAAAAGGGCCAACTGCTTTTATTTAATAAATTTCTATGGAAAACATGGAAATGATTTCAATTAATGTAAACCAATTAAACGCCAAGCTAACAAGGCCAACAGTGGCAATTAAAAAAGGGCTATATAAGGGTAGAGGTCAACCTAGTTAGATGTTGAAATGGAATTCTTGGAGAAACTTCGAAGCTTTGTACAACAAAGGGCGTGAAATGGTTTTAGCATTAATGCTATTATCACCCAATGCCAAGTTTAGTATAATTTTAGTACGCAAATCCAAATTAATTTACATCTCTTCATCCTAGACACCAACAGTGGCCGAGAATTAGTACCGTTTACTACTTTTTGTACAACTGTAGTACACATTTCCAAACCCACTTCCATATTCCACTTCAAAATTTCGGAGTCCAGCTCTACCTCTTCACCCAATATCTAATGTAGTATCATTTAGTACTTTTTGTATCATTCAAGTACTCATTTCTACGCAGATACCTATATACAAGGTGAGATAAAAAAAACTACAAACAGGTCAAACGCATAATTTTTACATTTTTTTAATTTTATTGAATGAAAGAAAAAAATGTCGGAAATAGCATCAAATATTTGAATAAGCCATTGCACAAATTATGGCCTTCGAACGGCCAATGAAACCGTCACACGCTGCCCGAATGTTGCTCTGCGGTATTTTGGCCCCATTTTGGCGAAGCGCTTTCTGGAGGTGATCGACACTTTCGTATTTTCATAGTGCCAACCTTGTTTTCCAAAATACTCCAGACACAATAGTCCAACGGATTGGTATCCGGAGATTTTGGTGGCCATTGTGCGCTGGAAATGCGTGCTGAGAGCGATGGTGCTGAGCCCTGTTGGAATGTCCAAGGTCTCCGGCCAAAATGTTTGCGTGCCCAAGGCTTTAATATACCCTCCAGAAAATTTTCGCGATAATATTCGGCATTTGATCTAATGCCACGGTCAATTAATACGAGCGGAGAGCGACCATCGGCTGTTATGGCGGCCCACACCGTCACCATGGCTGGCGCTTGAGTTCTGGTCACCAACCGAAGGTGCACATTTTCAGCTGACCTCTTTGACCTCTTTGTTTACAAACTGTTGAACAACAAATGTTTTCTCGTCGGAGAAAACCAAATTCGGCAGTTCAATTTCAATGGCTTTACCCCGAGCTAATTTTTCAATGTTTGCCGAATGAAATATTGCGATATGTTCAGGTCACGAGCCATTTTTCGGTCACTGCGACGCGGGTTTCGATCAAGTCGCTTCTTTACTTTTTGAACCATTTCTGCTGATGTTGCTGTTTTCTTCCGTCCACTTCCTCGACGTCGGGCTAAGCTACCAGTATCACGGCGATGGTACGAGATACAAAAAATTTACTCACATTTAAATGCTAAAGTGCTCTAACGACAACCACTTGTGGGTTTCCAACCAAATATAAAGAAATCACAATATAACGTTTGAATTCCATCACGGATGACTTTGTTCCTAAAAAATCCTCACTGAGCTGTCATTTTTAAGCCACTCGTCCGACAGATGTTAAAATTATTCCAGTGACAGCTCATTATATTGTTTACAAGCGTACAAAAGCATTGTGGTCAGAACTTTCCAGGAAAAAGTTATTCGTGATGGAATTCAAGCGTGATAGTGTGATTTGTTTATATTTGGCTGGAAAACTACAAGTGGCTATCGTTAGAGCACTCCAGCATTTATATGTGAATAAATCTTTCGTGTCTCGTAACATCGATCTTTACTGTGATACTGGTAGCGTAGCCCGACGTTAAGGATTTGGACGAAAGAAAACAGCCTCACAGTTGCCGAAAAATGGATCGTGAGCTGAACATATCGTATTATTCGGCTAATATTGAAAAATAAGCTCGGGGTAAAGCCATTGAAATTCCAAAAAGTGCAAGAACTTACACCGCAACGGAAAGAAAATAGACTCAAAAGAGCTAAAAAGTTGCTTCGCTTGGCCGAAAGTGGTGAACTGACGAATTAGGCTTTCTCCAATGAGAAAATATTCGTTGTCCAGCAGTTTGTAAACAAACAAAATGATCCATTTTACTTACCAAAGAGGTCAGTTGAAAATGTGCACCTTCGGTTGGCCACCATAACTCAAGCGCCGGCTATGGTGATGGTGTGCATCAAAATAAATGCCGAATATTATTCCGAAAATATTCTGGAGGGTGCATTAAAGCCTTGGGCACACAAACATTGTGGCCAAAGACCTTGGACATTCTAACAGAACTCAGCACCACCCCACTTAGTACGCTTCACCCAAGAATGGTTACAAAATGATGTTCCTCGCTTCAATGGCCACCAAAATCTTGTGTCTGTACTATTTTGAAAAGCAAGGTTTGCACTAAAAATTGTCAAAGTGTCGATCACCTCAAGCAAGTGCCTTGCCGGGAATTGTCCAAAATACCTCAGAGCAGCATTCGGTTTGAACGCCATAATTCGTGCCCAAGGTGACCAATTCGAAAAAATCTATACTAATTCTGACATATGATGCTATTTCCGACATTGTAAAAATGTAAAAATTATGGCGTTTTTTGCAGCTCCCATTTTTTAAAAAACATTAGGTCAGGTATGAATTATGGTACCTCCCAAACAAATTGTCAATGAAATAAATGGTGCATCAATATCGACATATTACTTCTACTACATCTCCTACAAAGGATACTCATTTTATCAGTATCAACTCTCGAGACAGGTAGGACCATCTTTTGCTTCTCCCGAACACAAAATAAAGAAATAATCATATGATGAGGGAATATTTCAGACGCTGATGCTTCCTACAATTCATTGCTGGCCAATGTTTCTTCGATATAATAGCATTGCAATCGTATGAGCATTGTAAACGGTGCATTATTCATACGCCATTGGGCACATCAAATAACTCAAATGATTATAAACTATTACAGCACTTTTCGGAATTTTTAAACCTGGCTATATTATTATGAAAAAAAAAATTACAAATTCTTGCTAGTAACTTAAAGTTGCTGTTTTAATCTTTTAACTTTTCCACATTTTCAATTGCTAATTAGAATCCAGATTTATTACCTTTTATCCTTACTTCTTTTGTCATCTTTGAAGAATTAAAACTCTTTTTTTGATATCTGCATAGAAAAGAGCATTGTCTCTAGTCATTGTATTATGATTGAAATTTCTGACATGTCCTTTTGTGAGGATTACAAAAATGGCAAACAAAGAAACAATTAACCTTTTGATTTAACAACGTTGAAAACTCACTACACTCATAAATGGCAAAACGAGTGTTGTCATTCCATCTTCCATGTATATTTATATATACATACTCACATATATGTAGTTCTTTCATTATAATTGTATAAAATATACAAACGTTCAGACAAAACATGACAAGTTAACTTCCGTTCCACAAACAAAACACACAAAAAAAAAAAGACGAGCGGAACAAGGGAACATAACTCTGATGGCGAACACAAACAACATTCGCATGTCTTGTATTCCCCGGTTGACATTTTTACACGGAAATGCTTGTAACGAAGGGTAGAGTGGAAATATGCAGTAGCAGCAGCACTTATTACTGCAGCAATAGAAGCAAATTATCAGACAACAAAAATGCGAGAGAGAAAAAACAATTAATGTAATAATAAAAAAAGAACAAACGCATTTGAATTCAAAGCAAACACAACGACAACGACTTTACCTGTGCATGATGTTCTCACACACATACACACACTCACTCACACTTGGGGAATAAAAGCACACTCTCAAACGACGAGTCACAGAATGCATTAAATGTGCATCAATGCATTTACATTTGACGTTGCACAGTGCCGCTCTGTTAATTGACTGACAGACAAAGGGTTTTAATTCCATAAAATATCAGAGTCGGAACTATTGAAGTCCACCGCTTTGTGGGTTTTGTCTGGCTGGCTCAGCGGTACATTGTCGGAAACTGTGATATGATTTCCATTACAAATGTGTGGAAAGAAATTAGACAATGATATATGACCTATAATGTTTATGTATTTTTGTGAACAGGCAGGTCGCATTTATTATCCGATTGAGATGAAATTTTCCAAACAATATTTGTTTGGCCCAATTAGACCCAATTGAAGTTGATGAGAATCGGTTAAAATTTAGATATAGCTCCCTTATAAATCTTCAAATGATTTTATGCACAAAAATGGATAATATCAGTCCAAATGAACTGAATTTTGTCACATTTTAGCACAGAATTCAGTCTAGAAGCAAGTACATACAACTTGGTGAAAATCGTTTTAGATATAGCTATAGCTACCATATATATATGTTTCTCAGATTTGGTTATACTTTCGTACCAGATATCACATTCACATTCGTTATATGTTCTCCACAAGAATAATTTTTCGTACAAGAAATATCTCATATATACTAGAAACATCTCATATCCGATTTTAGATTAATTGTGCTCCAAATAGATAATATCAGCCCAAATGGACTGAATTTTCCCACTTGCGACGGAATTCAGCCCAGATGCAAGTACTTCAAATTTTGGTGAAATCGGTTCAGATATAGCTATAGCTCCCATACATATGTTTCATCACTCACCTCACATTCGTAATATGCATCCACAACAAGGATATTTAATACTGGACATCAGATAAAGCTCGAAAATACCTCTTTAAAATTTTATCGAGATCGGTTTAGATTCGTATATACCTTCGATATCGAAATTTATCCGATTTTATAGTTATTGTCCACCATGTATGTAATATCAGCCCAAATTGGCTTTTGCTCCAATAAATAGAGGTACAAAGGTACAAAAGATGCTGGAGGTACAAAATTTGTTGAAAATCGACTCAGAGTTGGATATGGTTCGCAAATGTTGAGTACTCTAAAGTCATTGAGGTGTAGAGTATCATATGGTTGGCCCCGCCTGACTTTTGAACTTTTTTTACTGGTTTTAATTGCGTTTGAGACTCAGCCTCGTCACACAAAATATTCAATATATATTCTAAAATTATTTGTCATAAAATTTTACTATGGATCCCAGAATATCAACACTTATAATTATTAGAGCACACATTTTATAGTCAAAGTCGGTTCACCACTAAGTTTTTACGAAATCTCCATCCTATCTGATCAATTTTATATATGAAAGAGTGATCAACTCCCAACCCGATTGGTAAAGATATTACGATTTACAAGGTTTGCATCGGATCGGATACTCCTTTCTAGATATATAGTGCGAACCAGCCAAACAGAGAGAAGGGCAGACGAACACCCCTAGATCAACTAGATCAAATGTCCAGAAACGGTTTTGATCAAAAGGCACCTTCCACCACCCGTAACTCCTCAAAATAAACATTTTAGACACACTTGAACAGCATGAAGTTCTATGTCGATTTAGATATATTCTGTGAACATCACTCTACCTTCCGAAGTGGGTTGATAAAACCTCACATAGATATATTTCAGATCCGTAAAGTTGTTAGGCCAGATAGGTCAGATAGGTCAGATAGGTACAGACTCCAAATATATTTACTAGCAGATTTAAAGTATTTTGGGTATTTTAGTCACAATTTAAAACGTAATCTGCTGTAAAGTTGCAGTTTATATTCCCAGTCAATCGGATATATCCTTGCAGAGAACTGTCCACATAGGTCATAGTTTTGGTATATTTTGGTGTATGATATTTTGAACTTGGTATTTGAAATTCGCAATGGATACTACCTCCTATGACAAAATATTGCCTATACAGGTCCGCGCCTTTAAACTTTATACGAGCTGTGTGCATGGAAAAGTAACCTAACTAGAAACCTAACTACTTTTGGAAAATTTCGAATTGAGATTTCTCGAAATCCGTACATTTTAATTATATAGTGTCTTCGGCAATATTGCAGACATAAATATGAGGAATTTTTTGGTTGAAAAATGTTCAAGCAAGTCAAGAAAGTGTTCTTATGGTAAAAAAAAAACGTACTCTTAACGAGATTGTGGCAAATCGAAGCATTCTACAAAATTATTCGTTATAAAATTCTACCATAGGTCCTACAAGATGTTCAAAATATAAATCTTACATAAACAATTAGAATTCGTGTATATTAAAAAACATTTCAGGATTAAAGCAGTACTTTAATGAGTTTGTTTAAAAATCTGCAGTATAGCATCATTTTAGAAGGATAACGTCAAAGTCAAAATACTCTTCATCAAATCTTGTAATAAGTCATAAAAGAAAATAAATCAGTGGGTAAGTCCTTCGGATTTACTAATTTCATAGCAAACGCCAAGCATTTTGTTGCAATTAGTCCATTCAAGGTAGAAACATACATTCCCGTAATATTCGTATAACCAGTTAAATTGTTGTGAAGTTTTTTACTGTTAGCCTAATACCAAAAAGTCGTTGTGGGTCAATGCTTCTTAATAAAATCATACCAATCTGAACCAATTTCAATATAATTTTTACAAAATTTACTTTTACACCAAATTTCGTCACTCCTTCCATGTTTCATTGAAATTGGTGCGTCAAACATGTAAAATCGGACGAGAATATATATTGTCATTTTATTATTGTAACCAAATGCCGCCACATATTCTGAATATCATTGGAATCGGTCATATATATCGTGTTTGGTGTAAAACCTATATGAAATCGGCCGAAATTTATATATATATATATATATATATATATATATATATATATATATATATATATATATATATATATATATATATATATATATATATATATATATATATATATATATATATATATATATATATATATATATGTATATATATATATATAAATATATATGGGAGCTATATACAAATCTGAGCCGATTTCAATATAATTAAGCAAACAAATTTGTTAAACAAATTCCATCACACATTCCAAATCTAATTCAAATGTGGCTTATAGGGCGTATTTAATGCTGCAAATACATGAAATAGGCGGAAAATATTTATGGGAGCTATATCCACATCTGAACCGATTTCAATATAATTTGTCTAATTCATTTTTGTTTCAAATTCTGTTAAACATTCCAAATTTGGAGACTGTATCTTTAATCGATCAATAGATATGTGCATATAAGATCTAAATTTTTGAGAGGTACCTCCGATTCTGATGCTATATGTATCCATTCCGAGTCAAAATCTACCTTTATACCTAATTTTTTGGGGAAAGTGTCAAAGTAAAAATTATTCTACATCAAATTAAATTGTGAGTTTCTAAACAAAAGAAATTTGTACAGGGTTGCCCATATTCGACGGACCCATGTTTTTTTTTTTTTTTAAATCAAAGAAAAAAATAAAAATTTGGCGGTTGGCAATGTTAATCATTTAATTTGTTCCAAGTAGATTTGTTTACATCAATTTTTGAATATAATATCTCTCAAATGGCCGCCTCTGGCGTTGATGACGTATTGTGCCCTTTTTGCTGCATTTTCCATCGTTTTTGCCAACATTTCGGCCGGAATAGCGGCTATTTCTTCACGAATGTTGTCCTTGAGCTCTTCTACGGTCCTTGGCTTGTTAACGTAATCCTTTGACTTCAAATATCCCCACAAGAAGAAGTCAGGCAGCGTCAAATCGGGCGAACGCGGTGGCCAGTCCAAATCACCACTTTTCGACATCAAACGGCCCGGAAACAAATTCTTCAGAAAATCGATTGTTATGCGACTTGTGTGCGGTGGAGCGCCGCCTTGTTGAAACCAGAACTGCCTCATACGCTTTCGACAAATAATTGGCATCACAAAATTGGTCATCATGTAGCGATAACGCTCCTGATTGATGGTAACAGCATGGCCATTTTCATTTTGGAAGAAAAACGGCCCAATGACCGTTTTGGCACTAACGCCGCACCAAACTGTGACTTTTTCGTCATGAAGAGGCACTTCTTGGATCACCTGAGGATTATCAGTGGCGTAAAAACGGCAATTTTGCTTATTTACGGTCCCATTCAATGTGAAATGGGCTTCATCGGACATGATAATTTTGTTCCAAAATTGCTCGTCATCTTCGGCAATTTCGATGTCTCTTTGGGCTCATTCCAATCGACGAGGCTGGTCCGCAGGCAACATTCTTTGCGTCAATTGAATTTTGTACGGGAACAAATGCAAATCAATGCGAATAATCCGCTGTAAAGTGGACCGAGCCATGCCCAACTGCTGAGAACAGCGTTTTTGGGATGTTCTTGGGGACCTCTCAACACTGGCTCGTACGGCAGCGATATTCTTGTCGACTTTTATATGGCCTCTTCGGATTAAAAAGAGCCTTACCAGTCGAAAATTTTTCGCATAAACGCTTAATGATGTTCTTAGAAGGCGCACTTTTCACATTTTTTAATGTTTTAAAAGCACGTTGAGTTTTCACAATTGACTTCTTCTGTTGAATGTAAATTTCAACTATTTCAGAGCGCGTGTATTGGTTCATGGTAAAAATCTGCTTGGACTGACTCTTCAAACGCGGTATGTCATTAAGCGATGTGACATCTCTGTCAAAAGCTATGGCGTTGCCAGATGGGTCCATCGAATATGGGCAACCCTATTTGCTTGATAAGTAGAATAACAAATAGCATCCTTTTTTGGTTAATAAATAGCCTTGTTTATGGCAGTAGTCTGGCAGATAATTGACCACATTTACCCGATATTCAGTATTTTACCCATTCAATGGCATTTTTAAGGGGAATTGTTTTGAAATTTTGCAAGTTTCTTCCAAATTGTAAAGGATACCAAAAACTTGTCTCAGGAATTTAACTGATTTCTTACTTGTTTCTATTTATATCACTATGGGATGTATAAGCTTCTGATTGGATGTTAAAAAATCCTCGTAAAACTTGGCTAATATAACTTAAAACTTTTCAATAGTTTGCCCATATTGAACTATTATTTACAGGAATAGTTTTTACCCAACATGAAATATTAATTTACCTTTACTTATCTACAGACTTGGCCCGCTTGCAAAAAAATACTACGGTTTTTTTTTAACAAAATTAGCTTCAATTCATGTCAGCTCAGCTTGTAAAAACAATTGAGAGCAACAACAAAAAAGCCATTATGCATTGAGTTAATTAAAATCTGATTAAGACAAGTCAAGAAAATGGAGAAAAAAAAAACAGTAATTATTCTACATTTACTAAAGCAAGGATTCAACCTTTCGGAACAACAGTGGAAGAGAAAACAATTTAATTCACTTTTAATTGTGAACACAAATTCCATTATAAGGCAACGACATCAAATTACGATTATTTCCATTACGTTCATGTTAAGAGAAGAGAGCCCTCCCCACTCTCTCTCCTCACTCCGTCGTACCTTAATTCCCTGCGAATAAACAAACAGAAGAAAACTGTAAACGACCAACTGAAATGCACTTCATTTAAGGTCATTACTTAAGGTTTGACTTATTTGTACTTGAGCAGAGCAGAACAGAGAGCAAAATCGAAAACACAGCAGGCAAGCAAGCAATCTTTCAAAATGGAAAGTCCTTTTCAAGGAAAACAAAGCATTTTCCTCCACTTCTGCTATTACAGCTCCTGGTTTGGCAGTGCATGGGGTGTTTGTATGCACGTGGCAGGCAACGGAATCATTATGCACGAAAGTGTCAACTAATGGACTTCCGTCATGCAAATCGAACAACAACAGCGGCAACATCATAATCTTCATCTGCATCACGCCAACCAGTCATCCGACCGAATCATCATCGACGTGCCTCTTCAAATCCCCATCAAAAAAGTATATAAACGTTATGCAGTGGTTGTTATGTGTCACATTCACACACACACATTCATACAAAAATGGTTATATAAACTTTAAAACGAACAAGTAAAAAAGCTGTAAGTTCGGCCGGGCCGAACTTTTAATACCCTCCACCATTTGGTACAAATTTGACGAACTTTTAATACCCTCCACCATTTGGTACAAATTTGACAAATTTCCAAAAAAAAAATACTGTTAAAATCTTAAAATACCGAATGCCTATACGACGACATGGACCTGCATAGGCAACTTTTGTCATAAGTTATTACAATATTTTAATGCGAAACTTGAAGAAAAATCTAAAATCATCAAAACACCGAATATAGGGGGTACCGTTATATGGGAGCTATACGAAGACGTGGACCTGCACAGACCATTTTCTGGCATGGGCTGAAGTATCCATTACGAACTTCACATGCGAAATTTGAAACAATCCCGGTAAATAATGTCGCTAAAATCATCAAAATACCGAATATCGGGGGGTACGGTATATGGGGGCTATACGAAGACGTGGACCTACATGGCCCATTTTCTGTTTTATGCTGCAGCATATTTTACGAACTTCAAATGCCAACTTTGAAACGATTCCGTTAAATAATGTCGCTAAAATCATCAAAATACCGAATATCGAGAGGTACCGTTATATAGGGGTTATACGAAGACGTGGACCTACACAGATTATTTTCTGTCTTAGGCTGTAGTATCCATTACGAACTTCAAATGCCAAATTTGAAACAATTCCGGTGAATAATGTCGCTAAAATCATCAAAATCTTGAATATCGGGAGGTACCGTTATATGGGGGCTATAGGATAACTTAGACCTACATGGTCTTAGAATCTTACGCTGATCAAGAATATATATATTTTGTTGGGTCTGACATGAGTATTTCGAGGAGTTACAAACGGAATGACAAAATTAATATACCCTCCATAGTATGGTGGAGGGTATAAAAAGAGAGAGAGGGAAAGAGAGCAAAAAAACATAGCCACAAAGAGTACTGCAGTAATCCAAAGGAGCAATAAGGATCTGTTTTTTTTTTTTTTTTATTTTGTTTCTTAGTATTTAACATTTCTCCCACCTTCTCCCCGTTTCGTTTGCCTTAAGATAGAATCAAATGGCTCAAGGTTGCTGTTGATGTCTTAGCAGAGCACAAATGCTCATATGTGTTTGTGCCCCATTTGAGCCACCCAAAATCCACCAGAGGATGTGCGAAGTAATTCTCAATGGAAATGCTTATCAATAGTTCAACACGTTTTGGCACATACTTGCAAGAGCTTTATTGCTAACGTAAGAAATTTCCAAATGTATGGGGAATATTCATATATTCATGTATGTCTAACGAGAAATGAGTGTGAATAATCGATAAGTTGGATGTTTAATTTAAGGATTTTAAATCGGGATTTACGAAAATTAATGAAGGCTTTGTGGTATCAAATACTGAGCAGTTACCAGGGTATAGCAATGTGTGCGATATAAGATATTTAATTAAAATGTTGTTGAAAATTGTGAAGTTAATATCCAAGAGGTGGCAGAGGTCATTACTTAATAATGTGTTTATTACACTAATTAACGGGGAAAATCCAGCAAGTTGAAAAGCAGTAAGTTCGGCCGGGCTGAACTTTGAATACCCTCTACCATTTGGAACGAATTTGGAAATTAAAAAAAAAATAAATCCTTAAAAAATTCTGTTAAATTTTACAAATACGGAATATTGCCTTTATATTGGGGTCTATACGACGTCGACCTACATAGGCATTGTTTGCCATTAGCCATTACCATATTCAAATTCGAAACTTGAAATAAACGGTGAATAATGTAGCTAAAATCATCAAAATATCGTATATAGGGAGGTACCATTATATCGGAGCTGTGCGAAGACCTGGACCAGCATAGAGAATTTTCTGTCACAGGCTATAGCATCCATTACTAACGTCAAATACGATATCTCAAACAATTTCGGTGGGTATTGTACCTAAACTCGTCAAAATACCGAATATAGGGAGGTACTGATAATATGGGGCCTATACGAAGATCTGAACCTGCATAGACATTTTTCTGTCACAGACTGTAGTTCCCATTACGAACTCTAAATACGTAATTTGAAACAATTCCGGTGAATAATGGCGCTAAAATCATCAAATTACCGAATTTTAGGAGGTACCGTTATTAGGGGCTATACGAAGACGTGGACCTGCACAGACAATTTTCTATCATAGGCTGTAGTATCCATCACGAATCTCAAATACCAAATTCGTTGAATAATGCCGCAAAAATCATCAATATACCGAATATAGGGAGGTACCGTTATATGGGGGCTATACGAAGACGTGGACCTGCCCAGATAATTTTCTGTCATAGGCTGTAGTATCCATTTCGAACTTCAAATACCAAAGTTGAAACAATTCCGGTGGATAATGTCGCTAAAATCATCAAAATACCGAATATCGGGAGGTACTGTTATATGGGGGCTATATGAAAACGTGGACCTACATAACCCATTTACGAACTTAACCTGCCTACTGGAAAAATAAACAGGTGTGCAAAATTTTAGCCTTCTATCTCAATTCGTTCGAAAGATGAAAGCGTGATTACAACAGACAGACGGACATGCCTAAATCGACTTAGAATTTTACGCTGATCAAGAATATATATACTTTGTTTGGTCTGACATGAGTATTTCGAGGAGTTAGAAACGGAATGACAAAGTTAATGTACCCTCCATAGTATGGTGGAGGGTATAAAAAGTAGACTGGTGTATCGGCATTTTGAAAGTTAATATCACAAAGTAACCTAAAAAGAGGGGACAAGTTCCCTAATCTTCCACACTTTTGGAAATTTTCGGATTAAGATTCGTCGAAATCCGTGCATTTCAGGTATATAGTGTCTCCAGCAATATTGTAGACAACAATACTAGGAATTTTTTAACCCTCTAGGAAGTCAACAAATTGATCTTTTTGGTCCTGTTTTTAAATAGTTAATCCTCCCTTTAATTGGGATCGTAGCAATTCTACTATGGGTCATAGAAAACGTCAAGGGTCTAAATGTTACCTAACTGTCAATAATTCATATATATTAAAAGCACATTTTAGGATTAAAGCGGTGAATCTGTGCAAAAATCTCAAAAAAAATCTTCATCGAATTTTTCAAAGTTCAAAAAAATCTTTATTTTAATAATATATCAAAAAATATTTGCCTCAATATTCCAAAAAAAAAAAAATGAAAATATTTGGCAATATTTTAGATCAGTTTTTCTTCTGACTTTTTAAACCCTACTCAACGTAGTGGTAAGGGTATTATGTCTTTGTGCATTTGTTTGTTACATGGAGAAGGATCCATAGATGGATCCATAGTTACTTTTCAGGATGTTCATAGAATCACTTTCTGAGTCGATTTATGCATGTCAGTCCGTCCGTCCGTGTATTTTTGCGAACAAAATGCAGGTCGCATTTGTTATCCGATGAAGATGAAATTTTGCAAACAATACTTGTTTGGCCCAGGGACGAACTAAATTGAAAATGGTGATAATCGAATCAAATTTAGTTATAGCTCTTATACATATTATAAACCGATTTCGAGTTAATTATGCACCAAATGCCTAATATAAGTCTAAATGTCCTGTATTTTGGTACATTCCACCGAATTTAGTCTAGAAGCAAGTAAGTAAAATTTGGAGAAAAACGGCTCAGATATAGCTATAGCTCCCATATATATGTTTCATCCGATTTGAGGGTTTAAGTCCCTCACATGCGTAATTTGCACTCCAGAAAAATGATATTTGGTAACGGACATCGGATACTGTTCGAAAATACCTCTGTCAAATTTTATCGATATCGCTTCAGATTAGCATAAAGCTCCCATATCCGATAACAAGTTTTTTGTGCATCAAATGGCTAATATCAGCCCAAATGGACTAAATTTCGGAATTCGGAGAAAATCGGTTCAGATATAGCTATAGCTCCCATATATAAGTTTCATCCCATTTGGGGTTTAAGTCCCTCCCATGCGTAATATGCTTTCGACAACGTTGATATTTGGTATCAGTTATCAGATACAGGCCATAAATACTTCTGTCAAATGTTATTAATATCGGTTCAGATTTGGATATAAGTCCCATCTATATATATCTTCAACCCATTTCGGGATAATTGTGCACCAAATGGAAAATATCACTCCAAAAGTCCTGAAATTTGGTACAACCGACCACATTTAGTGTAGAAGCAAGCACATGAAATTTGGAGAAAATCGGTTCAGATATAGCTATAGCTCCCATATATATGTTTCATCCGATTTTGTGTTTAAGTCCCTCAAATTCGCAATATACATTCGATACCAATGATATTTGGTACCAGATATCTTATAGAGCTCTGAAATACCTCTGCCAAATTTTATCAAGATCGGTTCAGACTTGGATATAGTTCCCATATATATCTTCAACCGATATCGGGTTAATTGTGCACCAAATAGCCAATATCAGCCCAAATGGACTAATTTTGGCGATACGAATTTATCCTATAAACCAGTACTTCAAATTTTGTGTAAATCGGTTCAGATGTAGCCATAGCTCCCATATATGTTTTATCCGATTTGGGGTTGAAAGTCCCTCACAAGCTTAATATACATTTCACAGCAATGATATTTGGTACCAGATGTCGGATACAGCTCTGAAATAAGTAGCCAATATCAGTCCAAAAGTCCTGAATCTTGGTACATCCGACCGAATTCAGTGTCGATGCAAGTACATCGAATAAGAAGAATATATATATATATATATATATATATATATATATATATATATATATATATATATATATATATATATATATATATATATATATATATATATATATATATATATATATATATATATACATATATATATATGTATATATTTCATCTGATTTGGCGTTTAAATCCCTCACATTCGTAATATACATTGGACAACAATGATATTTAGTACCAGATATCTTATAAAGCTCGGAAATACCTTTGCCAAATTTTATCGAGAACGGCTAAATGTTGATAGGTGGTATGATCTACTTAAAATAAATTCTTTTGTTGCGAGAGCTCTACTAAATATGCATAGTGGCCCGCCCGACTTTTCACTTTTCCTTACTGGTTACGAGGTGAAACCTGAAAGTTTCATAAAATTGCGTTGTAGGTGGAAGGCATTAAAAGAAGAAATATTCTACATAAAACTTCATCATAAGTCTCAGAATAAGACATATATTAAGGTACAATAGTTTGCATGAAAATTGCATTCAAAATATATCTGCTAAAAGTGAAAAGTATGCGTTTAACACGTATCCAATCCGAGCCAAAATGTCTCTTTACACTTAATTTTTTGGGGGAAAGTGTCAAAAAAAGAATAATTTTAAATAAAACCAGTAAAGAAAGTCTTAAAATCGGGCGGGGCCGACTTTATGATACCCTACACCACTTTGCTAATTTAGTTGAGCTCCACGTAACAATTAAAAGTTTTTGTGGGAGAATACAATCATACACGCTATGATTATAATTATAATTTAAAGTTCAATGGACTAAATATGCCGAAGCATTCGTATCTTTTAAATTCGAACTTGTATTGCCCATTTGGTGCACAATTAATTTAAAATCGGATAAATATATATATGGGAGCTATATCCAAATCAGAACCGATCACTATCAAATTTGGCAAAGATATTTCTGAGCTGTATTTGATATATTTCCCTGAATATCGTTGTTACGGAGTGCATATTACGGTAACAAACGGTTTGGGTAACAAATATAACAAATCGGATGAACAATATATATGGAAGCTATAGCTATATCTAAACCGATCTTCACCAAATTTGACATACTAGCTTCTAGATTCAATTCGGTCGAAAGTGCCAAATTTCATCCCATGTGGGCAAATATTAGACGTTTGGTGCACAATCAAAGGTAAATCGGACGAAGTTATATATGAGAGATATATCCAAATCTGAACCGATCTCGATAAAATTTAGCAAATGTATTTCTGAGCTGTATTTGATATATTTCCCCAAATATTGTTGTTACGGATGCGGAGGGCAAAAATAACAAATCGGATGATATAGCTATATCTGAACCGATTTCGATCAAATTTGGCATACTTATTTTCAGGTCCGATCTGATCCCTACAATTCGGGCTGATATTACACGTTTGGTGGACAACAAAATGCAAATCGGAGGATGATATATATGGGAGTATTGTCTAAATTTTGACCGATTATCTCCAATTTGAATAGGGTTCGTCCTTGGGCCAAACAAATTATCTGTGCAAAATCGGATCGGAAAAAAATGCGACCTGTACTTTGTTTACAAAAATACATGGACAGACGGACGGACGGACATGCATAAATCGACTCAGAATGTGATTCTATGCAGATCATCAAAAGGGACTACGGGTCTATCTCATTTCCTTTTGCCTGTTACAAACAAATGCACAAAGACATGATACCCTGACCACCTTGTGGTGAGGGGTATAATTACAAGGTAAAGTGAGTTGTTTAAAGTGTTTATATTATTAAAACTATAAGATCATTCTCTATTTCTGAAAACATCTACCTCTTTCTTACAGTTATCCTTAAACAATCTTCTATTCATATGATATCTTCACTAAAATGTGATTTAAATTTCTTAATTTGATTGGGAACTTTGTTTCCTGCGGTTTTATTTGATTTTTCTTTTTCCTTCTTCTTCCTCTCCTTATGACGACAACTACAACTCAACAGTCAACTGAGGTTTCATTTCGTTGGCATGAATCCCCTACTGAAACAAGGATAAGAGGAGAACGCAAAAACTCAATGAAGAAGCCCAAGTGTTGAGGTTACGTTTCAATGCTGCGGCGAGTGCAGCATCAAAACTTTTCTCGTTTGAATACAGAACTAATTGCAAATAACTTTTATGGTAAGTTTATTATGATATCCGAACAAAACCAATAACATGGAGCTAACAAAACGATGTCGAAGTCGATGTCGTTGGCTGGCTTGGTTTGGTTTGGTTTGCGCTGGCACAATTATTCCGCAAAAGTTAAATGAAAGCAGCAAAGTGCGGTGAATTCAAAAGAAAGAACTGGAGCACAAACCCCACTCGAGAGCACTTCTTTGCTATTTTATTTATTGTTTATTTAATGTGTAATTCTTTGGCTTCATATTCTTCTTTTTTTTAGTTTTCAAAATATTGAGTTAGGGATTTGACGGGGGTAAAGAAGTCAAATATGCAGATTGCATTTCTCCATGTCCATAAGGCTGCAAATCGACCTCAGAGTAGTACTGGAAATATTGAATTATTTAAAGAGATTGTTGGTAACTAAAAAAGCCAACTATATTTTATTGATGTTAACTTTGGACCAATATATGTCTACTAATTTGCAGCCTATGCGAAATATTATAGCTACTAAAAACCTACTTTTCTGGATTACAGAAAACCAGTTTTTTCGGCCAAAATTCAATGAAATCAATGAAAATTTGGTAAAAAAAAAGTCCTGAGAACAATACACTTCTGAAAGTGAAAGTGAGATCTGTTTAACCAGAACTCATCATGTCAAATTATGGATATACCGAATCGCACGGTACGAGCGGAGACCGGCCATCGACATTTGGTATTATACAAGCTGACACAAGAGTAAACTTCCGATGTTTTTGACTGCAATTAAAACAAGTAAAAAAGCTGTAAGTTCGGCCGGGTCGAACTTTTAATACCCTCCACCATTTGGTACAAATTTGACAATTTCCAAAAAAAAAAAATAAAATAAAATCCGTTAAAAATTAAAATCTTAAAAATGCCGAATGCCTATACGACGACGTGGACATGCATAGGCAACTTTTGTCATAAGTTATTACAATATTTTAATGCGAAACTTGAAGAAAAATCTGTTTAAATGTAGCTAAAATCATCAAAACACCGAATATAGGGGGTACCGTTATATGGGGGCTATACGAAGACGTGGACCTGCACAGACAATTTTCTGGCATGGGCTGAAGTATCCATTACGAACTTCACATGCGAAATTTGAAACAATCCCGGTAAATAATGTCGCTAAAATCATCAAAATACCGAATATCGGGGGTATGTTATATGGGGGCTATACGAAGACGTGGACCTACATGGCCCATTTTCTGTTTTGTGCTGCAGCATCTATTACGAACTTCAAATGCCAACTGTGAAACGATTCCGGTAAATAATGTCGCTAAAATCATCAAAATACCGAATATCGGGAGGTACCGTTATATAGGGACTATACGAAGACGTGGACCTACACAGATTATTTTCTGTCTTAGGCTGTAGTATCCATTACGAACTTCAAATACCAAATTTGAAACAATTCCGGTGAATAATGTCGCTAAAATCATCAAAATACCGAATATCGGGAGGTACCGTTATATGGGGGCTATATGATAACTTAGACATACATGGCCTAGACCTACGTAACCTGCCTACTGGAAAAGTATACATGTGTGCAAAATTTTAGCCTTCTATCTCATTTTGTTCGAAAGATAGCGTGATTACAACAGACAGACAGACAGACACACAGACAGACAGACAGACACACAGACAGACAGACAGACACACAGACATGGCTAAATATTCTTAGAATTTTACGCTGATCAAGAATATATATACTTTGTTGGGTCTGACATACTGTGTTTACTTGATGTTGTGGCACGCCATAACAACCGATGGTCGCTCACCGCTCGTATTAATCGACCGTGGTATCAGAATAAATGCCGAATATTATAGCGAAAATATTCGGAGAGGTGTATTAAAGCCTTGGACACGCAAATATTTTGGCCGCAAACCTTGGACATTCCAACAAGATTCAGCACCATCCCATTCAGCACACGCCGCCCAAGAATAGTTACAAAATGAGGTTCCTCGCTTTAGTTCCAGCGCACAACGGCCACCAAAATCTCCAGATACCAATCCGTTGGACTATTGTATCTGGAGTATTTTGGCACTAAAAAATACCAAAGTGTCGAATACCTCAAGCAGGCACTTCGCCGGGAATGGGTCAAAATACCGCAGAGCAACATTTCAATTCGAAAAAATCTAAACTTATTCTAAAATTTGATGCTATTTCCGATATTTTTATACCCTCCACCTTGGAAAGGAGGGTATATTAACTTTGTCATTCCGTTTGTAACATCCTTAAATATTCGTCGTGGACCCCATAAAGTATATATATATTAATAATCAGCATAAAATTCCAAGTCGATTTAACGATGTCCGTCTGTATGTCTGTCCGTCTGCCTGTCTGTTGAAATCACGATACAGCCCACATTATTTGACGTAGAGCGTCAAAATTTAGCAGATCAATTTGTATTATATCTAGGATGGTTGGTATTGCAAATGAGATATATCGGTCCACGTTCTGGTATAGTCCCCATATAACGGTACCTCCCGATATTCGGTATTTTAATAATTTATGCCACATTTTTTCACGGATTTGTCTGAAAATTGGTATTTGTAGGTCATAACGGGTCCCTGTCCGTGTGGCAAAACATTGCATGTATAGGTCCACGTTTTGGTATAGCCCCCATATAAAGGTACCTCCCGATATTCGGGATTTTGATTATTTTTGCCATATTTTTTCACGGATTTGTCTAAAAATTGGTATTTGTTGGTCATAATGGGTTCCAGCTCCGGTGGCGAAACATTGCATGTATGAGTCCACGATATGGTATAGCCCCCATATAACGGTACCTCCTGATATTCGGTATTTTGATGGTTTTTGCCACATTTTTTTACTTATTTGTCTGAAAATTGGTATTTGTGGGTCATAATGGGTCCCAGTTTGCGTGGCGAAACATTGCATGTATAAGTCCACGTTTTGGTATAGTCTCCATATAACGGTACCTCCCAATATTCGATAATTTGATAATTTTTGACACATTTCTTTCACGAATTTCTCTGAAAATTTGGTAGTTGTAGATCGTAATGGGTCCCAGTTCGTGTGGCAAAACATTGCATGTATAGGTCCACGTTTTGGTATAGCCCCCATATAAAGGTACCTCCCGATATGCGGTATTTTGATTATTTTTGCCACATTTTTTCACGGATTTGTCTAAAAATTGGTATTTGTTGGTCATAATGGGTTCCAGTTTGCGTGGCGAAACATTGCATGTGTAGGTCCACGATTTGGTATAGCCCCCATATAACGGTACCTCCCGATATTCGGCATTTTAATGGTTTTTGCCACATTTCTTCTATTGTTTCCTTTACCCTAAGGTGGAGGGTATTAAAAGTTTGACCCTGCCGAACTTAATGTTTTTTTTACTTGTTTTGCGTTCATTCAAAAAAATTTAAAAATTATGACGTTTGACTTTGTTGCATTTTTTATCTCACCCTGTAATCGGTGATTCCATATCTTCGTTTGGCTCTACACAGTGTTTTTTCACAACAAATACCAAGTTTTAATTAACTGAACCATCCTCTATACTTCCTTTGACCAGTTTTCTATCATTCCTACTTTCAAACTCGATCTTAAAAAATTAGTATTCCTTAGAATTTTGAGCACTTTATCGCATTCGTACGATATCACTTGCATCTGAAGTTGATACCTATTTACCACCTACTCCTCTCGGTAAAAGTTTTTTTTTCCAAGCCATCAACAGCTTGTTTCAAACTTTAGTTTCTCTTGTATGTGTGTGTGTGTGTTTAATTTCTCTTCTTTTTTTGTTCTGCAAAATCATCTCAAGTATAATTAAATTTCTTATAGTTTTATGATTATTATCTGTTCGTCTTCTTCATCTTCTACTTTCATAGCAAAAAGTAAAATAAGTTTGTGTTTTTTCTTGCGAGTTTTATGATAGCATCAGTCATCGCTTATAAAGTTACCGAGTTGCAGTCGGGGTGCCACACTTAAGTGGCACATAACTAACGCTTCATAGTCGCAGTATTATTTCATGGCCCACTTGAGTTGTTGTCTTCGTTCTCCAATATTTCACCACTAAGTTCAACATGCCCCCATTTTATTCTTTTCTCTTCGCATTGGCCAAAGAAGTATGTTTTTTTTTTGTTTCTTTGGCATCCTCCATCAAGTCACTTCTAGTTGGTTATTACCAACAAAATTGTATGACCAGGGTATGTTTTTGTGGTTGCGACGCTATTAAGAGAAAATATTCATTTCTATTCTATTTCTTGATAGTTTTTCTTATAAAAGAAAAAAAAAATAATGCATAGGGGGAAATATATTAAGGCTTTACAGTATTTGATGGGATGATTGTGAGACAGAGTTCTGCCTTGAAATTTAAGAATAGGGAAATTGTAGGGAAATTGTAGGGACATTTAAGAATTTGGTCACAACATTTTTGCTCCCTTACTCCCGTCCGATTGCTGAAGGTTCAAATCTCAGTGCCAGCAAAAAACCGGTAAAGAAAGTCTTAAAGTCGGGCGGGGCCGACTTTATGATACCCTACACCATTGCTAATTTAGTAGAGCTCCACATAACAATTAAAAGTTTTTATGGAGAATTCAATCATAAAAGTTATGATTATAATTATAATTTGAAGTTAAAAGGACTAAATATGCAGAAGCCCATTTGGTGCAAAAATAATTTAAAATCGGATAAAAATATATATGGGAGCTATATCCAAATCTGAACCGATCTCCATAAAATTTGGCAAAGATATTTCTGAGCTGTATTTGATATATTTCCCTGAATATCGTTGTTACGGAGTGCATATTACGGTTATGGGTAACAAGTATAACAAATCGGATGATCAATATATATGGAAGCTATAGCTATATCTAAACCGATCTTCACCAAATTTGGCATACTAGCTTCTAGACTCAATTCGGTCGTAAGTGCCAAATTCCATCCCATTTAGACAAATATTAGACGTTTGGTGCACAATAAAAGGTAAATCGGACGAAGTTATATATGGGAGCTATATCCAAATCTGAACCTATCTCGATAAAATTTAGCAAATGTATTTTTGAACTGTACTTGATATATTTCCCCAAATATTGTTCTTGCAGAGTGCATATTACGGCTGCGGAGAACAAAAATAACAAATCGGATGAACAATATATATGGGAGCTATAGCTATATCTGAAACGATTTCGATCAAATTTCAAGCCTAGCTTGGATATATATGCAAAATTCCATACTATGCGTGCAGATATTACACGTTTGGTGCACAATAAAAGGCAAATCGGGTGAAGATATATATGGGAGCTATATGTAAATTTTAACCGATTATCTCCAATTTCAATAGGGCCAAAGAAATGACCTGTGCAAAATTTCATCTGGATCGGGCAATAAATGCGACCTGTAATTTATTTACAAAAATGCATGGACAGACGGACGGGCGTACATGCATAAATCGACTCAGAATGTGATTCTATGCAGATCATCAAAAGGAACTATGGGTCTATCTCGTTTCCTTTTGCCTGTTACAAACAAATGCACAAACACATAATACCCTGACCACTTTGTGGTGTAGGGTATAAATACAAAGTGTATGCCGACGCCCATAAAAGTCGACAAACAACACTTAATATTCCTAACAGTGGCTAAATGCATGGTGTGTCCCACTACCAATCGGAAGATCGTTATCAATGAAATCAAACACAAATTCACATCAAGAGGTAAAAAAGTAGAACAACTGCTTTTATACTCTCAGCCATATGGCTAGATAAGGTCAAAACGTGCCTAGTCGAAATAACGATTTTAGGCCCTAGATCTCTTTGGAACAAATCCGTTTCAGGTCATTTGGAGTTGATCTAGCGATGTGCGTCCGTTCGTCTGGTGCGCCTGATAACTCCCAAAGGGATTATACGATTTGGTCCAAACTTGGTACATCGTAATATTTTTGTCAAACTTAGATCGAATTCGAAGATAAGCAATATCGGTCCACTCCTTCTGGTACCTCTCCCACAAAAGGCTGAAATTTTCAAAAAATATAGTTTCTGCACAGAAAGTAAAGCTATAATCTGATTTTGCTCTAACTTTGTAAATCCTAATATTTGCGTCAGTTCTAGATCAGGTGCAAAAACGGATAATATCGGTCCACTCCATCAAGTACCTCCCCCACAAAGTGTCAAAATTTTTAAATAATAACAACTCTTATAAAATGGGATACAACAGTCAAATTGTCTTCAAATTTCACACATCCTAATATTTTTATGATCCCATGATTTGGTAGTAAGACGGAATATATCGGTCCACTCCTTCTGGTACCTCCCCCACAAAAGGTCGAAATTTTGAATATCCATGAAGCTCATTAAATGCGAAATTACGAAAACACATCTGAATATTTCTATCAACACAAGATCTGTTATAAAAACGGTAGAGATCGGTCCATTCCTTCTTTACAACTATCTATATTTAAATATATGCCTCTCAACCAGAATCCTGAAATAGATATGGAATTTATGGTTTTCCTAAATTGGATATAAAAATTTTTATCTGTATTAGTTGAAGCATGGAAATGGAATATTTAGGTCGACTGGATATAGCTCCCATATATAACTTCGTCCGATTTACCTTTTATTGTGCACCAAACGTCTAATATTTGCCCAAATGCGATGGAATTTGGCACATACGACCGAATTTAGTCTAGAAGGTAGTATGCCAAATTTGGTGAAGATCGGCTCAGATATAGCCAAAGCTCCAATATATATTGTTTATCCAATTTGTTGTATTTGTTACCTACAGCCGTAATATGCACTCCGTAACAACGATATTTAGGGAAATATATCAAATACAGCTCAGAAATATCTTTGCCAAATTTTATCGAGATCGGTTCAGATTTGGATATAGTTCCCGTATATATTTTTATCCGATTTCAAATTAATTTTGCACCAAATGGGCAATACAAGTCCGAATTTAAAAGATACAAATGCTTCGGCATATTTAGTGCTTTGAATTTTAAATTATGATTATAATCATAGCGTGTATGATTGAATTCTCCCATAAAAACTTGTAATTATTAAGTGGAGCTCAACTAAATTAGCAAAGTGGTGTAGGGTATCATAAAATCGGTCCCGCCCGACTTTGGGACTTTCTTTACTGGTTTTTATTTAGGTCCGATACGAAATGGACAATATTGGTCCATTCTTTCCCCCTCCATAGATCGTCAAGCGTTTGAATAATCATAACAGAATTCAAAAATATTTTTAAATAATCAAACATTGGCTGGGGGTATACATCTTTCGGCAAAACCGACCGATACTTTTTAACTTGTTTTCTTTTAGTTGTGAACATTTTTAGAAGATTTTGAAGTTTTTTTTTTTTGGTAGAGAAGGTGATGAACAAATGGCAACACTACACAAAGCTGCATCACAGCAGACAAGAACTGGAAAACCCATACACAGAAAAGGAAAAAACTTCAACTTCCACATTTTCCACCATAAAAATCCATCACGTTTCTCCTGGAAGGCATAGAAGCAAAAAATGTCATACTGTGCAGCGGCTATGAGTTTTCTTTCATCTTGGCTGGCACTAAGGTAGGTTTAACTTCTGATGACTATGACTAACTTGCTCATAATAATGCTCATCATCGTCATTGCATCATCAACATCACAATAATCATTATAATCCTATTCTCATTTCCACATCCTTTGACTCCACATAAATTTATTTAGTTGTTGCTGCTGTTGCAACCTATATAGCCTCTTTGAGTTGAAGTGTGTTGTGGCTAGATAAGAGGAATTGTTGCACCATTCATTGCAGATAGTTAGATGATTCGTATGTTGGGGGGGGGGGGGGGAGGGAAATAGCTGTGGTGGTGTCTGAGAATAAATGAGAGTGGAAAAGGAAAACTGCAAAGAATAATGAGGCTTTAACTTCAATTTCCAACAAAGTTTTCAGTATGTGACTGCAGTATTGTGGTAGAATGTTTTATTTTCCTTTCACATTTTCAATGATTTAATTGAAATGCTATAGCAAGGGAATTGAGTTATTCGAAAGGGTCATTACTTGAGATGTGAGTGGGAACTGTAAGAAGGGCAGGAAATGTTAATATGCCCCTATAACAAAGGGGCTTTCAAAGAATGACCAATGATAGAGATATCGCAACATCATATGGCCAGCCGTCTGTATATGAAATGTTAACTTCAAATCGAATATTCTGCTTTGATATGATAATGTATACATTATTCTGTAAATAAAACAAGTTAAGAAGTATCAGTCAGTTCTGCCGACAGTCGTATACCCTCAGCCAATGTTCGATTATTCAAATATATTTTGACTTCTGTTATGATTATTCAAACTCTTGGCCTTCTATGGAGTGGGTTCTGAAGGAATGGACCAATATTGTCTATTTCATATCGGACCTAAATATATACGATATAAAGATTGTGACGTGCCAGGTTTGGTCTATATTGGTAACTTCGTCATAAAATCCATTTTCCTCCCAAGTTTCTTCTTGAGAGAAATATTTAGATATAGCAAATTGTAAAGAATCGCTGACTTGTTTCGTATGTTATGACAGATAAAAATATAGACAAGTAAAAAAGCAGTAAGTTCGGCCGGGTCGAACTTTGAATACCCTCCACCATTTGGAACGAATGAGAAAATTTTCCAAAAAAATAAAATCCATTAAAAATTCTGTTAAAATCTTTAAAATACCTAACATCGGAAGGTGCCTACATATGGGGGGATATCAGATATTGTGGACCTATATAGACAAATCGACGTTTGGGGGTAAAGCACTCACAAAGAACTCCTTGTGTGGAATTTCAGACAATTCCATTGGTTAATGTGGCTAAAATCATCAAAATACCGAATATCGGGGGTACCGTTGTATGGGGTCTATACAAAATCGTGGACCTATATAGACAACTCTCTTCAGAGGTATAAAGTACCCGCAAGTAACTCCTTTTGTGGATTTTCAGACAATTCCGTTAAAAAATGTGGGTAAAAACTTCTAAATACCGAATATCGGAGGACAACGTTATATGGGGGATATACGATATCGTGGGCCTATATAGACAATTCTCTCTCAGTGCATAAAATAGTCACAAGGGACTTCTTGTTCGGAATAGCAGACAATTCCATTGAAAAATGTGGCTAACATCATCAAAATACCTAATATCGGGGGGGTAATGTTATATGGGGTCTAAAATGATTATTTCGATGAATTACAAACGGAATGACGAACTTAATATACCCTCCATACTATGTATGGTGGAGGGTATAAGAATTGTGACCCTTTGTGGATGAGGAACCAGAATGGGTTCGCAGCTATACAACTTCACAACAGATCTTGTATTAGCAATAATGTTTGGGGATCTGAATGGAATTGGATGTTAATTTCGCGTTTTATGAGCTCCATGACCCTTTGTGGGGAAGGTACCAGAAGGAGAGGACCGATATATCCCATCTTCACAACAGTTCTTGTGTTAGTAGAAATGTAGAAATAATGGAATGTATGAAATATAAAGAGAACCCAAGGTTTATTTCGGATTTTATAAAATTTTTATACCCTCCACCATACTATGGAGGGTATATTAATTTTGTCATTCCGTTTGTAACTCCTCGAAATACTCATGTCAGACCCAACAAAGTATATATATTCTTGATCAGCGTAAAATTCTAAGACGATTTAGCCATGTCCGTCTGTCTGTCTGTTGTAATCACGCTATCTTTCGAACAAATTGAGATAGAAGGCTAAAATTTTGCACACATGTATATTTTGCCAATATTCAGGTTAAGTTCGAAAATGGGCCATGTAGGTCCAAGTTATCATATAGCCCCCATATAACGGTACCTCCCGATATTCGGTATTTTGATGATTTTAGCGACATTATTCATCGAAATGATTTCAAATTTGGCATTTGAAGTTCGTAATAGATACTACATCCTCAGTCAAAAAATGAGTCATGTAGGTCCACGTCTTCATATAGTCCCCATATAACGGTACCCCCCGATATTCGGGATTTTAATGATTTTAGCGACACTATTTACCGGGATTGTTTCAAATTTGGTATTCGAAGTTTGTAATGGATGCTACATCCTAAGTCAAAAAATGAGCCATGTAGGTCCACGTCTTCATATAGTCCCCATATAACAGTACCCCCCGAAATTCGGTATTTTGATGATTTTAGCGACATTATTCCCCGAAATTGTTCCAAATTTGGTATTTGAAGTTCGCAATAGATACTGCAGCATAAAACAGAAAATGGGCCATGTAGGTCCACGTCTTCATATAGACCCCATATACCGTACCCCCCGATATTCGGTATTTTGATGATTTTAGCGACACTATTTACCGGGATTGTTTCAAATTTCGCATGTGAAGTTCGTAATGGATACTTCAGCCCATGCCAGAAAATTGTCTGTGCATATAAACAGATTTTTCTTCAAGTTTCGCATTTAAATATTGTAATAACTTATGACAAAAGTTGCCTATGCAGGTCCACGTCGTCGTATATACATTCGGTATTTTTAAGATTTTAACAGAATTTTTAACGGATTTTATTTATTTATTTATTTATTTTTTTTTTTTTTTTGTGGAAATTACAAAATTTGTACCAAGTGGTGGAGGGTATTAAAAGTTCGTCCCGGCCGAACTTACACCTTTTTTACTTGTTGCTTATTCAAAACTGACCCTTTGTGGGGCAGGTACCAGAGGGTCCGGTCTTAACGTATTCTGTGTTTATATGTGCCAAATCTAAATGGAATCGGATGTTTATTTCGCGTTTTATGAGCTTAATGAATATTCAAACTTTCGACCTTTTGTAGGGGATGTACCAAAAGGAGTGGAACGATATATTTCATCTTAACACCAAACCTTGGGTTAATAAAATGATTAGGATGTGTGGAATTTGAAGACAACCGGACTCTTACATTACATTTTATAACAGGTGTGAGGTAAAATTATTCAAAATGTTGAGCCTTTATGGGGGAGGTTCTTGATAGAGAGGACCGATATTGTCCATTTTCGCACCTGACCTAGCACTGATGCAAATGTTAGGATTTGCAAAGTTGGAGCCAAATTCGATTATTGCTTATTTTTATGCCGAAAAAATATTTTTGTATTTTTGAAAATTTCGACCTTTTGTGGGGCAGGTAAAAAAAGGAGTTGAGCCATATATTCCATCTTAACACTGGGACTTGGGTTATTAAAATCATTGGGATGTGTGAAATTTGAAGACAATCGGACCTTACATCACATGTTATAAGAGTTGTATGTATTCAAAATTTATACCCCTTGTAGGGCAGGTACATGATGCAGTGGACTGATAATGTGCATTTTCGGGCCTGACCTAGAACTAACGCAAATATTAGGATTTGCAAAGTTGAAGCAAAATCGTATTATCCTTTCTCTTTCTGTGCAGAAAATTATTTTCTTTGAAAATTTTGACATTTTGTGGGGGAGGTACCAGAAGGAGTAGACCGATTTTGCCCATCTCCCAACTCAATCTATGTTTGACAAAAATATTACGATGTACCAAGATTGGATAAAATCGGATACTACCTTCGAGAGTTATCATGCGCGCCTGCTAGACAGACAGACAGACGGACGGATGGACATCACTAGATCGACTCCAAATGTCCAGAAACAGATTTGGTCCAAAGAGGCCTAGGTTCTAAAACCGTTATTTCGATTAGTCACATTTTGACCATATATATACCCTCTCTAGCCATATGGCTGAGGGCATAAATATGATATCTAAAATCAATTTACATGGCATCCTCTGCGAAATTACATCAACTCACCTAGATGTAAGTGGCTTCCATTGGAAAATTCATTTTTTCACATTTATGCTCACAGCCATCATTCATGATATTTCCTCCACCCACTTTCATATCTCTTACAAATTTCAATGGGCAATCTTGAATATTACATTATCTTATTATGGCGGATCTACACTTACATTTACGAATCTTAGGGGCATTCTTCTGATGGTAGATTTCATCACAGTTGTTTTTTCTTTTTTTTTACTGGTATGACAGATGAACATGAAGATAGCAATAAGGGCGTGGGGGTTGGAGATAATTGAAATGGGCTCATTTATTATGGCTTGTCTTTAATTGGCTCATTATGAGTTCTTCTTCTGCTACGTCGCTATACTATTCTGATTGAAGCAGCAACTAATTAAATTTTATTGAGATTTGTTTTTACTTCAATACACACTGATTGAAAGGAATTGTACAATTTGTTTTCATTTATATAATATTGTAACGTTCAAATGATTTAATGATCTCAGAAGGAAGTGAGAGAAAATGTTGAGGTTATATGAAATCGATAACTTAGTTATAGTAAAAAGTTAAGTATTTTTTTTTAAATTTTTAATTGGATAAGTATTTTTGTCACTCTTGAAGTCACAAATTATTCATTAGATTTCAGTCGGGTTTCCGAAGCTGTTTAGTTATATGGGAACTGTATTAAAAAATTGGACCCACATATCCCATCTTTACATGCGATCCAATTCAAATACTAATATTGCAATGCGTTAAGTTTGAAGAGACCTGGGTTTTGAAGGAAATATGATTACTGTACCTTTAGCCTTAATGGCTACTGAGGGTACACCCTTATCATTTGATACGGCCCCATCGAAACAATGGTTTCAGACCCAAATATCTTTGGCCGAAATCTGCTTCAGGATATATGGGGTCAAGCTAATGATAGCTGTCGAAGAGAGTATTCGATTTGGTCCAAACTTGGTAAATCTTAATTGTATTACCAAACTTATATCGAGTACGGAGATGGCCAGTATTGGTCCACTGATTGTGGTACCTCCAGTATAAAATGAAAAAAAAAATCATAGCAAATAACTTACCTCATAAAAAAGGATTTTCCAATTTTGTTAAAACTTTGTAAATCTTAATATTTGAATCAGGGCAAAACTGGTCCAATGATTTAAAACAACCAAAATACGCATAAAAGCGAAATGGGGATCCGATTCGGTTCAAACTATTCACCAACACAAGATTTGGCGTAAAGATTTCACTTCTTCTAGTAAATCCCCGACAAAGTGTAAAAATTTTGAATACTTATGCCTTTCAATTCATAAAAGTCAGTAATTCTTTTTGTGTGACCCCAAAGGTACAATCTTTACAGGACTGTATGACATTATTTCAAAAACAAAATCGACCAAAATAGGTTTGGAACTAAGGGGGCTTTCCAACGGAACAGAGTTTCAGCAAATGTCTTACTTGCATCCCTGATAAATCCAACTGAATGAGCAAAAATCTATGCAAAGATATATATAGGAGCTATATTCGCCATAACCGCCATAGCAGCCGATAATCGCTCTCCGTTGGTATTAATTGACCGTGGCCACAGAATAAATGCCGAATATTATCGCGAAAATATTATTGAGGGTGTATTAAAGCCTTGGGCACGCAAACATTTTGGCTGCACCTTGGGGAATGGACCAAAATATAGCAGATCAACATTCGGGCAACGTGTGACGGTTTCATTGGCCGTTTGAAGGCCATGATTAGTGCCAAAGGTGATCAATTCGAACAAATCTAAACTTATTTCAAAATTTGATGTTATTTCCGATATTTTCTGCTTTCATTCTATAAAATTAAAAAACAAGTAAGCAAAGGCTATAGTCGTGCGGGGCCGACCATGTGATACCCTACAACACTACAATATGTTCGAAGTCATTTATATGCAAATCCATAGATTTCGTTTTTGCCAAAGAGCCCTGCCCAGAGATTACCCTTAGGTTTTTGACCCTGAGAATTTGGCCAATATTTACGCACTCCGTAGTATTGTGAAGTATTCAAAACAATTGCACACGATAGTTTTGGTTCATTTTACTGCTAAATATAATCCAATGGCCATCCAAAATGCTAGACTTCTTCTCTGTCCTCAACTCTCTTCCGATACAAAATTCCGTGTCGATTAGTTTTCAATTGTGGCCTATAGAACGACTACAAAAGTAAAAAAATTTAAAATTTTTTAGCCATTTAAACTTCTAAATGCACATCCTAAAAACAATAGACTTTAATTCCGATCCACCCCCATGCAAAATTTCGTGAGGATCGGACAATAATTGCGACATACATATAATACCCTCAAAACGTAGTTTGGGGGGGGGGGGTGTAAAAATTTAGAAAATTTAAAATTCAAAATTGTAAGTCAAATTGAAAAAATCGCATGCGATCAAAATATGACAAAAATGGAAAAAAATGAAACAAAAGATATAACTTTTTTATTGGTATATTATCCCGCAATTTTCTTAGATTTTATCCTTTTCTGGCAAGAGACCATTCCGAATTGATGTGAATTGTGAAAATCGGCCCAGCGTTTCTTGATTTATAAGCAGATTAAATAAGATCAATTCTTTTACATATGTATTGTACATATTTTGCTAAATATCCGATTTATTGGCTATTAGCATGACTGTAATGGTCAGAAGTGATCTCTTAATGTATTTGTGATTTGGATGGGATTAAAAATATACGCGGTTTAATGGAAATTTTCCTATTTTCTAACATAAAAGTTAGGGTCTATTTTACCCGCTAATTATTGTCCGATGGTCGCTCAAATTATTAGGTTTCTGCCCAGTCCCAAACTCTAACTCCATGTAAATTTTCGCGTCGATTGGTTTATAATTGTGACCTATAGAGCAATTGCAAAATCAGAAAAATATCGTGCGATCATCTTCAAAAACAATAGGGTTCTATTCTGACCCTAACCCCACCTCCATTTTCAATTTCGTGAGAATCGGTTCATAATTGCGACCTGTAGCTTGATTACAAATTAACATGGACAGATGGACGGACGGACATACATAGCTAGATCGACTCAGCTCGGCGAGCTAGGAAGACCCATATATACTTTCCTATGTGGGAAACCAATATTTCGAGGTGTTACATAATTTTTGGCCCAATCAAACTTATAATACCCCCAACATATAGTGTTGTAGGGTATAAAAACATGTAATAATGATTTAGTTTGACTTTGTTGCATTTATTTATTTCACCCTGTATAGGGGCTATAAAAAACGTAGATCTATATTGACGATATTTTGCCACAGTACGTAGAATCTTTTACCATATCTAAATACCGAATATGAATCCATTACATTACAAAATGTGGCATAAATCGACAAAATACTAAATATTGGGAGGTAGAGTTATATGGTGGCTATACTACTTTTCCAGTATTTGGCCCTCGACATTGTAAACCAACGATAAATACTGTACAAAAATTCATTCTCTTTGGGTTCGAGCCCCCTCCGAAATGATAAATTTTTAGATTTTTATGAAATTTTGCTCAATCTCAATTTTTGTCAGTTGTTTCAACCTAAACCTATCAGCCAAGTAAGCTTCTTAAATCATCCCTCAAATAAAAAAGTACATAAAACATTGGCGAATGCCTGAAGCAACGAAAATACAAATGTCAAACGTGATTGATAAGCAACATAAAATAGCAAAATTTGGAAAAATGTTTGCAGTCAAAATAAGACCAAAGTGAGCGGAAAATATTCGAAACCACACTACTCTCTACTGTGGCTGGTCGGTCCCCTTTAATACTGCCAACTGACATTTAACAACTAACAACGTTATTACATTAACCTGGCTAAAAGTTTTCTTGATGTTTGTTTTTCCATCCTGACTGGTGGTATTGGTTGTTGCTCTGCTTCGGGTTGTTAATAAGTTTGATTTGGGTTGGATGGTTGAATGAAAGAATGAATGACTTCTCGATAGTGTATGTATGTGTGTATGCGTACTTTTTATGAATGAATGTCTAAACTCTCTAACCTCCTTCCTCTCCTGTCTCCTAAAATATTTATGGCCAAAGAGACACATCAATGTCTGTCGTATCACACACACAAGCCTCCACCCCATTACTATGTCTTACCTATTGACCCATTAATAAAATTATAAATCGTTATTTTGTATGTATGTGTGTGTATGGACAATACACGGCAGTCGTTGCAACCGCTCCTTAAAAAAAAAAAAAAACTAAAGAAAATTCTTGAATTAACAACCAAGAAATATATATAAAAATTGATACAAAGAAACCCCAGTGTCTTCATCCAAGAATGTCGAACGTAAACAAAAACAAAATAAAGTTGTCAATTTAGCCATAAAGAATGCCAAAAAAAACACTTCAAACATCTAAACTACCACCCCACCCGCCGAAAAATTCTGTGACAGGTCACATAAAATCAAGCTAATCGCCTAAATGGATAGCAGCAAGACATATCAACTTGAAACCAATCCTCAAAAACAAAATCTAAACTTCTTCTAGAACTCAATTAGTCAATGTTTTTTTTTTCAAATGGAAAACTAGGGGAGTGAGTGAGTGAGGGAAGAAGGAGGAAAGTGAGTGGGAGTTGTTGTTGAAAATTAAAACATAACAAAAGTGATTTAGCGATGTCATGACTTGTTCTCAAAGAAAAATGTCTGTTGGTATTTTTTTTGTTTTTTTTTTCTATTTCATTCTTCATTTCATTTTTTTATCAGGGAAATCAGGAATGTCTGTTATTGGTTGTGGGCGATTTTTTTACTTAATTAGTTGTAGAACAATTATGGTTGACCCCGAGGAAGAGGGAAGCACCTTACACAATATCCTAGTAATAGGGTTAATAATATGTTTATTTGTTTTTCAAACAACCCTATAATTTAATGATATAATGAAAGAGTGTAGGGCTAATTGTTGTCTGCTGAAGATTAGAGACGAAATAACAAAACTACGTAATGGCGTGTGGTTTGTGGGGTGAGAGATTTTAAGTTTCGGGAAAAGGTAAAACATTTGTAGAGCTGAGACCCTTAAAGGTTGGCGTACAGTGGATCACAATCGTTTTATTTTTTTTTTTTATTTTTTATTTTTTATTTTTTTTTTTTTTTTGTCAAAATATTAAAAATCATAAAAATACCGAATTTCGGGAGGTAGCGTTAATTGGCGTCTATACGAAAACGTGGACATATATATGTAATGTTCCGCCACCGGAGCTAGAACCCATTATGAACTACAAATACCAATTCTTAGACAAATCCATAAAAAAATGTAACTAAAACTATCAAAATACCGAATATCGGAAGGTATTTTTATATGACGGCTATACGAAAACGTGGAACGATATATCTCATCCAATCATCCTAGACATAATACAAATTGTTCGTATCGTAATACATGTGTGCAAAATTTACCCCTCTATTCTAATTCGTTCGAAAGATAGCGTAATTACAATAGACAGACGGACAGACAGATATACAGGGTTGCCCATATTCGACGGATCTTTGGGCCCCTTGGGCCCATTCCAATCGACGAGGATTGTCCGCAGGCAACATTCTTTGCGTCAATTGAATTTTGTACGGGAACAAATGCAAATCAATGCGAATAATCCGTTGTAAAGTGGACCGAGCCATGCCCAACTGCTGAGAACGGCGTTTTTGGGATGTTCTTGGGGACCTCTCAACACTGGCTCGTACGGCAGCGATATTCTCGGCCGATCGCCTTGGTCGACTTTTATATGGCCTCTTCGGATTAGAAAGAGCCTTACCAGTCGAAAATTTTTCGTATAAACGCTTAATGGTGTTCTTAGAAGGCGCACTTCTCACATTTTTTAATATTTTAAAAGCACTTTGAGTTTTCACAATTGACTTCTTCTGTTGAATGTAAATTTCAGAGCGCTCGCGTGGCGTGTATTGGTTCATGGTAAAAATCTGCTTGAACTAATGCTTCAAACGCGGTATGTCATTAAGCGATGAGACATCTCTGTCAAAAGTTATGGCGTTGCCAGATAGGTCCGTCAAATATGGACAACCCTGTACATCGCTAAATTGATTTCGAATTTTACGCTGATCAATAATATACAGGATGAGAAAAAAATTGCAACAAAGTTGAACGCCTTTAGTTTTGGCATTTTATTCTAATTTTATTGAATGAAAGCAAAAAATGCCGGAAATAGCATCAAATTTTATAATAAGTTTAGATTTGTTCGAATTGGTCACCTTTGGCACGAATTATGGCCTTCAAAAGGCCAATGAAATCGTCAGACGTCAGACCTTTATGTTACTCTGCGGTATTTTGATCCATTCCCGGCGAAACGCTTGCTTGAGGTGATTGACACTTTGGTGTTTTTTAGTGCCAACACTGCTTTCCAAAATACTCCAGACACAATAGTCCAATGGATTTATACCCGGAGATTTTGGTGGCCTTTGTGTCCTGGAAATGAAGCGAGGAACCTCATTTTGTAACCATTCTTGGATGGCGCGTGCTGAGTGCGATGGTGCTGAGTCCTGTTGGAATGTCCAAGGTCTGTGGCCAAAATGTTTGCGTGCCCAAGGCTTCAATACACCCTCCAGAATATTTTCGCGATAATATTCGGCATTTATTCTGATGCAACAATCGATTAATACGAGCGCAAAGCGACCATCGGATGTCTGGTGGCCAACCTAAGGTGCACATTTTCAGCTGACCTCTTTGGCAAGTAAACACGATCATTTTGTTTACAAACTGCTGGACAACGAATGTTTTCTGTTTACGGAGAAAACCGAATTCGGCAGTTTACCACTTTTGGCCAAGCGAAGCAAATCTTTAGCTCTTTTCTCTCTGTTGCGATATAAGTTCTTGCACTTTTTGGAATTTCAATTGCTTTACCCCGAGTTCATTTTTCAGTATTTGTTGAATGGAATATTGCGATATTTTCAGCTCACGAGCCATTTTCGGCCACTGTGACGCGGGTTTCGATAAAGTCGCTTCTTCAATTTTCGAACCATTTCTGCTGATGTTGCTGTTTTCCTCCGCCAACTTCCTCAACATCGAGCTACACTACCAGTATCACGGAAACAAACGATGGTATTTAAATACTGGAGGGCTCTACGATAGCCACTTGTGGTTTTCCAACCAAATATAAAAAATTACACTATCACGCTTGAATTCCATCACGATTAACTTTTTTTCTGGAAAGTTCTCAACAAAATGCTTTCGTACACTTGTAAACAATATAATGAGCTGTCACTGGAATAATGTTAACAGCTGTCGGACGAGTGGCTTAGAAATGACAGCAGTCTGAATTTGGTTGCAGTTTTTTCATCTCAACCTGTAAATATATCTACAGGTACTTCTACAAAATATATGAAGGTATTTCAATAAAAACGCCGAATGCCACGTTAAGAAGGTCTCCGTAAGTAAATACATAAGATCATCATATCCGAATTTATTTATATAGACCTGAATATTATTCATAAAAAGGCTAAAAAATCATTCTGCAGTACGCTAACAACCCTTTTTCATGAGACCTAGAGTTCCTCCAAGAGAACACATATTTCAAACCAGAAAATCTTCATCAGATTTGAAGTACTTGCTTCTGGATGAATTCGGTCGGATGTGCCGATAAAAACCAGAAGTTATAATCCATAAACCTTTGTAGTTTTACACTTCTGGCCCTTCAGACTTTCAATGAAAAGTCTTGAGTTCTTTTTCAGAAAGAAGTTCAGGTATTCATGACACAAACCATCTGTTTTCCTATAGTAATATCGTCAGAAGTTATTGTCACAAAAGACTTATATTCTTCGAGTAGACTTCTCTAGAAAATTTAAAGGTTTTCCTATTGCCGAACAAATTGTTTTTTTTAAGTGGAACAAAGCCTATAAATGGATAGAAGATTAAGGTCTTATGGAACTACTTATCAACGACATTAAAATTTATAGGCGGATGTGCCTATTAAGCCGAATAGCCATTCCTCATTACTTGGTAAGAACAAAGTGAGATATTTTTGGCCTGTAAATTTTATTGTCATCAGTAGGTAGGTTACTGGTAATGCAAAGGGTATGAAGTTGACATATTTGAACAAAATGTTTTATTTTGCTTCGCAATTGTCGTTTATTTTATAATTGCGAAAAGGCATAAAATCGGTCATGTTAAACCCAAGAAATGTTGTTCCATTGACAGATTATAGCTGACTACCACAACATCTAATGCCAAAATACATCATCTCCTATTGTATAATAAATGTGACTAATATCAGAAGTTTTTTTTTTTTTTTTTAACAGCTTGTGCCACGTTTTGAGTAACTCAAATAAGCATTAGGTTTTCATGAAATAGATTTACATGGCATTCGTTTAACTGATGGCGACAGTTGGTTACTTTCCCCATGATTATGGAAAATATTGTATTTCCCTTAAATTTGTCACCGCCATCATTTACTTTGTCTAAGATTTCAACGTACACTCATGGAGGTGCCAGGAAAGGTTAGCAGCGTAGAGCTCGTGGCTGCAGATGTTACTGCTGATATCATCGAGGTCAATTTGAATCGCCAAGCTTTGGTGGATATTATTCTTCTTTATTTGCCCTATGAGTGGTATGCTTTAGTGGCAATGTTAGTAACCGTAATAATAGCGTTTAGATTACAATGGATGACGGTATAACGTTAACAATGACGTCGATGGTAATGTATGGGTTGCAAGGCTTCTATGAGTAGCTTCTTGGTATTTTTTTTTATACCCTCCACCATACTATGTCATTCCGTTTGTAACTCCTCGAAATACTAATGTCAGACCCAACAAAGTATATATATTCTTGATCAGCGTAAAATTCTAAGTTGATTTAGCGACGTCTGTCTGTCTGTCTGTTGTAATCACGCTATCTTTCGAACAAATTGAGATAGATGGCTAAAATTTTGCACACATGTTTATTTTTCCAGTAGGCAGGTTAAGTTTGTAAATTGGTCATGTAGGTCCACGTTTTCAAATAGGTCCCATATAACAGTACCTCCCGATATTCGGTATTTTGATGATTTTAACGACATTATTCACGGGAATTGTTTCAAATTTGGTACTTGAAGTTCAAAATGGATACTACACCCTAAGACAGAAAATTGTCTGTGCAGGTCCACGTCTTCGTATAGCCCCCATATAACAGTACCTCCCGATATTCGGTATTTTGATGATTTTAGCGACATTATTCACGGGAAATGTTTCAAAATTGGTATTTGAAGTTCGTTATGGGAACTACAGTCTGTGACAGAAAACTGTCTGTGCGAACCCACCCACCGAAATTGTTTGAGATGAGGTATTTGAAGTTCGTAATAGATGCTACAGCCTGTCACAGAAAATTGTCTATGCTGGTCCAGGTCTTCGCACAGCTCCAATTTAACGGCACCTCCTTATATACGATATTTTGATGATTTTAGCTACATTATTCACCGTTTATTTCAAGTTTCGAATTTGAATATGGTAATGGCTTACGACAAACAATGCCTACGTATATCCACGTCGTATAGACCCCAATATAACGGCTATATTCGGTATTTTTACAATTTTAACAGAATTTTTAAAGGATTTTATTTTTTGAAAATTTCGAAATTCGTTGCAAATGGTGGAGGGTATTAAAAGGCCGAACTTGCTGCTTTTAACTGTTTTTTTTTTTTTTTTTGGAAATATTAATTTTCCATGAAATGTTTCATTTGTCTTTTGTGGGAACATGTCTATATTTTAAACTAGCTGACCCGGTTCCCATTGCCGGCCCGTACTTTTCGTTGTTAATGCATATTATTTAAAGAATAATAAATCACAGATCTTACTTAATTATGCGGCAAGTAATGATGGATGTAATAGCAAGACTAATTTATAAATAAAAATAAATATTCATGGCAAAAATTAGATATTTTGGATAGCTTGATCTTATTTTCCAGCTATAGGCTTTAATTTGAATATTAAAAACCTATATGATATAGAACATCTATAATAGCCCCATATGAAAACTCAGATCAATTTTTTTGGTATTGTCAAAAGCTTAGCAATATTTTTCATTCAAATAAACTTTAATTTGGAATTTGTATTTCCAACGTTTAGAATAGCATGCTGCGTGTTATTTAGTTTTGTCCACCTCATAGAATGATTTCAGAATAGTCAAAGATAAATACACTTTTACACCCATTGTGCGTTGGAGACTCCACAAAGTCCATATTCCTCATTACAGTACAATTCAATGACGATTAAACAAATGTTCTGTCCCGTGTTACTTTCTTATATTCGTAATTTTTCATATTTCTGCCACAATTTCCGACTGAATGAGTCCCAATTTGACATTTCGGAGCATTCCATACACAGGTTGAGATTAAAAACCTGCAGCCAACTTCAGACTGCTGTCATTTATAAGCCACTCGTCCGACAGCTGTTAAAGTTATTCCAGTGACAGCTCATTATATTCTTTACAAGTCTACAAAAGCAATTTGGTGAGAATTTTCCAGAATAAAAGTTATTCATAATGGAATTCAAGTTTGATTTCTTTATATTTGGCTGGAAAACCACAAGTGGCTATCGTTAGAGCACTCCAGCATTTAAATGTGAATAAATCTTTTGTGTTTCGCACCATCGCTCGTTACCGTGATACTGATAGCGTAGCCCAACGTCAAGGAAGTGGACGGAAAACAACCACTTTGCTAATTTAGTAAAGCTGCGCATAACAATTAAAAGTTCTTATGGGAGAATTCAATCATACACGCTATGATTTAAAGTTCAAAGGACTAAATATGCCGAAGCATTTGTATCTTCTAAATTCGGAGTTGTATTGCCCATTTGGTGCACAATTAATTTGAAATCGGATAAAGATACATATGGGAGCTATATCCAAATCTGAACCGATCTTGATAACATTTGGCAAATATATTTCTGAGCTGTATTTGATATATTTCCCTGAATATCGTTGTTACGGAGTGCATATTACGGCTGTGGGTAACAAATACAAGAAATCGAATGAACAATATATATTGAAGCTATAGCTATATCTGAACCGATCTTCACCAAATTTTACATATTAGCGTCTAGACTCAATTCGGTCGTAAGTGCCAAATTCCATCCCATTTAGACAAATATTAGACGTTTGGTTCACAATAAAATGTAAATCGGACGAAGTTATATATGGGAGCTATATCCAAATCTGAACGGATCTCGATAAAATTTTGCAAAGGTATTTCTGAGCCGTATTTGATATATTTCCCCAAATATTTTTGCTGCAGAGTGCATATTACGGCTGCGGAGGACAAAAATAACAAATCGGATAAACAATATATATGGGAGCTATAGCTATATCTGAACCGATTTCGATCAAATGTTGCATACTTTTTTTCAGGCCTAATTTGGGTGTATATGCAAAATTCCATACAATTCGGGCTCATATTACACGTTTGGTGCACAATAAGAGGCAAATCGGATAAAGATATATATGGGAGCTATATCTAAATTTTGACCGATTATCTCCAACTTCAATAGGGTTCGTCCCTGGGCCAAACAAATGATCTGTGAAAAATTTCATCTGGATCGGGCAATAAATGCGACCTGTACTTTGTTTACAAAAATACATGGATAGACGGACGGACGGACATGCATAAATCGACTCAGAATGTGATTCTATGCCGATCATCAAAAGGAACTATGGGTCTATCTCGTTTCCTTTTGCCTGTTACAAACAAATGCACGAAGACATAATACCCTGACCACCTTGTGGTGTAGGGTATAAAAATTATCGTGTTTACTTGCCACATAGGTCAGCTGAAAATGTGCACTTTCAGTTGGCCACCAGAACTTAGGCGCCGGCTATGGTGATGTTGTGACCCGCCATAACAGCCGATGGTCGCTCTCCGCTCGTATTAATCGGCATCAGAATAAATGCCGAATCTTATCGCGAAAATATTCTGAAGGGTGTATTGAAGCCTTGGGCACGTAAACATTTTGGCCGCAGACCTTGGACATTCCAACAGGACTCAGTACCATAGCACTCAGCACGCGCCACCCAAGAATGGTTACAAAATGAAGTTCATCGCTTCATTTCCAGCGCACAATGGCCACCAAAATCTCCGAATACCAATCCGATGGTCTATTGTCTCTGGAGTATTTTAGAAAGCAATGTTGGTACTAAAAAAATAACAAAGTGTCGATCACCTCAAGCAAGCGCTTCGCCGAGAATGTGCCAAAATATCGCAGAGCAACATTCGGGCAGCGTGTGACGGTTTCATTGGCCATTTGAAGTCCATAATTCTTGCCAAAGATGACCAATTCAAACAAATCTAAACTTATTCTAAAATTTGATGTTATTTCCGATATTTTTCAATAAAATAAAAAAAGGCGTTTGACTTTGTTGCAGTTTTTTATCTCACCCTTTATAGATTGGTAGTTAGGTAAGATCTAGACTTTTGACTTTTGATTGAAATAATTTTTTAACTTTACTTTCATATCTGCTGGATTTCCCCCTTAATAATAAAAAAAAATTGTCGCACAGTGTTATTTTATTAATTGTTGTCACTGTTCAAGGCATAGTAGTAATTCGGTATTATACCCTACAAAACTATGTGTTGGAGGCATTATAAGTTTGATTGAGCCAAAAATTATGTAACACCTCCAAATAATTGTTTCCGACATATAAAACTATATATGGATCTTCCTATCTCGCGAGCTGAATTGATCTTGCAATCAATGTACGTCCGTTCGTCCGTCTGTCCATGTTAATTTGTAATCACGCTATAGCTTGCAATTGTGGCCCGATCCTCACGAAATTGAAAATGGACGTGGGGTTAGGGTCAGAATAGAACCCTATTGTTTTTGGAGATGATCGCACAATATTTACGGGTTGAAATGGAGCAGAACATTTTGCTTATTTTGCAGTTGTTCTATAGGCCACAATTATGAACCACTCTACACGGAAATTTGCATGGAATTAGAGTTCAGGGCTGGGTAGAAGCTAACCAATTTGGATGGTAATCGGAAAATATTTTGCGGGTAAAACAAAACATAATTTTATGTCAAAAATACGAAATTTGCCACTAAACCGCGAATATTTTTGGTCACGGTCAAATCACAAATACATTAAAAGGTCACTTCTAACCATTTCATAGATGTAAATAGCCAAGACATCGGATATGTAGCAAAATATATACAAGATATATGTAAAAGAAATAGATCTTAGTTATTCTGCTTATAAATCAAGAACCGCAGGACATATTTTCATGATTCTCATCAAATCGGAATGGTTTCTTGCCAGAAAAGGATAATATCTAAGCATTTTGGATGACCATTGGATTATATTTAATTGTAAAATGGACCACAACTTTCGTGTGAAATTGTTTTGAATGCCTACCAACACGACGGATTGAGGAAATATTGGGCAAATGCCCCCGGTCAAAAAGCTAAGGGTAGGGCTCTATGATAACATATCAATAACGAAATTCTCCGAAATGGATTTGGAAATAAGGTGCCTTTTAGCATATTCTAGTGTTGTAGGGTATCACATGGACGGCCCGCACAATCATAGCCTTTGCATACTTGTTATACCCTCCACCATACTATGGAGGGTATATTAATTTTGTCATTCCGTTTGTAACTCCTCGAAATACTCATGTCAGACCGAACAAAGTATATATATTCTTGATCAGCATAAAATTCTAAGACGATTTAGCCATGTCCGTCTGTGTGTCTGTCTGTCCGTCTGTCTGTTGTAATCACGCTATCTTTCGAACAAATTGAGATAGAAAGCTAAAATTTTGCACACATGTATATTTTGCAAGTAGGCAGGTTAAGTTCGTAAATGGGCTATGTAGGTCCAAGTTATCATATAGCCCCCCATATAACGGTACCTCCCGATATTCGGTATTTTGATGATTTTAGCAACATTATTCACCGGAATTGTTTCAAATTTGGCATTTGAAGTTCGTAATAGATACTACAGCCTAAGACAGAAAATTATCTTTGCAGGTCTACGTCTTCGTATAGCCCCCATATGACGGTACCTCCCGATATTCGGTATTTTGATGATTTTAGCGACATTATTCACCGGAATTGTTTCAAATTTGGTATTTGAAGTTCAAAATGGATACTACAGCCTAAGACAGAAAATTGTCTGTGCAGATCCACGTCTTCGTATAGCCCCCATATAACTGTACCTCCCGATATTTGGTATTTTGTTGATTTTAGCGACATTATTAATCGGAATTGTTCAAAATTTGGTATTTGAAGTTCGCAATGGATACTACAGCCTAAGACAGAAAATTGTCTGTTCAGGTCCACGTCTTCGTATAGCCCCCATATAACGGTACCTTCTTATATTCGGTATTTTGTCTTTATTCACCAAAATTTTTCAAATTACGCATTTAGAGTTCGTAATGGAAACTCCAGTCTTTTACAGAAAATTGTCTATGCAGGGCCAGGTCTTCGTATAGGCCCCATATACCAGTACCTCCCTATATTCGGTATTTTGACGAGTTTAGGTACAATACTCACCGAAGTTGTTTGAAATGTCGTATTTGAAGTTCGTAATGGATGCTGCAGAATATGACAAAAAATTGTCTACGCAGGTTCAGGTCTTCGGACAGCTCCGATATAACGGTACCTCCCTATATTCTATACTTCGATGATTTTAGCTACATTATTCGCGTTTATTGACTCATGACAAATAATGCCTGTGTGGGTCCACGTCGTATAGGCACCAATATAACATAATATTCGGTATTTTTAAAATTTTACAAAATTTTTTTCAGGATTTTATTTCCAAATTAGTTCCAAATGGTGGAGGGTATTCAAAATTCGGCCCGGCCGAACTTAATGTTTTTTTTACTTGTTTTTGATATCGAATTGTTTTTGTTATTGTATGATAGCATCAATATTTGTGTTTCATGTTATTTGAGGTTTTATTTATAGTTATCATCATTTCAGGTATCTAATAGAGTTGCTCTACTTGCATGGCCTCAAACTAAAGTGTCAACATTCGACATTAAGTTGAAAGGTCAAATGCAGTTTTCCTCTGGCATCTCGTATACGGCATACAATTACAATATATGTGATTCGGGGCAATAGATTTTAACAGCAATCCTACTGCATGTTGGATACACAAAACCTTACAGATATTCGATAGATGTCAATTAATTTTATTTCCATTATGGAGTATTAGAGGTTATCCGTTGGCCCCCACAGTTGGTTTTAGTAAGGACGCTGAAATATTTGCGGATAAACTTGTATAGTTTGTGTGTTACTATCTAGGATGATGATGACGACGAAGGAGTTGGTCTTGGGTAAGTACGTAAATATTTGAATAATTGTTTACTTATATCTTTGAAATTTAAACAATAAAAATAATTTAACATTTCTTAATACATATAGTCTTCCAGTTTTACTTCATAGTAGCATTTTGCGATTACAAAATGTTGTTATTAATGCCTAAAGTCAATATCCTTTCAAATATTTTATCACAATAACTTATGGTTATCATTCATACATTATTCAAAAAATCCCATATCCTCCTCTCATTTGTTGCCGTCATAGCTTGCATTTTAATATTGAACTGAGTTTTCATAACATATTTTTTTTTTTTTTTTTTTTGTTTTTGTTTATTTTTAATGAAAGTCCTTGACAAGTTTCCACACTTTTCTCTCACTTTGAATCGTTCTCAACACCGCAACCCATTCGCAAGTGTGAACTGAAGTGATCGCTATATAATTATGACCAGTCATCATTGTGAGGTTGTTTTTAATTAAAAAAAAGCTGCTTCTTTTTCCCCTTTTCCATTTTTTTTTTCTTTTTCCATTCTCTACAACTGAAAGTTGATTGCATTCATGGCACAAAGATGCACTCTTATGCAGCAGTGGCCTGGTTATAATGCCGAGGAAATGAAGGTCTTTAATAAACGTACATCAGGGCGTATGGCGAATATATCAATAGTATTCATACGCCTAATGGCCATGTGGTTTTGCATGATGGGAGAACTGGTGGAGGAAACCATTAAAATTTGCTTTAAAGCTAGTCGATATATTGGGAAAATATTTTATATTACCTTTAACTCTTTAAATAAAAGATATCCAAAGTAGTCCTTATCTAAAATGTACCTGAAAAAGATCGTGGAGAAAAGACATTAATATTAAATGTGGCTTATTGTGTAAAATAAAATATTTTGTTTTTTTACCAATTAATAAAAATATTTAATCTGAGGAATCGACCCCGACTCATATTTGTATTATTGAGATTTTCTATCAGAGCTATAATCATGGATTTATAAACAATGTTTTTTTAAAGAACAATTTATCTTTACAACACAACATATATTATATAAGGACAGTTGTTCGTGTATTTATAAGCACACGTTTGTTTCTGCAACTATGACAATGCGACAATTTTTGTTTCCTACAAATGATTTCAAAGACTATCTGAGCTAATATGCTTCATTTGTATTAACTTTTTTTTTCCTAGAATTATCAATAATCTTGGTTTTACACAATTTGTTTTTCATGGACTATAGGAGTAGTAATCGTGGATTTATAAAAAAAATATTTTTCGAGGACTATCAATGCTATAATCATAGATTTACGCCGATTTTTTTTTCAAGGATTATCTTTTAAAGAATATTTATCAAGAGATTGCTGGAGCTTTAGGCACGGATTTACAAACGATATTTTTTAAGGGCTATCTAGGCTATAACCGGAATTTATAAGATATATTATTCAATGAATAAAGGAGCAATAACCATGGATTTATGAACAAAAGCAAGGAATATCTGATCTATAATTTGGTTTTATAAAATACATTATCTCAAGAATCATCAGAGCTACAAAAGCGGATTTTCAAGGAATATATATTTTTTTTAGATATTCAAACATATATTCCCGGATTTCTATGGAAAATTATTTGAAAATTATCAGAGCCATAATAAGGGATTTTTTCTGGGACTATCGGAGAAATAATTTTGGATCTGTAAAAAAAACATTTTGCTGAGAATTTTCCAGAAAAAAAATTTATTCGTGATGAAATTTAAGCGTGATAGTGTGATTCCTTTATATTTAACTGGAAAACCACAAGTGGCTATCGTTAGAGCACTCCAGCTTTTAAATGTGAATAAATCTTTTGTGTTTCGTACCATCGCTCGTTACCGTGATACTGGTAGCGTAGCACGACGTCAAGGAAGTGGACGGAAGAAAACAGCAAAATCAGCACAGATTGTTCGAAAAGTAATAAAGCGCATTTATCGAAACCCACGTCGTGAACTGAACATGCCGCAATATTCCATTCGGCAAATATTGAAAAATGAGCTGGGGGTAAATCCATTGAAATTCCAAAAAGTGCAAGAACTTATACCACAACTGAAAGAAAATAGACTGAGAAGAGCTTCGCTTGGCTGAAAGTGGTGAAATTCCAAATTTGGTTTTCTCCGATGAGAAAGCATTCGTTGTCCAGCAGTTTTTAAACAAACAAAATGATCGTGTTTACTTGCAAAAGGGGTCAGCTGAAAATGTGCACCTTCGGTTGGCCCCCAGAACTCAAGCGCCGGCCACGGTGATTCTGTGGGACGTCATAACAGCCGATGGTCGCTCTCCGCTCGTATTAATCGACCGTGGCAATCAGAATTGAAATTCGAAAAAGTGCAAGAACTTATACCGCAACTGAAAGAAAATAGACTGAGAAGAGCTTCGCTTGGCTGAAAGTGGTGAACTGCCAAATTTGGTTTTCTCCGATGAGAAATAATTCGTTGTCCAGCAGTTTGTAAAAAAACAAAATGATCGTGTTTACTTGTCAAAGACATCAGCTGAAAATGTGCACCTTCGGTTAGCCACCAGAACTCAAGCGACCGTGGCATCGGAATAAATGCCGAATATTATCGCGAAAATATTCTGGAGGGTGTATTAAAGCTTTGGGCACGCAAACATTTTGGCCGCAGACCTTGGACATTCCAACAGGACTCAGCACCATCGCACTCAGCAGACGCCATCCAAGAATGGTTACAAAATTAGGTTCCTCGCTTCATTTCAAGCGCACAATGGCCACAAAAATCTCCGGATACCAATCAGTGGGACTATTGTGTCTGGAGTAAAAAATACCAAAGTGTCAATCACCTCAAACAAGCGCTTCGACGGGAATGGGCCAAAATACCGCTGAACAACATTCGCTGAGTATAATTCGTACCAAAGGTGACCAATTCGAACAAATCTAAACTTTTCTAAAATTTGACGCTATTTCCGATATTTTTGCTTTCATTCAATAAAATTCACGACTAATTATTTTCTGGAAATTTTCCACCAAAATGCTTTTGTTCGCTTGTAAACAATATAATGAGCTGTCACTGGAATAATTTTACACAGCTGTCGGACGAGTGGCTAAGAAATGACAGCAGTCTGAAATTGGTTGTAGTTTTTTCATCTCACCCTATATAATTTATGGACATGTCGGTCCAAACTTCAAACATTACAATATCATACAATTTTTTTATAAAATTTAGGGTAGTTTCAAAATGGAAAAATTATATTTTTCTTCAGCTTACTCAACTACAAAGGCCTGAGTCCATGAAAATTGCGAATCTCGAAAGTTGCGAACGAAGTCTTCATAAAATGTTTGCTTAAGTTTGACCAGTTGTTTAGGTCATCTGTATGCATTTACCGACTTCAATATATAAAATATCTGTAAAAGAGATTCAATCTTTAGAATTCAGTGTTGGTATTTTATTTGTACAGAATTATCCTACAGTTTTCATTCATATCTAAATAAACTAAATAAATTATCAACAATTTTTCCTCTTAAATTCTTATTGAATTTCACAGCTATACTTAACTAAATTTATCAAATTTTCACGTTTCCACAACTCAACCTAATAAATAATATTTGCAAAAATGAAATGAAATTTAATCTTGAAATTCAATGAAATTAAAATCATTAGGAGGGGTGGGTTAAAGTAGGGTAGAGTAAACTTTAGTGGGCCACATCTAAATTGTGTAAAACTTTCCAAATTTGCTGCAGGGGGAACGGGCCAGTGGAAGTTTGCCATGTTTACCCTGCAAAAGATATTGGTGTGCCATTTTACTTGCCATTGCTCTGCTTTGCTTTGCTTTGTCGACAAAACTATGACGTCAATGATGATGTGTTAAGTTCGTACACACCCTCATTCTCACTCTCTCTCTCGCTCAGTGTTTCTGCATCACTCTCCTTGAGTTAAGTCGAACCAGAACACTGCTGTGCACCACATTCTATCAATGACGCCATAACGTTTTATGGGTGTTGCTATCTTTTGAACAATACCCCCTAACAACGTAACAACAACGTCGTGCACTGTTTAAGGACTCTCGACCATAAATCTGCAGGAAAAAAAAATAAATTTAATCAATGGGTAACGGAGTGTGGTCAACATGATTTTGGCGACTGAATTGACAATGATAAGGAAAACGAGCGAAAAAAGGAAAACCCGACGTCATAACCCACAACGGAAACCAATTTTTCGAAAGAAAACGTGCTAACGCACACACACACATGCACACAAATTAAACGACAAACGCTAAAATAATAACACTTGTCAGGGCGCAGAATTTCAAGAACTCCATAATTATCGAAATTTCTTTTGTGGCAATGTCGTAAAAGAAAAACCGAGAATACAGCCATTGTTTGGCTATAATGATGTACAATTAAATGGTTTTTGTCAAAGTCCACTGCTTTCTTTTTATGACAACATTAATAAAGCACCAAAGAATAGTGGAAAAAATCGGCCCGCATGGTTCACTACAATTATTTGTTTCCTTTTCTTGTTTAATTTCTTATCCTTATGTCATCAACATCGTGTAATTCACATGTCACCGGACCCAATCCCATATGGCGCCTATGCTGACCATAATCAATTTAGATTTCTATTTATTATAATGAAGTGGGGGGGGAGAGAGAGGGAAGAATAGAGACTGAGAATTGATTTCCAGTGGCAAATAATACGTCATCAACTACTCAAAAATGCCAAAGGCCATTCGGGCCATTTGAGTGATAAGACAAAAAACAAAGACCATAAAAATGATAAATGTATGTGCGTGAAGTAAAGAAAGAAAGATGAAAAACGAAGTGCTAGTGAGAGTCCACCTAAAATCTGGTTCACAATATGTGCCCAAACAGCTGGAAATTATTATGAGAATAGACATTGATTGATAATATTGGGCCAAGAATTCCTTAAGATATTAAAGAGCATTTTTTCAAGGTCAAGCAGAGCGATAATCAGGGTTTTTTAAGAAGATTTCAATTACTCCTATTGGAGAAAATAATTGTGGCTTTGTTAAGAGTATTTTACAAGGATTATCAGAGCTACTGTCATGGCTTTTTCTAAAATTATTTTATCAAAAATTATCATGAGAAATTAAAAACGTATTCATGAAGTAAATTTTCTAAGTATCAGCTAAGGAATATAATCGTGAGTTAAAAAAAAAACATGGACCACCGGAGCTATAGTCGAAAAAATGTAAAGAATATTTTTGAGCGATCAGAAAGATCAGAGTGGATTTCTAAAGAGAACATTCTAAGGACAATTTTAACTATAATAGTGGATTATAAAGAATATTTTTTTATGAATTCTCAGAGCTATCATCTGTATTTATATCTGATGCCACGCTCGATTAATACGAGCGGACAGCGACAATCGGCTGTTATGGCCGGTCCACACCATCACCATGGCCGGCGCTTGAGTTCTGGTGGCCAACCAAAAGTTTACATTTTCAGCTGACCTCTTTGGCAAGTAAACACGATATTTTTGTTTGTTAACAAACTACTGGATAACGAATGTTTTCTCATCGAAAAAAAAAAAAACAAATTCGGCATTTCACAACTTTCGGCCAAGCGAAGCAACTCTTTAGCTTTTTTGAGTCTATTTTCTTTCTGTTGCCGTGTAAGTTCTTACACTTTTTGGAATTTCAATGGCTTTACCCCGAGCTCATTTTTAAGTACTTGCCGAATGGAATATTGCGATATGTTCAGCTCACGAGCCATGTTTCGTCCACAGCGACGTGGGTTTTGATCAAGTCGCTTCTTTATTTTTCGAACCATTTCTGCTGATGTTGCTGTTTACTTCCGTCCAGTTCCTTGACGTCGGGCTACGCTACCAGTATCACGGTAACGAGCAATGGTACGAGACACAAACGATTTATTCACATTTAAATGCTGGAGTGAAGATAGCCATTTGTGGTTTTCCAGCCAAATATAAAGAAATCAAACTCTCACGCTTGAATTCCATCACGAATAACTTTTTTTCTGGAAAATTCTCACCAAAATGCTTTGGTTCGCTTTTAAACAGTATAACGAGCTGTCACTAGAATAATTTTAACAGCTGTCGGACGAGTGGCTTAGAAATTACAGCAGTCTGAAGATGGTTGCAGCTTTTTCATCTCACCCTGTAAGCACTACCTTTTCACCAAATTGTACCAAATACAGCACTACTTACTTTTTCGTGCATTTGTAGTACATATTTACGAAACCACCTATTTATCACAAACCAAACACCAAAAGTGACCCAATACTCAATTCGAACATTTAGCACACATGCCCAGAACCACCTTCATGTATCAAATTTATTTCACAGCCTACACTCTGATACCAAATATAAAATTTTTAGCACTCATACCGTTGGTCCAATTCAAGTTATTTGGTTTTTAGTACATTTTAGTACTTTCGTAAACTTTTGGTACAAATTTCCAAAAATCCAGCCTTATCACGCGACTGCACATCAAGACTTACTCTTATGCAAAATTTCAAAATTCTAGCTTCAGCCGGTTCGTGTGAGCGTTTATTCTCGATCAGTCAGTCAGGTATTTCACTACTCTTTTATAGACATCCCTGATTTCAGACTTTATAAGTCTAAGAAATCAGCATTAATTTAAAAGCCTTTTTTATGTACTAGTGTTTTTTTTTGGAAAGTGACCATCCAAATGGTAGGCCTCTACCCTCTCCCATAACCATCCAAATTGCATAAACCTTTAATTATAGACCTATAATAGACCTCTATGCACAATTAGTAGAGCTTCATGTAACAAATTATTTAAAAATATCCGTCCAAAAATACAGCTGTTGCTAATATCATCAAAATACCGGAAAAAGGGCGATACCGTTATATGTGGGCTATACGAAGACGTGGACCTTCGTAGATAAATGCAATAATTTAAAACAAGTAAAAAAGAAGCTAAGTTCGGCCGGGTCGAACTTGAATACACTCCCCCATTTCGAACGAACTTGAAAAATTTCAAGAAAAATCCGAAAACGACCACTTAAATGAAAACCCATATATGGTTTTATACGAAGACTTGGACATGCATACAAAAAATTTTGTCATAGGCTGTAGTACCTATAACGAACTTCAAATACGAAATTTGAAATAATTCCGGTAAATAATGTCGCTAAAATCATGAAAAAAACTAATATCGGGAGGTACCGTTATATGGGGGCTATATGAAAACGTGGACCGACATGGCCCATTTACGAACTTAACCTGCCTACTATGCATGTATGCAAAATTTTAGCATTCTATCTCAATTCGTTCGAAAGATAGAGTGATTCCAACAGACAGACAGACTATACTATATAGGCTTTGATAGACTATATAAACGTAATGGCAAAGTTAATATAATCTCTTTAGAATGGTAGAAACAAAAAATCGCTCGGTCTACAAACGGGTGAACATGCCAGGCATAGCTAATAGCAAAAGCCAAGGGTGCAGGAAACTGCAATCTTTTGAGGTTGAGTGGCATTTCTGTTGCTATTAGAGAATTCGAGGTAGCAACATACTTCCCCATAATAACCGTATCCTCAATTAAATTGTTGTGTAGTTTTTACTGTTAGCGTAATGCCATTGCAAAGGCGTTGTGGGGCAAAATCATATATCAATATGAACGATTTCAATATAATTCAAAATTTATTGTTGGGCCAAATTCCGTCATACCTTCGTCACATATTTCATTGAAATTGGGGACACATACCATATTTGGTGCATCAAATATACGAAATCGGCCGGTAGCTGTATCCAAATATCAACGGATTTCAATATTATTTGATACAAATTCCGTCATTTGTTCCGAATTTCATTGGAATCAGACACATATATCGTATTTGGTGCATCAAATATGAGAAATCGACCGAAAATATACCTGGAAGCTATTTTCAAACCTTAACTGATTTCAATATAATTTGTCAAATTTATTTTTATATATATATATACATATATATATATATATATATATATATATATATATATATATATATATATATATATATATATATATATGGAAGCTATTAATATCATGTTTGGTGCATCAGATATTTGATATCAGACGAAAATGTATATGGGAGCTACATACAAATCTTAAGCTTTTAATATAATTTGACAAGATTATTTTTGCTTTAAATTCCGTTAGGCAATCCAAATTTGAAGACTATATCCGTATTCGATCAATAGATATGTCTCCAATTCTGATGCTTTATCTTTCGTTCTCAGTGGAATTTTAAACATTTTTATAGCCTATGATGTTTTTAGGCTATGCTGTAGTATATTTGGAAATTTTCAGAAAGTAGTATATTTGAAAATGTTCTACAGTTTTTGAATCTATAAATTACAAAAAAAAACAATCCTTTTTTATAGATTTAGAAGATTCTCTTACAGGTCGTAAAGTACTCAGAAGATATTGTTATATGGGGGATATACGGTATCGTACCTACCTATAAAGACAATTCTCTTACAGGCGCTAAAGTACCCACAAAGAACTCCTTTTGTAGAAATTAAGACAATTCCATTAAAAAATGTGCCTAAAATCATCATCCATAGTAGACTTCTATTTTGATTCAATCCCCAATTTCATGCAAAATTTCGTCAGAATCGGACTCTAATTGCGACCTATAGTGTCATTACAATTATGATAGAATGACAGAAACATATAGCAAAATCGACTCACCTCGTCGAGATAGGAAGATCGATAGATAACATCGTGAGTCTAGGATTAATATTTCGAGTTGTAACAAACTTTTTGGCCCAGTTAACTTCGCAATACCCATTATAATCAGAAAAAAATCGTTTTATGAATAATTAAATGAAATTTCAAGGCTTAATTAATATTGAAAGCACTCTTCTCTTATCATATCTGGCTTTGAGAAAAACTATTTTTTTATGAATTCTAGAAAAACCATGGATATTCGGAATATTTTTGAAGAGAGTACAGATTTTCTTTTGAATAATGAGAACCGTCAAGTGTAAAATGCAATGGCAGCAACTCACACACACACACACATTCACACCCACATACTTCTCATCCACATTTGAAGTACAGCAATAATTGCATTCATAAGGTTTACAAAGCCCCCTAGAGAAGATATAAATTATTCAGCATGGTGAATGCATTGTCTGCATCTCGTAGTGAAGGTTGCACCACCTCAATCGACATCGACAAATAACAAAATCAGCAAATTCCAAGACTCCTGGGCATAGAACATACTTGGTAAGGGAATACTCTGGCATCGGCATCCGCCACTAGCAGGTTATTCATTAATACCTCCCCCATTATTTATACTTTAGGTCAATCTCTAGATGTATGTCACCGTTTCTCTTGCTTCTTCCTCCCCACTCCTCAGTGGAAAGTATAAAAAGCGCTTCCAGGACCTCATTAAATATTGGTGTTTTTTTTTTTTTTTTTTTTGTATTACGTGTTTTTGCCATGGGGAATTTTAGTTTCCATGTGTTGCCATTCACACTTTTACTTCGCCACCATTCATGCTGGCAATTCCAGAGAGATTTTCTTCTAATTTAATGTGTTAGACTCTTGCAATTGCAATTCGTAGCTGGTTGGCTGATTGCTGCGCTGCAATTGATGGTTGATTGCTGATTTTCTAAATGCAATTTACACACTCAATAATTTTAATTGCTTAATTTGTAGTTTTAATGATTTCCTGACGGGGCTAAAATTACATTTGACGTGTGTGCAACGGCTGGGGGAATGCTAGACTATAATTTGATAAGAAATACGTCGAGGATGTGATGACAATTTAATATCTATAATAAAAAATTAACATGAATTTTTAATTTATATATAGGTCAGCAATCATATTCGGCATTTATTCTGATGTCACGGTCGATTCATACGAGCGGACAGCGACAATCGGCTGTAATGGCCGGCCCACACCATCACCATGGCTGGCGCTTGAGTTCTGGTGGCCAACCGAAGGTGCACATTTTCAGCTGACCTCTTTGGCAAGTAAACACGATCATTTTGTTTGTTTACAAACTGGACTGGACAACGAATGTTTCTCATCGGAGAAAACCAAATTCGGCAGTTCACCACTTTCGGCCAAGCGAAGCAACTCTTTAGCTCATTTGAGTCCATTATCTTTCTGTTGCGGTGTAAGTACTCGCACTTTTTGGGAATTTCAATAGCTTTACCCCGAGCTCATTTTTCAATATTCGCCGAATGGAATATTGTGATATGTTCAGCTCACGAGCCATTTTTCGGCCACTGCGACACAGGATTCGATCAAGTCGCTTCTTTAAATTTCGAACGATTTCTGCTGATGTTGCTGTTCTCTTCCGTCCACCTCCTTGACGTCGGGCTACGCTATCAGTAATCACGATACCAGTCACAAAAGATTTATTCTCATTTAAATGCAGGAGTGCTCTAACGATAGCCACTTGTGGTTTTCCAGCTAAATATATACAAGTAAAAAAACTGCAAGTTCGGCCGGGCCGAAATTTGAATACCCTCCACCATTTGCAACGAATTTGGCAATTCTCAAAAACAATAAAATCCGTTGAAACTTCTGTTAAAATCTTAAAAATACCGAATGTAGTTATTATATTAGGGTCTATACGACGACATGATCCTGCGTTGGTAACATTTGTCATAAGACATTACAATAATCAAATACGAAACTTAAAAAAATCGATTATAATGTCGATAAAATCAAAATACCGAATATCGGGAGGTACCGTTATATGGGGGCTATACGAAGACGTGGACCTGCACAGACAATTTTCTGTCGTAGGCTGTAGTATCCATTACGAACTTCGCATATCAAATTTGAAACAATTGTGGTGAAAAATGTCCCTAAAATCATTTAAATATCGAATATTGGGAGGTACCGCTATATGGGACTATACGAAGACATGGACCTGCACAGACAATTTTCTATCTTAGGCTGTAGTATCCATTATGAACTTAAAAAACCAGATTTGAAACAATTCCGGTGAAGAAATTCGCTAAATTCATCAAAATACAGAATATCGGGAGGTACAGTTATATGGGGGCTATACCAAAACGTGGACCTACGTGGCCCATTTTCAATACCAAAAGTACTGCAGACATAACATAACATAAATGTTTGCAGTTTTTTCATCTCACCCTGTATATATTTCATCTGTTTTCATGTATTTTATACACCAAACACGAGATATATATGTCCGATTCCAATGAAATTCAGAATGTGTGGCAGAATTTGGCACAAAAAATTGCAAATTATATTGAAATCGTTTAAGATGTGGGATATATCCACATATATTTTAGGCCGATTTCAGACGATACGTATGTCCGATTCCAATGAAATTCGGAATGAGTGACGGAATTTGGTTCAAAAAAAATTGTAAGATTATATTAAAATCGGCTCAGATTGGGATATGATTTTATTGAGAAACATTGTCCCACAACGCCTTTGCAATGGCATTAGGCGAACAGAAAAAAAACTACACAACAATATAATTGAGAAAACGATTATTACGGGGAAGTAAGTTGCTATATCGTATTCACTAAATTTGAAAATGTTGCAGTTTCCTTCACATTTGGCATTTTCTATGAGATTAATAAATCCGAAGAACAAACCCTTCGTGTATGCGAACTAAATATGACATGTTCCTACTTTTCTCATGGTTAGCTGTGCCGGGCATGTTCGTGTTTTGGTAGACCAAGCGATTTGTTTATTAACGCATTAGAGAATTAAGTTTTTTAAATTCTTGAATTTGTTTTGAGACTCAAAAGAGCTAAAAGGGTTGTTTCGCTTTGCCGAAAGTGGTGAACTGTCGAATTCGATTTTCTCCGATGAGAAAACATTTGTTGTCCAGCAGTTGTTTACAAAATGATAGTGTTTACTTGCCAAAAAGGTCAGCTGAAAATGTGCACCTTCTGTTGACCACCAAAACACAAGCGCCGTCCATGGTGATGGTGTGGGCCGCCATAACAGCCGATGGTCGCTATCCACTAAAATTAATCGACCGTGGCATCAGAATAAATGCACGCGCCACCCAAGAATGGTTACAAAATTATATGAGGTCCGGATACCAGTCCGTTGGATTATTGTGTCTGGAGTATTTTGGAAAGCAAGGTTGTCACTAAAAAATACCAAAGTGTCGATCAACTCAAGCAAGCGCTTCGCCGGGAATGGGCCAAAATACAACAGAGCAACATTCGAGCAACGTGTGACACTCCAATTTGCATAAATCTCAACTTATTCTAAAATGTGATGCTATTTCCGATATTTTTTGCTTTCATTCAATAAAATTTAAAAAAAAAAATGTTGCAGTTTTTATACCCTCCACCAAAAAAGTATGGAGGGTATATTAAGTTCGTCATTCCGTTTGTAACTCATCGAAATAATCATTTTAGACCCAACAAAGTATATATATTCTTGATCAGCGTAAAATTCTAAGACGATTTAGCCCTGTCCATCCGTCTGTCCGTCCGTCCGTCTGTCCGTCCGTCCGTCTGTTGTAATCACGCTACAGTCTAAACGAATTAAGATAGGAAGCTAAAATTTTGCACAGATTTCTCTTTTGTCTGCAGGCAGGTCAAGTTCGAAGATGGGGTATAACGGTCCACGATATCGTATAACCCCCATATAACGGTACCCCGCGATATTCGGTATTTTGATGATGTTAGCCATATTTTTCAACGGAATTGTCTTAAAATTCACACAAGTAGTTCCTTGTGAGTACTTTACCCCCTGAGAGAGAATTGTCTATACAGGTCCACGACATCGTATATCCTCCATATAACGGTACCCCCGATATTCGGTATTTTGATGATGTTAGCCATATTTTTCAACGGAATTGTCTTAAAATCCACAAAAGTAGTTCCTTGTGAGTACTTTACCCCCTGAGAGAGAATTATATATATAGGTCCGCGATATCGTATAGCCCCCATATAACGTTACCCCCCATATTCGGTATTTTGATGATTTTATCCACATTTTTCAATGGAATTGTCTGAAATTCCACAAAAGGAGTCCCTTGTGGGCATTTTAACCCCTCAAAAAGAATTGTCTATATAGGTCCACGACATCGTATATCCCCCATATAACTGTACCCCCCGATATTCGGTATTTTGATGATGTTAGCTACACTTTTCAATGGAATTGTCTTAAAATCCACACAAGTAGTTACTTGTGCCACATTTTCCAATCGTATTGTCTGAAAATCCACACACGGAGTTCTTTATAAGCACTTTACCCCCTGAAACGGAATTGTCTATATAGGTCCACAATATCGTATATCCCCCATATAACGGTACCCCCGATATTCGGGATTTTGATGATTTCCGCCACATTTCCCAATGGAATTATCTGAAAATCCACACAAGAAGTTCCTTGTGAGTACTTTACCCCCAGACATAGATTTGTCTATATAGGTCCACAATATCGTAGATCCCTCCATATATCGGCACCTTCCTATATTAGATATTTTAAAGATTTTAAAAGAATTTTTAATGGATTTTATTTTTTGAAAATTTTCTTATTCGTTCCAAATGGTGGAGGGTATTCAAAGTTCGGCCCGGCCGAACTTACTACTTTTTTACTTGTTTTATCTCATCCCGTATAAATCAGATGGTCCTTGAAACAATTTCCTTAGAAATTCACAATTCTTCTGATGGCCCTTAAAAAAATACCCTGTAAAATCCACGACTAAAAGAAATCTTAAGAAATGTACAACTATATATCCGATGTTCTTTGAAAAACTATTTTTCATTAATCCCGGTATATAGTTCTGATGTTCCTTAAACAAATATTCGTTATAGTATATTATAATTCTTGAAAAATACTCTTCAAACATAGAGTAAATATTATTTCCAGGCCTTATTTGAAGTAATCCTCAACTTCTTAAAGGGGTTTTATATATTTTCTAACACCCTTAATAAGATTACAATTTTTTCAACAACAAACATATTGTCAAATGTGCGCATGTATGTATGTATGTATGTATGTATGTGTTTCACAATAACTGTCAACTGTATGACAAAACATAAATTTCCACACATATTTCATATAAATCCCTATTTTAAAATTACAACTCGTTCCCCGGATAAAAGTGTAACCTGCACGAACACTCACACTAATACTTATACATTATTCAGTTGTCCAAATAGAAAAAGGACTGCACATGTTGCCGGAATAGGGATTTAGCTATAAATGGAGAATAAGGAAACCTTGGGATGTTTCGAAGAGGAAAAACATTAAATTTCAACTTTCAAAGAAATAAAAAAAAAATCTAAAATTAAATCACTAAACAAATAAAGGAAAACATAGTTATTTTAATTTTCCTGGAAAGATTCCGGTCATTTCTATATTTTTCTTTTGAATTTTCGAATAGATCAAAAATATATTATGATTGAATTACTTTTCCATTCCACCCTTCTGTCCGCACTTTAATCTTTGAATACACGTGAATGCTTCAACTCTGTGGCATACAACGCACACTTGTTCGTATCTGGCTTTTTTCAACATTCCCTTCCATATCCGGACAAGAACATGTGGTAAACGAAAAGAGAAGACCCAATATAATCTGATCATGTCCATGTGTAGCTGACTGGCGGGCTGACTGAACGGCTGGCTGTCCTGGGTGTACATGTGCACTGCACTCTGCACACTTTCAAGATTTATGTTGTTATGTTCATCACGCACTATCTGTCCGGCAACAATAAAAACGGAACGACAACAAAAACAATCATTGCAGTAAGAAGAGCTAACCGAAAACGCTCGCCCTTAAGCAATGAACAAAATGAAAGGACCTAATATGTGGAAAATGCAATTTCCACAAGTGTCCATGTAACAAGTTTACTAATTTGGAATCTATGTATGGCTCCGTGTGTGTGTGTGCAGAGGGTTAGATATACCCAAGGGATACAAATGGTGATGTGAAAGAATGACATTATAATGTCATTATTTAGAATAATTAAAAAATGTTCAGTTTTTTTTTTTCTTTGAACAAAGAACAAATGTGTACGGAAAGTATAAATAAATGTTGTTATTTAAATAGAATTACAAACATTTTTGAATCTATTTTTGACCCTTGAGAACATTGAATTTTGAGAAAATTGTACTGATGATTACTTATGCATTTATAAGCGACAGGAACCAAAGGACTTAACTTCAATGGCATTTTTATAACCCAAGACACTATGTGTTGGGTGTACTATATATTTAATTGGTCCAAAAAATCTGTAACACATCGAAATATTGGCGTTAACCCCACCAGTGGCATATCGATCTTCTATCTCGCCGATATGTAATCACTCTACAGGTCATAATCGTGATGGGATTCTCAGAAAAAGGAGATGTTCGCAAAATATTTAGAGTTTGAAGTGAAACAAAACCTATTTATACCCTACACCACAAGGTTGTCAGGGTATTATGTCTTTGTGCATTTGTTTGTAACATGGAGAAGGAAGCGAGATAGACCCATAGTTACTTTTGAGGATCTCCATAGAATCACTTTCTGAGTTGATTTATGCATGTCAGTCCGTCTGACCGTCCGTCCATCCATGTATTCTTGTGAACAAAATGCAGGTCGATTTATTATCCGATTAAGATGAAATTTTGCACAAATACGAACCGTATTGAAATTGGAGATAATCGGTAAAAATTTAGATATAGCTCCCGATTTGCCTCTTATTGTTCACCAAACGTGTAATATCAGCCCGAATAGTATGGAATTTGGCACATACAACCAAATTAGGCCTGAAAATAAGTATACCAAATTTGATCGAAATCGGTTCAGATATAGCTATAGCTTCCATATATATTGTTCATCCGATTTGTTATTTTTGTCCTCCCCAGCCATAATATGCACTCTGTAACAACAATATTTGGGGAAATATAGCAAATGCAGCTCAGAAATACCTTTGCTAAATTTTATCGAGATCAGTTCAGATTTGGATATATCTCCCATATATAACTTCGTCCGATTTACCTTTTATTGTGTACCAAACGTTTAATATCAGCCCGAATAATATGGAATTTTGCACACACAACTAAATTAGGCCTGAAAATAAGTATGCCAAATTTGATCGAAATCGGATATAGCTATAGCTCCCATATATACTGTTCATCCGATTTGTTATTTTTGTCCTCCCCAGCCATAATATGCACTCTGTAACAACAATATTTGGGGAAATATAGCAAATGCAGCTCAGAAATACCTTTGCTAAATTTTATCGAGATCAGTTCAGATTTGGATATATCTCCCATATATAACTTCGTCCGATTTACCTTTTATTGTGTACCAAACGTTTAATATCAGCCCGAATAATATGGAATTTTGCACACACAACTAAATTAGGCCTGAAAATAAGTATGCCAAATTTGATCGAAATCGGATATAGCTATAGCTCCCATATATACTGTTCATCCGATTTGTCATATTTGTTACCCACAGCCGTAAGATACACTCCGTAACAACAATATTCAAAAATATATCAAATGCAGCTCAGAAATACCTTTGCTAAATTTTATCGAGATCGGTTCAGATTTGGATATATCTCCCATATATAACTTCGTCCGATTTACCTTTTATTGTGCACCAAATGTCTAATATTTGCCCAAATAGGACGGAATTTGGCATATACGACCGAATTGAGTCTAGAAGCTAGTATGCCAAGTTTGGTGAAGATCCGTTCAGATATAACTATAGCTCATATATATTTTTTTTCATCCGATTTGTTGTATTTGTTACCCACAGCCATAATATGCACTCCGTAACAACGATATTCAGGGAAATATATCAAATACAGCTCAGAAATATCTTTGCCAAATTTTATTGAGACCGGTTCAAATTTGGATATAGCTTTCATATATATCTTTATATGATATCAAATTAATTTTGCAAATGGGCAATACAATTCCGAATTTAAAAGATACAAATGCTTCGGCACATTTAGTCCTTTGAACTTTAAATTATAATTATAATCATGGCATGTATGATTGAATTCTCCCACAAAACCGTTTAATTGTTATGTGGAGTTCTACTAAATTAGCAAAGTGGTGTAGGGTATCATAAAGTCGGCCCCGCCCGACTTTAGGGCTTTCTTTACTGGTTTTTTTCTTGATTTTGCAGTGGCTATGCAAGTTAAATTATAGACCCATCGCATGGAGTTAGAGTTCTCAGGCCAGTTGGAGTCTATTAAGCCAATCGGCAGTCGAAACCATCCGTTATTATACCTTAGGTAGCCATCGAAAAATATATTTACCACAATTCTAGCTCTGATAGTTCTGAAAATATTTTTTTTTTTTGTTTTTAAATAGAAATAAAAAAATAAACAAGAAATTAAAAAACGTATTTTTACTATGGAGGATTGTTAACTTTGTCATTCCGTTTGTAACTACTAAAAATATTCATGTCAGACCTAATCTAAAGAACGAATTGAGATAGAAGCCTAAAATTTTGCACACACGTGTATGTAGGCAGGTTAAGTTCGTAAATGGACTATGTAATGGGCACATATAACGGCAACTTTCAAAATTCGGCGTTCTAATGATTTTGGCGATATTTTTACCGGAATTACTTCAAATTTCGTATTTTTAGTTCGTAATAGTTACTACAGCCTATGATAAAAACTTGCGTATGCAGGTCCACGTCTTCATATAGCCCACGTATAACAATACCTCGCGATATTCAGTATTTTAATGATTTTAGCGATATTTGTTACCGGAATTGTTTCACATTTCGTAATTGAAGTTCGTAATGGGTACAACAATGTATGACAAAAAAAGTACCCATGCAGGTCCATGCCTACATATAGCCCCCATTATAACGGTACCTCCCAATAATCGGTATTTTGATGATTTTAGTGACTTTTTTACCAGAATTGTTTCAAATTTGGTATTTAAAGTTCGTAATGGGTACTACAGTCTTTACTTATGAAGGAACACGTCTTCGTATAGCCCCCATATAAGGGGTTTTATTTGCGAGGAATTTTTCTACCCATTTTTTTTTTTAATTTCTCAAGTTCGTTTAAAATGGTAGAGGGTAGTAAAAGTTCGTCAAGCCTAACTTAGCTGCTTTTTTACTTGTTATATTTATGTTTTTCCTCCAGGAGCGTAAACCAACAAATCGCTCGATATTCCCTCACGTGAACAAGTCACGTACAGCTGCCAATGAGAAAAGCAGAAACATGCTAAATCGGCCGAATATATATTTGAAGATATATCCGAACCTCAACCGATTTCAAAATAATTTGACAAATTAATTTTTGTTACAAATTTCATTGAAATTTGATATATACAGCGTGTTTTGAGATACATAGCGTCTTTGGTGAAGTGCTGATTCAATACGATTTTAGTTTTGTACAAAATTCCATCATTTATTCTAAATTTCATTGCAATCTGGAATCGGCCGAAAATATGTACGGGAGCTATACCCAAACCTCAACAGATTTCAACATAATTTGACAAATTCACGTTTAGTCCAAATTTGATTGAAATTCGACGTACACATTGTGTACTATCAATAATTTGGCAAATTTATTTCTGTTTCAAATTCCATTGCACATTCCAAATTTGAGGACTGTATTTGAAATCGATCAATAGATATGTGCAAAAAAATCTATTTCTTTTGGAGGTACCACCAATTCTGGTGCTATATCTCCAGTTCTAAGTGCTACTTTCAATAAAATCTGTTTAGCGGATTTTGACTCCATAAATAACAAACAAACAATCAAAGGTACAAACATTTTTCTCTTCAATATGTAAAGATATATGGATGACTATTATTTTTTTCTTGAAATTTTCTAACTTTTTTTGAGAAGGTACCAAAAGATTGGGCAAATATATTCTATTTACACATTAGGTAAAATATAGTAAAAAATATTATTAGTTATAATTATTATTTAAGGGAGCAGTTCCTTTGACTCCAAATGTCCGGAAACAGATTTCCTCCAAGATGATCCTAGGTATAACAAGAAAAAAAGCAGTAAGTTCGGCCGGGCCGAACTTTGAATACCCTCCACCATTTGAAAAGAATTAGAATATTTTCAAAAAAAAAAATAAAATCCATTAAATTTTATTTTAAATCTTTACAATATCTAATATAGGAAGGTGTCGATATATGGGGGATATACGATATTGTGGACTTATAGAGACAAAACTATGTCTGCGTGTAAAGTACTCACAAGGAACTCCTTGTGTGGATTTTCAGATTACTCCATTGGGAAAAGTGGCTAAAATCATCAAAATACCGAATTGAGGGAGTACCGTTATATGGGGGATATACGATATTGTGGACCTATATAGACAATTTCGTTTCAGGGGTAAAGTGCTCACAAAGTACTCCGTGTGTGGATTTTCAGACAATACGATTGGTAAATGTGGCTAAAATCATCAAAATACCGAATATCGCGGGGTACCGTTATATACGTTATCGTTAACCTATATAGAGAATTCTCCGTCGGGGGGTAAAGTGCTCACAAAGAACCCCTTGTGACCATTCCGTTGAAAAATATGGCTAAAAACATCATTTTAGACAATTCCGATGAAAAATGTGGGTAAAATCATAAAAATACCGAATACCGGGGGGTACTGTTATATGGAGGATATACGATATCTTGGACATGTATAGATAATTCTCTCTCAGGGGGTGAAGTACCCACAAGGAACTTCTTATGTGGATTTTTAGACAATTCCATTGAAAAATGTGGCTAAAATTATCAAAATACCGAATACCGTGGGGGTACCGTTATATGGGGGCTATACGATATTGTGGACCTATATAGATAATTCTCTGCCGAGGTATAAAGTACCCGCAAGGAACCCCTTGTGTGGATTTTCAGACAATTCCGTTGAAAAATGTGGGTAAAATCGTCAAAATATCGAATATCGGGGGTACCGTTATATGGGGGATATACGATATCGTGGACCTGTATAGACAATTCTCTCTCAGGGGGTAAAGTACTCACAAGGAACTACTTGTGTCGAATTTCAGACAATTCCGTTGAAAAATGTGGGTAAAATCATCAAAATACCGAATATCGGGGGTACCGTTATATGGGGGCTATACGACATCGTGGACCAATATAGCCCATCTTCGAACTTGACCTGCCTGCAGACAAAAGAGAGATCTGTACAAAATTTTAGCTTCCTATCTTAATTCGTTTAGACTGTAGCGTGATTACAACAGACGGACAGACGGACGGACAGGGCTAAATCGTCTTAGAATTTTACACTGTTCAAGAATATATATACTTTGTTGAGTCTAAAATGATTATTTCGATAAGTTATAAACGGAATGACGAACTTAATATACCCTCCATACTTTTTTTGGTGGAGGGTATAAAAATCCACGATGCGAGCCCCGATAGTAAAAAGTCCACTATTCTATCTTTTTCGTGGACTGTAAAGAATTCATTGTGATTGAAAAATCCACGAAATCTAAACCTTAATATAATAATGCATACGGAAGTCTTGAAAGAAGGGATTTCGCTACAAACATATTTCAACAATTTTCAACGTCTTTTTTGTTTGATGTTGTATTGAGCAGTGTATTTTACCACAAAATCCCAAAGAGTTTTTCTAAATATACATATTATTGTAGGGTACCATGTAGTTGGCCATTTCCAACTTTTATCCTTCCCTTACTATTTTATTTGCTCTTCTATTTGAATTTGACTTTAAGATCAACTTTATGTTGTGTTTCGAATTCAACACACAACATTTGTCCTTATTCTCCGAACCGGACATTTTTTATCTGCTCTTCCTGGCACATTTCCCCCATTAATTTTACATTTTGACAGAATTCAGTCATTAATAATTTCATTGCATCTCTCTTCTTTTTGTTGAGTATTCAAACAAATGAACATCAAAGTGAATTCATGTGGGGGACATAAATTGTGAATGTACCGAAGAAGGACATTTCGTTATTGTTGATAGTCATGGCCCATAAAAAGTGTAGTTGCAGGTTTGGATAGGAAAAAAAACTGGACAAATACTATTGCTCATGTCTATGTTTCAGCAAATATTTAATAAAGGTAGTAAAGCCGTATGGTGCAATTAATGTGATAAAAAAAACTGTTAGAGAGAGAAAAAACTTAATATTTTTAAATATTAAGGTCTTCTTAAATTACGTGCTTTTCTGAGAATAGAAAATCAAGTTGTTCAAAAGTCGAAATAGTCCAAAATGCCATCTTTTAGATGACAACAATCAATATTTTTTGTGGAAATTACACACATGCAAGTGAGATTAAAAAACTGCAACAAAGTCAAACGCCATAATTTTTACATTTTTTTAAATTTTATTGAAGGAAAGCAGAAAATGTCGGAAATAGCATCAAATTTAAGAATAAATTCAGATTTGTTCGAATTGGTCACCTTTGGCACGAGTTGTGGCCTTCAAACGGCCAATTCAATAGTCACACGCTGCCCAAATGTTGCTCTGCGGTATTTTGGCCCATTTCGGGCGTAGCGCTTGCTTGAGGTGATCGAAGCTTTGGTATTTTTAGTGCTAACCTTACTTTCCAAAATACTCCAGACACAATAGTCCAATGGATTGATACCCGGATATTTTGGAGGCCATTGTGCGCTGGAAATGAAGCGAGGAAGCTCATTTTGCAACCATTCTCGGGTGGCGCGTGCTGAGTGCGATGGTGCTGAGTCCTGTTGAAATGTCCAAGGTCTGCGGCCAAAATGATTGCGTGCCCAAGGCATTAATACACTCTCCAGGATATTTTCGCGATAATATTCGGCATTTATTCTGATGCCACGGTCGATTAATACGAGCGGAGAGCGAAACTCGACTGTTATGGCCACACCATCACCATGGCCGACTCTTGAGTTCTTGTGGCCAACTGAAGGTGCACATTTTCAGCTGACCTCTTTGGCAAGTAAACACGATCATTTGGTTTGTTTACAAACTGCTGAACAACGAATGCTTTCTCATCGGAGAAAACCAAATTCGGCAGTTCACCACTTTCGACCAAGCGAAGCATCTCTTTAGCTCTTTTGAGTCTATTATCTTTCTGTTGTGGTGTAAGTTCTTTCACTTTTTGGAATTTCAATAGCTTTACCTCGAGCTCATTTTTCAATATTTGCAGAATGGAATATTGCGATATGTTCAGCTCACGAGTGATTTTTCGGCCACTGCGACGCGGATTTCGATCAAGTCGCTTCTTTACTTTTTGAACCATTTTCGCACCAAAATGCTTTTGTACGCTTGTAAACAATATAATGAGCTGTCACTGGAGCAATTTTAACAGCTGTCGGACGAGTGGCTTGGTTGCAATTGTTTCATCTCATCCTGTATATGTTTATCCGATATGGGGTATGAAGTCCCTCACAAGCGTAATACGCATTCGACAACAATGATATTTTGTACCACATATCTTGTAAAGCTTGGAAATACCTCTGCTAAATTTTGTCGAGAACGGCTATGACTTGGATATAGCTCCCATATATATCCTGAATCCGATTTCAGGTTTATAGTGCAAATAATGTCTAATATCAACCCAAATGGAGTGGATTTCGGGACGTACGTTTCCATTTTTTGCAACTCGGCTCCGATACATATTTTTATACCCTCCACCTTGGAAAGGAGGGTATATTAACTTTGTCATTCCGTTTGTGACATCCTTAAATATTCGTCTTAGACCCCATAAAGTATATATATTCATAATCAGCAGAAAATTCTAAGTCGATTTAATGATGTCCGTCTGTCTGTCTGCCCGTCTGTCTGTCCTTCTGTCTGTCCTTCTGTCTGTCTGTCAGTCTGTCCGTCTGTCTGTTGAAATCACGATACAGCCCACATTATTTGACGTAGAGCGCCAAAATAGCAGAGCTATTTGCATTGTGTCTAGGATGGTTGGTATTGAATATGAGATATATCGGTCCACGTTCTGGTATAGTCCCCATATAACGGTACCTCCCGATATTCGGTATTTTAGTTTTTTTTTGCCACATTTTTTCATGGATTTGTCTAAAAATTGGTATTTGTGGGTCATAATGGTTTCCAGCTCCGGTGGCGAAACATTGCATGTATGGGTCCATGATTTGATATAGCCCCCATATAACGGTACCTCCCGATATTCGGTAATTTGATGATTTTTGCAACCTTTTTTCACGGATTTGTCTGAAAATTGGTATTTGTTGGTCATAATGGGTTCCAGCTCCGGTGGCGTAACATTGCATGTATGGGTCCATGATTTGGTATAGCCCCCATATAACGGTACATCATAATGAATTCCAGCTTCGGTGGCGAAAAATTGTAATTATAGGTCCACGTTTTGGTATAGCCCCCATATAACGGTACCTCCCGATATTCGGTATTTGGATGGTTTTTGCCACATTTTTTTGTCTAAAAATTGGTATTTGTGGGTCATAACGGGTCCTAGTTTGTGTAGCGAAACATTGTAATTATAGGTCCACGTTTTGGTGTAGCCCCATATAACGGTACCTCCCGATATTCGGCATTTTAATGGTTTTTGCCAAATCTCTTGTAATGTTTCTTTTACCCTAAGGTGGAGGGTATTAAAAGTTTGGCCCGGTCTAACTTAATGTTTTTTTTAATTGTTTTAATATAATCCTTCTGCTCTATAGCAAACTATAACTACTAAAGCCAAATGTTGATGGGTGGTATGATGTATGATGGTATGATCTACTTGAAATAAATTCTTTTGTTACGGGAGCTCTACTAAATATGCATAGTGGTGTAAGGTATCATTAGGCGGCACCGCTTGAATTTTGACTTTTCCTTACTGGTTTCATTTTCGATTAATTTAAAGCTTTTTCTGAATTTTCCGAATTTCACTAATTTTCAATCTGGGGTATGGGAAATTCTATTTGTAGATGATCAAAACCTCAAAAGAGGTTTGGTTGTACATACCTAACTTTTTTATGGGACTACCAATATGAAAAAAATACATTATTGTGGAAACATTAATACGGTGTTTGGAAAAATATAGAGGAGTGTATCTGGGTGTCAGGTGGCAACTTTAACCTAGAGTTTAAAGTTTAGTATGAGTTGATAGTTAATTTTGACTTATTGGGAGGTATAAAATTTGGTTTCAAGGACCCACAATACCAATTTGTTGTTGTTGCTACATTCATTCTATAATTTCGTTATAGGCGAATAAATGTTTCATACATTTTTAATGACGGTGACCTCGGAAAATATTTTCTTATGCAAATATAAGATATATTTGATATACTAATGAAAAAATAACTAAAAAAGAAAGCAAACTCATAACCCTAATGCGAGAAAGTTGAGTAAGAGCATACAAGTATCTACATGTAGTGCCAAGAATGAAAATGGTATGTACGTTAAGCGTAAAAGAACACAATGGGGTAGATCGAATAAACATTATACTTAATTGATATTTTTTTTAACAATAATTTCTCAATACTGAAACTGAAATAGAGAAAAGGAATCTATCAGGAAATGTCGGAGAATACCATAGTCACAGAACTTCTTTATAAATATCTTCAGCATCAGGAATACCAAGAAATTGCGAAATATCCTTGAGCTACGATAGATTCACTTTGCACTCTTAAAAAACAATAAAGAAAGTCTTAAAGTCGGGCGGGGCCAATTTTATGATACCACACACCACTTTGCTTATTTAGTAGAGCTGCACAAAACAATCGAAAGTTTTTATGGGAGAATTCAATCATACACTCTATTTTAATTATAATTTAAAGTTCAAAGGGCTAAATATGCCGAAGCATTTGTATCTTTTAAATTTGGACATGTATTACCCATTTGTTGCACAATTAATTTGAAATCGGATAAACATATATATGGGAGCTATTCCAAATCGGAACCGATCTCGATAAAACTTGGCAAAGATATTTCTGAGCTGTATTTGATATATTTCCCTGAATATCGTTGTTACGGAGTGCATATTACGGCTGTGGGTAACAAATATGACAAATCGGATGAACAGTATATATGGGAGCTATAGCTATATCTGAACCGATCTTCACCAAATTTGACATACTAGCTTCTAGACTCAATTCGGTCGTAAGTGCCAAATTGCATCCAATTAAGGCAAATATTAGACGTTTGGTGCACAATCAAAGGTAAATCGGACGAAGATATTTGGGACCTATATCTAAATCTGAACCGATCTCGATAAAATTTAGCAAATGTATTTCTGAGCTGTATTTGATATATTTCCCCAAATATTGTTGTTACAGACTGCATATTACGTCTGCGGAGGAGAAAAATAACAAATCGGATGAACAATATATATGGGAGCTATAGCTATATCTGAACCGATTTCGATCAAAATTGGCATACTTATTTTCAGGTCCAATCTGATCGTACCTCAAAAATTCCATACTATTCGGGCTGATAATACACGTTTGGTGCACAATAAAAGGCAAATCGGACGAAGATATATATGGGAGCTATATCTAAATTTTGACCGATTATCTCCAATTTCAATAGGGTTCGTCCTTGGGCCAAACAAATGATTTGTGCAAAATTTCATCTGGATAGGGCAATAAATGCGAACTGTACTTTGTTTACAAAAATACATGGACAGACGGACAGACGGACGGACGGACGGACGGACAGACGGATGGACGGACGGACGGACGGACAGACGGATGGACGAACATGCATAAATCGACTCAGAATGTGATTCTATGCAGATCATCAAAAGGAACTATGGGTCTATCTCGTTTCCTTTTGCCTGTTACAAACAAATGCACAAAGACAATACTCTGACCACCTTGTGGTGTAGGGTATAATGAGTAAAGAGCAGCATTATCCTTGTGGATTCCACAATAAAGTTATTGGAAGAAAAATATTTTGAGGATATATGGATATGCTAGTTAGTTGATATAATATGAACACATTACACTTGTAGAATTGGACGTCTCAACCTATTACATATCTAAACATCAAAGTTAGTTTGTAGGTTTTACTCTCTTACACACACATATATATACAAAACACATATTATCATGCCGCATCTCCGTACGCCAGTAGCATTCTCATTCAAAAGTTTGACAATGGTAATTTCGAAAAAATGCAATCTATTTTAAGATTCTCCTCCATTATTCAGTGAAGAGCATGAAATTCCACTTAAATTTAATATGACAACCGAAAGCAACTTCGAGGTAATGGAACCAAACGCATATCATTCTTCCATATGACTTTATAATAATGGAATTATAACTTGTATTTGTTGGTGTTGGTACACAAGAAAATATTGGTTCACAATGTGAATACAATTCGTGAGTGTGCTATGGTCTCCTATCTGTAGAAGAAATCAAGGAGATCACCTTTTCCAGAAGCAGATTTACTGAAATTCTTTATCTGTATAAGATCTTTTGAAGATGTTACCTTCTAAGAAGCCTATAGAAGGCCTTTACATCTGAAGATAGTTTATTTAAATAAGATCTCTTCAATGCCTTCTTAATTAGAAGACCTTATGTACAGCGTGAGATGATAAAAATGCTACCAACTTCAGACGGCTGTCATTTCTAAGTCACTCGACCTACAACTATTAAAATTATTCCGGTGATAGCTCATTATATTGTTTACAAACGTACAAAAGCTGCTTGTGGAGAATTGTCAGGAAAAAATGTTATTCGTAATGGAAATCAAGCATGATAGTGGGATTTCTTTATATTTGACTGGAAAAGCACAGGTGGCTATCGTTGGAGCACTCCAGCATTTAAATGTGAATAAATCTTTTGTGTCTCGTACTATCGCTCATTACCGTGATACTGGTAGTGTAGCCCGACGTCAAGGAAGTGGACGGAAGAAAATAGCAACATCAGCAGAAATGGTTCGAAAAGTAAAGAAGCGACTTGATCGAAACCCGCGTCGCAGTGGCCGAAAAATGGTTCGTGAGCTGAACATATCGCAATATTCCATTCTGCAAATATTGAAACATGAACTCGGGGTAAAGCCATCAAAATTCCAAAAAGTTCCAGAACTTACACCGCAAAAGAAAGAAAATACATAAAAGAGCTAAAGAGTTGCTTCGCTTGACCGAAAATGGTGAACTGCCGAATTTGGTTTTTTCCGAGGAGAAAACATGATAGTGTTTACTTTCCAAAGAGGTCAGTTGAAAATGTTCACCTTCGGTTGGCCACCAGAACTCAAGCGCCGGCCATGGTGATGGTGTGGGCTACCATAATAGCCGATGGTCGCTCTCCGCTCGTATTTATCGACCGTGGCATCAGAATAAATGCCGAATATTATCGGAGGGTGTATTAAAGCCTTTGGCACGCAAACATCTTGGACATTCCAACAGGACTCAGCACCATCGCACTCAGCACGCGCCACCCAAGAATGGTTACAAAATGAGGTTCCTGGCTTCATTTCCAGCTCACAATGGCCACCAAAATCTCAAAATAACAATCGGTTGGGTTATTGTGTCTAGAGTACTTTGGAAAGCAAGGTTGCCACTAAAAAAAATGTCGATCACCTCAAGCAGGCTCTTCGCCGGGCAACATGCGGGCAGCGTGTGACGTTTTCATTGGCAGTTTGAATGACATAATTCGTGCCAAAGGTGACCAAGCCGAACACATCTAAAGTTATTCTAGGAATTGTTGCTATTTCCGCCATAAAATTAAAAAATGTAAAAATTTGGCGTTTGTTGCAGTTTTTTTTTATCCCACCCTGTATATTCTCAACAGAACACCTTCCTCCATTGAATATGTCCCAAGGACTATGTGGAAAAACCTCTCTGGAACAAAGAAAACTTCTTCAAGGTTGTCTTTCTACAAGAAACCTGCTCAATGTTGAATTTTCACAGCAAAGCTCCTTAAGGCCTTCTATTCATAGAGATGGAAGACCCGATAAGGTTTTTCAATCTGTATAAGACTTTCTGAAGATCTTGTATCATTTCAAAGGACTTTTATCATCTTGAAGTCCTTCTATTTTTAAAGACATCCTGCGGAGCATCTATCAAGGGGAAACCCCTGAAGGCATCATTTAAAAGACTTACTAAAGAGTTTATTTTTAGGGAAGACCTTTTGAACATCTCCTACGAAGAAAAGTTTTTAAAGGTCTACTATCTTTGAAATAACTTTTTAATACATTCTATTTTCTTTCCACGGGAAATGTCTCAGCGTATCTATAATGGAGACTCGAAGATCTTTTTTAGACATTGGGAGTTTTTTCTCCAGGTACACTCGCATGGGAGCCATGCAAAAATTAATCTATTTGAATGTAAATATTTTTGGCTTAAATGGCTGCGTGAAACCATATGGCTCGTTATACACTCAGCCTTATATCTTTGGTTTGGGTATATAAAGTTCCCTTTAAAGGTTTGGTGAAATACAAAATTCTTTTGGGGGTTTTGCTCTACTAATATCCCTCTACCCAAGTTCTAATAGCCTGGCCCATGGCTGTGGACAACATCATAAATATGTGTGGAAACTAGTAAATGTTACACGTACAACAGAGTAGAAATGTGAACATCTAAAAGATGTCAAACAACAACCAACCCAACCAACTTTAAGTATCTCGAAATACGATTTTTAGATATGCTGAGCATTGTAAAAGCAAAACTTGAGCAAAATCCACACGTTTCCTCTGGGGTATAAACCCCGTAGAAGATGCAACGAAAATTGTAACTAAAGAAGACAGATGAAGGAAAGAGGAAGACGACAGAAGGCGACCAGCAACGCCGTGTTTGTATTCGTGCCAGGGATTTTGTCTATGGGGGGCGAATAGCTGACAGGGCTTTGGGGCAGCGTGTCAGTGATTCTTCATATGTATGTATTAATGTATGTATGAGTAATATATATGTATCTACATTTCGACAAGTGTTTGTGTGACACTCTCACATTTCTTCACTCGTTGCCGTAAAATAATATAGAAGCGAATGTGAAATCTCAAGAGGTTTGAATGCTTTGAGCGCATTTCGAAATTCGTAGTTTATTTTTCCACGGAATTCTGAATACTAAAAATACAATTATATAAATAAAATATGGAATTTCTAGGCAATAGTATATACAAATAATATATATATTTTTTAAATACACACTACACTCTTATATTCATTGTCATTGGAAATATTCGTCCAAGAGAGTTTGATGTAATGAAATCTATGTATAATTTGCATATACTACTACCTACTAAAAATCTAACATACAGGGTGAGATAAAAAAACTGCAACAAAGCCAAGCGCCATAATTTTTACAATTTTTTAAAATTTTATTGAATGAAATCAAAAAATGTCGGAAATAGCATCAAATTTTAGAATAAGTTTAGATTTGTTCGAATTGGCCACGAATAACGCCTTCAAACGGCCAAGGCTGCCCGAATTTCGCTCTGCGGTATTTTGGCACATTCCCGACGAAGCACCTTGCCAACCTTGATTTTCAAAATACTCCAGACACAATTGTCCAACAGATTGGTATCCGGAGATTTTGGTGGCCACTGTGCGCTGGAAATGAAGCGAGGAACCTCATTTTGTAAACATTCTTGGGTGGCGCCCGCAGAGTGTGATGGTGCTGAGACCTGTTAGAATGTCCAAGGTCTGCGGGCAAAATTTTTGCGTGCCCAAGGCTTTAATACACCCTCCAGAATATTTTCGCGATAAGATTCGGCATATATTCTGATGCCACTGTCGATTAATATGAGCGGAAAGCGACCATCGGCTGTTATGGCGGCCCACACCATCATCATGGGCGGCGTTTGAGTTCTGGTGGTCAACCGAAGGTGCACATTTTCAGCTGACCTCTTTTGCAAGTAAACACGATCATTTTGTTTTTTTCATCAGAGAAAATCAAATTCTTCAGTTCACCACTTTCGGCCAAGCGAAGCAACTCTTTAGCTCTTTTGAGTCTATTTTCATTCTGTTGCGATGTAAGTTCTTGCACTTTTTTTACCCTCCACCATACTACGGAGGGTATATTAACTTTGTCATTACGTTTGTCACTCCTCGATATACTCATGTCAGACCCAACAAAGTATGTATATTCTTAATCAGCGTAAAATTCTAAGACGATTTAGCCATGTCCGTCTGGCTAAATCACGCTATATTTCGAATGAATTGAAATAGATGGCTAAAATTTTGCACACATGTTTAGTTTTCCAGCAGGCAGGTTAAGTTCGAAAATGGGCCATGTAGATCCACGTTTTCATATAGCCCCCATATAACGGTACCTCCCGATATTCGGTATTTTAATGATTTTAGCGACATTATTCACCGGAATTGTTTCAAATTTGGTATTTAAAGTTCGAAATGGATACTACTCCCTAAGACAGAAAATTGTCTGTGCAAGTCCACGTCTTCATACAGCCTCCATATAAAGGTACCTCCAGATATTCGGTATTTAAATGAATTTAGCGACATTATTCACCGGAATTGTTTCAAATTTGGCATTTGAAGTTCGAATTGGATACTACACCCTAAGACAGAAAATTGTCTGTGCATGTTCACGTTTTCGTATAGCCCCCCATATAACGGTACCCCCTATATTGGGTATGTTTATGATTTTAGCGACATTATTAACCGGAATTGTTTCAAATTTGATATTTGAAGTTCGAATTGGATACTACACCCTAAGACAGAAAATTGTCTATGCTGGTTCATGTCTTCGTATAGGCCCCATATATCAGTATATCCCTATATTCGGTATTTTGACGATTTTAGGTACAATACCCACCGAAATTGTTTGAGGTGTGGTATTTTAAGTTCGTAATGGATGCTATAGCCTGTGACAGAAAATTGTCTATGCAGGTCCAGGTCTTCGCATATTTTGATGATTTTAGCAACATTATTCACCGTTTATTTCAAGTTTCGAATTTGAGTATGGTAATGGCTTATGACAAACAATGCCTATGTAGGCCCACATCGTATACACCTCAATATAACGTCCATATTTGGTATTTTTAAAATTTTAACAGAATGTTTTAATGATTTTATTTTCTGAAAATTTCCAAATGGTGGAGGTTATTCAAAGTTCGGCCCGGCCGAACTTACTACTTTTTAACTTGTTGGAATTTCAATGGCCTTTGTACACTTGTAAACAATATAATCAGCTGTTACTGGAATAATTTTAACAGCTGTCGGACGTGTGGCTTAGAAATGACAGCAGTCTTTTCATCTCTCTCTTAATCTTTATCCATAAAGAAGACATCACAAAAATCCCAATTTGGCTACATTGTGCAATGTGGTTATATTTCCATTATAATCACAATTCGTGTATTCAGTACATCCGATAAAAAGTAATGTTAACATATTTATTTAAATTATTTAAAAAAATTAAATTAAATATCCATTTTAAAAAAGAAACAAATGTACACATAAACATGTGCAAGAATTTGTCCTCTTCTATTTTCTTTCCCGTATATTTTACTGCTTTTATTTTTCTGCATTTTTCTTCGTATTTGTGTTTTTGTAACAGATTTGCTTTTTGTTCGTTTGTTGTTCATTTGTTTTCGTTTGTGTTTTTGCCGTTGTTTTTATTATTTCCTAAGAAGGGTAATTCAAAAGCAAAGTGAGACATACACAGACTCGACCCCACCACAAATACACACACACACACAACTCACACTACGTAGGCCACACTGGCAAGTAGTACCGTGTTGGTATAAAACCAAAAAACAAAAGTTTTGGAAGTAGTTGCAGACGTGGAGTCCTCCTCCGAGTCGATTTCATATCCGAGCGTGTGTACACGAAAGTACACTAGACTAGAACAGGTTTCTGCTGTCATCATTTCCAAATTGGATTTGAAATGTTTTATGACTATTTTGACCTTTGAAATTTATGGCACATTATTTGAGCATGTTTTGTGTTGTTTTTTCGGTCGCCGTTATTTTGTTTACGATTGCAAATAAATGAGTCTTAAATTTAAGGAAATTGTTTTTTTTTTTTTTTTTTTTTTTTTTTTTTGAAAGAGTTTACTGAAGATTGGTATAGGTATGCTATTTAAGCATAGTAAAATGTTTTTTTTATATTTATTACAATTAATTAAAAAAAGAGTTCAAACCATAGTAAAATGTTTTTTTATATTTATTACAATTAATTAAAAGAAGAGTTCAAACCCCATTTTACTATTTGGATTATGTTTCAAATGTCTTTTATGTATATAAGGGTATGCCAGATCATCTGTACATAATTCCTATTTTATGCTTTTACATATCTTCTTCTAGCCAAAGATAACCTGCTACTTTTTCCATAGAAGACCTGTTAAAGTCCCTCAGTCCATAGAAAACCCGTCAAAGGGCGTCTATCCATAGCAGTCCTGTTAAAGGTATTTTATTAATAGAATTTTATAGGAAATCAGTTATTGTCTTCGATCCATAGAAGGCCTGTTGAACTCTTCTATCTTTAGAAGAGCTGTTTGAATATTTCTTTCCATAGAAGCCCTCTTAAAGGTCTTCTATGCGTAAAACACCTGTACCCATAGAAGACATACCCATAGCTATTTTCCAAATTTTCTCTCATTAGAAAACCTCTTAGAGATCTTTTATCCATAGAAGAAGTGTTAAAGAAAGAAAACCTGATGGTAGATCTGTTAGTGGTCTTCCGCCATGGAAGACATCTTACTCGTCTCCTATAATAAAATACCTTTTAGTAAAGGTCTTCTATCCATAGAGAATCTGTAAAAGGTCACCTGGGCATAGAAGACAAGTTAACGTTCATCTATGCGTAGAAGACCATTTAAGGGCTGTACGATCCGTATAAGATCTTCAAAAGCATTTGTATTCAAAGAAAGCCTTTAAAAGATATTTTATCCGTAGAAGGCCTCTAAAAAATAGTCGGTAGTGGACCGTAACTAAACTTGATAAAGGCTTGATAAAGACCACAGAAAAATGTCAAGTTCTTAGACAAAGAAGTTAAAAAGTATCAGTAAGTTTCGCCGGCATAATGTATACTCTCAGCTTATAACAGTTCATTAAAATATAGTTTGACAAACGTTATTATTATACTAAATGTTGACCCTTTATGGAGGAGATAACGAAGTAGTGGACCAAGCGGCTATCGTTAGTATTTAAATGTGAATAAATTTTTTGTGTCTCGTATCATCGATCGCTACCGTGATACTGGTAGCGTAGCCCGACGTCAAAGAATTGGACGGAAGAAAACAGTAACATCAGCAGAAATGGTTCGAAATGTAAAGGAATGACTTGATCGAAACCAGCGTCGCAATGGCCAAAAAATGGCTCGTGAGCTGAACATATCGCAAAATTCCATTCGGAAAATATCGAAAAATGAGCTCAGGGTAAAGCCATTGAAATTCCAAAAAATTCAAGAACTTACACCGCAACAGAAAGAAAATAGACTCAAAAGAGCTAAAGAGTTGCTTCGTTTGGCCGAAAGTGGTGAACTGTCGAATTTGGTTTTCTCCGATGAGAAAACATTCGTTGTCCAGCAGTTTGTAAACAAACAAAATGATTGTGTTTACTTGCCAAAGAGGTCAACTGAAAATGTGCACCTTCGGTTGGCCACCAGAACTCAAGCGCCGGCCACGGTGATGGTGGGGGCCGCTATAACAGCCGATGGCCCCTCTCCGCTCGTATTAATCCACCGTGGCATCAGAATAAATAGCGAAAATATTCTGGAGGGTGGCACGCAAACATTTTGGCCGCAGACCTTGGACCTTCCAATAGGACTTAGCACAATAGCACTCAGCACGCGCCACCCAAAAATGGTTACAAAATGAGGTTCCTTGCTTCATTTCCAGCACACAATGGCCACCAAAATCTCCTGATACCAATCCGTTGGACTATTGTGTCTGGAGTATTTTGAAAAGCAAGGTTAGCACAAAGCAAGTTAAAAAGCAGTAAGTTCGGCCGGGCCAAACTTTGAATACCCTCCACCATTTGGAACGAATTTGAAAATTTGAAAAAAAAATAAAATCCTTAAAAAAATTATGTTAAATTTTAAAAATACCGAATATTGCCGTTATATTGGGGCCTATACGACATGGACCTACATAGGCATTTTTGCCATTAGCCATTACCATATTCAAATTCGAAACTTGAAATAAACGGTGCATAATGTAGCTAAAATCATAAAAATATCGTATATAGGGAGGTACTTTGAAACAATTCCGGTAAAATCATCAAAATACCGAATTTTGGGAGGTACCGTTATATGGGGGCTATACGAAGACGTGGACCTGCACAGACAATTTTCTGTCATAGGCTGTAGCATCCGTTATTAATCTCAAATACCAAACTTGAAACAATTCCGGTGAATAATGTCGCTAAAATCATTAAAATACCGAATATCGGGAGGTACCGTTATATGGGGGCTATACGAAGACATGGACCTGCCCAGATAATTTTCTGTCATAGGATGTAGTATCCATTTCGAACTTCAAATACCAAAGTTGAAACAATTCCGGTGAATAACGTCGCTAAAATCATTAAAATACCGAATATCGGGAGATACCGTTATACGGGAGCTATATGAAAACGTGGACCTACATTGCCCATTTACGAACTTAACCTGCCTACTGGAAAAATAAACACGTGTGCAAAATTTTAGCCTTCTATCCCAATTCGTTCGAAAGATAGCGTGATTACAATAGACAGACGGACAGACAGACAGACTGACTGACGGGCATGGCTAAATCGACTTAGAATTTTACGCTGATCAAGAATATATATACATTGTTGGGTCTGACATGAGTATTTCGAGGAGTTACAAACAGAATGACAAAGTTAATATACCCTCCATATATATATATATAATACCGAAGCGTCGATCACCTCAAGCAAACGCTTCTTCGGGAAGGGGCCAAAATACCGCAGAGCAACATAAGGGCAGCGTGTGACGATTTCATTGGCCGTTTCAAGGCCATATTCCATAATTGTCCATATTCGTGCCAAAGGTGACGAATTCGAACAAATCTAAACTTATTCTAAAATGTCATGCCATTTTCACCATTCTTTGCTTTCATTCAATAAAGTTGAAAAAAAATGTAAAAATTATGGCGTTTGACTTTGTTGCAGTTTTTTTATCTCACCCTGTATATGATAATAATCATATATACCCTCTGTAGCCATAAGACTGTGGGTAGTATAATAAACAACTTTAAAAATCCGTCGATCTTTTAAATATATTCAAATTCAATTCCCTCACTGACCCACATTAATGTGGGCACGTGGCTGTTGTAAACATTACTTTTTCATTTGTTATTGTTGTTTTTAAAATCACATGCGAGTGTGCGTGCACACTGGCATGCATTTAGCTACATATGTATGTGTGGGTTTAAGGAGGTACTTAAAGGATTTGTTAGATTACTATTTTTGTGGTGTGCAGTAAATATGTATATGCATTTGTTCTCTTCTCTTGTACTCTCAGTTGTCGAATACTTGGGGTCCATTGTATGTTTGCTATAAAAAAAAGATTAATATAACTGCTGTTTTTGTTGTTATTTTTGCAAATGGATTTGAGTAGCTGTTATGAAAAAGAAAAAACATTCACGTTGTTGTATTGTTTTTGTTGTTTTTTTTTTTCTTCACGGAATTTTTCTTTGCTGTATTCGAGCAATTTGACATGCATGACAATCTAAAATGATTTCATATGCTACTGTTCCTTCTGCTTGTTTTTCTTCTTCGTTTTCTTCTTTGTTTTTATCTTTCTTTCTACGGCTCGGTGTTATGACCAAGTGCCCTTCTTTAGAGAGGAGAGAATGAGAAAATATTTGCATGTGTGTACTACGTATTTACGTGCCAAATCCCTTGTGTTGTCATGTTGTCGATTTTCGTGTGTATAATTTTTGTCCGAATATCCTTTCGCCCGCTTTTGGATTATACCGCAATGTAACGAAGGAAACAATCTGTGTCGCGAAATAAGGATGAAGTTTTATTAAATGTAGCTTTGGGTTTGCATGTATTAGATCGCCATTTTTATACCCTACACCACAAGGTGGACAGGGTATTATGTCTTTTTGTATTTGTTTGTAACAGGCAAAAGGGAACGAGATAGACCCATAGTTCCTTTTGATAATCTGCATAGAATCACTTTCTGAGTTGATTTATGCATGTCAGTCCGTCTGTCCGTCCGTCCGTCTGTCCATGTATTCTTGTGAACAAAATGCAGGTCGCATTTATTATCCGATTGAGATTGTTTGGCCCAAGGACGAACCCTATTGAAATTGGAGATAATCGGTAAAAATTTAGATATAGCTCCCATATATATCTTCGTCCGTTTTGCCTTTTATTGTACACCAAACTTGTAATATCAGCCCGGATAGTATGGAATTTTGCACATGCAACCAAATTAGGCCTAAAAATAAGCATGCCAAATTTGATCGAAATCGGTTCAGATATAGCTATAGCTCCCATATATGTTGTTCATCCGATTTGTTATTTTTGTCCTCCGCAGCCGTAATATGCACTCTGTAACAACAATATTTGGGGAAATATATCAAATGCAGCTCAGAAATACCTTTGTTAAATTTTATCGAGATCGGTTCAGATTTGGATATAGCTCCCATATATAACATCGTCCGATTTACCATTTATTGTGCACCAAACGTCTAATATTCGTCCACATGGGATGGAATTTGGCACATACGACCGAATTTAGTCTAGAAGGTAGTATGCCAAATTTGGTGAAGATCGGTTCAGATATAGTTATAGCTCCCATATATATTGTTCATCCGATTTATTGTATTTGTTACCCACAGCCGTAATATGCACTCCGTAACAACGATATTCAGGGAAATATATCAAATACAGCTAAGAAATATCTTTGCCAAATTTTATGAAGATCGGTTTCGATTTGGATATAGCTCCCATATATATCTTTATCTGATTTCAAATTAATTTTGCACCAAATGGGCAATACAAGTCCGAATTTAAAAGATACAAATGCTTCGGCATATTTAGTCCTTTGAACTTTAAATTGTAATTATAATCATAGGGTGTATGATTGAATTCTCCCATAAAAAACTTTTACTTGTTATGTGGAGCTCAACTAAATTAGCAAAGTGGTGTAGGGTATCATAAAATCGGCCCCGCCCGACTTTAGGACTTTCTTTACTGGTTTTATTATAACTACAATGTTAAATGCTCGTAAATTAATCTTCAAATTTCATTTTTAATATTCGTGAATATGTTCGGGGGGAGTTCTCATTTTTTTTTTTTAATTATGTTTAAGTTTGTTATCAGTCCAATATTTTCTTAATGGGAGAGATCTCTGGAGCTTATGTGACTTTTACCAAACATAATCAGAGTCTTTACTTAGCTTTAAAAAAGTTGTAAAGTTACTACTTCATTTATTTAAGGATGTTCGTAATGAGTCAGACGGATATCGGGAGGGTTACAGACCCCATTAAAGGAAGTAGACCGATGACATATTTAATTGTTTAAGTCACATTTTTTACAATGGCAAAATCGAACATTTCATGAAGACGTTTGAACGCTAACCGTTTTACCAACCTTGTATCATTTCCAACTTCCAACATTGGAGTTTTCCCCAAAGATCTTTGATTATCCTTTGAAGTAAGTTTTCCAAAAGGGAGAAAGAGATAGATAGAGTGGAAAGGAGCAATTCCGCAGGTGAGATTGTGAGATGAAGTCGAATATTTTCTCAAGTGACAGCTGCATCAAAGTCTTTTGCATTGAAATCAAAGCTCATTTGACTGCAATTATTCTCCTGGCTGCACCCCTGGCAAGCACTCTTTTATGTAAAAGAATAGCAGTGGGTCAATATTTTCTATTTCGGGTTATTTTTCTATGTCATTCCTTTTTTTCGGTATTTTTTTAAACATTTTAAAGGTGGTACCAGAAGTAATAAACATACATTCGATTTTGACACTTGCTGTAACATAGATCCAACTATTGGGATGTTCTTAGTTTGAATAGACTCGGATAAGGATTTTTCAAATAACTAGAGTTTTAAGCTTTTAAAAGAGTTAAATTGTGTGGACGAGATACTTGATGGAATAGGCCATCTACCCATTACAATATGCCAAGATTAAACTATACACTGCGAACCTATGTTCATTGAAAAATATATATGTTTTAAATAACTTAAAAAAATATTCTCTACCCTCGCATAAATTTCGATTAACTAGATATCTCTATGCGTGACAGGCAAAAACGCTAAATATGTCGGAAATAGCATCAAATTTTAGAATAAGTGTAGATTTGTTCGAATTGTTCACCTTTGGAACGAATTATGGTCTTCAAACGGCCAATTAAACCGTCACACACTGCCCGAATGTTGCTCTGAGGTATTTTGGCCCATTCCCGGCGAAGCGCTTGCTTCAGGTGATCGACACTTTGGTATTTTTTAGTGCCAACCTTGCTTTCCAAAATACTCCAGACACAATAGTCCAGCGGGTTGGTATCCGGAGATTTTGGTGGCCGTTGTGCGCTGGAAATGAAGCGAGGAACCTCATAGTGCTGAGTCCTGTTGGAATGTCCAAGGTCTGCGGCCAAAATGTTTACGTGCCCAAGGCTTTAATACGCCCTCCAGAATATTTTCACGATACCGTGGCATTTATTCTGATGCCACGGTCAATTAATACGAGCGGAGAGCGACCATCGGTTGTTATGGCTATCCACCATCACAATCTGGTGGCCAACCGAAGGTGCACATTTTCAGCTGACCCCTTTGGCAAATAAACACGATCATTTTGTTTGTTTACAAACTGCTGGACAACGAATGTTTTCCCATCGGAAAAACACAAATTCGGCAGTTTACCACTTCCGGCCAAGCGAAGCAACACTTTAGCTCTTCTCAGTCTATTTTCTTTCTGTTGCGGTGTAAGTTCTTGCACTTTTTGGCATCTAAATGGCTTTACCCCGAGCTCAGTTTTCAATATTTGCAGAATGGAGTATTGCGATATGTTCAGCTCACAAGCCATTTTTCGGCCACTGCGACGCGGATTTCGATCAAGTCGCTTCTTTACTTTTCGAACCATTTCTGCTGATGTTGCTGTTTTCTTGCATCCACTTTCTTAACGTCAGGCTACGCTACGCTAGTATCACGGTAACGATTTATTCACATTTAAATGTTGGAGTGATCTAACGATAGCCACTTATGGTTTTCAAGCCCAATATAAAGAAATCACAGTATCACGCTTGAATTCCATCACGAATAACATTATTTTCTGGAAAATGCTCACCAAAATGCTTTTATACGCTTGTAAACAATATAATGAGCTGGAATAATTTTAAATCGGATCGTAGCAAAACGTTCCACAAAATTATGTATCTTACAATTCTACTATTGGTCACAGAATACATGAAACAAACTTTTAATACCCTCCACCTTACGGTAAAGTAAACATTAGAAGAAATGTGGCAAAAACCATTAAAATGCCGAATTTCGGCAGGTACCGTTATATTGGGGCTATACCAAATAGTGGACCTACACATACAATGTTTTTCCAAAGGAGCTAGAACCCATTATGACCTACAAATACCAATTTTCAGACAAATCCGTAAAAAAATGTGGCAAAAATCATCAAATTACCGAATATCGGGAGGTACCGTTATATGGGGGCTATACCAAAACATGGACAATGTTTCGCCACACGAACTAGGACCCATTATGACCAACGAATACCAATTTTCAGACAAATCCGTGAAAAAATGTGAAAAAATCATCAAATTACTGAATATCGGGAGGTACCGTTATATGGGGGCTATACCAAAACATGGACCTATACATACAATGTTTCGCCACACGAAATAGGACCCATTATGACCTACAAAAACCAATTTTCAGACAAATTCGTGAAAATATGTGGCATAAATCATCAAAATACCGATTATCGGGAGGTACCGTGATATGGGGACTGTACCAGAACGTGGACCGATATATCTCATTTTCTATACCAACCATCCTAGACACAATACAAATTGCTCTGATAAATTTTGGCGCTCTACGTCAAATAATGTGTGCTGTATCGTGATTTCAACCGACAGACAGACGGACATCTTTAAATCGAATTAGAATTTTATGCTGTTTATGAATATATATACTTTAATTTCAAAGGTGGAGGGTATAAAAACATATATTGAAGTGTCTGGTAAACACATTTTACGATAAAGTCGTACATTTTATGAGTTTATATAACATTCTCCTAAGAAGACTAAAATATTCACTATTGAAAAGTATCAGTAGGTATTATAAAAACATTCATTACGTCCTATTTATGGAGGATGTACCGATAGTTACTTTTTACTTGTAAAAATATTAGAATTTGACAATTTACAGAGTAATCATATACTATATATTTTACAATAAATTAAATATTTTTACCAGTTGTGAGCTAGGTACCAGAAGGCGTGGTTCGAGCTGTACCATTTTCATATCAGACTTTGTGTTGGTAGAAATATCGTTATGTTCCGGTTTGAATAAATTCGGATGTTCATTTTACATGCTGTGAGGTTTATGGATATTCAAAATATTGTTCCATTGTGCGGGAGGTAGCATAAAATTGAAGTTGGTAGATATATTGAGATGTGCCGAATTTTAGCACAGTCGAGCTATTATTTCATAAGAGTTGTGATTTTTCAAAATGTTTATACTTATACCATCCACCTTGGAAAAGGGGGTATATCATTCCGTTTGTAAGATCCCTAAATATTCGTCGTAGACCTCATAATGTATATATATTCATAATCAACATAAAACTCTAAGTCGATTTAACGATGTCCGTCTGTCTGTCTCTCTGTTGAAATCACGATACAGCCCACATTATTTAACGTAGAGCGTCAAAATTTAGCAGACTAATATATATTGTTTCTTCGCAAAATCTGATGATCCTTTCTCTTACTATAACGTAAATTATTTTCTTTAAAAAATTTTGACCTTTTTCTGTGGGAGGTACCAAAATGGAGTGGATCGATATTGCCCATCTCCGAACTCGACCAAATCGGATACTCCAATCGACCAATCGGATAAAATGTTAAAAATATTATAAACTGTCGCATATTTATCATTTAAAAATAGTTCCATAACAAAAGATAAGAGAAAACTACGTGATGACATCGAAAAATATGGGAATAATACTGTGAACATCTTGAAAAACGATAAAATGTGTTTTCGAAGTCGAGTGGGTTGAACGCGTAAATCAGCAGGTTGACTATGCAAAACATGATGAGCGCCATCTGGATAAAAAGACAGAACTAACTTTTCGTTGTCTATATCTTCATTTGTCTATGGTTATAATGAGCAACAGCCAGCCAGACAGACAGAGAGACATATCCAAATAGACCTAGGGTCTAAAACCACGTTTTGGCCTTACCAAATGATATATCGTGTACCCTCTGCAGCCATATGGTTGAGGGTATAAAAATATTTGTTTCAATATTGCCCAAAAAATGCGAAAATATTTCCTATTTTTGCAGAATTGTTCATCGGTTCTAGTAGTACCTCCTCAATTCATACAGATACAGATGAGTAAAATTGTTAAAATTTTTAACCATTTTAGAACTCGACTAATAACTACTCTTAAGAGACTTAATCCAATGACTCTTTTCCAGTTGTTATCCTTCTCTATCTCAATATTCCATCCATCCACTCGTTCTCCCGCTGTGACCTTTTCCCTAGAAACACAACATTATCTGCATTTTAATGTCTGTCGATTTCTTTCCCCACTCCCCTCCTATCGTCGCCTTCACCACACCGTTTCAAGTCCTTTCATGTTTATTTTACATATTTCAGTCATGTTTACATTTATATCTGCAATAAAATAATATGTCTTTCCGTTTTGAGAGCTCCTTTGTCTTGGTCATGTTTTTTAGTTCTTGTTGTTGTTTTTATTGTCGTTGTTGTTGTTGTCGAATCGGTATCCTTGTCTCATTGTATTGTTTTCTAACTCGAGGATAAATGTTTTCTTAATAGCTACCTGGCACTGTTGTGCAAAACACAAATAAAAACGAAAAGCAGAACAGCGAGCAGAACAGACCAATAGAAGAAAAAACAGAAAAGGGGAAAATATAGAACGTAGAGCACAACTTCAAATTGAAATGTAAATTTCCTTTATAGTTTTGGAATTTGCCGTGCCCAATTGGGAATGTGGCAGGCAGTTATCTTGGCTCCCCCATTCGCCACCGGTCTTGTAGTTTTTTTTTTTTCTATCTCAAATAAAAAATTGAATATCTTTTGCTTTGAGTTTTGCTTTACGTTTATTCCGTTTTTTACAGACAACTCTTATTTCTATGAATTTATTTCGAAGGCATTTCATATCTTATGGAGACAGGTCCATTCAACCATCCATCAAGATTTTTTAGCATGGCATAGTTTTTAAGTTTTGTCTATTTTTCGCCTTTGGCCATAAAACAAAAATCTAACTCAAAGCATGAAAACAGCTTCAAAGCACATGCACAAACACTCACCCATTTTTTTGCAATTATATTTAAATTTTTGAGATGAAGGAAGATTTTTCCAGGAATTTTTTGAAGAACAAAGAAGAATAGATATTGAATCTGGTCTCTTTATTTTCCGGCAAAACACTGGCGCAGCAATTTCAATTGTATTGTGGGGGAAAAAAAAACTTAAAAAGATGTTGTGTTAGTGGAAATACTGGAATGTGTGAAGCTTAGAATGAATCCGATGCTTATTTCGCATTTTATGAGTGTTTCGGTTGTTCCACATTTTGACCCTTTGTGGAGGAAGTGCCGAAGGAGAGGTCCTATATTCCATCTTCACACCAGATCTTGTTTTAGTAGAAATATTAGGATCTGTGAAATTTTAAGAGGAGTGAATGCTCAATTTTTGTCTTTATTTCCTCTTTTGTAGAGAATTTACCAGAAGGAGTGGGTTGTGGATCATGGGTTAATTGATATATGGGGGTTTGTCTAGTTTGAAAGGAATTGGATGCTCATGTTGACCCTTTGTGGGGGAGGTAGCAAAAAGAGTGGACCGATATATCCCATATTCACACCAGTAGAAATATTAGGTTGTGTAAAATTTGAGAACAATCAGACGCTTGCTTAGGATTTTATGAGAGAAATGACTATTCAAAATTGCGACACTTTGTGGGAGAGATACTAGAAAAAGTGGTCCCATATATACATTTCATCTTCACACTAGATCTTGTTTTAGTAGAAATATTGGGATGTGTGAAATTTGAATAGAATTGAATACTCAATTCGTATTTTACTAGGTACCAGAAGGAGTAGGCTGATATCTACCATCTTCGGATTTACCGAGATTGAAAGGAGTGGGATGCTAATATCGAGTTTTACGAACTTCATGGCTATTCAAAATGTTGACCCTTTGTGAGGAAGGTAGCAAAAAAAGTGGACCGATATATCCCATCTCCACATCAGATCTTGTTTAAGTGGAAATATTGAGATCTGTAAAATTTTTAAAGAAAATCGAACCGATATTGTCCATTTTCGTACCTGACCTTGTACTGACCAAAATATTGGGATTTGCAAAGTGCAAAATCGAATGATCCTTTCTCTTTCTGTGAGGTAAAATTGTTTCCTTTTGCTGGAGGTACCGGAAGTATTGGACCAATATTGTCCATCTCCGAACTCGATCTAAGTTATAAAATAATATTACGCAGGACAAATGGACGGACACCCCTAGATCGACTCCAAATGTCTCGAAACAGATTTGGTCCAAAGAGATAGAGTTTAAATCCGTTATTTCGATTAGACACCTTTTGGTCGTATCAAATGCTATATCATGATATGTCATATGGCTGAGGATATAATAAACGGGCATGGCTTCCTACTTGTTTTTTCGAAATTTCTTTCTTTTGAATCGATTTTTTCAAATTTTTATATCCTACAACACTATGTGTTGGGGGTATTATAAGATTGATTGGGCCAAAAATAATTATTTCCGACGTAAGAAACTATATATGGATCTTCCTATCTCGCCGTGCTGAGTCGATCTAGCTATGAATGTCCGCCCGTCCGTCTGTCCATGTCAATTTATAATCACGCTACAGGTCGCAATTGTGGCCCGATCGTCACGAAATTGAAAATGGAAGTGGGATTAGGGTCAGAATAGAACTTTTAATACCCTCCACCATTTGGTACAAATTTGGCAATTTCCAAAAAAACTTCAAATGCGAAATTTAAAACAATCCCGAACTTCAAATACCAAATTTGGAACGGTTCCGTTAAATAATGTCGCTAAAATCATCAAAATACCGAATATCGGGGGGTACCGTTATATGGGGGCTATACGAAGACGTGGACCTGCACAGATAATTTTCTGTCTTAGGCTGTAGTATCCATTACGAACTTCAAATGCCAAATTTGAAACAATTCCGGTGAATAATGTCGCTAAAATCATCAAAATACCGAATAACGAGAGGTACCGTTATATGGGGGCTATATGAAAACTTGGACCTACATGACCTATTTACGAACTTAACCTGCCTACTGAAAAAATGAACACGTGTGCAAAATTTTAGCCTTCTATCTCAATTCGTTCGAAAGATAGCGTGATTACAACAGACAGACAGACAGACAGACAGACACACAGACACACAGACAGACAGACAGACAGACGGACATGGCTAAATCGTCTTAGAATTTTACGCTGATCAAGAATATATATACTTTGTTGGGTCTGACGTGAGTATTTCGAGGAGTTGCAAACGGAATGACAAAATTAATATACCCTCCATAGTATGGTGGAGGGTATAAAAAGTGAATATTTTTATACCCTCCACCAAAAAAAGTATGAAGGGTATATTAAGTTCGTCATTCCGTTTGTAACTCATCGAAATAATCATTTTAGACCCAACAAAGTATATATATTCTTGATCAGCGTAAAATTCTAAGACGATTTAGCCCTGTCCGTCCGTCTGTTGTAATCACGCTACAATCTAAACGAATTAAGATAGGGAGCTAAAATTTTGCACAGATCTCTCTTTTGTCTACAGGCAGGACAAGTTCGAAGATGGGGTATATCGGTCCACGATATCGTATAGCCCCCATATAACGGTACCCCCGATATTCGGTATTTTTATGATGTTAGCCATATTTTTGAATGGAATTGTCTGAAAATCCACACAAGTAATTCCTTGTGGGTACTTTATGCCTCGGCAGAGAATTATCTATATAGGTCCACGATATCGTATAGCCCCCATATAACGGTACCCCCGATATTTGGTATTTTGATGATTTTATCCACATTTTTCAATGGAATTGTCTGAAATTCCACAAAAGGAGTCCCTTGTTGGCATTTTACCCCCTCAAAAATAATTGTCTATATAGGTCCCCCATATCGTATATCCCCCATATAACTGTACCCCCCGATATTCGGTATTTTGATGATGTTAGCCACATTTTCAATGGAATTGTCTTAAAATCCACACAAGTAGTTCCTTGTGAGTACTTAACCCCCTGAGGGAGAATTGTCTATACATGTCCACGATATCGTATATCCCCCATATAACGGTACCCCCCGATATTCGGTATTTTGATGATGTTAGCCACATTTTCAATGGAATTGTCTTAAAATCCACACAAGTAGTTCCTTGTGAGTACTTAACCCCCTGAGGGAGAATTGTCTATTCATGTCCACGATATCGTATATCCCCCATATAACGGTACCCCCCGATATTCGGTATTTTGATGATTTTACCCACATTTTCAACGGAATTGTCTGAAAATCCACACAAGGAGTTCCTTGTGCGAACTTTATACCTCGGCAGAGATTTATCTATATAGGTCCACGATATCGTATAGCCCCCATATAACGGTACCCCCGATATTTGGAATTATTATGATTTTATCCACATTTTTCAATGGAATTGTCTGAAATTCCACAAAAGGAGTCCCTTGTGGGCATTTTACCCCCTCAAAAAGAATTGTCTATATACGTCCACGATATCGTATATCCCCCATATAACTGTACCCCCCGATATTCGGTATTTTGAGGATTTTAGCCACATTTCCCAATGGAATTATCTGAAAATCCACACAAGGAGTTCCTTGTATATATCGGCACCTTCTTGTATATATCGGCACATTTTAAAGATTTTAACAGAATTTTCAATGGATTTTATTTTTTTGAATATTTTCTAATTCGTTCCAAATGGTGGAGGGTATTCAAAGTTCGGCCCGGCCGAACTTACAGCTTTTTTACTTGTTTTGTTTACATGCGATATTTTCAATTTGACTTCCAATTTTGAATTGTACATTTTCTAAAGTTTTTCTACACCCTGCAACACTATGTATTGAGAGTATATACAGGCCGCAATTATCGTGAAATGCTTACGAAACTTTGCATGGGGTTAGGTTTAGGGTCAGAATTATGTATTATGTATATTTAGGGGTTCAAATTGACCAAAAAATTAAAAATTTCCTGATTTTGCAATCGCTCTCTAGGTCACAATTAAAAACCAATCGACACGAAATTTAGCATGAGAAGAGAGTTAAGTACTGGGAAGAGGTCTAGCATTTTGGATGACCATTGGTTTATATTTAGCTGTAAAATCGACCACAACTTTGTTTACATGTTGTTCATGTAATACTAAATAAAGATAAGATCTATCGATTCACTCTTTCTGGTATCGTCCCGAAAAACTGCTAAAATTACATTCTTATACTTGAAAGTAGACGTCCTGCATACGAAACGTATTTGAAATCGATATTGAGCCTATTCAGGGCATATTTGCATTATAATTTGAAAACATTTTCCAAAACAAAAATGTCTACATTGAGATTTTATTTTGCTTTCAGCAAAAATTTATTTAGTAACAAATGTGACTATATCTGTTTTAAAGAGCCACTCGGAAAGTGTAGAACAATTTGCACATGAAATTGTAATAAAAACATTTGTATGCCTCTCCAAATGTCTGTGTATGAGTATGTGTGCACGTTTTTCACATTCACATGCGCAAGCCTTATAAATGTATCTATGTGTGTAAACGGTTATATGAATTCATTGCAATCATATTTTTTTTTTTTTTTTGGTTTGTTTACATTTGTCCTTGGAAAATATTCGTACATTTACAAAACTCATACAATTGTACACAGGGCGAGTGATATATTAGGGAGGAACAAGACAAGTTATGAACATCAAACATGAAATAGATTTGATGGCAAAAACTCGTCATTTTGGTAGCAGAAAACAGAATTGCAAAAAATCCAACATGAATCCATGAGAGAGTATAGAAATGATTTATTTTCATTAAATCTCTTCCTATACGGCTGCACAAATTTATATATAGAACATATATAATTCAAATTACATATATAATTTACCCTAATATATTGAATAACAATAATATTTACCCAAGTACTATAACAAATACGACTTTCAATTCAAATTCAATCATATTTACAGGCATTAAAATAAGTTCATTAGTATGATAGTTGCTCAGCCTGCCAAGGTTCAGGACGGTTGGATGAAAAACAAAATAGGGAATAAAAAATAAGCAAATACGTGGTGGTCGGAGGACGATTGTTAGTGACATAAGAGTTATTGCAAGTTAAAAAAAAAAAAAAAAAAAACAAAGAGAGTAAAAAAGTGATTATTTGAATATTTAGTTTCGCAAAACAAAAAGTTTACGTTTTCCCCAATAATTTTGAATAAACTACTTACATATACATTCAGATAGAATCGAGGTACTTTCATAAGGGTTCTGGCAAAGTTCACTCAATTTATAGTTTGCAAAACTCACCTGTAAGGAAAGAGGAAAAAAATAATTGTACTTTTACTAAAATTGGATTAAAAAAAACCAACAATTACATAATATTCGTAAAAAATAGCTTTAAAATACAGGTTGAGATGACAAAACTGCAACCAGTGACAGCTAATTATATTGCTTACAAGCGTACTAAAGCATTTTGGTGAGAATTTTCCAAAACAAAAAAGTTATTCGTGATGGAATTCAAGCGTGATAGTGTGATTTCTTTATATTTGGCTGGAAAGCCACAAGTGGCTATCGTTAGCATTTAAATGTGAATAAATCTTTTGTGTCTCGTACCATCGCTCGTTATCGTGATATTGGTAGCGTAGCCCGACGTTGAGGAAGTGGACGGAAGAAAACAGCAACATCAGCAGAAATGATTCGAAAAGTAAATAAGCGACTTGATCGAAATGCGGGTCGCAGTGGCCGAAAAATGGCTCGTGAGCTGAACATATCGCAATATTCCATTCCACATATATTTAAAAATGAGCTCGGGGTAAAGCCATTTAAATTCCAAAAAGTGCAAGAAATTACACCGCAACAGAAAGAGCTAAAGAGTTGCTTCGCTTGGCCGAAAGTGGTGAACTGCCGAATTTGGTTTTCTCCGATGAGAAAACATTCGTTTTCCAGCAGTTTGTAAACAAACAAAATGATCGTAATTACTTGCTAAAAATGTGCACCCTCGGTTGACCACCAGAACTCAATCGGCGGCTATGATGATGGTGTGGGCCCCCATAACAGCCGATAAGAATAAAATGAATAAATGCCGCATATTATCGCGAAAATATTCTGGGGGTGTATTAAAGCCTTGGGCACGCAAACATTTTGGCCACAGACCTTGGACATTCCAACAGGACTCAGCACCATCGCACTCAGCACGCGCCACCCAAGAATGGTTACAAAATGAGGTTTCTCACTTCATTTCCAGCTCACAATGGCTACCAAAATCTCCGGATACCAATCCGTTGGACTATTGTGTCTGGAGTATTTTGGAAAGCAAGGTTGGCACTAAAAAATACCAAAGTGTCGATCATCTCATGCAAGCGCTTCACCGGGAATGGGCCAAAATACCGTGTGACGTTTTCATTGGCCATAATTCGTACCAAAGGTGACCAATTCGAACAAATCTAAACTTAATCTAAAATTTGATGCAACTTCCAACATATTTTGCTTTCATTCAATAAAATTAAAAAAAAAAAAGTCAAAACTATGGCGCTTGACTTTGTTGCAGCTTTTTTTTTATCTCACCCTGTACTTTATATGTTCTTTTATATGAAACGTTTCTCTGAAGCTTGAGCATGTGACGGTTTCATTGGCCGTTTAAGGCCATAATTCGTGCCATAGGTGACCGATTCAAACAAATCTTAACTAAAATGTACAAATTATGTCGTTTAACTTTGTTGCAGTTTTTTATTATCTCACCCTGTAGAGACTTGATGAGCTTCAGTCCGCCTATAGAGACTCGCTGGGCTTCAGCTAGCCTATAAAGACTCGCTGGGTTTCAGCTCGCCTATAAAGACTTCCAGAAGTTGCCTGAGCCTATAGAGACTTCCAGTACTTCCCTGAGCCTCAGCTCGACTACAAAGATTATCTGGACTCGACTCCTTGAATTTCCTTGAGCCCCAGCTCGACTACAAAGATTATCTGGAGTTTAGCTAGCCTTCAGCGACTTCTTGAATTCCCCTGAACCCCAGCTCGTCTATAGAAACTAGCTGAACCCCAGCTCGCCTTTAGAGAATCGCTGAGCTTCAGCTCGCCTATAGAGAATCGCTGAGCTTCAGCTCGCCTATAGAGAATCGCTGAGCTTCTGCTCGCCTATAGAGGATCGCTGAGCTTCTGCTCGCCTATAGAGGATCGCTGAGCTTCTGCTCGCCTATAGAGGATCCCTGAGCTTCCGCTCGCCTATAGAGGACCGCTGAGCTTCAACTCGCCTATAGAGAATCGCTGAGCTTCAGCTCGACTATAGAGAATCGCCGAGTATCAGCTCGCCTATAGAGAATCGCCGAGCTTCAGCTCGCCTATAGAGAATCGCCGAGCTTCAGCTCGCCTATAGAGAATCGCCGAGCTTCAGCTCGCCTATAGAGAATCGCCGAGCTTCAGCTCGCCTATAGAGAATCGCTGAGCTTCAGCTCGCCTATAGAGAATCGCCGAGCTTCAGCTCGCCTATAGAGAATCGCTGAGGTTCAGCTCGCCTATAGAGAATCGCTGAGGTTCAGCTCGCCTATAGAGAATCGCTAAGCTTCAGTTCGTCTATAGAGAATCGCTGAGCTTTAGATCACCTATAGAGACTCGCTACTCGCTAAGCCTCAGCTCACCTATAGAGACTCGCTACTCGCTAAGCCTCAGCTCACCTATAGAGACATTCAGAAGTTCCTTGAGCCTATAGAGACTTCCAGAGCTTCTCTGAGCCTCAGCTCAACTACAGCTAGCCTACAGCGACTCCGTCTACAGAGTCTTCTTGAGCATTACATCGCTTTTAGAGACTCCCTGAACTTTCCTGAGCCTAAGCTCATCTACATTGTATAAAGATACTTCCTGAGCTACAGCTAGTCTATGAAAAAACGTATAATCAGCTACAGCTCATCTGTAAAAAACTACTTGAATCCGGATTCTCGGCAGTCCTATTTACATTATACACATTTGCAAATTTAATATACTTTAATGAACCATATGTGAAAACATCTAAATAAATGTATGGAAGAAAACTCATAGAATTCAAATAAAATAAAGACATTTATGTACCTTAATATTCAACTTGCACGCAGGCACACACACACACATTCTCAAGACGAAGGAACATAAAAACTCGGTTTTGTACAAAAAAAAACGAAATGCGCATAAAATAGTAACGAACATTTTATTGTCGTTTTTAATGTCAATATAAAACAATGGAGGAGTATCGTTGAACGGCAATGTTTCGCTTTTGCCACAGATACTATGGACGAAAATGCTTATCCTTACTGGCTGAAATGGCAGGCAGGCAGGCAGGAGAGTCATACATAACGACAGAAATCAATGGTAGCACGCATTCCTATGTATATGTATGTACATATGTACTTGTTTGTTCTCGCCACACGCACACACAAACACACACACTCCCTCTGTCTCTCCTCTTCTCAGCTGCGAAGACAATACAATCAATTCTTTGCCATTTGCTTTTGTCTTTAAAACTGTGGTTGTGGTGGCAGTGGCTTTTGTTGTCATTTGTCGTTTCTCCGTTAAGACGGCAGACATTTATAAATGTCTTTGGAAATGTGTTGATAAATCGTTGTCTAACCTTAACAATATTTTGTGTGTTTAACATGAATTGAACGGGCACACACACACACACACACACACTCTCACAAATATCCTTAAGTAGGTATACATGACTGTGACGGGAGTGAGGTCCTTAAATATACTACTTTTGGTTCTAACTACCCAATCTCATGCCACTCTGCACGCACACACAGGCACACCAACAAATAACATCCACAGGAACCCATCTATAAAATAATTTTATATTTATTACATTATTTGTCTAAGAGGACAAGACAGGCAAGCTGTCAAGTGGGAAAAGGACACGAGAAGAGACCAAGAGGCCGTCTTCCCTTGCTTCCTACCCTTTTTTCTTTTTCTACGCTACGCTACCACATTTCCACATCAGGTTTGGAAGTGTAAAGAAGTAACTTCATGTTTGAAAAATTACTGCAAAATATGCTATTGCGGAATAACCTTGAATATTTAATAAGACAAATAGAATTGTTGGCACAACGTCATCCTCGTCGTCTTTATCGTTGGTCTTATTTTTTCCGCAGCACGATTTCTATGAAATGTCATAATTTGGCGTATGATTAATATTCATTTCCAAAAAGGAAACACTTGCTCCTGCTGCTGATGGTACTTTACTCTAGTATTTAGAGTTGAGATGTGATGACATTTTAATGAGGGTCGTTTCTAAGGGCCAAATAAGGATGGGGGTAGCTATGGGCACACTTTCAAGCCTACGATGTCTTTAAATTATCATATTTTATACACAATTATTTAAAATACCAATACAAAATTGTATACAAGTTTACTTGAAAATCTACAGTGATCAGTGATCAAATTCAAAAAGCAATACGTATGAGTAATATTCAATGTGAAAGTTATTATGACGTATACGTATCCCAAGTATTATAGTGACTTACGGTATATGTCGTTTGATACGACCTAAATAACCCTCATGAAGTTAAAGATTTCACACTCCATCCCTCTGTATATGAAATCCAATTCAGGAGGAACAACCCGATTTGATATAAACTAGGTAGTTCCTACTTTCCTTGGTAGGTAATAAAGTTGCGATAAAAATGCGTTTTTGGAAGTACTACGAATCCACTAAAAGTACTAAACAGTACTATAATTGGCACAATTTGGTATTGGGCGAACAGATAGTGCTTGAAATCTGAAACTTGACATTAGAGTCGCTGTCCATTGAGCAGCCTGGACATATGGACGTGGTTTCGGAAATATTTACCTTAATTGATGGAAAAGTACTAAATGGAACTATATGTAGTATTGGGTGAAGGGACAGAGACAAAATGCTGAAATGTCATATTAAGATTACCGATGGTATATGTGTGGGAGATTTGGCGGTGGTCTGGAAATATGTCCTATATTTGTACGAAAAGTACTAAATGGTACTAAATTGGGTAATGGGTGAGTGGATATAGCTGGTATTCCGAAATTTGAAATTGAATTGAATATTGGTATCTGGGACTGAGTTATATAGAGGTTTTTGGAAATGTCTAAATTGTACGAAAGGTACCATATGTTACTAAATTTGGTTTTGCATGAAGAGATAAAGCTGAAATCCTGAAATTTGATATTGGTTTATAGGGCCGAACATTTGGAACGAATTTGGTAATTTAAAAACTAATAAAATCATCAAAAATCATTTGTCACTCCGTTGGTAACAACATAACGTTAGTGTATATATATATATATATATATATATATATATATATATATAAATATATATATATATATATATATATATATATATATATATATATATATATATATATATATATATATATATATGTATATATATATATATATATATATATATATATATATATATATATACACAAACGTTATGTTGTTACCAACGGAGTGACAAACTAAATATACCCCCATACTATGGCTGAGGGTCTAAAAGACCTAACACGAACTGTTGGAACGAATCTAAATATCCTAAATAAAGAATACCCACGGTCCCTTACGTCTTTCTGAGTTTCCGAATTACTTAATAAAGACAACCTCAATTTTCTCATCAAAAAGGAAAGTGTCTTAGGGTCTAAGTCTCTTATGACGAATTTCCTTTCAAGACATCGAGCGATGCAATGCTGTCGTCCGTTTGTCCATGAGCACGAAGGGTGCATCCAATTTGGTGCAATTTTGGTACATCGTAATGTATTGACAAGTTGAGAAGGGTCGTTGGTACCTGGGCGCCTTAACGAATATCAGGTTTAGTTACCGAGTCCTTGCCGTGTTATGGAGGTTACATCATGGTCGACCTCAATCCTTCCACGACGACACTGGCAAAAAATGAAGAGCTCTAGGCATCCTCAATCAATTAACCTATACCCTTAAGGCTGAGTCATGATAGCATTCCCTAGTAATCCTTAATGCTATACGTGGTACAAATGCTTACAAAATGTTTATTCGGTCGTATTCAGGGTGAGATAAAAAAAACTGCAACAAAGTTAAACGCCATAATTTTTAAATTTTATTGAATGAAAACAAAAAATGTCGGAAATAGCATCAAATTTTAAAATAAGTTTAGATTTGTTCGAATTGGTCACCTTTGGCACGAATTATGACCTTCAAACGGCTAATGAAACCGTCACACGCTGCTCGAATATTGCTCTGCGGTATTTTGGCCATTCCCGGCGAAGCGCTTGCTTGAGGTGATCGACACTTTGTTTTTTTTTTTTGCCAGACTTGCTTTCCAAAATACTATAGACACAATAGTTCAACAGATTGGTATCGGGAACCTCATTTTGTAACCATTCTTGGGTGGCGCATGCTGAGTGCGATGGTGCTGAGTCCTGTTCAAGGTCTGCGACCAAAATGTTAGCGTGCCCAATGCTTTAATTTACTTATTCTGATGCCACGGTTGATTAATTCGAGCGGAGAGCGACGGAGCGGAGAGTTATGGCGGCCCACAACATCTCCATGTCCGGCGCTTGAGTTCTGGTGGTCAACCGAAGGTGCACATTTTCACCTGACCTCTTTGGCAAGTAAGCACAATCATTTTGTTGGTTTACAAACTGCTGGACAACGAATGTTTTCTCATCGGAGAAACCCAAATTCGGCAGTTCACAACTTTTGGCCAAGCGAAGCAACTCTTTAGTTCTTTTGAATATATTTTCTTTCTGTTGCGGTGTAAGTTCTTACACTTTTCGGAATTTCAATGGCTCATTTCTCATGGCTCATTTTTCAATATTTGCCGAATGGAATATTGCGATATGTTTAGCTCACGTGCCATTTTTCGGCCACTGCGACGCGAGTTTCGACTAAGTCGCTTCGTTTCTTTTCGAACAATTTCTGCTGATGTTGCTGTTTTTTTTCGTTTCTTCCTTGACGTCGGACTACGCTACCAGTATCACGGTAACGAGCGATGGTACGAGACACAAAAAATTTATTCACATTTAAATGCTGGAGTGCTCTAACGATAGCCACTTGTGGATTTTCAGCCAAATATAAAGAAATCTCACTATCACGCTGGAATTTCATAACGATTTTTTTTTCTGGAAAATTCTCACCAAAATGCTTTTGTACGCTTGTAAACAATATAATGAGCTGTCACTGGAATAATTTTAACAGCTGTCGGACGAGTGGCTTAGAAATGACAGCAGTCTGAAGTTGGATGCAGTTTTTTCATCTCACCCTTTAGTTTCCGAAAATGGATTGATTTTCATTCATTTATTTAGTTTTTATTGTTTTATCAGTTATTTTGTGTGTGTTTTTTTTATTATTACAAGTTTCCTTCTTAGCCAACCATTTCAAACACATTTCCATTTAAAACCACGGTCATTGCTTTTTGTTATTAAAGTTATTAAGTTTCAAAAATGTAATATGCTGATGTTAGTGAAAACTGTTAACACATCATTACAATCCCCCAAAAGACTGGAAAACAAAACAAGAATGTATCTGGGAATGCCGTGGTAGAGGCGGCGAATAGTGGCACCGAAAATGTCTTTATTACGGCGATGTTTGTATCCGTTAGTTTGACATTTACAACACAATATTTTGCAAACTGAAATGAACCGAAAGCGGATAATACAGTGGAAGATTTTCAAATTTCAATTCCATGCGTGGAAAGAAAATATTTCCATTATGTGAAAAAAAAAAAAAAAACATTTAAAACCTGATGCCTTCAACCACACTCACACACATGTGTTGCAATAATCAAAGTGAAAATTAAAACAAACAAAATCTGCAAGTCATTCCCCCATTAATGATCCCAATGTGCTAAATGACTTGCTTGTTTTATAAGTACATACATACATGCATACATATGTATGTATATTTGGGTTAAATGGATGCGGTACATAAAATCCATACAGGGAAGGCGGCAATTGTTACTGAAATGAAATGATTGTGTTATCGCAGTTATAAAAATGTATAAAACATTTAACATTGTATTGGTAGAATGTTTCCACACACACATATATATACACACAATTCGATACTACACAACATGTATGATAGCATGATATAATAATTTTCAGAGCATACATGTGCTATGAAAACAGGGTTACCATTTCGCCTAACTTGTAAACATTCCACCAAAATGTCCAAGGTCTGCGGTCAAAATGTTTGCATGCCCAAGACTTTAATACACCCTCCAGAAAATTTTCGCGATAATATTCGGCATTTATTCTGATGCCACGGGCGATTAATACGAGCGGAGAGCGACCATCGCCTGTTATGGCGGCCCACACCATCACCATGGCCGGCGCTTGAGTTTTGGTGGCCAACCGAAGGTGAACATTTTCAGCTGACCTCTTTGGCAAGTAAACACGATCATATTGTTTGTTTACAAACTGCTGGACAACGGATGTTTTCTAATCGGAGAAAACCAAATTCGGCAGTTCACCACTTTCGGTCAAGCGAAGAAACTCTGTAGCCCTTTTTCGGTATTTTTTTCCGTTGCTTTGTAAGTTCTTGTACTTTTTATACCTTCCACCATAGTATGGAGGGTATATTAAGTTTGTCATTCCTTTTGTAACACCTCGAAATATACATTTTAGACCCCACAAAATATATTCAGTATTTTGATGATTTTAGCGACATTATTTACCAGACTATTTCAAATTTAGTATTTGAAGTTCGTAATGGATGCTACAGCCTATCACAGAAAATTGTCTGTGCAGGACCACGCCTTCGTATAGCCCCATATAACGGTACCCCCGATCTTCGGTATTTTCATGATTTTAGCGAACCTATTTACCGGAATTGTTTCAAATTTCGCATTTGAAGTTCGTAATGAATACTACAGCCTATGACAGAAAATTGTCTGTGAAGGTCCCCGTCTTCGTATAGCCCCCAAATAACGGTACACCCCGATATTCGGTGTTTTGATGATTTTAGCGACATTATTTATCGGAATTGTTTCAAATTTCGTTCGGCCCGTCCGAACTTACAGCTTTTTTACTTGTTAAAATTTCAATGGCTTTACTCCGAGCTTATTTTCAATATTAGCCGAATGGAATATTGCGATATGTTCAGCTCACAAGCCATTTTTCGGCCACTGCGACGCGGGTTTGCTGTTTTCTTCCGTCCACTTCCTTGTCGTCGGGCTACATTACCAGTATAATTTTCAACAAAATGCTTTTGTACGTTGTAAACAATATAATGAGCTGTCACTGGAATAATTTTTACAGCTGTCGGACGAGTGGCTTCGAAATGACAGCAGTCTGAAATTGGTTGCAGTTTTTTCATCTCACCCTGTAGAGCTGAGTACTTCAGCCCGGTTAACATTCACTGGACCCAAACAGCGCGAGTATCAACGAGCAAACCCATCCACCTGAATATTATGCAACCATGAGACGAATGGGACAAAACCACTACTTCAAACTGAGGATCACGAAGACTTCTCATACCAAGTAAAACTTCTTCCCAGAGAAGATTCTAAAGTCTACTCACAAAAGATCAAGATCATAACACCAAACGACCTTCTTTCTGCAAACAATTCTGAAGTTTGATATTGAGGTCTCGGTTGGTATCTGGTGTTGACATCTGATGGTACTATAATTGTACGAAAAGTACTAAGTGGTACCAAATTTGGTACTAGGTGAAGGGATATAGCTGGAATCCTGAAATTTGATATTGCGGACTTTATACCCTACATCACCGAATATCGGTAGGAACCGCTATACGGGGGCTATACCAAAACGCGGACTTATACATACGATGTTTAGGCACCTGAGCTTATACCCATTATGACCTACAAATAACAATTTTCAGAAAAATTCATGGACAAAATACCGAATATCGGGAGGCGCCGTTATATGGAGGCTATACAAAAACGTGGACCTATACATACAATGTTTCGCCACTGGAGCTAGAACCCATTATGACCACCAAATACAAATTTTTAGTAAATTCAGTGAAAAAAATGTGGCAAAAATCATCAATATACCGAATATCGGGAGGTACCTTTATATGGGGGCTATACCAAAGCGTGGACCTATACATACCACATGAACTAGAACCCATTATGACCTACAAATACCAATTTTTAGACAAATCCATGGCAAAATGTGGCACAAATCATCAAAACACCGAATATCGGGAGGTACCGCTGGTTATGAATAGTGTCTGCATCGAATAACTTTTTAAGATGTAGGGTATAAAAATAGGTCCTATACATAGAAGATCAATAAGTCTACCCCATAGAAGAACAATTTTTCTACTCAACAGAAAAAGAAAAGAGACCTATTTTTTACTTCTGTCTAGAAAACTGATCATTATCCTAGAAGGCAAATATGTCTTCTAGGTCTTCTCCATAAACCTAGATGTCTTCTATATGGATGGCCTAGAATCCTAATAGAAGGACTCCTTAATATAAAACCAATGAGTCTTCTCTATAGAAGATCTCGTCACTTGGGTAAAAAAAATGTTTTTTGTCATAGAAGTTATTTTTAAAATAACTTCTGGGGAGAATATCCCAGACAAAAAACAAGGGAACTGATGAGGATTGGTGGCTCTTTCCGAAACCTAGGTATTCCCTGCCTTACCCCCTGGTAAACATTACCATCGTTCTCCACTAATAAACAAACGTTGTTTTTATAAAAACAACAATAAAGGGATAAAGCCTGACCATTTTGCAACAACAAAATACTACGGTATCCCGAACAAACAAGCCACACTGTTCTAAGATCCACCTATTTACTGAACTTCTCCATTGAACTTCTTCCAATAGGTCTTCTACATAGAACACCAACAGGCCTTCTAAGTTTTCTTAATGAAACTCAATATCTTCTCGAGATATTCTATCGATTTTGGTGAGCTCTATGAATACCACCAAATCTCATTCGACATTACTGGTTTCTTTACATGATGCCAGTTCCTTAAGGGGAAAACTCAAAGCATATATAGGTTTGGTGTGCGACATTGTGGTTTTGCCTGTCTCGAACATGAAAGTGTTTTTTTATGGTCAATAAAACCGGCAGGAAAAGTGCCAACATACAACCCAGGATAACTCCCATTAAATATCGAATGTTACAAAACATTATCGACATTTTTATTTACATTATTGCTAAGGAAAACTCATTCGCGGTTATTTGGATTTGGATCTTTGTGAGTGTTAGTGTGTGTGTGTGTGAATGTTTGCATGTGTTTTGCGGTTAAACACTTTTTATTATCGAAAGACACAAAACTTCCATTTATTGCAGGACTGTTTTCTTTTTCACTTTTCTTGCCTTTCCTCTCATCTCGTTTCCCATGTTTAGTGACCCATTTTCTTGGGTTCTTGTATGACCATATCAGTCCTGCCACCACCCATTTCCAAAATTCCCCCATTTTTTTCTCCTTATAAAATGTGTAATAAAATTAATGTGGATCATTAAGTTATTTGAAATCTTTTAATGTTGCGAAGAAAAATTTTAACTGGCATTTTGCGATTCAGTTGACTGAATGTCTAGAATGACCATTACCATGTGAAAAGTAGAGGTGTGGCAGAGTGGTTGTCGAACCATATAGACCAGGAAACCTCAACACAGAAATGCTTTTTTGTGGCCTTCATGTTGTGTGTCACAAAGTCTCTCCAACATTAGTTCAACCGCAGTATCAATTTCAGCCATTGGTTTCATAACTAAATTGAGTCAACACAAATTGATGGCAGAGAATTGAGTTAATTAGGAACAAATTAAAACGTTTTAATTCGGTTAGCTATTGTGAAGAAGTCGTGGAATTTTCAAAAAAAAAAAATTTGTCAAGCTGAACAGAATGTGCATTTTGAGTACTCAAGGGGACAAGCACGAACCGTTGGAACGAATTTAGGGGGCACTTGCTAGTCTAAAATATGTACAGAGTTCCAAACTGTGGTTAAAAATTGTAAGTTATGTATGTGGTGTGCTCCTGCAGACCTTTATGCCATTCTGAAATGAAAGGAATTTGTTATATATGTTCCAATCTTTTACCGAAATAGGAAGGTATATAAATAGTTAGACAGGTGGGATTGTTGTTTTAAAAGCACGATACATTTTACAATTGTAATTTTATTATTCCTCAGATACTAGTAAAACGTTGGTTTTTCATATAGAGATATTCCTATTTATAGGATACTCTTCTGATATTGAAACTATAGCCCTTAAAATACCTCTCCCATGCCCCATAGATTTTCAATTTTAGTTATTGTTTAAGAAAATAATTGATGGTCAAATACACAAGAAAACCAGTAAGGAAAGCTCAAAAGTCGGGCGGGGCCGACTATATGATACCCTACACCACTATGCATATTTAGTAGAGCTCTCGTAAAAAGGTTTATACAGGGCATTTCAAAGCTCTATGAGATATTTGGTACAAAATCAAAATCTATCTAATTCTATCGTGCATTTTACGAACTAAAGCTATCTCTGAACCAGGTTTCTCCAAATTTGACGTATTAGCTTCTAGACTGAATTCGGTCTTATGTACGAAAATTCATGCCATTTGGGCTGATATTGGCCATTTGATGCACAATTAACACGAAATCGGATGAAGATATATATGGGAGCTATAGCTATATCTGAACCGATTTTTACTAAAATTGGTGTACTTGCTTCTAAGCTGGTTTCGGTCGGATTTGCCAAAATTGATGCTATTACGGCCATTTGGTGGTCAATCACCCGAAATCGGATTAAGATATATATGGGAGCTATATCCAAATCTGAACCGATTTCGGTAAAATTTAAAACAGCTACTCCTGTGTTCCATCTAATACCTGGTACCAAATATCACGGCTGTGGAGTGAATATTACGAATGTAGGGGACTAAAACACTAAATCAGATGAAACATATATATGGTTGCTATATCTATATCTGAACCGATTTTCACTAAATTTGATATACTTGCTTCTAGGCTGAATTTGGTCTGATGTACTAAAATTCAGTCCATTTGGACTTATATCGGCCATTTGGTGCACAATTAACCCGAAATCGGATGAAGATATATATGGGAGCTATATCCAAATCTGAACCGATTTCGATAAAATTACAAACAGCTATTTCTGGGCTTTATCTTTTATCTGGTACCAAATATCATTCTTGTGGAGTGCATATTACGAATGTGAGAGGCTTAAACACCAAATCGGATAAAACATATATATATGGGAGCTATAGCTGTTTCTGAACCGATTTTCTCCAAATTTGTTGTATTTGCTTTAAGGCTAATCTCGGTCACATGTACCAAAATTTGGGCCATTTGGGCTGATATTGGTCATTTGGTGGCCAATTAACCCGAAATCGGATGAAGATATATATGGAAGCTATATCCAAATCTGAACCGATTTCGATAAAATTTAAAACAGCTATTTCTGTGCTCCATCTAATACCTGGTACCAAATATCACGGTTGTGGAGTGCATAGTAGGAATGTGAGGCACTTAAAGATCAAATCGGATGAAAGATATATATGGGAGCTATAGCTATATCTGAACCGATTTTCTCCAAATTTGATATACTTGCTTCTAGGCCGAACTCGGTTGGGTGTGCCAAAATTCAGGTAATTTGGACTGATAGTGGACATTTGGTGCACATTTAACCCGAAATCGGATGAAGATATATATGGGAGCTATATCTAAATTTGATCCGATTCTCACCAATTTCAATAGGGTTCGTCCTTAGGCCAAAAAAATATTGTTTGGAAAATTTCATCTCAATCGGATCTGCATTTTGTTCACAAGAATACATGGACAGACGGACGGACGGACGGACAGACGGACTGACATGCATAAATCGACTCAGAAAGTGATTCTATGAAGGTTCTCAAAAGTAACTATGGGTCTATCTCGTTTCCTTCTCCATGTTAGAAACAAATGCACAAAGACATATTACCCTTACCACTATGTGGTGTAGGGTATAAATACACTACATTACAAATGTCTGCTGTCACAACATTATAATTAAAATGTCAGAATTCATCATTAGAATCTGGGCCTCAATAACCGAATCTCGGCTATCAAAGCAAAATAATATCAGTTGATGTATCAACTAGTTGTTGTTGCTGTTGTCACAATGATCTGGTTTCGACAGTTTTAATCAAATTTTCTCACAGTCGGAAATCGACGCCATGCATCCATCCATCCAGCCAGCCAGCTATCCATCCAATCCAATGTGGTGGCGGCAGCGACAACAAATTGTAGATTTGTGGCTGCAGCTGCTCAACATTATTGTCTGTTTTCAAAATCGCCCTCTGCTCTCGCCCAATTGTTGTAGGTTAGTGGTTGGGGCCTGTAGCCACCATCATTGTCAGAATTTCTATAATTTTAATAAACCATTGTTGTGAGAGTACATACCATAATCGCATGGCGAAAAAAACAGTTTTATTTTGTTCCACAAAAAAGCGTTGAACCCGCATCATGAGGGGGAAGTGAACAAATAATAACCATACCCCACAAAGTTAGAAAAAAATTCACATTTGTCAAGCGATGAACTGGGCAAAGGCCCGTAAAATAACTTTATTGGAGGGTTCACAATCACGACGCAACACTGACTTTTCCATATAAAACGACCATGTGGTGTTATATACTATAAATCAACTAAATAGTATTCTATACTAAATGATGGTCAGATGTTTCTCAATATTAGAGAACCATAGGTTAATCTTTTTATTAGGAAACCACCTAAAGCACTTCTACATCATAAGAAAACCCTTGATGGTCTCCTCTTAAAATAACACCCAATCTTCTAGTAAAAAGGCTGGGATTAGATGGCCTTCCAATTGAGTTCTTTACTAAAAAACCAGTAAAGAAAGTCTTGAAGTCGGGCGGGGCTGGCTTCATGATACCCTACACCACTTTGCTAATTTAGTAGAGCTCCACATAACAATTAAAAGTTTTTATGGGCGAATTTAATCATAAACGCTATGATTATAATTGTAATTTAAAATTCAAAGGACTAAATATGCCGAAGCATTTGTATCTTTTAAATTCGGACTTGTATTGCCCATTTGGTGCACAATTAATTTGAAATCGGATAAAGATAGCTATATCCAAATCGGAACCAATCTTGATAAAATTTGGAAAAGATATTTCTGAGTGGTATTTGATATATTTCCCTGAAAATCGTTGTTACGGAGTGCATATTACAGCTGTGGGTAAGAAATATAACAAATCCGATGAACATTTTATATGGGAGCTATAGCTATATCTGAACCGATCTTCACCAAATTTGACATACTAGCTTCTAGACTCAATTCGGTCGTAAGTGCCAAATTCCATCCCATTTGGACAAAGATTAGACGTTTGGTGCACAAAAAAGGGTAAATCGGACGAAGTTATATATGGGAGCTATATCCAAATCTGAACCGATCTCGATAAAATTTAACAAAGGTATTTCTGAGCTGCATTTGATATATTTCCCCAAATATTGTTGTTACAGAATGCATATTACGGCTGCGGAGGACAAAAATAACAAATCGGATGAACAATATATATGGGAGCTATAGCTATATCTGAACCGATTTCGATCGAATTTGGCATACATATTTTCAGGCCTAATATGGGTGTATATGCAAAATTCCATACTATTCGGGCTGATATTACACGTTTGGTGCACAAAAAAGGGCAAATCAGACTAAGATATATGTGGGAGTTATATCTAAATTTTGACCGATTATCTCCAATTTCAATAGTGTTCGTCCTTGGGCCAAACAAATGATTTGTGCAAAATTTCATCTGGATAGGACAATAAATGCGAACTGTACTTTGTTTACAAAAATACATGGACAGACGGACGGACGGACATGCATAAATCGACTCAGAATGTGATTCTATGCAGATCATCAAATGGAACTATGGGTCTATCTCGTTTCTTTTTGTCTGTTACAAGCAAATGCACAAAGACATAATACCCTGACCACCTTGTGGTGTAGGGTATAAAAATACCAAAGGTCTTCTCCTACACAAGAAGACCTTCAGATGAATTTATTTGCAGGAAACGCACCTGACGGTATTCTATGTGCATGCATTTGCGGTAGCGCAAATACAGCTGCAATTGTTCAAATTGGTTACCTTTGGCACGAATTATGACCTTCAAACGGCCAATGAAACCGTCACACAAGATCACACACTTTGGTATTTTTTTAGCGCCAACCTGGCTTTCCAAAATACTCCAGACACAATAGTCCAATGGATTGGTATCCGGGGGAAATGAAATGAAAATGGAGCGAGGAACCTCATTTTGTAACCATTCTTGGGTGGCGCGTGCTGAATGCGATGGTGCTGAATCCTGTTAGAATGTGTAAAGTATGCCAAAATGTTTGCGATAATATTCGGTATTTATTCTGATGCCACAGTCGATTAATACGAGCGGAGAACGACCATCGGCTGCTATGGCGGCCCACACTATCACCATGGCCGGCTCTTGAGTTCTAGTGGCCAACCGTGGGTGCACATTTTCAGCTGACCTCTTTGGCAAGTAAACAAGATCATTTTGTTTGTATGCAAACTGCTGGAGAACGAATGTTTTCTCATCGGAGAAAACCAAATTCGACAGTTCACCACTTTCGGCCAAGCGAAGCAACTCTTTAGCTCTTTTGAGTCTATTTTCTTTCTGTTGCGGTGTAAGATCTTGCATTTTTTGGAATTTCAATGGCTTTACCCCGAGCTTATTTTTCAATATTTGCCGAATGGAATATTGCGATATGTTCACCTCACGAGCCATTTTTCAGTCAGTTGAGCCGGTTTTTTTATCTCACCCTGTATATACTTTGCGCGGTCTAAAATTTATATTTGTGGGTGCTACAAACGGAATGAAAAACTTAATATACCTCCATATAAAACCATTAGATGGTCTTTCACTCCAAAAGACTGCTACAAATTTATTTTCAATTATAGAAGATATCCAAATGGTATTCTATTCCACAAGATCACCAGATTATCTCTTGCCAGGCGGCCCTCTACATAAAAAGAGCATTAACCATAAATGACCACCCAAAGAATAATTCTACAATTTCCTTTTTTTTATTTAAAACATATTTGATTCTGTTCGATTCTATAAAAAGCTCTTGACAATAACATTGCTCATTGTCAATGTGGACATTGCACTAGCCACTGTGTACAGCCTCAATTCTCTTTGATGCGCATCTCGAAATGCAATTCATGGAAAATCGCATCGGTTATCACATATCATTCATTTATACGTGTGCGAATACAAAAACCGTTTCTTCTGAAAGCTTTCATTATTCATTACTTTTTATAACAAAGACAGCATTAATCTGGACAAAAGCTGCACTTATTTGTTATAATAATCTTGAATCACTTTTCATACCGGCTGTTGTTACCTTCGACCACAAAAAAAAATAATTGTATAGTGATTAAGAATTCGCGGAAAATTGCTTTGACTGTCAAAGATTGTATATATCTGAACATGAATTTGAAAAGAATGACGGAGCTCACATAATTTCCTGCTTCATTAAAAATGTTAAACTTCACACTGGAATAAAACTCAATCGTTGGTTTTGCGGATAAAAATAATAACAGGTCATCTCGGGCCTAATCAAAACCCGGAAATTTTGTAATGGATATAAAAATCTAAGAATTTGCAGCTGCGGTAGTATTTTTCCTGTGATTCACAAATACTTAAATAGTCCTAAGTGTATTCCTATTGATCACTTAACTCAGTATATGTCTACATAAATCTGAATGAATGTTTATGTTACACAGAAGAGCAGAGTTCTTCTGCTATCAATTGAAGAACAAGATAACTTCTCTAATCCATAGTAGAAATAAATGTCCTCTTTACTCAAAAAAATCCATAAACAAGTAAAAAAGCTGTAAGTTCGGCCGGGCCGAACTTTTAATACCCTCCACCATTTGGTACAAATTTGGCAATTTCCAAAAAAAAAAATTAAATCTGTTAAAAATTCTGTTAAAATCTTAAAAATACCGAATGCCTATACGACGACATGGACCTGCATAGGCAACTTTTGTCATAAGCTATTACAATATTTTAATGCGAAACTTGAAGAAAAATCTGTTTAAATGTAGCTAAAATCATCAAAACACCGAATATAGGGGGTACCGTTATGTGGGGACTATACGAAGACGTGGACCTGCACAGACAATTTTCTGGCATGGGCTGAAGTATCCATTACGAAATTCACATGCGAAATTTGAAACAATCCCGGTAAATAATGTCGCTAAAATCCTCAAAATACCGAATATCGGGGGGTACGGTATATGGGGGCTATACGAAGACGTGGACCTACATGGCCCTTTTTCTGTTTTATGCTGCAGCATCTATTACGAACTTCAAATACCAAATTTGGAACGATTCCGTTAAATAATGTCGCTAAAATCATCAAAATACCGAATATCGGGGGGTACCGTTATATGGGGGCTGTACGAAGACGTGGACCTACAAGGCCCTTTTTCTGTTTTATGCTGCAGCATCTATTACGAACTTCAAATACCAAATTTGGAACGATTCCGTTAAATAATGTCGCTAAAATCATCAAAATACCGAATATCGGGGGGTACCGTTATATAGGGGCTATACGAAGACGTGGACACAGATTATTTTCTGTCTTAGGCTGTAGTATCCATTACGAACTTCAAATGCCAAATTTGAAACAATTCCGGTGAATAATGTCGCTAAAATCATCAAAATACCGAATATCGGGAGGTACCGTTATATGGGGGCTATATGATAACTTAGACCTGCATGGCCCATTTACGAACTTAACCTGCCTACTGGCAAAATATACATGTGTGCAAAATGTTAGCCTTCTATCTCAATTTGTTCGAAAGATAGGGTGATTACAACAGACAGACAGACGAACAGACAGACAGACAGACAGACGGACATGGCTAAATCGTCTTAGAATTTTACGCTGATCAAGAATATATATACTTTGTTGGGTCTGACATGAGGAGGAGGAGGAGTTACAAACGGAATGACAAAATTAATATACCCTCCATAGTATGGTGGAGGGTATAAAAAACCCAAATGTACCGACTGTCTTCCTTAAAAACGAGCATATCTTAAGGGGACCTACAAGATATAAATACCGGTCTTTTGTTCTTCATAAATGACCTTAAGGTGAATGAATCCCTGAACGCCCTGGAATAGAAATTATAGCACACAAGACCAATGGCCATTGACCAATTACTCCGTCAGCGAAAAATATAGCTTAACATTTTAGATTCGTTCCAACAGTTCGTCTTAGGCCTTTTTAGTACTAAAAATTCACAATTTGTTCAGTTTGACAAAACTTTTTAATCAAAACTTCATACATAAGGCCTAGAAACCAACAGCGACATCAATATACAATTTCTAAAATCCCGGTTTATCTCTTCACCCAATACCCAATTTCGTAACATTAAGAACCCATATCCAAGACCATCTACATCCTTCGTAGACAACAACAGTGATGCCAAAATAGTACCATTTAGTACTTTTGGAACAATTATAGTACGTATTGAAAAAAACACTACCAGACCCCAACAAAGACCTCAATATAAAAATTTCGGATTTTAAGCTTGATACATTCACTCAATACCACATTTAGTACTTTTAGTATAATTTGGTACGCATTTGCAAAACCGTTCCATATTTCAATCCTAGACACCAGCAGTTATCGCAATATATAATTTTATGGTTTCAGCTCTATCCCTTGACCGCAAATTTAGTTCAATTCGAACAACTTAGTACATATATGCAATACAACACTAAATCTCAGACACAGATACCATCAGTAATATAAATGTTAAATTTCAGAATTTTATTTCAACTCTTCACCCAATACCAAATATTCCACCATTCAGTACTTTTCGACAAATGTGTACTAAACATTTCCCAAACCACTGTCCAGGCTATACAATAAAAGCGACTCCATTACCAACAGAGACCTCAATATCAAATTTCGGAATTCCAGCTGTATCCCTTTACCCAATACCCAATTTAATATCGCTTAGTACTTTTCGAACAATTAGAGTACACCTTTCCAAAATCACCTCCACATCTTAACCACAGAGAACAACAGCGACATTTATATAAAATTTCAGGATTTCAGCTCTTTCTATTCATCCCATAACCAAATATGGAACTATATTATTAGTTCTCTATATACAATTATAAAATACATTTTCGAAACCACCTCCATATTTCCAGGCTACAAATGAACAGCGACTTAACTGTTTACCCAATACCAAATTGTACCAAATGTAGTGATGCTTAGTACTTTTCGTGCACTTGCAATACACATATTAAAACCCTAATACAAATTTTCAAAATTGCTGGTTCATCCGTTCAGCCTAAATCAAACTGCTACAAATTTAGTACCATTTAGTAGAGTTTGCACGCTTAGTACACATTTTCAAACATACTATCCAACCTTGATTCGCCTACCAAATTCCAATTTCAGCTCTACCCATTCACATAACATCATATGGTATCATTTTAGAACTTTTCGTAACCATAAAGTTCGAATTTCCTAAAACCCTCCGGCATACAGGGTAAGATGAAAAAACTGCAACCAATTTCAGACTGCTGTCATTTCAAAGCCACTCGTCCAACAGCTGTTAAAATTATTTCAGTGACAGATCATTATATTGTTTACAAGCGTACAAAAGCATTTTGGTGAGAATTTTCCAGAAAAAAAGTTATTCGTGATGGAATTCGTGATGGCTCAAAAACCACAAGTGGCTATCGTTAGAGCACTCCAGCATTTAAATGTGAATAAATCTTTTGTGTCTCGTACGACCACTCGTTACCGTGATACTGGTAGCGTAGCCCGACGTCAAGAAAGTGCACGGGAGAAAACAGCAACATCAGCAGAAATGATTCGAAAAGTAAAGAAGTGACTTGATCGAAACCCGCGTTGCAGTGGCCGAAAAATGGCTTGTGAGCTGAACAAATCGCAATATTCCATTCATAAATTTTGAAAAATGAGCTCGGGGTAAAGCTATTGAAATACCAATGGTCGATGATCGCTCTCCGCTCGTATTAATCGACCGTGGCATCAGAATAAATGCCGAATATTATCGTAAAAATATTCTGGAGGGTGTATTAAAGCCTTGGGCACGCAAACATTTTGGCCGCAGACCTTGGACATTCCAACAGGACTCAGCACGCGCCACCAAGAATGGTTACAAAATGAAGTTCATCGCTTAATTTCCAGCGCAAAATGACCATTAAAATCTCCGGATACCAATCCGTCGAACTATTGTGTCTGGAGAATTTTTGAAAGCAAGGTTGGCACTAAAAAATGCCAAAGAGTCGATCACCTAAAGCAAGCGTTTCGCCGGGAATAGACCGAAATACCGCAGAACAACATTCGGGCAGCCTGTGACGGTTTCATTGGCCGTTTGAAGGCCACAATTCGTGCCAAAGGTGACCAATTCAAACAAATCTTGACTTATTCTAAAATTTGATGCTATTTCCGAAATTTTTTGCTTTCAATTAATAAAGGCCATGGTGATGGTGTGGGCCGCCATAACAGCCGATGGTCGCTATCCGCTAAAATAATCGACCGTGGCATCAGAATAAACCCACGCGCCACCCAAAAATGGTTAAAAAATTATATGAGTTCCGGATACCAATCCGATTGATTTTTGTGTCTGGAGTATTTTGGAAAGCTAGGTTGGTACTAAAAAATACCAAAGTGTCGACCACCTCAAGCAAGCGCTTCGCCGGAATTGGGCCAAAATACCACAGAGCAACATTCGAGCAGCGTGTGACTCTCCAATTTGAATAAATCTCAACTTATTCTTAAATTTGATGCTATTTCCGAAATTTTTTGCTTTCATTCAATAAAGTTTTAAAAAAAATGTAAAAATTATTGCGTTCGACTTTGTTGCAGTTTTTTTATTTCACCCTGCACTTCATCAGTGACTCTCATACCAAGTAGCAGAATTCTAGTCCATTCAATACGAAGAGTTTAATATTTAGTACATTTTAGTACGAATTTCCAAAAACCCAGACTTATCACACGCCTACGCACTAAAGCTGACCCTCGTTAAAAATTTTAAAATTCTAGCTTCGGGCGTTTCTTCTGGGCGGTGAGTCTATATTAGTCAGTTATTTTATCTATTTTTATATTTTTAGATAAGGCTATATCAATTAAATATACTTGAATTTGTCTAATTTTGATTTTATATTGAACATGAAAAAAAGAGAGGACGAGAAACCCTTCAAAAGAAATCATTGGGATTCAATACACGAGCGAGTTCTATTTACGAATTAACGAGGAGTTACAAACTGAAAGAAAAATTTAATATATTTGATTATTTGTTTAATTTGATTAAATGATTATTTTGTTTAATTTGTATCTTTTGTGTTTTCCTCCTTGATTTAATAATTATAATAACCCCCTAGATACAAATTCTGCCCTCGGGACATTTATCGCCTCTGATAATTATAATATCAAGCATTATAAATGCACACACACACATACATACATAGAATGCCATTTCCGTGCTACCCGCAATCCATTTCACACCTTCTCCTCATTCATGTGAAATGCATGCAATTCTCCACTCACCTCACTCGAATGGACAACATAAATTAATTACTTATTTTAATACGGACAAGAGCAAAACACACATTTGTGTGTGTGTGTGTGTGTGTGCGTGTGGTGTGTATGTGTTTGCATAAATCGTTATTATGAATTTAATGCGAAAATAATGCCGACACCATCATTCATACTCATCGCATCAGTGAGTGCACCACAGAATAGCGCACACACACACATGCACACAGCCACATTAAAAATATACATGGCAAAAGTCCATATGACAAATGCATTGACCACATACATGTGTACGTATGTACACACATATGTGAGGTCCCAACACCATCACTGACCATTAGTTTCTATAATATATGTATGTTTATAGCTGGGGCAATAGTGTGCCGCTTTATAGGCACCGGGTAATAAGGTGATGGTGATGGTGACGGTGGCGATGACTGGAACATAAAATATTACCTCCAGCTATACTCGTAGAAGTGGCAGCAGTTATACATTTCTGCAACAGAACAAAGTGCAATATGTTTTCATTTCCGCTTGCATTTGCAGGTTTGTCTTTGACTGCACTTAACGACGAGGTGGAATCGGAAGGGTGGTATTACGGCCAATATGAAAATGCAAAGAAATGAAAAATCAGGAGGGAGGATTAGGTTGAGCCCCCCAGTTTCAAGAATCCAACCTTTCTTTAAATTTAACAAATATCTGATCTTTTGATAATTCGACGTTCTTTGGAGGCCGCATAGAACTTGCGAAAATTACAAAAAAGTCCTTAACCCAGCAAAAAACTTAGAAGCCAAATAAACCGAATAACCTATTAAAAGGTATGTTAACAAACTATATCTGCATGATCAGTGGGATCAAAATAACCGATTACTCCCCAAAAAGAGAAATAACTTGCTTTTTTCGTTTTGTAACGAAAGGTTTTCCGACTCAGCGTTGAAAAATTGTGAAATAAATAAATAATTACGATGTAAGTCTTTAAAATCTCTCTCGAGGAGCATATTAGTTAATCCATTGCACAACGGACACACAATTTATCTGTCCAAATGTATGTAAACCCTAGCCACCAAGAGTGACCTCAATATCAAATTTCCGAATTTCAGCGCCATCCCTTCACTCCATACCAAATTTATTGACATATAGCACGCATATCGAAAACAATCTACAGGATGAGATGTAAAAACTGCAACCAACTTCAGACTGCTGTAATTTCTAAGCCACTCCTCCGACAGCTGTTAAAATTATTCGAGTGACAGGCCATTACATTGTTTATAAGCGTACAAAAGCATTTTGGTTGGAAGTTTTCCAGAAAAAAGTTATTCGTCAAGGAATTCAAGCGTGATAGTTTGATTTCTTTATATTTGGCTGGAAACCCAAAAGTGGCTATCGTTAGAGCACTCCAGCATTTTAATGTGCATTGCTCCTTTTGTTAATAAATTTGTTGTTGCTGTCAGGCGTAGCCCGACGTCAAGGAAGTGGACCGAAGAAAATAACAACATCACAGAAATGGTTCGAAAAGTAATGAAGCGACTTGATCGAATCCCGTCTCGCAGTGGCCAGAAAATGGCTCGTGAACTGAACATATCGCAATATTCCATTCGGAAAATATTGAAAAATGAGCTCGGGGTAAAGCCATTGAAATTCCAAAACGTGCAAGAAATTACACCGCAACAGAAAGAAAATAGACTCAAAGGAGCTAAAGAGTTGCTTCGCTTGGCTAAAAGTAGTGAACTGCCGAATTTGGTTTTCTCCGTTGTCCAGTAGTTTGTAAACAAACAAAATGATCGTGTTTACTTGCCAAAGAGGTCAGCTGAAAATGTGCAGCTTCGGTTGGGCACCGGAACTCAAGCGTCGGCCATAGTGATGGTGTGGGCCGCCATATAGCCTATGGTCGCTCTCCGCTCTTATTAATCGACCGTGGCATCAGAATAAATGCCCAATATTATATCGAAACTATTCTGGAGGGTGTATTAAAGCATTGGGCACCCAAACATTTTGGCCGCAGACCTTGGACATTCCAACAGGACTCAGCACCATCGCAGTCAGCACGCGCCACCCAAGAATGGTTATAAAATAAGGTTCCTCGCTTCATTTTCAGCGCACTATGCCACCAAAATCTCCGGATACCAATCCGTTCAACTATTGGACTATTGTGTCTGGAGTATTTTAGAAAGCAAGGTCGTCACTAAAAAATACCAAAGTGTCGATCACCTCATGCAAGCGCTTCGCCGGGAATGGGCCAATATACCGCAGAGCAACATTCGGGCAGCGTGTGACGGTTTCATTGGCCGTTTTATGGCCATAATTTGTGTGACCAATTTGAACAAATCTAAACTTATTCTAAAATTCGATGCTATTTCCGACATTTTTGGCTTTCATTCAATTAAATTAAAAAAAAAATTAAAAATTAGGGCGTTTGACTTTGTTGCAGTTTTTTTATCTCACTCTGTATGTAAACCCTATATACCAAGAGTGACCTCAATATCAAATTTCAGCTCCATCCCTTCACTCCCTACCAAACTAATTGACATATAGTGCGCATATCCAAAAACAACAACCACAGAAACCAATATTGATCTCAATATAAAATTTCAGAATTTCAACCTTAGATACCAACAGTAACCTTAATAACAGATTTCAACCATCAGTAATCTAAATATCAAATTTCAGAATTTTATCTCTATCCTTTCACCCAATGCCAAATACAATAGCATTCAGTACTTTTCGTACATATTTCCCAAACCACTTTCATATGTCCGGGCTAGACATAAAAAGCGACTCTAATACAAGCAGTAGTACACATTTCCAAAACTACCTTGTTATCTTACAACTATCCGTTCCCATTAAACCAAACGTTTCTAAATTTGGTACTAAATTTGGTACTATATATGTATCAAACTTACTTTCAAATCTGATTTTCATACCATTCATTTTTATACCATTCTAGAAGTGTAGGACCATTTTCGAACTTTTCGAATTTCTAAAAACCCTTTTGTTACATCTATCCTGAACAACATCAGTAGCTCTCATTTTAATTTTTCAGAATTCTAGCTCATTCCGTTTGTCCAATAAAAAGTATTTGAGTTTTGGTATATTTTAGTACTTTTCGTAACCTTTTAATACGATTTTTCAAAAACCCAGACTTATAAAACGCCTCGTGCGAAATTTCAAGATTCTAGCTTCAGTCGTTTGTCGGAGCCTTGTCTCCTACCAATTTTATATGCTACTACTAAATTTAACTTCCTTCTGGGATATATGACTATTGAAACAACTTTCAATTGTCATTAAACCTTTTTTAGAACCCTTCGAACTTGCTAAGAAAAGTTAAACCTCCATAATTAATCATAAAAAAACGATGATTAATGAATTTCAATATTTGGTTTGACATTTATGATATTTGTTCCCCCTTCTCTCCCCTCGCCGCATGACATTTTCCATACTGAAGCCAACTATCCTCGTTTCAATGAAGTGAAGTGATGTGATGCCGTTATGATGATGGTGATGACGATGACGATGACGACGGTGTTTGCGGGTTAAACAGAACATTAAAAGTGCACTGACGGAAATGACACAAAAACAAAGTTTCAACATTTTTAATATTTTGTGCAAACATGAAAATCCAAAGCAAATAAATGCCAGCAATAAATGTTATGACGAAAATGCAGAGATCTCATTTCCATGTACGGCGAAGTCGTTTAACGTGCACGTATACTCACATACACTCATACATATAATTAAACTTTTTAAAACAATTTAATGGGGTTTTTTAAATAAATCATGCAAATTTGGCCTGAGTGTGTGTGAGAGAGAGAGAGAATACACCGTACTCTTCCTTCTGGTAATGGCTTGAACCTGTACTACGCTCATCACACAGCTGTGAAAAGAGTTTCAAAAATGAGAGAAGTGAAATATATAGACCGCCACAATATATCACGAAAATGTTTTCCTTCTATTTGCCTTCTCTCAAACAGACAAAAAAGTATACTTTCCCTCCCATATCATTCCCCATCCACCTCGACCTTTATAACATATGTCCCACACACCCACCCACAGATCCACACTCAGCTGGGTATTAAAGTGTCGGTGCGTATTTCGTTCTTGGCAAGTTTTTTTTTTTTTTTTGTTTTGAGTACAACCAACCATCACAGAAGTGAGTGAGCGAAAATTTACTATAAAAACCGTCACATGGTCTTGATTGTGTGATTTATGAATATTATGCGGTATTGCGTTATCATCATCGTCGTCGTCGTCGTCACAAATACAAAGAGGAATGAAAAGTGAAAACAACACATACAAAACAATCAATTTTAAACACGCATGTATTCGCAGCACTCACATACCCACCCACACCGAGATGTGTGATATCTACACTTGAGGTATATAGTATCTGAATTGATATATCAGCTGAAAACTGCTGAATAAGATGAAAATAATTTTTTATAGCGATTATTCAAATTATAGAGCATCAGAAGGACATATTAGAAAGTTATGAAAGAAAGGACCAGAGGCAATCAGAAAGGGATTTAGGAAAGGAAAAAGGAAAAGGAGTGGAACGACACATCACCTCTTCATGTGGGATCTAAGGTTGTCTAATAGAGATATGGGGATATTCAAATACAGATTTAGTATTTTATTAGAGCTATTGATATTAAAAATGTTTACCTTTTGGAGAGAGCTATAAAGAAAGTGGGTCAACATTTACAATGCTGGTAAATTAAATTTGGCATGCTGACTTACATCTGATATAAATATTGCCATGGAGCAATTTTGGACTATAATGTATGATTTTTGGAAATTGTTCCACTTTAATTGAAGACGTACCAGAAAAAGTGGATCGATACTTTCACACTTGCTCTAATACAGACGCAAATAATGGGGTGTAAATAAAATTTGGACATTGATTTGCTGCTTTAAGAGATTTAGTTTTTATATCCTTCACCTTGGATAAAGGTGTATATTAAATGTTTCATTCCATTTGTAACACCTCTAAATATTCGACGTAGATTCCATAAAGTGTATATACACTGGTGGCCAAAACTAAAGCAACTGAAATTATAAGGAGAATGAATGCTCTGTAACTTTTTTAAAAATTAGGAAAATGAGAAAGTTTTTCTAGTTTTAAATTAGGCACTTTATTCAATTTTTACAAACTTAAAACAAAAAACCAAAATTAATTTTTATATTAAGAATAATGTATGATAAAGTCAATTAACCCGATATTGGCGTGGACAATACAAAAGCAACTCTTTTGAACATTCTTATGATCGCTGCAATTTCAGTTGTTTTAACTGTTTTATTTATAGTTTTTTCTTCCCTCAACAATTTCGCTTGTCATAAATCATTTTAGAGAAGTACATGAATAAAACAGCAAATTATCAGTGTCTATGAAAACAAGCTATCGCTGAAAATGATTTCCGAGAAATATTTAATAAATATATATATACTAAGTCGGTTTTATGAAACTGGATCAGTAGTAACAGTCTATAACGGATGAAGGCCGTGAAAACTTCATCCTGTTCTGATCAACAAATTGTGAGAGAAATAAAAAACAAGAGTTCAACTGAATTGGTGAGAGAGCTATCATTGGATATAAGCTCGAGATCAGTGCGTAGACGAGTAGTAGCAGCTGGTCTGCATGCCCGTAAGTCATCAAAAAAGCCATTTATATCTGAAAACATCGGAAAGCTAGGATGGCTTTCGGAAACGATAATATTAAGAGGAATCCAGCTTAATGGAAAAAACATTATTTCTGGGATGAGTCTACGTTTAATATTAAAGGCTCAGACATGAAAAATTTTACGGTGAGAAGACCAAAAAAATGAAATACTCAAGCCGCAGTGTTACAAGGGTACAGTGAAGCATGAGGGAGGGTTAAAATGGTGTGGCGCTGTTTTTCTTTCTATGGACTTGGGCCTATCCATGAAATAAAGGAAGTTATGGATCGGTTTGTTTACAAAGATGTGTTGAACATCACGTTGTTCCTTTCCGCTGAGGAAAATATTCGGCTTATTTGGGCGTTTCAGCATGACAATGATCCCAAACATGCATCAAAAATTGTCAAAGATTGATTTCTGGAGTCAAAAGTCGGTGTTTTGTCATGGCCGACACAATCATCTGACCTAAACCCCATAGAAAACCTTTAGAGTATCGTAGACAGGAAGATCAAGCTAGATTCGGAAAGAAATAACCACAATAATTTCCAAAGAATTCAGGATGCCTGGAAAAGCATACCCAAGGATCAAATTGAGCGTGTTATAGATTCAATGCCTCGTAGGGGTTCAGCTACTATCAAAAATAATGGATGCTATCGACTACTAGCCAAAATTTAATTATTTTAAAATAAAAAGTTAAAAAGTTGCTTTAGTTTTGACCATGCAAAAATTGGATCATGTTAGTTTTCCATATATTATTTCTCATTCAATATTATATTTGTATTCTTATTTTTAGTTTCTTAGAAGTCAATAAAGTACCTCATTTTAAACTGGAAAAATAATTACGATTTGTTTATTTTTGTAAAAGTTACAGGGCATTTATTGTCTTTGCGATTTTAGTTACTTTAGTTTTGGCCACCAGTGTATATTCATGATAAGCATAAAGGCGATTTAACGAAGTCCGTCTGCTTATCTTTCTTTTTAAATCACAATAGAGTCCTTTTTTTGACGTAGAACTTTGAAATTTGGCACGATAGTTTGTGTTGTGTTTAGGAACTAAGATGTCGTCGATATGTGATATTTCGGTCTACGTTTTCGTACAGCCCCCATATAACAGTACGTCCCAATATTCGGTATTTTAGAGATTTTAGTCACATTTTTTCCCGGAACTGTTTGGGCAATTGTAAGGGGTTCTATCTCTGGTGGTATAACATCATCTTTATAGGTCCACATTTTCCCGTAGCGCTTTCCTATTTTTTTTTTCATCGGAATTATTCTAAATTTGGTATTGAGAGCTTGTTACGGGCTCTACCTCCGGTGACAGAATATTGTCTTTGTTTATCATGTATCGGTACCTTCGGATATTAGGTATTTTGACGATTTAAAGCACATTTCCCAACGGGATTGTCAACAATTTAGAATATGTATTTCGTAATAGGTACCAGCTCCGCTAAAAGAATATTGTATATGTAGGCCAAGATTTTCCTATATCGCCCATATAACGGTACCTGCCGATATTCAGTATTCTCGTAATTATGCCCTCAGCCATATGGTATTATTACCCGAAAAGTTCAACATTTTCATAGAAAATGTAATACCTCATAGTACAAGATAGGATCATCCAATTTTGTTCAAACTTTGCAAATACTAATATTCATGTCAGTGGTAGGTCGGGCCCGAAAATGGACAATATCGTCCCACTCCAACCAATTTTGAATAATCATAACTCTACAGGGTTGCCCATATTCGACGGACCCATCTGGCAACGCCATAACTTTTGACAGAGATGTCACATCGCTTAATGACATACCGCGTTTGAAGCGTCAGTCCAAGCAGATTTTTACCATGAACCAATACACGCCACGCGAGCGCTCTGAAATAGTTGAAATTTACAAGAAGTCAATTGTGAAAACTTAACGTGCTTTTAAAACATTAAGAACACCATTAAGCGTTTATACGAAAAATTTTCGACTGGTAAGGCTCATTCTAATCCGAAAAGGCCATATAAAAGTCGACCAAGGCGATCGGCCGAGAATATCGCTGCCGTACGAGCCAGTGTTGAGAGGTCCCCAAGAACATCCCAAAAACGCCGTTCTCAGCAGTTGGCCATGGCTCGGTCCACTTTACAACGGATTATTCGCATTGATTTGCATTTGTTCCCGTACAAAATTCAATTGACGCAAAGAATGTTGCCTGCGGACAAGCCTCGTCGATTGGAATGGGCCCAAAGAGTCATCGAAATGGCCGAAGATGACGAGCAATTTTGGAACAAAATTATCATGTCCGATGAAGCCCATTTCACATTGAATGGGACCGTAAATAAGCAAAATTGCCGTTTTTACCCCACTGAAAATCCTCAGGAGATTCAAGAAGTGCCTCTTCATGATGAAAAAGTCACAGTTTGGTGCGGCGTTAGTTTTCCGTTTTTCTTCCAAAATGAAAATGGCCATGCTGTTACCATCAATCAGGAGCGTTATCGCGACATGATGACCAATTTTGTGATGCCAATTATTCGTCGAAAGCGTATGAGGCAGTTCTGGTTTCAACAAGACGGCGCTCCACCGCACACAAGTCGCATAACAATCGATTTTCTGAAGAATTTGTTTCCGGGCCGTTTAATGTCGAAAAGTGGTGATTTGGACTGGCCACAGCGTTCGCCCGATTTGACGCCGCCTGACTTCTTCTTGTGGGGATATTTGAAGTCAAAGGTTTACGTTAACAAGCCAAGGACCGTAGAAGAGCTCAAGGACAACATTCGTGAAGAAATAGCCACTATTCCAGCCGAAATGTTGGCAAAAACGATGGAAAATGCAGCAAAAAAAGGCACAATACGTCATCAACGCCAGAGACGGCATTTGAGAGATATCATATTCAAAAATTGATGTAAACAAATCTACTTGGAACAAATTAAATGATTAACATTGCCAACCGCCAAAAATTTCTTGATTAAAAAAAATAAAAAACATCCAATCATTAGTTATCCGTACGCCTGATTTATATATTTCATCGGGTTTAGTGCTTTTTATACCCTCCACCGCAGCTGGAGGATATATTAAGTTTGTCATTAGACCCCACAAAATATATGAATTCTTGATCAGCATAAAATTCTATGTCGATTTCGATTTCGTCTTCGTATAGCCCCCACTCCCTATTACTCGGTACTCGGTATTTTGATTGTTTTAGCGACATTGTTTCAAATTTCGTATTGCAAATTCAAATTGGGTACTATCGTCTGTGTCAGAAAATTGCCTTTACAGGTCCACGTCTCCGAACGAAAGTAGGTTCACATGTGTGTTAGAACTGGAGCACTTTTGGTATTGAAATGGGCTTCATAAGTCCATGTTTTGGTATAGCCCCATATAACTGTACCGACAGATCTAAAGTTTTTTGTTTTGCTGTAAACACACCGCTTAGGTTCCCATTATGTAAGAAACAGATCCACGTCTTCGCATAGTCCTGATATAACGGTATATTTTAATGGTGTTGGTATTTTAATGGTTTTAGCGACATTATCCATTGGAATTGTTTCAAGTTTCATTTTTGAATTTCATAATGGTCTATGACAAAGTATAACGGTAACTATATATTCTGTATTTCTATGATATTAGAAGTATTTTTTAAAGGACTTTTTTTTGAAAATTTGCAAGTTCCTTCCAAATGGTGGAGAATATTCAAAGTTCGGCCCGGCCTTACGGCTTTCCAACTTATTGTATCTTTATACCCTACACCACAAGGTGGTCAGGGTATTATGTCTTTGTGCATTTGTTTGTAACAGGCAAAAGGAAACGAGATAGACCCATAGTTCCTTTTGATGATCTGCATAGAATCACATTCTGAGTCGATTTATGCATGTCCGTCCGTCCGTCTGTCCATGTATTTTTGTAAACAAAATACAGTTCACATTTATTGCCCTATCCAGACGAAATTTTGAACAAATCATTTGTTTGGCCCAAGGACGAACCCTATTGAAATTGGAGATAATCGGTCAAAATTTAGATATAGCTCCCATATATATATATATATATATTCGTCTGATTTGCCTTTTATTGTGCACCAAACGTGCAATATCAGTCCGAATAGTATGGAATATTGCACGTACGATCAGATTGGACCTGAAAATAAGTATGCCAAATTTGATCGAAATCGGTTCAGATATAGCTATAGCTCCCATATATATTGTTCATCCGATTTGTTATTTATGACCTCCGCAGCCGTAATATGCACTCTGTAACAACAATATTTGGGGAAATATATCAAATACAGCTCAGAAATACATTTGCTAAATTTTATCGAGATCGGTTCAGATTTGGATATAGCTTTCATACATATCTTCGTCCGATTTACCTTAGATTGTGCACCAAACGTCTAATATGTGCCCAAATTGGATGAAATTTGGCACTTACAACCGAATTGAGTATAGAAGCTAGCATGTCAAATTTGGTGAAGATCGGTTCAGATGTAGCCATAGCTCCCATATATACTGTTCATCGGATTTGTTATATTTGTTACCCACAGCTGTAATATGCACTCCGTAACAACGATTTTCAGGGAAATATATCAAATACAGCTCAGAAATATCTTTGCCATATTTTATCGAGATCGGTTCGGATTTGGATATAGCTTTATATCTTTATCTGATTTCAAATTAATTTCGCACCAAATGGGAAATACAAGTCCCAATTTAAAAGATACAAATGCTTCGGCATATTTAGTCCTTTGAACTTTAAATTACAATTATAATTATAGCGTGTGTGATTGAATTCTCCCATAAAAACTTTTAATTGTTATGTGGAGCTCTACTGAATTAGCAAAGTGGTGTAGGGTATCATAAAGTCGGCCCCGCCCGACTTTAGGACATACTTTACTGGTTTTAGTATCAAAATCAAAATTTTTGGAGTACAGCAAAACATTAAAACTTCATTGTACGCCAATTTATGGGTAATATCGACATGAGCAACTATCAGACATATCGGATGTGGTGAGCATTGATATTTTGCCAACTCCGGACTAAACCCATGTGGGGTCTATACCAAAATGTTGGTCTGTTTTCACAAATCTCTAGTTAAAACAACCAATATGCCGATAATAAATAGACATAAATACGAAACTAGCCATAACCGCCTCCACACACAAACATCCTCTGTCACCCCTTATTCTCTATTTGTTAAATACCCTGCTGTTGATTGTCTGGCATTGATATGGTCACTGTCGTCGTCGTTGCTTTTTCTCTTGTTGTTGTCGACGTTGTTCGGCTGTTGTACAACACATTCTCCTGTATGTAGTTAGTTCTTGCTATTGTTTTCGGTGTAACAGCAGCAGCAATCACAGCAGATATGAAAATATTCCGAACAATGGATAGGTAGTAAGTAGCCAGAATAATAGTAATGGGTGGACAAAATACATGTAAATGTTGTTTGTGACCATAATAAGGGTATCATGTCCACCAGCAATACCCTCGTATACACACACACACGCGCACACACACACCCATTACACATGTGATAATTACATGTTTATCCATATCCATTTGATGTTGTTGTTGCTGCTGCTGCTGCTGCTACCTACATATGTACGTTGCTTGTGAGAATGGTCCCTCGCCCCATATTGCAAAGGAAAGATGACGGTGTCATTGTCCAGTGCCAGTACCGGTATTTCCATCAATAATTACCACATAATATACTGTTGGGTCAGTGTAATTTGCCCTCTGATTTACGACAGATTCTGTCGTATCGTTTACACCACCACCGCCGACAATTCATGCAATCACTAAAGCAGCAGCAGCAGTCAATTCCCTATGTCTGTTGATGGTGGCACTGACTTGGAACTGGATGACTGGCCGTTCACCCATCTCAGTATGATAATATGTATTTATGTGGGCGTAGAAATGAACGTGTGTAGCAAAATCTACTGCAAGTATCCCAGCATTGATTAAGACAAATCGGTTATTGTTGTTGTTGTTGTGGATGAGGACTTGACATACCATCAATAGGCAAAATGAAAAACAATTTAAATTTTATATTGGCCGAGTACGTTTATTTGGAACTAGAATTTCTAATTGACATTTCTTGGAATATTTTCAATTTCAATAGGCAAAATGGAAAACAATTTAAATTGCACATTTGTTCAAGTAAATTTCTTTGGAACTGGCTATTATTATTGGCATTTCTGGAAAATGTTTTCATTTTTTTGTTTTGTAATAATTAGGAATAATTTCTAAGGACTGAATTTGGGAAAATCAAAAATGTTCCATTTTCAATTTTTTCCAGAACAAACCCGGAAAACCTTCTAATTACCAAAAAGTTGAATTACCTCCACCATTTGGTTTAAAATTTGGCAATTTTCAAAAAATTTTAAATAGTTCCGGTAAATAACGTCGCTAAAATCATCAACATACCGAATATCGTGGGGTACCGTTATATGGGGGCTATACGAAGACGTGGACCTGCACAGACAATTTTCTGTCATAGGCTGTAGTATTCATTACGAACATCAAATACTAAATTAAAAATAGTTCCGGTAAATAATGTCGCTAAAATCATAAAAATTCCGAATATCGGGGGGAACCGTTATATGGGGGCTATACGAAGACGTGGACCTGCACAGACAATTTTCTGTCATAGGCTGTAGTATTCATTACGAACATCAAATACTAAATTAGAAATAGTTCCGGTAAATAATGCCGCTAAAATCATGAAAATTCCGGATATCGGGGGGTACCGTTATATGGGGGTTATACGAAGACATGGACCTGCACAGACAATTTTCTGTCATAGGCTGTAGTACTCATTACGAACTTCAAATACTAAATTTAAAATAGTTCCGGTAAATAATGCCGCTAAAATCATCAAAATACCGAAAATCGGGGGGTACCGTTATATGGGGGCTATTCGAAGATGTGGACCTGCACAGACAATTTTCTGTCATAGGCTGTAGTATTCATTACCAACTTCAAATACTAAATTAGAAATAGTTCCGGTAAATAATGTCGCTAAAATCATCAAAATACAGAATATCGTGGGGTACCGTTATATGGGGGTTATACGAAGACATGGACCTGCACGGACAATTTTCTGTCATAGGCTGTAGTACTCATTACGAACTTCAAATACTAAATTTAAAATAGTTCCGGTAAATAATGCCGCTAAAATCATCAAAATACCGAAAATCGGGGGGTACCGTTATATGGGGGCTATTCGAAGATGTGGACCTGCACAGACAATTTTCTGTCATAGGCTGTAGTATTCATTACCAACTTCAAATACTAAATTAGAAATAGTTCCGGTAAATAATGTCGCTAAAATCATAAAAATTCCGAATATCGGGGGGTACCGTTATAAGGGGTCCATACGAAGACGTGGCCCATTTTCAATACCAAAAGTCGTGCAGACATAATACACATTTGAGTAAATTTTTATCAACTTACTTCAATTCGTTCGGAAGCTAGAGTGAATTCCACAGACGGATAGACGGACAAACGGACGGACATTGTTAAATCGACATAGAATTTTATGCTGATCAAGAATATATACATATACTTTGTGAGGTCTAAAATGTATATTTCGAGGTGTTACAAACGGAATGACAAACTTTATATACCCTCCATACTATTTAGGAGGATATAAAAATGGCAAAGAGTTTTGGGGTTCGCAAATTTCCTATTCACGACGTAAATGTATCATATACGACGTATGCACTCCTTCATAGAAATTCTACCGAATAAACTTCTGACGAATTGAACGAGAATATCTGCAAAATATTTTTTTATTAATCATTTCAATAAATTTTATTTGTCATCAGTTTTAGTTGTCTTTTTACTCGCGTACCACCAACAACCTTTTTCTCCAAATTTGTCGATATATTTTCGAGTGTTTGTCATTTTCCTTTACTTTAATGTCGACCTACTAAACTAAATATTAATAAATAATAAGAAGAACAAGAAAAATGGAACCCATTTTTTGTTTTGCTCTTTGGATATTTTGTTTGCTTCATTTTTGTCGCATTTGCGTTATTTTTTTTTTTTTTTTTTTTTGTATAAGTTGATCCACTCACTCATGCATGCACACACACATACATTCACATCTAAGTGTGTTTACAATGGAAAAAGGACCTCTTGGCATACAAAAATGTATTATTTTTCTTAAACGAGGGGTGGTTTAGATATGGTGGTAAAACGAGTAAAAAAGTAACAGTCGGTTTGTCAACATATGTATATGTAGCTTCAGTCTATGACCTTACAACATATTTGAACAAAGGAAAAATAACAACTAATTCCGTATGACATGTTATTGTTAAAATAAGACTATGCGACAAAAATTAATTTTTTTGTACCCTCCGCCATGTATAATATGGAGGGTATACTAAGTTCGTCATTCCGTTTGTAACTCATCGGAATAATAATTTTAGACCCAAAAAAAAAAAAAAAAAAAAAAAAAAAAATTATATATATATATATACTAGCTGGCCCGGTCCGCGTTGCCGGCCCGTAGTTTTTGTCTATTATGCATATATTCCCAAGCATAATTATTCACAGATATGACTGATATAAGTGTTCACGTACAGGTCGATTTAAAGTGTTTTAAAATACCTGTACCCATTTTTAACCAGTGGGCTTCAATATTTAAACCGTGGGCTTCAACTGTGTGGATGTGCTATACAAATCTATTAAAAAGTATATATCAATCTTATCGCCATATAAGGGATCAAATTAATTTTTAATATGGTAAAAATCGTAGCAAAATCTTCCAGTCAAATGAGCAGTAATTTGGAATTTGCTGTATTTTGTATACTACATAATTGAGGGCTGAATGATTTAAGAATAGCCAAAGTTAATTACTTTTTTAAACCCATTAGCAACTTAGATTGTGCATTAGAGTCCTCATAAGTCCCCCTAACCATGTCAGTCTGTTTGTCCGCCAAAAGGTGGACTTGAGAGGGTATTATAACATGGATAAAAATTCTAAAATTTGTAGATATGTTGAAATTTTAGTGTAAGATTTTCACCCCCCTAATACGCATTATTAGCCAAATTCTTTGAAATGTGGTTAAATTAGGAGGTACCTTCTTTATATGGGCACTACTCCGAAACATCGACCTACATTGAAAACTTTCTTCTACCCCTTATAATCCAAGATGACAAATAGAGGCCAAATCAAAAATATAGCAGAACAATATAGCATGTCATAGCATTTCGCGTGATTTAAATAAGTAAAAATAGTTTTATCCACCTCATAATTGAGGGCAGAATGATAAGATGGGAATTAATTTTATTTGCCATTTAAATTGTAAGTTGGAGACCCCTTAAAGTCCATATTTTCATCATAGGATAATTCAATGATGATTAAACAAATATTCGGTCCCGTGCTACTTTCTTATATTTGTAATTTCTTCATGTTTCCACAATTTATTTCATATGGATGCACATCCCAAATCTACGTTCCCAACCAATATTCTCTTGGGGGTTAAAAATTCAATAGAATACAAAATTTTCTTTTCTGACCACACATTAGATGTGAAAGTGGACTTGGGGATACTCCAATGTGGGGACTTTACTTAAATAAATTCCTATGTGGCAATTATCTGTATGATGGTTCCCTACCCCAGGGTGGCATAAATAAAATTTTTTAGCCAAATCAATTGATGAATTTGGTCAATACCAATATGGGCCCTACTCTGAAAATTTCAAATTTTATGCGAAGAGGTTATCTACCCCCTTAGAAACAAAAATGTCAAATAAGGGCCAAAAAATGAAAAAAGTGGCCGGCCAAGACCCCAAAAATAACTTAAATCATAGATGGTTATATAAATATGAAATCGGGTTGTTCCCTTATCCATGAGTTATGATCGATATGAAGACCTGCAAAAGTGATTTTAGGTATTTTGAATGTTTGGGAAGAATTTCTGGAAGGATATAAAACCTTTTCTTACTAAAAGTCCCATTCGCTCTACTATTTTGCACCTTTTATTTGAATATTGGTATATTACTTATTATTCTCCCAAAGAATTTTGCATTTTGAGCTCTCATTGGACGGATCATTGTCACGCTTTGAAATGAGCCCCATTAAGCTTTTTCGGTCATTTTTGTTTGTTTAAACGTGTTCGCATCTTCCAGCTAACCCACGATGTAGGCCCTGGAGTTGAAAGGTAGATGTCAGTTAACATCCTATTTCGCACTTATTCAATTTTTTTAGTGAAAAATTATTCTTTATTTTGTTCACAAAACAAAATTGACTTTAAAATTCGATTCCATTGAAAATGTTTTTTTGATTTTTGCAATGAGATCTCTTTTTCATGATTTTTCAGCGATTTAGAAAAAGTAATTATCTTTTAACTTTGGTGTGACCGCGTTAAATTATTTCGATATCATCTATTCCGTTTCGCCACCACATAATTCGCTACTACACTTCCATGTAACCCGTCATCAATTTCAGTTCTCAAGAAATCAAGTCAATTAAATAAATTGGTATAAATATTCGAATTCAAAAATAAAATATAAAAAAACACTACAAATGTACATTAGAAAAAAGTAAGTCAAAATGGAAAAAAATCATGCAAAATAAAACATTACTATTGTACATTTGAAAAGTCAAAATGAAAATGTTAATATATCACATTTTTACGCGATTTTTTTTGGATATTATCCTTTTCGGAGAGTAGACAACTCCGAATTTGTGTGAATCGTTAAAATTAATCCAGCGGTTCTTAAGTTATAAGCGTAGTAACTAACACAACTTACATTTATATATATAGATATATATATATTCTTGATCAGCGTAAAATCTAAGACGATTTAGTCCTGTCCGTCCGTCCGTCAGTTCTTATCACGCTACAATCAAAACGAATTAAGATAGGAAGCTAAAATTTTGTACGGGGTCGTCTTTTGTTTGCAGGCAGTTCAACTCCGTATAGCCCCCATATAACGGTACCCCCCGATATTCGGTATTTTGATGATTATAGCCACAGTACTTTATCCCCTGGAAGAGAATTATATATATAGGTCCACGATATCGTATACCTCCCATATAACGGTTTTCATTTCCGTCCGTCATGTATTCTTGTGAACAAAATGCAGGTCGCATTTATTATCAGATTGAGATGAAATTTTGCAAACAATGTTTGTTTGGCCGAAGGACGAACCCTATTGAAATTGGTAATAATCGGATCAGAATTAGATATAGCTCCCATATATCTTCAACCGATTTCGGCACATAATGGCTAATATAAGTCCAAATGGCCTGTATTCTGCAACATACACCAAATTTAGTCTAGAAGCAAATAAATCAAATTTTTGAGAAATTCGGTTCAGATATAGCTATAGTTCCCATATATATGTTTCATCCAATTTGGGGTTTTAAGTCCCTCACAAGCGTAACATGCATTTGTACCGGATAACAGATACTGCTCAAAAATACCTCTATGGAGATCGTTTCAGATTAGGATATACCTCCCATATATATATTTACCCGATATTAGGTTTATTGTGCACCAAATGGCTAATATCACACCAAATAGACCGAATTTTGGCAAAAAATTGAATACAAATTTACACTAGTGTTCCAAAAATAGAACAACTGCATTTTTATACCCTACAGCACTATGTGTTGGGGGTATTATAAGTTTGATTGGGCCAAAAATTATGTAACACCTCGAAATATTGGTTTCCCACATAGGAAAGTATATATGGATCTTCCGCCGAGCTGAGTCGATCTAGCTATGAATGTCCGTCCGTCCGCCTGTCCATGTTAATTTGTAATCACTCTACAGGTCGCAATTATGGTCCGATCCGATCCTCACGAAATTGAAAATGGAAGGGGGGTTATGATCAGAATAGAACCCTATTGCTTTTGGAGATGATCGCATAATATTTAGGGGTTGAAATGGACCAAAAACTGAAAATTTTCCTGATTTTGCAGGTGTCCTACAGGTCGCAATTATGGACCAATCGACGCGGAAGTTAGCATGGAGTAAGAGCTTAGGGCTAGAAGTCTTCCAATTTTAATGGTCATCGGGTAATATTTAATGGGTGAAATAGACCATAACATTTGTGTTAAATAAAAGTCAAATTTTCCATTAAACCGCGAATATTTTTAATCCCGGCGAAATCACAAACAGACGAACAGGTCAATTCTGACCGTTACGTCGATGCCGATAGTTAATATATCGCATATATATAGCGAAATATATAAAATGTGTTTATACAAAGGAAGGCGATGTTGGCTATAATGCTTATATCTCAAGAATGGCTGAACCGATTTCGACAAATTTTGTCAATTCAGAATGCCCTCTTGGCATAAAAGTATAAAATCTAAAAAAGTCACATAAAAAGATTCCAATAATGATGTTAATATAGGTTTTGTAGTATTGTGTGACATTTTTTTTATTTGACCTATAATATTGACCAATTGACCTATAATATTGAAGTGTACATTTTGTAATATTTTTTCGCCTTACAACACAGGTTGGGGTTATTATATACAGATTGCAATTATCGTCCAATCCTCACGAAAATTTTCATAAGTGCAGGGTTAGGCTCAAAAGGGCTAGGCCTATCGGTTTTAAAGATGCCCGCAATACATTTGGGGGTTGAAATGGTCCAACAACTAAAAATGTTCCTGATTTTGCAGCCGTTATAAAGGTCACAAATATAAACCAAAGGACACGAAATGGGGCCTCTTGCTTTTGGACATGATTGCAAAATATTTAGGGGCTCAAATGAACCAAAAACAGAAAAGAAATTCCTAATCACACAATTGAAGCCAATCGATACGCCTGAGAAGAGAGTTAAGGACAGGGAAGGATTCTAGCATTTTGGATGGAAAATGGACCACAAAAACTAACAGTATGACGAAGTGCTTAAATATTGGCAAATGTCCCTGGTCAGTGTCTCGTGACATAATTTCAAAAGCGAAATCTTCCTAAATCGATCTGGATATAAGGGGGCTTCTAACATAAAAAATTACCGTATAGAACAAAAAAGGATCATCCTATTTTGTGCAAACTTTGCAAATCCCAATTTTTGTAACAAAGCTAGTTAGGTCCGAAAATTGACAATATAGGTCCACTCCCCTACAAAAGGTCAACATTTTAAATAATTGTAACTCTTATAAAAATAAGCATACGATTTTCCTCAAATTTTCCCACATCCATTTTTGATAACACAAGGTCAGGTGTGGAGATGGGATATGTTAGTTCCCCCCTTCTGGTTTAAAAATTACTTCCATATCGGAGAAAAGAAAATTATATAAAGTGATAAAATTGAATACATCGGTCAACTTTTTCCGGTTACTAACAAAAGTTCAACATTTTTCGAAAAATATTTACACATATCTCTTTATGAAGTCGTCGATATAGTCCAAATCTGTTTTGTCGCAATATGTATATTAGACCTATAAATGGGCATAGTCAGAGGGTATGCACTTGTCGGTAAAACCTACTGAGGGTTTTTAGCTTGATTTTTTTATCCGAATACCCAGACTAAAAAGAGAGCATCAACAATTCTTTCACGTCCATACGGTTCATAAAGACATCCTATTCGAGTTGAACCAAAACAGCAAACAATACTTAAAAAAACAAGTAAGCAAAGGCTATAGACGTGCAGGGCCGACCATGTTAGAACGCCCTTATGTCCAAATCCATTTTGGAAGATTTCGCTTTTGAAATTATGTCACGGAGCACTGCCCACATATTACCCTTAGCATTTTGACCAGGAATATTTGTCCAATATTTACGCACTACATCGTGCTGTTAGTTGCTGTGGTCCATTTTACAGTTAAATATAATCCAGTGGTCATCCAAAATGCTAGAATTATTCCCTGTCCTTAACTCTCTTGTCAGGCGTGTTTATTGGCTTCAATTGTTTGATCAGGAAATTTTTTCTATTTCTCGTTCATTGGAACCCCTAAATATTTTGCGATCATCTCCAAAATTATCGGTCCTCTCTGTATTCCAAATTTACACTCATCTATATGATTTGCTTGTCTACGATATTGGGCTATATTCGTCAACGAAATCAGCATAACCAGTAAAGAATGTCCTAAAGTCGGGCGGGCCGACTTTATGATACCCTACACCACTTTGCTAATTTAGTAGAGCTCCGCATAACAATTAACGTTTTTTATGGGAGAATTCAAACATACACGCTATAATTATAATTATAATTTAAAGTTCAAAGGACTAAATATGCCGAAGCATTTGTATCATTTAAATTCGGAATTGTATTGCCCATTTGTTGCACAATTAATTTGAAACCGGAAAAAGATATGTATGGGAGCTATATCCAAATAGGAACCGATCTCGATAAAATTTAGCAAAGATATTTCTGAGCTGTATTTGATATATTTCCCTGAATATCGTTGTTACGGAGTGCATATTAGGGTTGTGGGTAACAAATACAACAAATCGGGTGAACAATATATATGGGAGCTATAGCTATATCTGAACCGATCTTCACCAAATTTAACATACTAGCTTCTAGACTCAATTCCATCCCATTTAGGCAAATATTAGACGTTTGGTGCACAATAAAAGGTAAATCGGACGAAGTTATGTATGGGAGCTATATCCAAATCTGAACCGATCTCCATAAAATTTAGCAAATGTATTTCTGAGCAGTATTTGATATATTTCCCCAAATATTGTTGTTGCAGAGTGCATATTACGGCTGCGGAGGGCAAAAATAACAAATCGGATGAACAATATATATGGGAGCTATAGCTATATCTGAACCGATTTCGATCAAATTTGGCATAATTATTTTCAGGCCTAATTTGGGTGCATATGCAAAATTCCATACAATTCAGGCTGATATTACACGTTTGGTGCACAATAAAAGGCAAATCGGACGAAGATATATATGGGAGCTATATCTAAATTTTGACCGATTATCTCCAATTTCAATAGGGTTCGTCCTTGGACCAAACAAATGATTTGTGCAAAATTTCATCTGGATCGGGCAATAAATTCGACCTGTACTTTGTTTACAAAAATATATGGACAGACGGACGGACGAACATGCATAAATCGACTCAGAAAGTGATTCTATGCAGATCATCAAAAGGAACTATGGGTCTATCTCGTTTCCTTTTGCCTGTTACAAACAAATGCACAAAGACATAATACCCCGACCACCTTGTGGTGTAGGGTATAAAAAGCCAGAAGTTCGCATTTTGTGTACTTCGGATATCGCCTGTAAGTAATGTTGGTATTTTTTCACACAAAAATAATGGTCCATACCACCCACCGTCCTAAAAACTAACTTCATGCGAGATTTCGTGATCTTTGGTTTCTATTTGTGACCTTTATAACGGCTACAAAATTAGGAACATTTTTAGTTGTTGGTCCATTTCAACGCCTAAATATATTGGGGACATATTTGAAAACAATGAAAATTTTCGTGAGGATGGGACGATAATTGCAATCTGTATATAATAACCCCAACCTGTGTTGTAAAATGAAAAAATATTACAAAATATACACTTCATTATTATAAGTCAAATTGAACAAATCGCATGCGATAAAAAATATGAAAAAATATATATATGTCACAAAATACTACAAAATCTATATTAACATCATTATTTTCATCTGTTTTATGCGATTTTTCTAGATTCTTTTCTTTTATGCCAAGAGGGCATTCTAAATTGACAAAATTTGTCAAAATCGGTTCAGCCATTCTTGAGATATAAGCATTCTAGCAAACATCCCCTTCCTTTGTATATATACATTTTATATATTTCGCTATATATATCCGATATATTTACTATCGGCATCTACGTAACGGTCAGAATTGACCTGTTCGTCTATTTGCGATTTCGCCCGGATTTAATGTATTCGCGGTTCAATGGAAAATTTGAATTTTTTACAACACAAATGTTATGGTCTATTTCACCCACTAAATATTACCCGATGACCATCAAAATTAGAAGGCTTCTGCCCAGCCCTAAGCTCTAGCTCCATGCTAACTTCCGCGTCGATTGATCTATAATTGTGACCTGTAGAGCAACTGCAAAATAGGAATTTTTCAGTTTTTGGTCCATTTCAACCCCTAAATATTATGCGAAATAGGGTTCTATTCTGGCCTCAACCCCACCTCCATTTTCAATTTCGTGAGGATCGGGCCATAATTGCGACCTGTAGAGTGATTACAAATTAACATGGACAGACGGACATACATAGCTAGATCGACTCAGCTCGGCGAGATAGGAAGATCCATATATACTTTCCTATGTGGGAAATCAATATTTCGAGGTGTTACATAATTGTTGGCCCAATCAAACTTATAATACCCCCAACACATAGTGTTGTAGGGTATAACAATAAAAAAAACCTTCATGGAAATGTACTATTTTATGGCTATTTTTCTCAAACAATTTAGTTAGGTTAATTAATGTATGTCGAAAAATAGCATTTAAAGATAGTCCTACAAAATGTCGAAAGACACCCTCTAAAAGCAACCCACCTCGTAGATATAAGAACTTATATTTAAACTGCAAAGTAATGCTAAATAAATATATACACACATAAACATACACTTTTATGCATTTTTGTGTGGATGTCTGCTAGCAATCCCAATATAAAATATAAAAGACGGATTCTTAAGTGTGTATACATACATATAAGCTCTAAGCTAATGGATAAGGGACAACGAAGAAAAAAAACATCAACAACAATCGTCATCATCAGGAGCAGCAGCAGATTTACAAGGAGAGAGGTAAGGAGTGAATTTGCCTTTTCGTTAGAATATTTAATAATACCAAATAGGACAGACGAGCAGGTGGTCGACGGTCGGTTGTTCGTTCGGTCGATCACATAAAAAAAGAACTAAATGTATTAAAATTGCTTAACTATTTACGCTTTTGCACATGGATGTAGCCAAAACGTGTGGACATTGACATCCAAAACATGTGGAAAGGGGGAATACATTCGACATATGGACAGGTAAAAAGTCTTTCAAACCGAAAAAAAAATATGCATGTATACTCATATTTCAATATTCTATTATACATTTCATATATTTAGAGTAAAATTGTAAATGTTCTCACCAGAAGAATAGATTTGGAGAAACCGCTATTGGAATTTTCAATTTCCCTATTTTAATATTTTCTGTAATTATATGTGAAGAATTATCAAAGCATCAGCATGCAAATGTATACAGGGTAAAATAAAAAAACTGCAGCAAAGTCAAACGTTATATTTTTTTACATTTTTTCTCTTAATTTTATTGAATGAAAGCAAAAAAAATCGGAAATAGCATCAAATTTCAGTTTAGATTTGTTCGAATTGGTCACCTTTGGTACAAATTATGGCCTTCAAACTGCCAATGAAACCTTCACACGCTGCCCAAATGTTGCTCTGCGGTATTTTGGCCCATTCCGGCGAAGCGCTTACTTGATCGACACTTTGGTATTTTTTTTTTTTTGGTGCCAACCTTGCTTTCCAAAATACTCTCGATACAATAGTCCAACGGATTGGTATCCGGAGATTTTGGTGCCCATTGTGCACTGGAAATGAAACGAGGAACCTGATTTTGTAACCATTCTTGGGTGGCGCGTGCTGAGTGCGATGGTGCTGAGTCCTGTTGGAATGTCCAAGGTCTGCGGCCAAAATATTTGCATGCCCAAGGTTTTAGTACACACTCCAGAATATTTTTGCGATAATAGTCGGCATTTATTCTGATGATCGGCATTTATTCTGACGGTCGATTTATATGAGCCGAGAGCGACCATCTTCTGTTATGGCGGCCACACCATCATCATGGCCGGCGCTTGAGTTCTGCTGGCCAACCGAAGGTGCACATTTTCAACTGACCTTTTTGACATTTTATTATTTTACAAACTGTTGGACAACGAATGTTTTCTCATCGGAGAAAACCAAATTCGGCAGTTCACCACTTTCGGGCAAGCGAAGCAACTCTTTAGCTCTTTTGAGTCTATTTTCTTTCTGTTGCGGTGTAAGTTCTTGCACTTTTGGGAATTTCAATGGCTTTACCCCGAGCTCATTTTTTAATATTTTCTAAATTAAATATTGCGATATTTTCAGCTCGCAAGCCATTTTTCGGCCACTGCGACGCGGGTTTCCATCAAGTCACTTCTTTACTTTTCGAACCATTTCTGCCAATGTTGCTGTTTTCTTCCGTCCACTTCCTTGACGTCGGCCTACGCTACCAGTATCACGGTAACGAGCGATGGTACGAGACACAAAAGATTTATTCACATTTAAATGCTGGAGTGCTCTTACGATAGCCATTAGTGGTTTTCCAGCCAAATATAAAGAAATCACACTATCACGCTTGAATTGCATCACGAATAACTATTTTTTGGGAAAATTTTCACCAAAATGCTTTTGTACGCTTGCAAACAATATAATGAGCTGTCACTGGAATAAATTTAACAGCTGTCGGACGAGTGGCTTAGAAATTACAGCTTTAAGATATGGAAGGAGTTGGACGTACATGTCACATCTTCTTTGTAAAAATATTGATATTTATCAAATTTTGTAAATTAAGTAAAACTTGGTAGTAACTCACTTGTAAACCCGTGCCATATCTCAATCCTAGACACCAATAGTCACGCAATACAAAATTTCACAGTTTTAGCTCTATCTCTTAACTCAATACCAAATTTATTTCAATTTAGTATTTTTCGAACAACTGCACATAGTACACTTTTCCAAAATCACCACATCCTTCTCTCCACACTAGACACTAACAGTGATCTACAACTATAGTACACATTTCCATTTCACATCAAAACTGTAGCTACCAACTGAGACCTCAATATCAAACTTGAGTATTCCAATGCGATCCCTTCACCTAGTAATACATAATACATATTTCCGAAACCACCTCCATGTATCCAAGCTACATGGATAAAGATATATATGGGAGCTATAACCTAATCTGAACCGATCTCGATAAAACTTGACAGTATTTGATGTCCGCTACCATATATAGTTCTTGTGAAGTGCATATTACGCATGTGAGGGATTTCAAATCCCAAATCAAATGAAACATATATATGGGAGCTATAACTATATCTGAACCGATTTTCTCCAAATTAAATGCACTTGCTTCTAGACTGAATTCGGTATGATGTACCAAAACTCAAGTCATTAGAACTTATATTGTCCATATTGTGCACAATTAACCTGAAATCGGTTGAAGATATATGGGACCCATATATAAATCTGACCTAATTATCACCAATTTTAATTGGGTTCGTCCTTGGGCCAAACAAATATAGTTTGCAAAATTTCATCTCAATCTCAAAATTTCATCACAAGAATACATGGATGGACGGAATGACATGCATAAATCGACTCAAAAAGTGAGTGAGTGAATATTCTCAAAAGTAAGTATGGTTCTATCTCGCTTCCTTCTCTTTGTTACACACGAATTCACAAAGAGTTAATATCCTTACCACTGTAGTGTAAAATTTGTGGAATATTTTCACTAGCTATGATTTCGTTTATGGATTTGAAGAAATTAAAAACCGAAAATTTCCAAAAGTGAGGGAGAGATGAGATGTAGCCTTTCAAAACTCCGCTACATATGTGTTGTATTTTTAGCTCTACTCTCATAATCTGCGGAATTTTCTTCGGAATTATTGAAAAAAATTAATTTTGTCGCAGTGTTATTATTTAAAATGTTGAATATTATCGGAGGAGTACAAGTGGTGGACCAATATATATCTCATATCTAAATACAGCGATTTTCCAAGTTTGAACTATATCGAGAACTCCGAATTGAATTTTTTCGTTTGCAAAATGTTGATCTTTTATGAAGGAGGTGCCGAACTTTTTTGGCTGGAATTATGAATTATGGAATTATTGAAAAAATTGAATGTTGTTGCAGTGTTATTATTTAAAATTTTAAATTATTATGGGAGGAGTAAATGGAGTGGACCAATATTGAGAATTTTCATATCTAAATATATTTTATACCCCCCACCTTGGAAAGGAGGGTATATTAACTTTGTCATTCCGTTTGTAACATCCTTAAATATTCGTCTTAGACCCCATAAAGTATATATATTCATAATCACCATAAAATTCTAAGTCGATTTAACGATGTCCGTCTGTCTGTCTGTTGAAATCACAATACAGCCCACATTATTTGACGTAGAGCGCCAAAATTTAGCAGAGCTATTTGCATTGTGTCTAGGATGGTTGGTATTGAAAATGAGATATATCGGTCCACGTTCTGGTATAGGCCCCATATAACGGAACCTCCCGATATTCGGTATTTTGATGATTTATGCCACATTTTTCACGAATTTGTCTGGAAATTGGTATTTGTAGGTCATAACGGATCCCTGAGCGTTTGACAAAACATGCATAGGTCCACGTTGTGGTATAGCCCCCATATAAAGGTACCTCCTAATATTCGGTATTTTAGTTTTTTTTTGCCACATTTTTTCACGGATTTCTCTAAAAATTGGTATTTGTGGGTCATAATGATTTCCAGCTCCGGTGGCGAAACATTGCATGTATGGGTCAATGATTTGGTATAGCCCCCATATAACAGTACCTCCCCATATTCGGTATTTTGATGATTTATGCCACATTTTTCACGGATTTGTCTGGAAATTGGTATTTGTAGGTCATAACGGATCCCTGAGCGTGTGACAAAACATTACATGTATAGGTCCACGTTGTTGTATAGCCCCCATATAAAGGTACCTCCCGATATTCGGTATTTTAGTTTTTTTTGCCACATTTTTTCACGGATTTCTCTAAAAATTGGTATTTGTGGGTCATAATGGTTTCCAGCTCCGGTGGCGAAACATTGCATGTATGGGTCCATGATTTGGTATAGCCCCCATATAACGGAACCTCCCCATATTCGGTATTTTGATGGTTTTTGCCACAATTTTCACTGATTTGTCTAATAATTGGTATTTGTGGGTCATAATGGGTCCTAGTTCGTGTGCCGAAACATTGTAATTATAGGTCCACGTTTTGGTATAGCCCCCATATAACGGTACCTCCCGATATTCGGTAATTTAGATTTTTGCCACATTTTTTTCACGGATTTGTCTGAAAATTGGTATTTGTTGGTCATAATGGGTTCCAGCTTCGGTGGCGAAACATTGCATGCATGGGTCCATGATTTGATATAGCCCCCATATAACGGTACCTTCCGATATTCGGTATTTTGATAGTTTCTGCCACATTTTTTCACTGATTTGTCTAAAAATTGGTATTTGTGGGTCATAATGGGTCCTAGTTCGTGTAGCGAAACATTGGAATTATAGGTCCACGTTTTGGTGTAGCCCCCATATAAAGGTACCTCCCGATATTCGTCATTTTAATGGTTTTTGCCACATTTCTTCTAATGTTTCTTTTACCCTAAGGTGGAGGGTATTAAAAGTTTGGCCCGGCCGAACTTAATTTTTTTTACTTGTTATTGGTTTTTTTTTGCCGAACTTTTATGGTGTGGCCCGATGTTGCCCGGACTTGACCTAAGTTTCGTAGAAACTTAACGAAACTTAAGTTAGGTTTCATCGTGGATAGCAGCCGGCCAGAGAGACTGGTGGACATGGCTAGATATACTTCAAATGTTCTGAAACCGATTTCGCCTTAAGAAATTTTAAGTTTAAGACCATTATTTCGATGAGGTACATTTTGTCCGCTTCAAATGATATCATATATCTCTTCAAGCCTGTGTAGTCATAAGGCAAAAAAGTCATACCATTATTGGTTTGTTAATTCTATTATATATGATTATATATTTTTAATATCTCTTCAAACGGCCCATCGAATCGACCCCATTTGGACCCGGTCAATTAATTAAAAACTTATTTGAGTTAGGCTATTTAATATCAGTATCTATGGCCTTTTTAAATTCTAATCCACCATTACCAACACCACCCGAAAACAGATTTAATCTTTTATAATAAACTTAGTTTTTCACCCTCCCCCACTCTATTCATGTTGCCACATAATTAAAATCAATGTTCGGCTAACAATGTCTATTACCAATGACCTTAGACTGGCAGACGGACGGACGGACAGACAGCCAGCCAACCAGGTGGGTATCATTTGTCCTAGTAAACAAGAAAATGAAAACAAAAGAAGGCGAAGCAAAACAACATAAAAAACTTCAAGAACATCCTACGCATGAATGTTACAAATTCCAACACATCAACAAAAGCAACAACAAAATAAATGGGAAACAAAGTAACTAAACGTGGAGAGGGGTAGATGGCTAAAAAGGACACGCACATAACCATATTTTAATAGAGAGAGAGAGAGGAGAGTAGACTTCACGGATCATGGTTAACATCAAAATTTGTTAAATGCTGACTGAGGCAACAAACCATCGTCAGCCAGTCAGTATCCTTCTTCTCATTCTCCTCTTGTTGTTCCAGCTCGTCGTCGTCGTCATCGTCAACCACAAACAATAACAACGTTATCAACCTTGTCGACGACGACGACGATGATGGTGACGATGTTAATGTTACCAAAAAGCAGCAAAATAACAATAACAACAAAACAAAACTTTTTTGCAAAGTAGACAGCGGAAATACTTGGCCAAGATGATGAGGGAAGAAAAAAGTTTTACACACAGGGAAAAACTTTGAAATTGTTGTTGGCCACAGCGTTAGATGTATTTGTTGCTGTTGCTATTGTAGTTGTTTGTTTTCCTTTTTTCTCATATTCATTTTGATTTTTAAGACCAGAGGAAGAAACTGTTATACCTGGACAAAAATAAATACAAGTAAAAGTAATTTTCTACGGCACACACACACTTTTAAACATATGGATGTTTGTTTGTATACAAATTTACAGGGTATTCCGAACAAGTTGAAAACGTGAATAATTTCTTGAAAACAAATTGGACCCTTAAAACGAGTTCCTTTAATGGGTATCCTATGTGTATATCCTTTGTGGGAGAGCTACCAGAAGGAGTGAACCGATATATTCTATATTTGCACCAGACCTTGGTTTATAAAAATAGTGTGACGTTTGTAATTTGAAGAGAACCGTCCTGAATGTCCTGAAACGGATTTGAATGTTTGAAACGGATCACTCTAATTTTTCCAATAGACTCCATAAAAAATTCCATTCTTCAAACAATTCTGCTCGGGAGCAAGTTAAAAAAAAAAAAACAAGTAAAAAAACATTAAGTTCGGCCGGGCCAAACTTTTAATACCCTCCACCTTAGGGTAAAGGAAACATTAGAAGAAATGTGGAAAAAACCATTAAAATGCCGAATATCGGGAGGTACCGTTGTATGGGGGCTCTACCAAATCGTGGACCTACACATGCAAGGTTCCGCCAACGGAGTTAGAAGCCATTATGACCTACAAATACCAATTTTCAGACAATACGTGAAAAAAATGTGGCAAAAATCATCAAATTACCAAATATCGGGAGGTACCGGTATATATTGGGGCTATACCAAAACGTGGACCTATAATTACAATGACTCGCCACACGAACTGGCACCCATTATGATCTACAACTACCAAATTTTCAGCGAAATTCGTGAAAAAATGTGGCATAAATCATCAAAATACCGAATATCGGGAGGTACCGTTATATGGGAACTATACCAAAACGTGGACCTACACATACAATGTTTCGCCACACCAACTAGGACCCATTATGACTCACAAATACTAATTTTTAGACAAATCAGTGGAAAAATGTGGCAAAAACCATCAAAATACCGAATATCTGGAGGTACCGTTATATGGGGGCTATACCAAATCATGGAAATGCAATGTTTCGCCAGCGGAGCTGGAATCCATTATGACCAACAAATATCAATTTTTAGACAAATCCGTTAAAAAAATGTGGCAAAAATAATCAAAATATCGAATATCGGGAGGTACCATTATATGGGGGCTATACCAAAACGTGGACCTATACATGCAATGTTTTGCCACACGTGCAGGGACCCGTTATGACCCACAAATACCAATTTTCAGACAAATCCGGGAAAAAATGTGGCATAAATCATCAAAATACCGAATATCGGGAGGTACCGTTATATGGGGACTATACCAGAACGTGGACCGATATATCTCATTTTCAATACCAACCATCCTAGACACAATACCAATTACTCTGCTAAATTTTGGCGCTCTACGTCAAATAATGTGGGCTGTATCGTGATTTCAACAGACAGAGGGACAGACAGACGGAAATCGTTAAATCGACTTAGAATTTTATGCTGATTATGAATATATATACTTTATGGGGTCTACGACGAATATTTAAGGATGTTACAAACGGAATGACAAAGTTAATATACCCTCCTTTCCAAGGTGGAGGGTATAAAAATGAGGTTCCTCGCTTCATTTCAGCGCACAATGGCCATCAAAATCTCCGGATACCAATCCTTTGGACTATTGTATCTAGAGTATTTCGGAAAGAAAGGTTGGCATTAAAAAATACCAAAGTGTCGATCGCCTCAAGAGCTTCACCGAGAATAGGCCAAAATACCGCAGAGCAACATTCGGGCAGCGTGTGACGGTTTCATTGGCCGTTTGAAGGCCATAATTCGTGCCAAAGGTGAACAATTCGAACAAATCTAAACTTATTCTAAAATTGTATGCTATATCCGACATTCTAGCTTTCATTAAATAACATTTAAAAAAATGTAAAAATTATGGCGTTCGACTTTGTTGCAGTTTTTTATCTCACCCTGTAAATAGTAATAATAATAAACTTTTTTGTAACAAACTTCATTCTATAGAAAAGCTTGGGTAGCAATAACTTAAATTTGACATAAGTCAATAAAATTTCAAGACAACTACAAAAACACATGTTATCACCTTACAATTCCGTAGAGTAGACGGTGTCAATATTAGGGATTTGTAGAACTCCCACGATGTTTGGTATCACATATATTTACAGCACTTATGTAAAGATGCCTTGCGATTTTCAGTATTTGAAGGGTTCAGCCACAACTTCAAACCGAATTAAGTAATGTTCACATTTAATATTTTCAGGAAAGATAATTTTTTTCCTTAACAGCAATGTTCGGTATAGGTCTATTGTTTAAACATTTTGAAGGTTGCAATATCGTGTTTTAAGTTATCTGGTGGCAAAACTTATATATGATGGCTAGGAATTACAAGCAAGTTTAGAAATATAATAAAATCATATCAAATAGACTGTTCAAACAAAACAAAGAAATAAACTACTCAGACATAATATAAATCTTTTATCAGCAGAATAATCAATTGTGTGCCATAAATATGTATGTACACACAGTAATGGAATTATCTCAGAATGGCACGTCAAAAGCTGTGAGGTATACGACACAGACTTATCATGTATAATACCTTTTTCAACATTCCCTCCTTGCAGAGAACAGTGATTTAGACACCATGTGATGGTACCTCTCTATTTTTGAAAAATTCCAAATTCTTCCCAAATGGTATTCAAAGTTCGGCCTGGCAGAGCTTACTGATTGTTTACTTGTTCGTTTTAATTTTTTTTTATAATTTTACAAATTTTTACTGACTCTATTTTTATCAGCAAATCCATAAATTTATTGTATTATAATTAATTTACGAGATTTTTAAAATAGCTGTTATCAGCTGCTTAAATTTTTTGAAATGTCATTCAATTATTTCTCACTTAAAGAGAGTTTAAGTAAAAATAACAGTTTTCTCTCTGTTTTAGAAGATGAGTGCCCGCTGACAAGCAACAAGGTACAAATACATGGTGTCCGTCCGTCTGTTAATTTTTTTCTATCTAGTGCGCACGATAACTCTCAGAGATTATTCGATTTGGTCCAAACTTGGTACATTGTATCAAACGTAGATCGAATTCGGCCATGGGAAATATCGGTCCACTCCTTCTGGCAAGTCTCACACAAAAGGTCAAAATTTTAGAAGGAAACATTTTACTTCATAGAAAGAGAAATGCTTATCGGACTTTGCAAAAGCTAGTATTTGCGGTCCACACTATCAAGTACCTCCTCTACAAAGGTCAAAATTTTTTACAAAAAAATTGATTGTTATGAAATTTCGCACATACCAATATTTCTGTTCGGTAGATGGTGGGTAAATCGGATATATCGTTCCATTCCTTCTAGTGCCTCCCCCCGAACGGATCAAAATTTTCAATAACCATGAAACTCAGAAAACGCGAAATGAGCGTCCGATTATTCACTTTAGGTACATCCCAATATTCCTATCAACACAAAATCAGATGTGAATATGAAATATAAGGGATCGGCACGTGCAAATTTTTCCATCAAAGTAAGATCTAGTGTGAAGATAGAACATATCGTCCCTCTGCTTCTGGTACCTCCACCAGAAGAGCTCAAAATGTAGGTTAATAATAACTCTCGTAAAATGCAAAATAAGCATTCGATTCTCTTCAAATTCCCCACATCCAAATTTGTCTGTTATCACAATATCTGTTGTGAAAATGGGATGATTCAGTCTATCCCTACAAAGCGGTTGAAATTTTAAATAACCCTGAAACTCATAAAACTTGAAATGAGCATCCGATTCTTCGCACATCCCAATGTTTCTGCGAACACAAGATCTATTGTGAAAATGGGATATATTCGTACACTTCTTCCCGTACCTTTCCCACAACGGGTAAAATTTTACACTAATTATTAGTCTCATAAAATGCGAAATAATTTAAAATTCAAAGGATTAAATATGCCGAAGCATTTGTATCTTTTAAATTCGGACTTGTATTGCCCATTTGGTGCGAAATTAATTTGAAATCGGATAAAAATATATATGGGAACTATATCCAAATCTGAACCGATCTCGATAAAATTTGGCAAAGATATTTCTGAGCTGTATTTGATATATTTCCCTGAATATCGTTGTTACGGAGTGCATATTACGGCTGTAGGTAACAAATACAATAAATCGGATGAACAATATATATGGGAGCTATAGCTATATCTGAACCGATCTTCACCAAATTTGGCATATTACCTTCTAGACTAAATTCGGTCGTATGTGCCAAATTCCATCCCATTTGGGCAAATATTAGACGTTTGGTGCACAATAAAAGGTAAATCGGACGAAGTTATATATGGGAGCTATATCCAAATCTGAACCGATCTCGATAAAATTTATTAAAGGTATTTCTGAGCTGCATTTGATATATTTCCCCAAATATTGTTGTTACATAGTGCATATTACGGCTGCGGAGGACAAAAATAACAAATCGGATGATCAATATATATGGGAGCTATAGCTGTATCTGAACCGATTTCGATCAAATTTGGCATTACAAAGGCAAACAAGTAAAAAAACAGTAATTTCGACCGGGCCGAACTCTAAATTCTCTCCGCCATTTGGAACGCATGTGGAAATTTTCAAAAAAATAAAATTCGTTAAAAAGCCTGTTAAAATCTTATTAATACTAAATATAGAAAGTCGCCTTTATATTGGGGTCTATACGAAGACGTGGACCAGCATAGGCAACATTTGTCAAAGGCCATTAAAATTTTCCAACATGAAAATTGAAAAAACTGGTGAATAATATAGCCAAAATCATCAAAATACGGAATGTAGGGAGGTACCGTTATATGGGGCTATACGAAGACTTGTAACTACATGGACAAATTTATGTCACAGACTGTAGTACCCATTAGGAAGTACAAATACGAAATTAGAAACAATTCCGACGAATAATTTCGCTAAAATCATCAAAATACGGAATGTTGGGAGGTACCGTTATTTGGGGACAATACGATATCGTGGACCTATATAGACAATACTATTTCAGATGGTAAAGTACTCCAAGCGAACTTTGTAGGGTCTATAATATATTTATATTTGGCTGGAAAACCACAAGTGACTATCGTTAGAACACTCCAACATTTAAATGTGAATAAATCTTTTGTATCTCGTACCATCGCTCGTTACCGTGATACTGGTAGCGTAGCCCGACGTCAAGGAAGTGAACGAAAGAAAAGAGCAACTTGATCGACTTGATCGCAGTGGGCGAAAAATGGCTTGTGAGCTGAACATATCGCAATATTCCATTCGGCAAATATTGAAAAATGAGCTCGGGGTAAAGCCATTAAAATTCCAAAAAGTGCAAGAACTTACACCGCAACAGAAAGAAAATAAAGAGTTGCTTCGCTTGGCCGAAATGCTGAACTGTCGAATTTGGTTTTCTCCGATAAGAAAACAAAAACAATCAAAATGACCGTGTTTACTTGCCAAAGAGATCAGTTGAAAATGTGCACCTTCGGTTGGCCACCAGAACTGAAGCGCCGGTCACGGTAATGGTGTGAGCCGCCATAACAGCCTTCTATTAATCGACCGTGGCTTCAGAATAAATGCCGAATATTACCGCGAAAAAATATTCTGGCGGGTGTAATAAAGCCTTGGACATGCAAACATTTTGGCCGCATACCTTGGACATTCCAACTGGACTCAGCACCATCGCAGTCAGCACGCACCACCCAAGAATGGTTACAAAATTAGGTTCCTCGCTTCATTTTCAGTGCCCAATGGCCACCAAAATCCCGGATACCAATCCGTTGGACTATTGTGTCTGCAGTATTTTGGAAAGCAAGGTTGGCACTAAAAAATACCAAAGTGTCGATCACCTCAAGCAAACGCTTCGCCGGGAATGGGCCAAAATACCGCAGAGCAACATTCGGGCAGCGTGTGACGGTTTCATTGATCGTTTGAAAACCATAATTCGTGCCAAAGGTGACCAATACGAACATATCTTAGCTTATTCTAAAATTTGATACTATTTTCGACATTTTTGCTTTCATTCAATGAAAGTTAAAAAAAATGTAAAAATTATGGCGTTTGACTTTGTTGCAGTTTTTATACCCTCCACCAAAAAAGGTATGGAGGGTATATTAAGTTCGTCACTCCGTTTGTAACTCATCATCATAATCATTTTAGACCCAACAAAATATATATATTCTTGATCAGCGTAAAATTCTAAGACGATTTAGCCCTGTCCGTCCGTCTGTCCGTCTGTTGTAATCACGCTACAGTCTAAACGAATTAAGATAGGAAGCTAAAATTGTGCACAGATCTCTCTTTTGTCTGCAGGCAGGTCAAGTTCGAAGATGGGCTGTATCGGTCCACGATATCGTATAGCCCCCATATAACGGTACCCCCGATATTCGGTATTTTGATGATGTTAGTCACATTTTTCAATGGAATTGTCTGAAAATCCACACAAGTAGTTCCTTGTGCGTACTTTATACCTCGTCATATAATTATCTATATAGGTCCACAATATCGTATAGCCTCCATATAACGGTACCCCCCGATATTCGATATTTTGATGATTTTACCCACATTTTTCAAAGGAATTGTCTGAAAATCCACACAAGGAGTTCCTTGTCGGTACTTTATACCTCGGCAGAGAATTATCTATATACGTCCACAATATCGTATAGCCCCCATATAACGGTACCCCCCGACATTCGGTATTTTGATGATTTTACCCACATTTTTCAACGGAATTGTCTGAAAATCCACACAAGGAGTTCCTTGTCGGTACTTTATACCTCGGCAGAGAATTATCTATATACGTCCACAATATCGTATAGCCCCCATATAACGGTACCCCCCGACATTCGGTATTTTGATGATTTTACCCACATTTTTCAAAGGAATTCTCTGAAAATCCACATAAGGAGTTCCTTGTGGGTACTTTATACCTCGGCAGAGAATTATCTATATAGGTCCACAATATCGTATAGTCCCCATATAACGGTACCCCCCGATATTCGGAATTGTCTGAAAATCCATACAAGGAGTTCCTTGTGAGTACTTTACACGCAGACATAGATTTGTCTTTATAGGTCCACAATATCGTATATCCCCCCATATATCGGCACCTTCCTATATTAGATATTTTAAAGATTTTAAAAGAATTTTTATTGGGTTTAATTTTTTTGAAAAATTTCTAATTCGTTCCAAATGGTGGAGGGTATTCGAAGATCGGCCCGGCCGAACTTACTGCTTTTTTACTTGTTTTATCTTACCATGTAGATCTATGTTTTGGCATAGTCCGCATATAGCTGCACATCCATATATTCAGTATTTTGATAATTTGTTTCACATTTTTCATCGAAAACGTTTAAATTTGGAAATTGTAGTTCCCAATTGGTTATTCATCCTATAACAGAAAATTACATATGCAGTCTCAAGTCTTCGTATAAGCTCCAAATAACGATATCTCCCTATATTCCGTATGTTAATGATTTTAGCGACACTAATCACAGGAATTGTTTCAAGTTTCGTACTTAAATATCGTGATGACCTATGACAAAAATTGCATACACAGGTTCATGTCTACGGATACTCCATATTCAGTATGTTTATGATTTTAGTAGAGAGATTTGATAAATTCTTTATGAATATTGAGATACTTCGCTCAGTTGTGGTTGATTGGCTGACAATTTTTTTATATCCTTTTGTTTGGAATCCTAAGCTATATATAAAAGTTTAAAAAGTGGGCTTAAACCATGCTTTATGCTTTAGTTTGCAATTTTTCTCTCTTTTACTTGTTTCTTGCATTAATATATATAGTTTTTTTTTTCAATTGTCATCATTTTTATAATTTTTTCTTTCAGAAAAATAAACAAATAATAATAATAAATGAAATTATGATCAAAATAAATTCACAAAAAGAATTGTCAGTATGAGCATTTTTTTTTCCTATCCCTTACCCTTCTCTCCTACAAAGAAATAATTGCCACAGGAAAACATGACTAATATTAATTCGAACTTAAATAAAAATCTAAAATTTCAAAAATATTCAAAGAATGGGTGTTTTTCTTTCCAGTTTATTAAAAAGCATCAACAAAACTTTCAAATATATGTCGTTTATCTCTTTATTTAATTTATCACGAAGCAAATGCTAAATTTCGTGGCAATCCCGCAAATATAACATATTCAAAAATATGTTTCCTTATTTTGGTACACCCTATACATATTATAATGCATAATACATATCTATAGAAACCAATTCAATATACACCCTCCTCCATCTTATACTTCTTCATCTTACCTTGAATCTTTAATAAAGTTACCGATAGATAACACCCTCTATTAGATATGTATCGATGCGAATTTTGTTAATTTGTTCTTTCCCAACATACCAAATTGACTTGAGAATAATATTTTAATAAGCTTACAAACATAAGCCTAAAGCTTGAGAAAATCTTGAGAATGTATTGAGAAATGTTTGTTTAACAATTATAGAATAATCGAAAAGGAACCCTTATTCATAAGCTTATTCTTGTAATTGCAGAATAAGCTTACGAAAGTAATATTTTATAAAGCTTATTTTTTCAATGGTAAAAAATATTTATTTATTCATTTTTTAATTATTTTACACATTTCATTCATTGATTGCCATCCCAGCTGTCACTGCATCCTGTTGCCTTGATACCTAGATGCTTTCTTTCCCCTTATTTGAGCTTCTGTATCTCCTCCACTTATTCTCCACTTCTGTTGAATTTCTGCAACATTTTGACGCCTCCATTTTGAAATGAGATTGAAATAATTTATACTACAGATTCCCAGATTTATTATTCATCATTACCTTAGAGTTTCGTCCGGAAATGGGTCCTAAATTCGCGTGATTTTGATTTTAACCAAAGAAAATAATTTTTTGTTGACAATTTTCACAAAAAAAAAAAATCAAAACAAATTTGTCAACAAAGGACAGATTTGAGAAAAGTTTGTGCAAAAAAGTGTTTCTCAAGCATTGTTGAAAAATTCTTATGATAAACTATTTTCATAATATTATTCTCAAGCTGTATTGTATTTTTGGTATGTTGGGTTGTCTGGATGTGGTTCTGGGTGTATGTGGGTGTGTGTAAATAAATAAATAAAATACACATGTATCTATGTGTATGTGTACATACATACGAGAAATACCCAGGTTAGCTACTGCAGCGGACAAACACTTGTTATTAGGAATAATAAGAAAATCACTTACCTTTAATTTGTCCTTAAGGTATCTTCTTCGACGGTGTTCGGTTTTTCAGCTTTCTTCTTCGTTTTTTTTTTTTTTTTATTTTATTTTCTTGTCTTCTTATGTTAAAATTCAGCTGGCTACACTTCGGTTATTATGATTTGATATGTGATTTGAAATCTCAACTGTTGGTCAAATATTTTATTCTTTTTCAATTGACAATTACAATTTGTGGATATGGGTTTATTTCAATTTCTTTTGATATTGTAGTCACAAACAACACAATATTTTTTCTGAAAATAATTTTCCAATACCAATTTTTTTCTCTTGTCAAATTTTCTTTTGCAAAGTATTTTTTCAATTTATTTATTTAGGAAAATTTTCGATTCGTTAAAAAATTCACCAAAATCTCTAAAACGCAGAAAAGATTTTTATTTGCTAAATTTTTCCTTATTCTTCTTCTCTTTTTATTGTTGCTGTTTACTCTTCAGTTTCTAATTGAAATCCTTTAGGCTATTGTTGTTTTTGTTTTTTGATTTCACTTAAGATTTTGTTTTTTGTCCGAATGAGACTTTTTCTCGTTTCGCTTTCCTTTTGTTGTAGGAATTGTTTTTATATCACTGAACTTGTTTTCCTCAGATATTTTCTTTAGTATGCTTATGTGCGTGTGTGTACATGTGTTCGTACCTGTTTTTTTTTATTTTATAAATAAATAAGAAACAAAAACACAACACTTTTCTATCTTCAGCTTTATATTATTCTCAGTGAATAGGTCTGGTGGCCTAGTGACTAACTAAACACACTTTGACTTTGAGTGCTGCTGGTTGGTCACATCAACTGGAGCTCAAAACTCTTCGACGTCTCTAACTAAACTGATATGAAAATCCTAAAATACAACATCTTAAAAACCGAAACTATATTCGCAAGGCATACGGGAATGTATAACACTATCAATAAACCGTCGTGAACATGTCCGAACACAGTCTCTCGCACATTTCTTTTTCTGAGTGTCGCTTTTACTGGGGGCTGGTATCTCAGTCGACGACAACCCCTTTAAATTTAGCTCTCATTTTGGGGAAACATCTCATTCGCTCGCTCTTTAACTCTCCCGAAGAGGTAAAACTGTTATACACATCTCCAACAGCCGTTGCTTTGAGCTAAGCTTCCCAAAAATAACAAAAAAAAAGCTTTATCATTTTTTCACAAAACAAATAAACAAAGCCCCACTACTCAGTCACTCACACACACACACAAACTCACTCACATTTAGTCCTTTTGTTTATCCATTATGTCTTCGCGTGTCTGTGTACGTTCGTGTTACGAGTATGCCCGTAAAACACTTTTTTACCTGGTTTATGTTTGTTTATTATTATATTGTATTCTTGTTGTGGCCGTTGTTGTGGCTCGTTTCGTTGCGACGAGCTTTTAAGGTTCTTACGAGAGTATATTTATTTTGTATCTTCTTGGCTTACTTACTTTCATCGCCACAACAAACACAATAACACAGAAACACACATACTTCCTTACATACATATCCAAAATACAAAAAGACACAAACACACAGCCAGAAGCTCTCAGACCCACATTTAAATGTGGCTACACGTGTACGTGTATTCCATTCCCATCCAGGACAAAACCAAATTGACACAATAAAGTGGTATTGCCGGAGCCTTATCATTTTTGGAGGCAGTTCGAAACTCCGGGCTAGAAACAAAAAACAGGAGCACAAATGCACATACCTCTGACCTAAGACTGATGTAAGCCGTCCTCCGAAATGCTCGAGTTTCACTCTCCTCTAGAGTTCGAGCCGGAGTACCCCCTACTTGGAAAATAGTAATCTTCGTGTAAAACTCGTACTACTCGAGCACAATCGCTCATATCTATATTTCATTTACAAGCAAAAACATCTGAGCTCTGGATTAAAATAATACCCAGATTAAAATTGAGTTTCATATGGTTCAATTCATATGAGACATATGTAGGTATGACGTTTTCGAACAATTTTTACAATACATAGTATGGAGGGTATATTAAGTTCGTCATTCTGTTTGTAACTCATCGAAATAATCATTTTAGACCCAACAAAGTATATATATTCTTGATCAGCGTAAAATTCTAAGACGATTTAGCCATGTCCGTCTGTTGTAATCACGCTACAGTCTAAACGAATTAAGATAAGAAGCTAAAATTTTGCACAGATCCCTCTTTTGTCTGCAGGCAGGTCAAATTCGAAGATGGGCTATATCGGTTCACGATATCGTATAGCCCCCATATAACGGTACCCCCGATATTCGGTATTTTGATGATTTTAGCCACATTTTTCAACGGAATTCTCTGATAATCCACACAAGAAGTTCCTTTTGGGTACTTTATCTCTTGAAAGAGAATTATCTATATAGGTCCACGATATCGTATAGCCCCCATATGACGGTACCCGATATTCAGTATTTTGATGATTTTAGCCACATGTTTCAACGGAATTCTCTGATAATCCACACAAGGAGTACCTTATGGATACTTTATACCTCGGAAGAGAATTATCTTCGTTCGGTCCCACGCCTCTCACACCCGCCCCTGCCGACCGAGGGGGCAACCTCCCTATAACGTAGAGAGCGCGTACACACCAAAGTCCGGACCAAGGCGGGTTAGCAATGGTTTTACACCGGCTACAGAAACTACATCAGCCAGTGGTTAAAATACAAAAGACGTTTTAAAAGTCACACACAGATTAGTAAACATAAATTTACAAAGCAACAATCTACAAGCACTGCGCATTGGCCACGTCTACTGTTCCGCATAGGGATTGTAGATCAGATGCCAGATGATCAAGCAGCTTGATGAAGTAAAACAAACATTATATAACATGTACAACTGGTGCTCAAAGGCGAAGTTCTACTGGTTCCGCGGAGGGAGTTGTAGATAATATGCCGTAAAAATGAGCTTATAGAGTAAAGAAGACATAAATATAAGGTTACATAAACAAAATATTAGCATAGACATAGCACAACAAAAATTACATATGCAGAATACAATTTTTTATTGTGTTCAAGGGACTATATAAGCAAATAGTGTTACATAAACTGTTATAAATTACACAAAGTGATCTCAGTGGGCTATTAAGTTCATAATTTCTTCTTGCTATGGACAATTTTAACGGTTCAAAATTGCGAGTTCTACGAAAGGGAACATTATAGTTTATTTCACCAGTGAGAAAAGGGGAATCAATCAATCCACGTAATAATTTTATGATAAATAATGCTCTTAACATAAAACGTCTTTTTTCAAGAGATGGAAGATCGATTAACATTAAACGACTCTCGTATGGCGGAAGAAGTTCAGAGGGGTTCCAATTTAAACCACGCAAAGCGAAAATTGAAAACTGAATTTGTACCGATTCAATTTTATCAGAATAATATTTATAAAATGGACTCCATAATATACAACCATATTCTAATACTGGACGATCTAGACTAACAAACATTCTTTTGGTTACGTAAGGGTCATTAAACTCTTTTGACCAACGCTTGATAAAGCCTAGTAAAGATTTAGCTTTATTAACACAAGAATCAATGTGTAAATGAAACCGTAGCTTAGGATCTAAGTGTCGATCGCCTCAAGAGCTTCACCGAGAATAGGCCAAAATACCGCAGAGCAACATTCGGGCAGCGTGTGACGGTTTCATTGGCCGTTTGAAGGCCATAATTCGTGCCAAAGGTGAACAATTCGAACAAATCTAAACTTATTCTAAAATTGTATGCTATATCCGACATTCTAGCTTTCATTAAATAACATTTAAAAAAATGTAAAAATTATGGCGTTCGACTTTGTTGCAGTTTTTTATCTCACCCTGTAAATAGTAATAATAATAAACTTTTTTGTAACAAACTTCATTCTATAGAAAAGCTTGGGTAGCAATAACTTAAATTTGACATAAGTCAATAAAATTTCAAGACAACTACAAAAACACATGTTATCACCTTACAATTCCGTAGAGTAGACGGTGTCAATATTAGGGATTTGTAGAACTCCCACGATGTTTGGTATCACATATATTTACAGCACTTATGTAAAGATGCCTTGCGATTTTCAGTATTTGAAGGGTTCAGCCACAACTTCAAACCGAATTAAGTAATGTTCACATTTAATATTTTCAGGAAAGATAATTTTTTTCCTTAACAGCAATGTTCGGTATAGGTCTATTGTTTAAACATTTTGAAGGTTGCAATATCGTGTTTTAAGTTATCTGGTGGCAAAACTTATATATGATGGCTAGGAATTACAAGCAAGTTTAGAAATATAATAAAATCATATCAAATAGACTGTTCAAACAAAACAAAGAAATAAACTACTCAGACATAATATAAATCTTTTATCAGCAGAATAATCAATTGTGTGCCATAAATATGTATGTACACACAGTAATGGAATTATCTCAGAATGGCACGTCAAAAGCTGTGAGGTATACGACACAGACTTATCATGTATAATACCTTTTTCAACATTCCCTCCTTGCAGAGAACAGTGATTTAGACACCATGTGATGGTACCTCTCTATTTTTGAAAAATTCCAAATTCTTCCCAAATGGTATTCAAAGTTCGGCCTGGCAGAGCTTACTGATTGTTTACTTGTTCGTTTTAATTTTTTTTTATAATTTTACAAATTTTTACTGACTCTATTTTTATCAGCAAATCCATAAATTTATTGTATTATAATTAATTTACGAGATTTTTAAAATAGCTGTTATCAGCTGCTTAAATTTTTTGAAATGTCATTCAATTATTTCTCACTTAAAGAGAGTTTAAGTAAAAATAACAGTTTTCTCTCTGTTTTAGAAGATGAGTGCCCGCTGACAAGCAACAAGGTACAAATACATGGTGTCCGTCCGTCTGTTAATTTTTTTCTATCTAGTGCGCACGATAACTCTCAGAGATTATTCGATTTGGTCCAAACTTGGTACATTGTATCAAACGTAGATCGAATTCGGCCATGGGAAATATCGGTCCACTCCTTCTGGCAAGTCTCACACAAAAGGTCAAAATTTTAGAAGGAAACATTTTACTTCATAGAAAGAGAAATGCTTATCGGACTTTGCAAAAGCTAGTATTTGCGGTCCACACTATCAAGTACCTCCTCTACAAAGGTCAAAATTTTTTACAAAAAAATTGATTGTTATGAAATTTCGCACATACCAATATTTCTGTTCGGTAGATGGTGGGTAAATCGGATATATCGTTCCATTCCTTCTAGTGCCTCCCCCCGAACGGATCAAAATTTTCAATAACCATGAAACTCAGAAAACGCGAAATGAGCGTCCGATTATTCACTTTAGGTACATCCCAATATTCCTATCAACACAAAATCAGATGTGAATATGAAATATAAGGGATCGGCACGTGCAAATTTTTCCATCAAAGTAAGATCTAGTGTGAAGATAGAACATATCGTCCCTCTGCTTCTGGTACCTCCACCAGAAGAGCTCAAAATGTAGGTTAATAATAACTCTCGTAAAATGCAAAATAAGCATTCGATTCTCTTCAAATTCCCCACATCCAAATTTGTCTGTTATCACAATATCTGTTGTGAAAATGGGATGATTCAGTCTATCCCTACAAAGCGGTTGAAATTTTAAATAACCCTGAAACTCATAAAACTTGAAATGAGCATCCGATTCTTCGCACATCCCAATGTTTCTGCGAACACAAGATCTATTGTGAAAATGGGATATATTCGTACACTTCTTCCCGTACCTTTCCCACAACGGGTAAAATTTTACACTAATTATTAGTCTCATAAAATGCGAAATAATTTAAAATTCAAAGGATTAAATATGCCGAAGCATTTGTATCTTTTAAATTCGGACTTGTATTGCCCATTTGGTGCGAAATTAATTTGAAATCGGATAAAAATATATATGGGAACTATATCCAAATCTGAACCGATCTCGATAAAATTTGGCAAAGATATTTCTGAGCTGTATTTGATATATTTCCCTGAATATCGTTGTTACGGAGTGCATATTACGGCTGTAGGTAACAAATACAATAAATCGGATGAACAATATATATGGGAGCTATAGCTATATCTGAACCGATCTTCACCAAATTTGGCATATTACCTTCTAGACTAAATTCGGTCGTATGTGCCAAATTCCATCCCATTTGGGCAAATATTAGACGTTTGGTGCACAATAAAAGGTAAATCGGACGAAGTTATATATGGGAGCTATATCCAAATCTGAACCGATCTCGATAAAATTTATTAAAGGTATTTCTGAGCTGCATTTGATATATTTCCCCAAATATTGTTGTTACATAGTGCATATTACGGCTGCGGAGGACAAAAATAACAAATCGGATGATCAATATATATGGGAGCTATAGCTGTATCTGAACCGATTTCGATCAAATTTGGCATTACAAAGGCAAACAAGTAAAAAAACAGTAATTTCGACCGGGCCGAACTCTAAATTCTCTCCGCCATTTGGAACGCATGTGGAAATTTTCAAAAAAATAAAATTCGTTAAAAAGCCTGTTAAAATCTTATTAATACTAAATATAGAAAGTCGCCTTTATATTGGGGTCTATACGAAGACGTGGACCAGCATAGGCAACATTTGTCAAAGGCCATTAAAATTTTCCAACATGAAAATTGAAAAAACTGGTGAATAATATAGCCAAAATCATCAAAATACGGAATGTAGGGAGGTACCGTTATATGGGGCTATACGAAGACTTGTAACTACATGGACAAATTTATGTCACAGACTGTAGTACCCATTAGGAAGTACAAATACGAAATTAGAAACAATTCCGACGAATAATTTCGCTAAAATCATCAAAATACGGAATGTTGGGAGGTACCGTTATTTGGGGACAATACGATATCGTGGACCTATATAGACAATACTATTTCAGATGGTAAAGTACTCCAAGCGAACTTTGTAGGGTCTATAATATATTTATATTTGGCTGGAAAACCACAAGTGACTATCGTTAGAACACTCCAACATTTAAATGTGAATAAATCTTTTGTATCTCGTACCATCGCTCGTTACCGTGATACTGGTAGCGTAGCCCGACGTCAAGGAAGTGAACGAAAGAAAAGAGCAACTTGATCGACTTGATCGCAGTGGGCGAAAAATGGCTTGTGAGCTGAACATATCGCAATATTCCATTCGGCAAATATTGAAAAATGAGCTCGGGGTAAAGCCATTAAAATTCCAAAAAGTGCAAGAACTTACACCGCAACAGAAAGAAAATAAAGAGTTGCTTCGCTTGGCCGAAATGCTGAACTGTCGAATTTGGTTTTCTCCGATAAGAAAACAAAAACAATCAAAATGACCGTGTTTACTTGCCAAAGAGATCAGTTGAAAATGTGCACCTTCGGTTGGCCACCAGAACTGAAGCGCCGGTCACGGTAATGGTGTGAGCCGCCATAACAGCCTTCTATTAATCGACCGTGGCTTCAGAATAAATGCCGAATATTACCGCGAAAAAATATTCTGGCGGGTGTAATAAAGCCTTGGACATGCAAACATTTTGGCCGCATACCTTGGACATTCCAACTGGACTCAGCACCATCGCAGTCAGCACGCACCACCCAAGAATGGTTACAAAATTAGGTTCCTCGCTTCATTTTCAGTGCCCAATGGCCACCAAAATCCCGGATACCAATCCGTTGGACTATTGTGTCTGCAGTATTTTGGAAAGCAAGGTTGGCACTAAAAAATACCAAAGTGTCGATCACCTCAAGCAAACGCTTCGCCGGGAATGGGCCAAAATACCGCAGAGCAACATTCGGGCAGCGTGTGACGGTTTCATTGATCGTTTGAAAACCATAATTCGTGCCAAAGGTGACCAATACGAACATATCTTAGCTTATTCTAAAATTTGATACTATTTTCGACATTTTTGCTTTCATTCAATGAAAGTTAAAAAAAATGTAAAAATTATGGCGTTTGACTTTGTTGCAGTTTTTATACCCTCCACCAAAAAAGGTATGGAGGGTATATTAAGTTCGTCACTCCGTTTGTAACTCATCATCATAATCATTTTAGACCCAACAAAATATATATATTCTTGATCAGCGTAAAATTCTAAGACGATTTAGCCCTGTCCGTCCGTCTGTCCGTCTGTTGTAATCACGCTACAGTCTAAACGAATTAAGATAGGAAGCTAAAATTGTGCACAGATCTCTCTTTTGTCTGCAGGCAGGTCAAGTTCGAAGATGGGCTGTATCGGTCCACGATATCGTATAGCCCCCATATAACGGTACCCCCGATATTCGGTATTTTGATGATGTTAGTCACATTTTTCAATGGAATTGTCTGAAAATCCACACAAGTAGTTCCTTGTGCGTACTTTATACCTCGTCATATAATTATCTATATAGGTCCACAATATCGTATAGCCTCCATATAACGGTACCCCCCGATATTCGATATTTTGATGATTTTACCCACATTTTTCAAAGGAATTGTCTGAAAATCCACACAAGGAGTTCCTTGTCGGTACTTTATACCTCGGCAGAGAATTATCTATATACGTCCACAATATCGTATAGCCCCCATATAACGGTACCCCCCGACATTCGGTATTTTGATGATTTTACCCACATTTTTCAACGGAATTGTCTGAAAATCCACACAAGGAGTTCCTTGTCGGTACTTTATACCTCGGCAGAGAATTATCTATATACGTCCACAATATCGTATAGCCCCCATATAACGGTACCCCCCGACATTCGGTATTTTGATGATTTTACCCACATTTTTCAAAGGAATTCTCTGAAAATCCACATAAGGAGTTCCTTGTGGGTACTTTATACCTCGGCAGAGAATTATCTATATAGGTCCACAATATCGTATAGTCCCCATATAACGGTACCCCCCGATATTCGGAATTGTCTGAAAATCCATACAAGGAGTTCCTTGTGAGTACTTTACACGCAGACATAGATTTGTCTTTATAGGTCCACAATATCGTATATCCCCCCATATATCGGCACCTTCCTATATTAGATATTTTAAAGATTTTAAAAGAATTTTTATTGGGTTTAATTTTTTTGAAAAATTTCTAATTCGTTCCAAATGGTGGAGGGTATTCGAAGATCGGCCCGGCCGAACTTACTGCTTTTTTACTTGTTTTATCTTACCATGTAGATCTATGTTTTGGCATAGTCCGCATATAGCTGCACATCCATATATTCAGTATTTTGATAATTTGTTTCACATTTTTCATCGAAAACGTTTAAATTTGGAAATTGTAGTTCCCAATTGGTTATTCATCCTATAACAGAAAATTACATATGCAGTCTCAAGTCTTCGTATAAGCTCCAAATAACGATATCTCCCTATATTCCGTATGTTAATGATTTTAGCGACACTAATCACAGGAATTGTTTCAAGTTTCGTACTTAAATATCGTGATGACCTATGACAAAAATTGCATACACAGGTTCATGTCTACGGATACTCCATATTCAGTATGTTTATGATTTTAGTAGAGAGATTTGATAAATTCTTTATGAATATTGAGATACTTCGCTCAGTTGTGGTTGATTGGCTGACAATTTTTTTATATCCTTTTGTTTGGAATCCTAAGCTATATATAAAAGTTTAAAAAGTGGGCTTAAACCATGCTTTATGCTTTAGTTTGCAATTTTTCTCTCTTTTACTTGTTTCTTGCATTAATATATATAGTTTTTTTTTTCAATTGTCATCATTTTTATAATTTTTTCTTTCAGAAAAATAAACAAATAATAATAATAAATGAAATTATGATCAAAATAAATTCACAAAAAGAATTGTCAGTATGAGCATTTTTTTTTCCTATCCCTTACCCTTCTCTCCTACAAAGAAATAATTGCCACAGGAAAACATGACTAATATTAATTCGAACTTAAATAAAAATCTAAAATTTCAAAAATATTCAAAGAATGGGTGTTTTTCTTTCCAGTTTATTAAAAAGCATCAACAAAACTTTCAAATATATGTCGTTTATCTCTTTATTTAATTTATCACGAAGCAAATGCTAAATTTCGTGGCAATCCCGCAAATATAACATATTCAAAAATATGTTTCCTTATTTTGGTACACCCTATACATATTATAATGCATAATACATATCTATAGAAACCAATTCAATATACACCCTCCTCCATCTTATACTTCTTCATCTTACCTTGAATCTTTAATAAAGTTACCGATAGATAACACCCTCTATTAGATATGTATCGATGCGAATTTTGTTAATTTGTTCTTTCCCAACATACCAAATTGACTTGAGAATAATATTTTAATAAGCTTACAAACATAAGCCTAAAGCTTGAGAAAATCTTGAGAATGTATTGAGAAATGTTTGTTTAACAATTATAGAATAATCGAAAAGGAACCCTTATTCATAAGCTTATTCTTGTAATTGCAGAATAAGCTTACGAAAGTAATATTTTATAAAGCTTATTTTTTCAATGGTAAAAAATATTTATTTATTCATTTTTTAATTATTTTACACATTTCATTCATTGATTGCCATCCCAGCTGTCACTGCATCCTGTTGCCTTGATACCTAGATGCTTTCTTTCCCCTTATTTGAGCTTCTGTATCTCCTCCACTTATTCTCCACTTCTGTTGAATTTCTGCAACATTTTGACGCCTCCATTTTGAAATGAGATTGAAATAATTTATACTACAGATTCCCAGATTTATTATTCATCATTACCTTAGAGTTTCGTCCGGAAATGGGTCCTAAATTCGCGTGATTTTGATTTTAACCAAAGAAAATAATTTTTTGTTGACAATTTTCACAAAAAAAAAAAATCAAAACAAATTTGTCAACAAAGGACAGATTTGAGAAAAGTTTGTGCAAAAAAGTGTTTCTCAAGCATTGTTGAAAAATTCTTATGATAAACTATTTTCATAATATTATTCTCAAGCTGTATTGTATTTTTGGTATGTTGGGTTGTCTGGATGTGGTTCTGGGTGTATGTGGGTGTGTGTAAATAAATAAATAAAATACACATGTATCTATGTGTATGTGTACATACATACGAGAAATACCCAGGTTAGCTACTGCAGCGGACAAACACTTGTTATTAGGAATAATAAGAAAATCACTTACCTTTAATTTGTCCTTAAGGTATCTTCTTCGACGGTGTTCGGTTTTTCAGCTTTCTTCTTCGTTTTTTTTTTTTTTTTATTTTATTTTCTTGTCTTCTTATGTTAAAATTCAGCTGGCTACACTTCGGTTATTATGATTTGATATGTGATTTGAAATCTCAACTGTTGGTCAAATATTTTATTCTTTTTCAATTGACAATTACAATTTGTGGATATGGGTTTATTTCAATTTCTTTTGATATTGTAGTCACAAACAACACAATATTTTTTCTGAAAATAATTTTCCAATACCAATTTTTTTCTCTTGTCAAATTTTCTTTTGCAAAGTATTTTTTCAATTTATTTATTTAGGAAAATTTTCGATTCGTTAAAAAATTCACCAAAATCTCTAAAACGCAGAAAAGATTTTTATTTGCTAAATTTTTCCTTATTCTTCTTCTCTTTTTATTGTTGCTGTTTACTCTTCAGTTTCTAATTGAAATCCTTTAGGCTATTGTTGTTTTTGTTTTTTGATTTCACTTAAGATTTTGTTTTTTGTCCGAATGAGACTTTTTCTCGTTTCGCTTTCCTTTTGTTGTAGGAATTGTTTTTATATCACTGAACTTGTTTTCCTCAGATATTTTCTTTAGTATGCTTATGTGCGTGTGTGTACATGTGTTCGTACCTGTTTTTTTTTATTTTATAAATAAATAAGAAACAAAAACACAACACTTTTCTATCTTCAGCTTTATATTATTCTCAGTGAATAGGTCTGGTGGCCTAGTGACTAACTAAACACACTTTGACTTTGAGTGCTGCTGGTTGGTCACATCAACTGGAGCTCAAAACTCTTCGACGTCTCTAACTAAACTGATATGAAAATCCTAAAATACAACATCTTAAAAACCGAAACTATATTCGCAAGGCATACGGGAATGTATAACACTATCAATAAACCGTCGTGAACATGTCCGAACACAGTCTCTCGCACATTTCTTTTTCTGAGTGTCGCTTTTACTGGGGGCTGGTATCTCAGTCGACGACAACCCCTTTAAATTTAGCTCTCATTTTGGGGAAACATCTCATTCGCTCGCTCTTTAACTCTCCCGAAGAGGTAAAACTGTTATACACATCTCCAACAGCCGTTGCTTTGAGCTAAGCTTCCCAAAAATAACAAAAAAAAAGCTTTATCATTTTTTCACAAAACAAATAAACAAAGCCCCACTACTCAGTCACTCACACACACACACAAACTCACTCACATTTAGTCCTTTTGTTTATCCATTATGTCTTCGCGTGTCTGTGTACGTTCGTGTTACGAGTATGCCCGTAAAACACTTTTTTACCTGGTTTATGTTTGTTTATTATTATATTGTATTCTTGTTGTGGCCGTTGTTGTGGCTCGTTTCGTTGCGACGAGCTTTTAAGGTTCTTACGAGAGTATATTTATTTTGTATCTTCTTGGCTTACTTACTTTCATCGCCACAACAAACACAATAACACAGAAACACACATACTTCCTTACATACATATCCAAAATACAAAAAGACACAAACACACAGCCAGAAGCTCTCAGACCCACATTTAAATGTGGCTACACGTGTACGTGTATTCCATTCCCATCCAGGACAAAACCAAATTGACACAATAAAGTGGTATTGCCGGAGCCTTATCATTTTTGGAGGCAGTTCGAAACTCCGGGCTAGAAACAAAAAACAGGAGCACAAATGCACATACCTCTGACCTAAGACTGATGTAAGCCGTCCTCCGAAATGCTCGAGTTTCACTCTCCTCTAGAGTTCGAGCCGGAGTACCCCCTACTTGGAAAATAGTAATCTTCGTGTAAAACTCGTACTACTCGAGCACAATCGCTCATATCTATATTTCATTTACAAGCAAAAACATCTGAGCTCTGGATTAAAATAATACCCAGATTAAAATTGAGTTTCATATGGTTCAATTCATATGAGACATATGTAGGTATGACGTTTTCGAACAATTTTTACAATACATAGTATGGAGGGTATATTAAGTTCGTCATTCTGTTTGTAACTCATCGAAATAATCATTTTAGACCCAACAAAGTATATATTCTTGATCAGCGTAAAATTCTAAGACGATTTAGCCATGTCCGTCTGTTGTAATCACGCTACAGTCTAAACGAATTAAGATAAGAAGCTAAAATTTTGCACAGATCCCTCTTTTGTCTGCAGGCAGGTCAAATTCGAAGATGGGCTATATCGGTTCACGATATCGTATAGCCCCCATATAACGGTACCCCCGATATTCGGTATTTTGATGATTTTAGCCACATTTTTCAACGGAATTCTCTGATAATCCACACAAGAAGTTCCTTTTGGGTACTTTATCTCTTGAAAGAGAATTATCTATATAGGTCCACGATATCGTATAGCCCCCATATGACGGTACCCGATATTCAGTATTTTGATGATTTTAGCCACATGTTTCAACGGAATTCTCTGATAATCCACACAAGGAGTACCTTATGGATACTTTATACCTCGGAAGAGAATTATCTTCGTTCGGTCCCACGCCTCTCACACCCGCCCCTGCCGACCGAGGGGGCAACCTCCCTATAACGTAGAGAGCGCGTACACACCAAAGTCCGGACCAAGGCGGGTTAGCAATGGTTTTACACCGGCTACAGAAACTACATCAGCCAGTGGTTAAAATACAAAAGACGTTTTAAAAGTCACACACAGATTAGTAAACATAAATTTACAAAGCAACAATCTACAAGCACTGCGCATTGGCCACGTCTACTGTTCCGCATAGGGATTGTAGATCAGATGCCAGATGATCAAGCAGCTTGATGAAGTAAAACAAACATTATATAACATGTACAACTGGTGCTCAAAGGCGAAGTTCTACTGGTTCCGCGGAGGGAGTTGTAGATAATATGCCGTAAAAATGAGCTTATAGAGTAAAGAAGACATAAATATAAGGTTACATAAACAAAATATTAGCATAGACATAGCACAACAAAAATTACATATGCAGAATACAATTTTTTATTGTGTTCAAGGGACTATATAAGCAAATAGTGTTACATAAACTGTTATAAATTACACAAAGTGATCTCAGTGGGCTATTAAGTTCATAATTTCTTCTTGCTATGGACAATTTTAACGGTTCAAAATTGCGAGTTCTACGAAAGGGAACATTATAGTTTATTTCACCAGTGAGAAAAGGGGAATCAATCAATCCACGTAATAATTTTATGATAAATAATGCTCTTAACATAAAACGTCTTTTTTCAAGAGATGGAAGATCGATTAACATTAAACGACTCTCGTATGGCGGAAGAAGTTCAGAGGGGTTCCAATTTAAACCACGCAAAGCGAAAATTGAAAACTGAATTTGTACCGATTCAATTTTATCAGAATAATATTTATAAAATGGACTCCATAATATACAACCATATTCTAATACTGGACGATCTAGACTAACAAACATTCTTTTGGTTACGTAAGGGTCATTAAACTCTTTTGACCAACGCTTGATAAAGCCTAGTAAAGATTTAGCTTTATTAACACAAGAATCAATGTGTAAATGAAACCGTAGCTTAGGATCTAAGATTACGCCCAAATCAACGAAAGATTCAACATTATCCAATTTATAAGAGCCAATATAATAGTTAGATAGTAATGGCTGATTTCGAAATAGCGACAATTTTTTGCATTTTTTTAGATTAAGAGACATACCATTCGCACTACACCAATTTACGAAGGTGTCTAAATCATATTGTAATGAAATTGCATCGTTAAGTGAGTTAATGTGAAGAAACAGTTTCACATCATCAGCGTACTTCAGAATTTTAGAAAAACGAATAATTTTCGGAAGATCATTCAGGTAAAGAACAAATAGTAGTGGACCCAAGTGACTTCCCTGCGGTACACCAGATGAAACATAAATATTTTTCGAAGATGTATCATTAAAGAGAACCTTTTGGGTGCGACATTCTAAATAGGAGGATATCCAGTTTAACAGTGATGTTGGGAAACCCATTAGATCTAATTTAAGGAGCAATAACTTGTGCACTACCGTATCAAAAGCTTTGCTAAAATCCGTATAAATTACATCAGTCTGCTGTTTATTATCTATATAGGTTCACGACATCGTATAGCCCCCATATAACGGTACCCCCGATATTCGGTATTTTGATGATTTTACCCACATTTTTCAACGGATTTGTCTGAAAATCCACACAAGGAGTACCTCATGGGTACTTTATACCTCGGAAGAGAATTATCTATATAGGTCCACGATATCCTATAGCCCCCATATAATGGTACCCCCGATATTCGGTATATTGATGATTTTAGTTACATTTTTCAACGGAATTGTCTGAAATTGTACACAAGAGGTTCTTTTCGATCAGTTTACCCCCCGACATATATAGGTTAACGATATCGTATATCCCCCATATAACGGTACCCCCGATATTCGGTATTTTGAAATTCTATTGTTTATATTATGTCTGCAGGACTCTTGGTATTGAAAATGGGCCATTTTGGTCAACGTTTTGGTATAGCCCCCACATAACGGTACCTATTTTTCGGTATTTAGTATTTGGTAAGCAGATAGTCCTTAAAACATGAGATTTGGTATTAGGGTCGCTGTTCATACGTAGCCGCGGCATATAGAGGTGGTTTCGAAAATGTCTAGTATACAAAAAGTACTGAATGGTACTATATTTTCTATTGCGTGAAGGATATTTAATATCGGAGATTTCATTTTTAGACTGCTGACGGTATCTGTGTTTAAGATTTAGCGGTGGTTTGGAAATGCTATATTTGTACAAAGAGTAAAAAATGGTACTAAATGTGGTATTGTGTACCCATTCACACTGTAATTGTACGAAAATTACTAAGTACTTCTAAATTAGGAATTGCGCAAAGTGATAGAGCTCGAAATTTGATATTGAGGTCTCTGTTGGTATTCTAAACTGAGATATGGATGTGGTCTTGGAAATTTGTACTATCATTGTACGAATAGTTCTAAATGTAATTAATGTTGGTATCGGGTGGAGAAATAGAAGTGATATCCTGAAATTTGATATATATATGTTACTCTTTGAGTCTAAGATATGGAGGTGGTATTGGAAATGCGTGCTATAATTGTACAAAAAGTACCCTAACCTGGGTATTGGATGAATGATAGAACTAAAATTCTGAAGTTTTATATTGAGGTCGCTGTTGGTTTTTATGGTTTACGTATGAAGAAGTTGTGCAATGGCTTTACTAACGTGTTCCTCGATAATCTTTAAAATTAAAGATTTTGAAGATTTTCTTGTGTAAAAGGTAACATTTTCCTGTAATTTTTTCTAAGGTTTGTCTTGACCTGAACCTGCATTGACAACTTTCTGTCACAGGTTGTAGTACCTATTAGGAATCCTATAATCATCAAAATCTTGAATATGGAGAGGAACTGATATATGGGGCTTATACTAAGACCTTGACCTGCCATAGACTGTAGTTCCCATTACGAAGTCTGAATACGAAATTTGAAACAACTTCGGTGAATAATGTCGTTAAAATCATCAAAATACTGAATACTAGGGGGGTAGCGTCATATGGAGGCTATACGAAGACGTGGGCCTGCATACGCAATTTTTTGTCATAGGCTGTAGTACCCATTACGAATTCTGGGGGGCTATACGATATCTTCAACCGATATAGCCCATCTTCAAATTTGACCTGTTAAATCGTTTACGATCGTTTACGCGGAGGGTTAACAATCTGGAGTCTATATACCTATCGAAAATATTCGTCATTTCTTATTTTCATTGTACCTTAGACAATATTCCTTTGCAATGCCCCAGCCAATGATTTAAAGAAAAACATTTGACATTACCCACTGCACTACTCTGTCATAATGGCATTCTATTCCGACAATCACTTCAAAATACCACCAACATTGGCTACACATTTACTTTGTTTGTATGCCAACATATTCGTAAGGTTGGAAGTACTTCAACGACCTCTCTCAGTGTCTTTCTCTCTCCCTCTCTTTTATTTGTAAAGATAGAATCATTTGTCACAAGAAACAATGGCATTAACTAGCAAGAGAAGTACATATGTGTGCATATATATTTGAACCGACCCCACACAGAAACAACAAACAATAATAACAACCCATTCCCACACACACTACGTTTTGACCCGAGAAAAACATAACAACAAATACAGAAATATAAATTAAGAAAACACACACAAAAATATCGATCATATCGTATAGCCGCCGTTTGTGATACAATCATTATTGTTGTTGTTCTTGGGACAGAGGTTCTCAGATCGTCCTTTGGAATTTATTAAAAAAAATTAAAAATAAAAACATGGAATTTCAAAATTATACCCTATTTGATAATTGAGTTTTTAGTTCCATGTCTGAACCTGCAGTAATCATTTTAGCCAAGATTTTTTCTTTTTAATTTTTGTTAAATGTGAGTATTTTCAGGTGAAAACTAACGACCGTTGTGGTGGACATTGATCTCTGGTTAACATGGAAAAAATCATCATAGCTTCTTTCTGTAAGGCCCGGAGAAAAAAATTTAAATAAGCAAATTAAAAAGTATCAGCCAAGTTGTATACCTTTTCTATTGTCCGTTTATTAAATATATTTCAACGTCCGTTATGGCGGGATCCGTCATAGAGGAAATTCGGAAGGAGTGGGTTAATATAATATTTATTTCGTATCTGGCATAATTCCATTACACAGGGTACATCTTTAAACAGATCACCAAAAGATAGAAATATTGGGGTGTGTGACGAGTTTGAAAGGGATCGGATGTTCATTTCGTGTTTTATGAGCTCTACGGCTATTCAAAATGTTTACCCGTTATGGGGGAAGTACCAGAATGAGTGCACACAAGATCTTTCATTAATAAAAATATTTAGATATGTGAAAATTGAAGACAATCGAACTTTTATTTCACATTTTATTAGAATTACAATTATTCCAATTGATGACTTCTTGTCCATTTTTTCTGGTAGCCACCACCCTAGGTTATTTTTTGATAAATTAAAGAAAAAATCGAAAATATAGTATTATATTGCAGGTTGTGGAACACAAATAATATTAAGAGGAAGGTACAACATATGTTTATGAAAAATTAATAGGTTGGAATTTATGGCCTAAAAGTGCTATTATTAAAAATTCCAATAAATAACTAAAAATCTCTATGCACTACGAATCAGGAAACATCCCTCAATTTACTTTTCAATTGCAAAACATTTTCGACGGATTAAAAATGTACATAACCTCATCATTTGTATACCCTCCAACACAATATGGATGGCATATTAAGTTTGTCCGTCTGTGGAAATCACTCTAGTTTCTGAATTAAATAACGCAGGTTGATAAAATGTTACTCAAATGTTTTAGGTCTGCAGGACTTTTGGTCTTGAAAAGGGTCTATAGATATAACAGATTCAAGGTGTCTTGGTTGTTTTAGTCACAATTTTAACCCGAATTTTGTTATGTTGTTATGTTGTATTATGTTGCCTTGCAGAAAACTATACATCCAAGTCCATGTTTTGGTATGGACCCCATATAACTGTATTTTAACGATTTTTGTCACAATTGGAATATTCACAATCAATGGAATATTTTTCAATTTGGAGTTTTGGAGTAATAGGTACTACCTCCTATGACAGAAAATTGCCTATACAGGTTCACATCTTCGTATAGCTCCAGCATAACTGTATTTCCCTTTATTCGGTATTTTCACCAAAATTATTTAAAATTCGGAATTCGTAATGGGTACTACTTCCTATGACAGAAAATTGTCCATAAAAATTCACGTCTTCGTGTAGCCCCCATATAGCCCAATGTTCAGTATTTTTCAACAGAATTATCACAACCTTGATGTTTGTAACAAGTACCACCTTTCAGTAGAATAAAACTACATGTAAACCTAAAAGTATCAGTCGGTTTTGTCGACAGATAAGGTAACCTCAGTCTATGTCTGATCTATATCTATAAAAGAGGAAAATGTTTGTATGTTTGTTTGTTTGTTTGTTTGTTTGTAATTTATGGACTCGAAAACCGCTGAATAGATTTTCCTGAAAATTTCCATATATACTGCAACATCGCCTGAAAGTAACATAGGCTATATACATTTTTGAATTTCCACTTGGAACTGGAGATATAGCATCAAAATCGGAGGTACCTCCCAAAAATTTAAATTTTATATGCACATATCTATTGATCGGTTAAAGATACAGTTTCCAAATTTGGAATGCGTAACGGAATTTGGAACAAAAATAAGTTTGCCAAATTTTATTTTAATCGGTTCAGATTTGGATATAGCTCCCATATATATTTGTGACCGATTTCGTTCATTTGATGCCTCAAACACAATATGAATGTTCGATTCCAATGAAATTTGGAGTGTGTGACGGGATTTGATCCGAAAATAAATTTGTCAAATTATATTGAAATCGTTTCAGATTTGGATATAGCTCCCATATATATTTTCGGCCGATTTCATGTATTTGATGCCCCAAACACGCTATGTATTCCCAATTTCAATGAAATTTGAAACGTGTGATAGATTTTATCTAAAAAATTGATTTCCCAAATTATATTGAAATCGGTTCAGATTTGGATATAGCTCCCATATATATTTTCGACCGATTTCATGTATTTGATGCACCAAACACGCTATGTATCTCTAATTTTAATGAAATTTAAAATAAGTAACGGAATTGGGAGCCAAAATGAATTTGTCAAATTAAATTGAAATCGGTTCAGATTTGGATATAGCTCCCATATATATTTTCGACCGATTTCATGTATTTGATGCACCAAACACGTTATGTATGTTCGATTCCAAAGAAATTTGGAATATGTAACGGGATTTTGATTAGAAAATAAATTAGTCAAATTATATTAAAATCGGTTCAGATTTGGATATAGCTCCCATATATAATTTCCGCCGATTTCACATATTTAATGCACAAAACACGATACGTATTTCCGATTCCAATGATTTCGGCATGAGTGGCTAAATTTGGTACAAAAATAAATTTGACAAATTATATTCAAATACGCTCAGATTTGATTATAGCTCCCATATATATACTCAGCCGATTTCACATATTTGATGCACCCAAAGCGAGAGAGACGAAATCTGGCACCAGAAAAAATTACCAAATTATATTGAAATCAGTTGAGGTTTGGGTATAGCTAACATATATATTTCGGCCGATTTCGTACATGTTATGCACCAAACATGATATATATGACCGATACCAATGAAATTCAGAATGTGTGGCGGATTTTGGTTACAATAATAAATGTGAAAAATTAATTGGAAATTAGTTAAGATTTGGATATAGTTCCCATATATATATTCTCGGCCGATTTCACATATTAGACGCACCAATTTCAATGAAATATGAAAGGTGTGGCGGAATTTGGTGTAAAAGTATTTTGTTTATTTACGCATTAAAGTAGTGCAATATTTTTTTTTTTTAATTTTAAATTTTATTTTTTTTTTAACAAACATATATTCGTAAATAAAATTTTGAATGCATATAAAATCAAAAGGGGTAGCGAAGCGCACCGGGTTTAGCTAGTAATAAAATATAATTTGACTTGACAATATTTTCCATTTCATATAAGACTTAAGTCTGATAAAATTATTACTACGTCCCAGTTTTCCTCCCTATTTTTTGGGATAGTTGTACATATTTTTTTTGGAAAATTTTGAACTTTTGTAGAGGAAGTAGCAGGAAGTGTGGATGTATTAAAATAAATTATTCTTGTACTGGTAAAAATATTAAGATGCACAATAATTACTTACATTACATCCATTTTTACATTACATCTACGGCTTCTAGAAATAATATTATTTTACTTTTTATGGGGGGAGAGGGGAATGGACCAATGAGTTCATTTTTCACACTAGAATTAATGTCTGTTAAGGTATTGCATTGTGCGAGGTTAGAAAAAACATCAAATAATTATTTTTAATTTTATGACATTTGATTTATGCAAAATGTTGAACCCTTGTGGGGGAGGTATCAAAAGGAGAGGGTCGATATTCACATTAGATTTCGAGATTAGTTAAACATGGATATATGCTTAGTTTTAAGAGATGTTTCGGATGTTAAAAGGGTTATATGTAATCAAAATGTTGACCCGTTTTGGGGGGAGGTACCAGAAGGAGTGGTCCGTTATGTTCCATATTTGAACCAGATCTTGTGTTGATATAACTATTGCCGAGTTTTAATGGAATCTGATGTTTCCCTTTTTTTGGGCTTATTTGGTTATTAAAAATTTTGACCCGTTGTGGGGGAGGTATGAGAAGCTGTAGTCCGATATGTTCCATATGTACACCAGAGATTGTGTTGATATAACTATTGCCGAGTTTGAATGGAATCTGATGTTAATTTCCCGTTTTAAAAGCTTATTTGGTTATTCAAAATGTTGACCCTTTGTGGGGGAGGTATCAGAAGAAGTGGGCTAATATCTACCATCTTCACATCAGACTTTTGTTAGTTCAAATATTGAAATGTATGAAGTTTAAAATGCTTATTTCGCATCTGAGAACTTGATCTTAGGTTGACAATAATATTACGTATACATACCTTGGATCATATCGGATACTCCCTTTGAGAGTTATCATGCCAACCAGTCAAATTGACAAACACCCTTAGATCCACTCCAAATGTCAAAACCGTTGTTATATACCCTCTGTAGCCATATGGTTGAGGTTATAAAAATGTTCCAGAAATATTTTTACTCATTTCGCGGTTTTATTACCCGACAAGTTAAAAGCCACACAAAAGTAATTGAATTTAACATGAGATTTCGACTAAATATTTTTACTGAAACCCGTTTTAATGAAAAATGCTTACATTTTCTTTCGGCTTGTCGATTCTAGTCACCATTCGAGTAGAAAGCAAAGACATACTGTTGCTGAAACCCAGGCTGGATTTCTTTCGAAATGATTTTTACAATCAGATACATGTTGTCGAATTTTCGTCCCCACTACACAGTAAAAAAGTACTGTGAAAAAGTACAACTGCACTGAATGTTATCACTCTTGTGAAAGGCTTCTGACCACAATCACTACAAACCGAAAAGAGACACTCTCACATACACAGATACAAAAACGTACAATACACAAGCTAGAGCAGAAGAAGAAGAGGATGAAAAGAGCTTCTTGCTGACAGTAAACGTGGAAAAGGGATACCAGCCAGCCGAATAACAACAGTACCAATCATAATAATTCTACTGCAGCTGTTTTCATTTTCGTCGTATTTTGAGTGAGTATGTGCGTTTTCTTTATTCCCATTTTCGTATATTTGGTTTCAACAAATTTTATGTGTTTTTGTTGGTTTTTGTGCTCGTGCCCAAAGCTCCTTTCTCGCTTCCATATTTCCCCCCAACAAAATATAGGAAATGGGAGAGCATTTATTAAACAATTAAACGGACACAAGAAATAAAACTGAATATTAAATCGCAGCTATATTAAATCATGGATGGATAGACCTTTTGTTAGAATGTCCCGTATAATCCATATGCACACACAGATGCACACACGCATATACACAGAATGAAACACTGTTATAAAACAACAAAACTGAAAAAAAACGACAAAATGTGAGCTTTAAACAGAAACAGCCTTAAGGTATGCTATACCTTTTTCAAACAAAATTCTTCTTTGGACAACAACAAAAAGAATTTCAATTAGAATTTTTGTTTTCCTTAATAAATTAAAATAATATATAAAGTTATCACTGCTATTGCGAATACAATCACAAATGAAAGTTTTCTTGTCGGTTTTATTTACATAGATTTTTCGTGAAACATTTATTATCGGTAAACATTTATTTTTTTCTATTAAATTTGTTTAATTTTTTTTATATTTTCAACAATTTTTATTTATTTATTCTCTTTTCAGAAAACCAACCGTCCGCTATGAAAGCAACTCACGTTAGAAAAGACGACTTACGTTTGCCTTAGAATTTTTTCACAGGTCCCCACCGAGCGAACACGCTCTCAAACAAACACATACATCCCCATGTAAAAAAGCATCAATTTTTAGTTGTACCCTCGGCAAAGGTACTAAGGTAAGAAGCACAACAGGAAAAAGCTTTGAATTTACGGTATAACACTTTTATCATTATTTTTTGATGGTCTCACAATTGTCTCTTCTCTGAATTGGTTTGTTTCTTTTGCTCTGGCATTTCCACAAAAATGCCAAAACAGCCGAATGAAAGCTTTCCCTTTTCAATTTACCCACCGGCCGGAAAACTTTACTTGATTTACAGCTATTTATTTGGGTTTCTTTGTTTTGGTTTTGTTTGAAATTCAGCTGATTGTGTGGAAAAAGCTTCAGGTGAGCTCCAACATGACGAATGCTTTGGACCTAAGCCAGTGATAAACAAATTGAGGCACCAGATTAAAGATGTTTGTCACATTTTAAAAATAATTTTCTTAGGCAAAGAGATGATAACTATGAAAGTGCGTCGAATGGCATTCTTATGTTAGAAGTACCTTCTAATACCCACTTCACAAAGAAGCCTTGTTAGGAGACCGAAAAGTTTCAAGAATAGATAGAAAGAGGAAACTTCGAAACATTATGTCAGAAAAACTTCGAAAAAATCACTTAAAAAATAATATAATAAAATGAGTCTCATGAAATCGTATAAATACATTTTTATACCCTCCACCATAGTATGGAGGGTATATTAAATTTGTCATTCCGTTTGTAACACCTCGAAATATATATTTCAAATCCCACAAAGTATAAATATACTTGATCATCATAAAATTCTGCGATTTAGCGATGTTCGTCCGTCTGACCATCTATCCGTCTGTGGAAATCACTCTAGCTTCTGAACGAAATGAAGTTGGTTGATAAAATTTTACTCAAATATATATTTTTGTCTGCAGGACTTTTGGTATTGAAAATAGGCCATTTTAGATATTTTGATGATTTTAGCGACATTATTCTCCGAAAATGTTTCAATTTGGTATTTGAAGTTCGTAATATATACTACAGCCTAAGACAGAAAATTGTCTGTGCAAGGTCACGTCTTGGTATAGCCCCCATATAACGGTACCTACCGATATTCGGTACTTTGATAATTTTAGCGACATTATTAACTGGAAAGGTTGCAAATTTGGTATTTGCCATTCCGTTTGTAACACCTCTCTATATTCGTCGTAGACTCCATAAAGTATACATATTCATGATCAACATAAAATTCTAAGCCGATTTAACGATGTATGTCTGTCTGTCCGTCCGTCTGTCTGTTAAAATCACCCACATTATTTAACGTAGAGCTTTCAAATTTAGCACAGTAGTTTGTATTGCGTCTAGGAAGGTTGGTATTGAAAATGAGATATATCGGTTTTGGTATAGCCGCCATATAACGGCACCTTCCAATATTGAATATTTTCATGATTTTCGCCACACTTTACCACGGATTTGTCTAAAAATTGGTACAGGGTTGTCCATATTCGACGGACCCATCTGGCAACGCCATAACTTTTGACAGAGATGTCACATCGCTTAATGACATACCGCGTTTGAAGCGTCAGTCCAAGCAGATTTTTACCATGAACCAATACACGCCACGCGAAATAGTTGAAATTTACATTCAACAGAAAAAGTCAATTGTGAAAACTCAACGTGCTTTTAAAACATTAAAAAATGTGAGAAGTGCGCCTTCTAAGAACAGAAGAGGCCATATAAAAGTCGACCAAGGCGATCGGCAGAGAATATCGCTGCCGTACGAGCCAGTGTTGAGAGGTCCCCAAGAACATCCCAAAAACGCCGTTCTCGGCAGTTGGGCATGGCTCGGTCCACTTTACAACGGATTATTCGCATTGATTTGCATTTGTTCCCGTACAAAATTCAATTGACGCAAAGAATGTTGCCTGCGGACAAGCCTCGTCGATTGGAATGGGTCCAAAGAGTCATGGGTCCGTCGAATATGGGCAACCCTGTACTTGTAGGTCATAATGTGTTCCAGCTTCGGTGGCAGAATATTGGTTATATAGGTCCACGTGTTCGTATAGCCCCCATATAACGGTTCTTCCCGATATTCGAGAAGTTGAGCTTTCCCGGAATAGATGAATTTTCTGTAAGTTGCAATTCCTTAGGCCCCAAGACACTGATCCTTCTGTTAGAATCTCAATTGAATCTTATTTTTGCCTTGAAACCCTTGATATCGCGCTCAGTTTGTTTTGTCGCTTGAATTTCTTCCTTGACAGAACTAACTTCCTCAACCTCACCCTGAGAATTTTTTACTTGCATTTGAAGATCTCTCAGCAGCTAGTATTAAGTGCACACCGTAGCTGCAACTATACTCTTTACAAACCAGCTTTCCTAATCTTATTTTTTTAAGTAAAAACTAGGTCTGGATAATTGCCCTTATTATTTTTCCTACATAATTTACGGGAATTACAAATGTAATAATTCGCATTAAAAACCGTTTTAAATAATTCGAATTGCAGAGAAAATTCTCGAATTACAAATAAAATATAACAAATATATTTATTTATTTGTTATTCATTTTCCATATAAAAAAGGGAATTTATTTTAAAGTAATTATAATTAATTGTACTTTAATGTTATGAATAAATAATAATTAAACGAACAAAATGCAATTTACATTAGAATAGAAATTAAAGAAATTATGATCAATTTTGTTTAGAAGATTCCACATGGTTCATAATTTAGAATGGTTGTCTGCATTCCATCATAGCCTTGGCACAGTAGTGGGGGAATTGGAGACATTGTAATAGAATGTCGGTTATTGACTGTAAGAGGGAAGAAAAGTATTAAAATTTACAGCATGCGATAAAATTTAATGTAAGATTATTATATAGTAAGAGAGAGAGAGAGAGAGTCAGTCTCTTCCCTCTCTCTCTCTCTCTCTATCTCTTTGTTTCTCTGCCAATATTTATTTTTGTTTTGGTATCCATATGTACTTACCGTCAACGCGGGGAAACAAGTCGTAAAGATCAACAGAATGATGTAGAAAGCGGCACAGAAGAATGCCACAAAGAACGAAATGAACCAAAAGACCAAAAACCAAAAGATAAACCAGATTGGATTGCCCATATTTGTTGTTGTTTGGTTTGTTTGTTATGAAGCTTGACAAAAACAAAAATATTCTGAAATTTAAAAACAAAATGAAAACAAAAGCGATAAGAAACGTAAACAAGTGATTTTTAATGAAATTTATTGCAATTTAGACATTTTTAAACATGGAAGAATATATAAACATAAAGACACAGAAAACACTTGATTCATATGAACAAAATACGATTTCCATACACATAGGGTTCTTTTTGCAAAGGTGATTAGTAACATGTTTTCCACCGATGGGAAAAATGCGTGCTCTCAATAAACAAAAATCTACAGGGTAAGATAAAAAAACTGCAACAAGTCAAATGCCATAATTTTTACATTTTTTATATTTTATTGAATGCAAGCAAAAAATGTCGGAAATAGCATAAAATTTTAGAATATGTTTAGATTTGTTCGAATTGGTCACCTTTGGCACGATCTATAGCATTCAAACGGCCAATGAAACCGTCACCCGTTGCCCGAATGTTGCTCTGCGGTATTTTGGCCCATTCCCGGCGAAGGGCTCGAGGTGATCGACCCTTTGGTATTTTTTAGTACCAACCTTGCTTTCCAAAATAATCCAGACACAATAGTCCAATAGATTGGTATCCGGAGATTTTGGTGGCCATTTTGAGATGGAAATGATGCGAGGAACCTCATTTTGTAAACATTCATGGGAGGCGCGTGCTGAGTGCGATGGTGCTCAGTCCTGTTGGAATGTCCAAGGTCGGCATTTATTCTGATGCCACGATCAATTAATACGAGCGGAGAGCGACCATCGACTGTTATGGCGGCCCACACCATCACCATTAGCGGCGCTTAAGTTCTGATGGCCAACCAAGTAAACACGATCATTTTGTTTATTTACAAACTGCTGGACAAATAATGATTTCTCATCGGAGAAAACCATATTCAACAGTTCACCACTTTCGGCCAAGCGAAGCAACTCTTTAGCTCTTTTGAGTCGATTTTCTTTCTGTTGCGGTGTAAGTTCTTGCACTTTTTGGAATTCAATGAGTTTACCCCGAGCTCATTTTTCAATATTTGCCGAATGGAATATTGCGATATGTTCAGCTCGGGAGCCATTTTTCGGCCACTGCGACACGGATTTCGATCAAGTCACTTCTTTACTTTTCAAACTATTTCTGCTGATGTTGTTGTTTTCTTCCGCACACTTCCTTGATGTCGGGCTACGCTACCAGTATCATGGTAACGAGCGATGGTACGAGACACAAAAGATTTATTTACATTTAAATGCTGGAGTACTCTAACGATAGCCACTTGTGGGTTTCCAGCCAAATATAAAGAAATCACACTATCACGCCGAAATCACACTATCTTTTGAGTCGATTTTCTTTCTGTTGCGGTGTAAGTTCTTGCACTTTGTGGAATTCAATGGGTTTACCCCGAGCTCATTTTTCAATATTTGCTGAATGGAATATTGTGATATGTTCAGATCACGAGCCACTGGTTGTCGGCCACTGCGACACGGGTTTCGATCAAGTCACTTCTTTACTTTTCAAACTATTTCTGCTGATGTTGTTGTTTTCTTCCATCCACTTTCTTGATGTCGGGCTACGCTACCAGTATCACGGTAACGAGCGATGGTACGAGACACAAAAGATTTATTTACATTTAAATGCTGGAGTACTCTAACGATAGCCACTTGTGGGTTTCCAGCCAAATATAAAGAAATCACACTATCTTTTGAGTCGATTTTCTTTCTGTTGCGGTGTAAGTTCTTGCACTTTTTGGAATTCAATGGGTTTACCCCGAGTTAATTTTTCAATGTTTGCCGAATAGAATATTACGATATGTTCAGCTCACGAACCATTTTTCGGCCACTGCGACGCGGGTTTCGATCAAGTCGCTTCTTTACTTTTCGAACCATTTCTGCTGATGTTGCTGTTTTCTTCCGTCCACATCCTTGACGTCGGGCTATGCTACCAGTATCATGGTAACGAGCGATGGTACGAGACACAAAAGATTTATTCACATTTAAATGCTGGAGTGCTCTAACGATAGCCACTTGTGGGTTTCCAGCCAAATATAAAAAAATCACACTATCACGCTTGAATTCCATCACGAATAACTTTTTTTTTGGAAAATTCTCACCCAAATACTTTTGAACGCTTGTAAACAATATAATAAGCTGTCACTGGAGTAACAGCTGTCGGACGAGTGGCTTTGAAATGACAACAATCTGAAGTTGGTTGCATTTTTTTCATCTCATCCTGTATAGTTGCTGTCATAAAATCCTCACACAATAGGTCTGTCTGGTCATATATCCCTGCAAGAACTGTCAAGCGATTTCTTTCTCAGAGTAAAGTAACTTGTTTTTTTTTTTTTTTTTTTGTAAAAAAGTAAACCAAGGTAGATTAAGCAGTTGAAGGCACAACAAAATACTGCTTAAATACCAAAATAAATCCACCTATAATATAAATTTATTTATTTAAATATTTTCAGTACATTTTGGTTCAATAAGAATTATTGTGGCCTTCCTGACGAAGACATTGTGGTTTCCTAGACAAAGAGCTTGGTATCTCCTAGACGAATGCCTTGTGGTACCTATGTACCTAATAACTGTAATAGGTGCACTATCTCTAGAAGATCATATGATCATATGATAGACAGTCCGGCTTTCCCATTTGCAACTCGATATTGTTTGATAGATAAATAATATATTGCGAAACTGCCCTATTTTTAAGTATTTACAAAATAATTTTTCTCGATTCCAAATGTTTATCTTTAAAGTGGAACACTTATTTAAAATTATTATGACTAATTACCCCGTGTACTTTGTGTTCAGATATTCTTTAAAACACAACGTTGATTGGCGGCGAAGTTAAACATAGGAAATGTCGTCATACTTTAAATATTTTCTTAATAGTGACTGAACTTCCTTCGAATGGAATTTTTTCTTTGAAAAAAAAAAAAATAAATAAATTTGCGATATCTTATCAAAGTAAGTTTGGTTTGTATTGGATGTATGAATATATGTATGCATGTTTGTAAATTTGTTTACATTTCTTAACTTTTTGCCATCGAGACAGCGGTATGCAAGTGAGTTGGAACATATTAACCTTATCGCAGAGTTGGGTACTCAATCAGTCGCATTTGTTGCAACCTAAACAGTTACGATGATGGCACGCACACTTGCGAATACAACAACAACAACAGCAAAATCGTTTCAATTTATACCTAAAATTGGTCATAGAAACTGCTTTCGAAAGTGTTGCTATTTTTGTCAGGTCCAACATTAATGCGAGCATTAATGTCACGATTTTGTCGTATGACAGTATTGTTGAAATATTTGTTTGGTGGTTTTCATTCGGATATTATCGCTAAAAGTAGCAAAGCCAGTGGGAGACACTGCTGAGTCGAGACCAACAAAACTTTATATTTGTTTTTTCAATAATTACACAGCTTAGATAGGAAATAGTGCGTCATTAGATGTTATGTTTTGAAATTTTAAAATTATTATTTTTTGATAAGGAAATTGGAAACGTGTTGAAAATTACTAATTTTTGAATTATGTCGTTGCAATAGAGCTTTCATACAACACTACAAGGTTTCCTCTATGTATCCAAACATATTTTTTATAGAAGACATACGGGGCCTTTGTAGAAGACTAAAAGGGCTACTTGTAGAAAAAACAATTTTTATCAAAGAAGTATTAAAATTTTACCATATAGAGCCTTACTATTATAATGTCGTGGTGGACAGGGGTTGCCTCGACCGAAAAGTCTACCTAAAGACGACCGAGTCGTCTTAACGTGTTGAAAATTTCTAATTTTTGAATTATGTCGTTAGAGCTTTCATACATTACTACAAGGTTTCTTCTATGTATCCAAACATTTTTTTATAGAAGACAGGCGGGGTCTTGGTAGAAGACTACAAGGGCTACTCGTAGAAAAGACAATCCTTTTCAAAAATTATTAAAATTTTTAACCACTTAGAACCTTATTATAATATAAGTTTCCTAGAAGACCGAAGGACCTTCTTTAAGAAAACAAACTTATCTTGTTATAGAATGTCATCTTCTGTTAGAAAATCGTGTTATCTCATCAAAGAAGACCACCTAGTTATCTAAGAGAAGTCTAAGTGATCACCTAAAAGAAGACCAAGTGGGCATCTAAGTAATCTTCCCATAGAGGACCAAATATAAATATACTACAATGATACATAATGTTATTAAACTATTATTCTTTGTTAAAATATTGTACCAGTTTCCAATGCACAATGCAAATAGGTATTTTACGAACGATGCAATTCTAAAAACTTACATCATCGTATGTATTTGCATTCTTTTCAAACTATTGCTCACACATTTGAATATTTTTTTAATTACCAACAGACAATATAAAAGTTTATTGTCTTTGCTATAAATATCAAAGGAATGACAAATATTTATTACGTCAATTTTGTCTAGTTTAAATTTTTATCATTTAAAAAATTAAAAAATGCAAAAACTAACTAAATTTTTATCTCATATCATTTGTTATACATTATAAAAATGTTTATTAAATTAATTAACACTTAAAAAAGTCATAATTAACATTCACACATACCAACAATTCAAAACACAAACATATTCTTAAAAAAAAAATAATACCTATCTCCCACCTACTGTGGAAATGACGTGAGCACCACTGTCCTACTTCGAGAACATTGACATGCATCTCAGAATACTTCTGTAGAGAAGACGACAAATAAGACAAAAGAGCATGCTCGGAATAGAAATGAACTTGTTTGTTGTATTGTTTTCCACTGAAAAACTGCACCCACTTGTTGTTGTTTGAATGAATAACTTATGTTTAGTTTTTCTTTGCTTCACCCGTGCCCTCCTCATACCAAGGAAAATCGACTTTGATGAGGCCTCATTCCAAATATTTTACTATTCGCTTTTCACGAACTCATCTGTTCTCTCACAGATACTTGATCTTCTTGTTTAGATACTCTGAGAGAGAAACAATGCATTTGTTTGTTTGTTATGAACAACAATAGATAACCTAGCAAAACGAGTCATTTGAGATCTTCCAAAAATGGAATGTAACTTAACTTGAAGCCGCGCTGCTCAAGAACTAAAACCCTCTCACCCGCTTGCTTCTGGAAATCATCAAAAAATTAGTGTTAAAACATTATTTTAATACCCTTTACCATAGTATGGAGGGTATATTAAGTTTGTCATTCCGTTTGTAACACCTCCAAATATACAATTTAGACCCCACAAAGTATATGATCAGCATAAAATTCTATGTCGATTTAACGATGTCAGTCCGTCTATCCGTCTGTGGAAATAACTCTAGCTTCCGAACGAAATGAAGTAGGTTGATACAATTTTACTTATGTCTACAAGACTTTTGGTATTGAAAATGGGTGATGTAGGTCCACCTTTTGGCATAGCCCCCATATAATGCTACCTCCCTTTTTTGGTATTTTGGTGATTGTTCACGGATAAGTGAACATGTTTTTATAATAAAAGAGAATAGCGGGGCTACCTAGTGTAGATGAGAGGGATTTGTTAAATTGGGATCTTCTTAATACAGTCCACATGAAATAAGATAAGAAAATGTGGTGAGCAGACCTTCGAGTTAGAAATAAATAATACAGAATTTTCACTTGCTGCATGTGTTATAGTGGAGTTAGATTATGGGATGTAATCTTTACTCAGACTGATAAGCAAGTGCAGCATGTTTGCTTGTCACATGTGAGATAGCTATGCGTGTGTATGACCTCCCCCTAAGGTTTATGGTGGCATGGTGCATATGCATGTGTACGGTTGGTATCTATCTCTCTCTCTCTCTCTCTCTCATTTACACTTAGTTATAATTTAGGTTAAGTCATATTATCACAACTAGTTCTTAAGAAATGTTTTTAATAAATAAATTCAGTGTCTTACAAACGCTCAAATGATAAAGACGTTTGGTCTTTTAATTGATCCCAATTTACATTGGTCCACCGAGCCGGATCGGTAGAGGATAAATGTTGAAGAATTTGCCTTAACATCGAGGAAATTCTATCAGGCTAAAATTGGTCTTCAAGAGTGGAAAATTACCGAGCTAAAACTACAGCTGGAATTGTTCCCATACAGAAGAAATTTATAAGCCAAATAAAAGGATGCTGAGTCAGAAGGAAACTTCAGCACAGAAGACTGTGGTGGCGGTGCACACCGAGGGGGCCTCATATTTGAAATCTTCAGACAGAAGGGGTGATGCATATGCCCAGGAGGACGAATCGGTGAAACGGCCGCCAATGATGAAAATAAAGGAAGAGGCTGCCACTCTTCTCGAAATGATGGGTACAATTATGGAAATAATGAGTACCTTAAAGACAGAAGAAGCCATAGAAGGCGTATTTGACTTCGCCAAAGAAAAAATTATGGACGCGGCAAAAGACGTAATATTGTATCCAAGCGTTCATAGGCGGTTTTTAGAGATGCTTCTAAAGAAGTCCAAATTAGCCGCTGCTATCAGAGCAAGTCAGCCGAATGGGACAGCGAAGCTGTATTTGGAAGATGTTAAGGTCATCCTTAAAGTCTCGCAGGCTCTTAATGTGGAGACCAAAGAGAAAGTCCTTGGCTTGAAGAAACAAGTGGCCTGCATAACATCCGATTTGGACAGCGAGCGAGAGGGGCGCGAAGCAGCGGTAGCCGTAATGAGAAAAATGGAAGGTGATATTAAGGAAATGGAGTTTGCCTTGATTTCACAGAAAGATGAAAAAGAAGATGCCCTCAAACTTGTCTCCAAATTGAAGGAGGAAGTCGAAAATGCTGTGTGTGTAGCCGAGGATACTAAGGACAAATTACGAGCGGCTAATCAGGAGGCAGAACGCGAGGGCAAGGCGTTGAAGGCGGTAATAAGACAACTTAGTGGTGAGTTGTCTTGTGCAAAAAGAGAACGACTTGCAGCTGCAACCGAACGTGACGGGTTGGCTGCAGATCTAGAAGCTGGTGAAGAAAAAGAAAGAAGGATATTTCTGCTGGAGGCTGATATATTGCAACTTAAGGAAGAGTTGCTCATATCGCAGAAAGCATCCAAAATCGAGGCTGATGAATTGGCTGCAAAATTAGTGGTCAATATCAACGAAGATATGATGGTTGAAGAGGTTTATATGGAAGACCCAATTGCCGAAAGAGAATCAACTTTGGAAAAGGTAGATGAACAGCTCCCTGGAAAACTCGACACAGGGAGATTGGAAGAAGTCGAAGATAAGCTGTTTGCCAGCGAGATGAAAACTAAGAAGAAAAGCAATCTGCGTCGCTGGAATAATAAGATGCTGGAAGACGGTCAAGTTGTGATGAAGATGCCTAGTGGAAGTGGTGCAGCGAATAAAATACAAGCCGAGGTGACAGAAAATTATGAACGCTGGAACGATAAACTGTCCAAGGTCGGTGAGACGGCGCTTCCAGAGAAGGATGGAAAGTTTGGCTACAGAAAGAAGACGACAGATAAAAAGGATTCGGCGTGGAAATTGAAGCCGGGAGATAAAGGAGGAGGGATGTTCAAGAGAGCCAGGCAGGATAGATGGAGGAGTTACTTGGGTGCTATAACTTAACTTCTTTTCTCTTAAAATGTCACTTCTATTAGATCTATTTTATTGTTCATATTTGTAATTTTTATATTTTATATGTATTTTTGCCCCTGCCAAGAATGTTCACGGATAAGTGAACATGTTTTTATAATAAAAGAGAATAGCGGGGCTACCTAGTGTAGATGAGAGGGATTTGTTAAATTGGGATCTTCTTAATACAGTCCACATGAAATAAGATAAGAAAATGTGGTGAGCAGACCTTCGAGTTAGAAATAAATAATACAGAATTTTCACTTGCTGCATGTGTTATAGTGGAGTTAGATTATGGGATGTAATCTTTACTCAGACTGATAAGCAAGTGCAGCATGTTTGCTTGTCACATGTGAGATAGCTATGCGTGTGTATGACCTCCCCCTAAGGTTTATGGTGGCATGGTGCATATGCATGTGTACGGTTGGTATCTATCTCTCTCTCTCTCTCTCTCATTTACACTTAGTTATAATTTAGGTTAAGTCATATTATCACAACTAGTTCTTAAGAAATGTTTTTAATAAATAAATTCAGTGTCTTACAAACGCTCAAACGGAAAAGACGTTTGGTCTTTTAATTGATCCCAATTTACAGTGATTTAAGCTACATTATTCACCGGAAATGTTTCAAATTTGGTATTTGAAGTTCGTAACCTATGACAGAAAATTGTCTGTACAAGTCCACATCTTCATATAGCCCCCATATGACGGTACCTCCCGATACTCGGGATTTTTATGATTTTAGCGACATTATTCACCGGAATTGTTTTAAAACTGGTGTTTTTATTTAAAATTTTCAAGTTTCTTCAAAATGGTGGACGGTATTAAAAGTTCGGCCCGTCCGAACTTAGCTGCTTTTTTATTTTTTTAACAATAATCTGTAACTTTTATTGATTGAAAAGTTGTTAAATTTGTTGTTAAAAAACAAATGATTTTCTTAAGTAAGCAATGAGTAGTGTTGTTAAACATTTACCGAATAGGTAGAGATTTTTCACACTGGAAATTATAACAATTCTCTTCTTAACATTGGCCTATTTACTTACATCAGAAAATTCTTTATCGGTATCGTTATGACAAATTTATTACATCCTCTATAGTATGGTGGAGGGTATAAAGAAAGCCTTTGTATCCATATCAAAGAATAATATTTGCAAGGTCCAATCGGGATCGGAAGTTTATTAAACGTGCTTTGCTAAATAGGATTGCATACATTTCCAATTTATTATGTTAGTATCCAAAGTATATTACATGTAACTATCATCCCCTCTTATCCTCAACTTATTCAACTAACTATATTTTGTTTATCCAGTTTTTATTTTAACAGCATTTCATGTCATTTTTTAACACTTTTTACAAAAATGTAATCTTTTTTATACCCTCCACCATACTATGGAGGGTATATTAACTATGTCATTCCGTTTGTAACTCCTCGAAATACTCATGTCAGACCCAACAAAGTATATATATTCTTGATCAGCGTAAAATTCTATATCGATTTAGCGATGTCCATCTGTCTGTCTGTTGTAATCACGCTATCTTTCGAATGAACTGAGATAGATGGCTAAAATTTTGCACACATGTTTAGTTTTCCAGTAGGCAGGTTAAGTTCGTGAATGGGTCATGTAGGTACACGTTTTCATATAGCCCCCATATAACGGTACCTCCCGATATTCGGTATTTTGATGATTTTAGCGACATTATTCACCGGAATTGTTTCAAATTTGGTATTTGAAGTTGGAATTGGATACTACACCCTAAGACAGAAAATTGTCTATGCTGGTCCAGGTCTTCGTATAGGCCCCATATATCATTATTCGGTATTTTGACGATTTTAGGTACAATACCCACTGAAATTGTTTGAGATGTAGTATTTGAAGTTCGTAATGGATGCTACAGCCTGTGACAGAAAATTGTCTATGCAGGTCCAGGTCTTCGCACAGCTCCGATATAACGGTACCTCCCTACATTCTATTTTTTGATGATTTTAACTACATTATTAACCGTTTAGTTCAAGTTTCGAATTTGAGTGTGGTAATGACTTATGACAAACAATGCCTATGTAGGCCCACGTCGTATACACCTCCATATAACGGCTATATTTGGTATTTTTATTTTTTTTAACAGAATGTTTTAATGATTTTATTTTCTGAAAATTTCCAAACTCGTTCCAAATGGTGGAGGGTATTCAAAGTTCGGCCCGGCCGAACATACTACTTTTTAACTTGTTTATGTTTTAACTGTTTTTTACACATGTAGGATTTGCAATTATTTCTATCAAGCTGCACTTTAATTTATAAAATTTTGGCTTGTTGGGCAGTAATACGCAAATATATAAAAAAGTATCGCGTTTGACACGTCCGTAACTGTAATCATTCAACAAATTTGAACTCTGATTCCCTTATGATTCATTATTATATGACTTTAAAAATGAAAGTGTGTTCGGTTCTCCTAATTGCGAAATAACAATGTATAATAGAGAGCACAAGTAAAATATTCGTGTTAACAAATACTTGGTCTGTCCTCCTTTTAATATTGAAGCAGATGCAAACAATAATTTTATGATTTTTTATTATTTTTTTTTTTAATTTTAAACAAATGTTTGTTTAAAACATGAAGATCGCAATGAATTTCATAAATTTATAAAACAGCTCAAATGACATTATTTGTTTTCACTTTATTGTTATAAATATTTGCAATTTATAAGTATGGACTTCCCAAAATGTTCAATAAATATGTTTGTTGGGTAGTATTGTTGATGATACATTCACACTCATTCACAACCACACCAAGTTATGCACACATTTAGAAATACACTAACCTTCAAAAATTTAATAGCGATCTTAAACTCCCCGTCCAGAGAGGAAAAACACGTCCGCGATATGTTGTTACCGCTTGCACTGATCGAAACGAAATGTTCGAAACACTTGAACGAATGAAGTTGCATTCCGCCTTAATAATATCCAACAATTTCTGAAGTTCACAAGCACTCACTCACACTGAGCCACAAGTTTATTTGCTTTGATGTTGACTGGTTCTCTCTTCTCTCCGGGTATTTACCCATTTATTTCTCGCATGCTAGACAATTGACACGTAAAAATTCCTATCAATCTTTTTGGTTAATAGGGGGTATTAAGCGATAGTGCGGTCTTAGGTCTGCGGTTATGTACCAACAATGCAACATTGCTATACACATTATATTTAGAACAATTATTGTATAGTCAATGTTATGAAACCTTTCAACCACCACAAAAAAAAAACTGAGTACAGTTATGGACAAAAATTAAAATTGTTCACGAACATCGGTTTTAATACCCTACACCAAACTTTGGTCAGAATATTATATATGTTTTGCGCATTTGTTTGTAACATGCCAGAAATACCTTTGCCAAAATGTATAGTAATCGTTTCAGATTGTGCATCTCAATTGTAATATCAACTAAAAAGCATGGTAAAAATCGGTTCAGATATAGTTATAGCTCTATACTATATATGTTTTAACTTAAGAGTTCTCAAAGTCGAGAGACACAAATGGCTTCGTCAAGTTTTGTGACATTTAGTTGGTATGATTGGCTGCAAAAAATCCCTATATAGACGTTTTTTTGTTACGGGTAGCTCTACTAAACAAGTATAGTGGTGTAGCGTATCAAAAAGTCGGCCCGCACCACTTTCGACCTTTCTTTACTGGCTATAGAAATATACAGGGTGAGATAAAAAAAATGCAACAAAGTCAAACGCCATAATTTTTACATTTCTTTTAATTTAATTCAATGGAGGCAAAAAATGTCGGAAATAGCATCAAATTTTAGAATAGGTTTAGATTTGTTCAAATTGGTCACCTTTGGCACGAATTATGGCCTTCAAACGGCCAATGAAACCGTCACATGCTGCCCGAATATTGCTCTGCCGTATTTTGGCCCATTCCCGGCGAAGCGCTTGCTAGAGGTGATCGATACTTTGTAATTTTTAGTGCCAACCTTGCTTTCCAAAATACTCCAGACACAATAGTCCAACGGATTGGTATCCGGATATTTTGGTGGCCATTAGGAACTGAAAATGAAGCGAGGAACCTCATTTTGTAACCATTCTTGGGTGGCTCGTGCTTAGTTCAATGGTACTGATTCCTGTTGGAATGTCCAAGGTCTGCGGCCAAAGTGTTTGGTTACCCAAGGCTTTAAAACACCCTCCAGAATATTTTCTCGATAATATTCGGTATTAATTCTGATGCCACGGTCGATTAATACGAGCGGAGAGCAACCATCGGCTGTTATGGCGGCCCACACCGTCACCATGGCCGGCGCTTGAGTTCTGGTGGCCAACCGAAGGTGCACATTTTTAACTGACCTCGTTGGCAAGTAAACACGATAATTTTGTTTTTTTTTTACAAACTACTGGACAACGAATGTTTTCTCATCGGAGAAAACCAAATTCGGCAGTTCACCACATTCGGCCAAGCGCAGCAACTCTTTAGCTCTTTTGAGTCTATTTTCTTTCTGTTGCGGTGTAAATTCTTACACTTTTTGAAATTTCAATGGCTTTACCCCGAGCTGATTTTTCAATATTTGCCGAATGCAATATTGCGATATGTTCAGCTCACGACCCATTTTTCGGCCACTATGACGAGGGTTTCGATCGAGTTGATTCTTTACTTTTCGAACCATTTCTTCCATCCGCTTCCTTGACGTCGGGCTACGCTACCAGTATCACGGTAACGAGCGATGGTACGAGACACAATAGATTTATTCACATTTTTATGCTGGAGTGCTCCAACGATAGCCACTTTTGGTTTTCCAGCTAAATATAAAGAAATCACACTATCACGCTTGAATTCCATCACGAATAACTTTTTTTTTCTGGAAAATGCTCGTAAAAAAGCTTTTGTACACTTGTAAACAATATAATGAGCTGTCACCGGAATAATTGCAACAGCTGTCGGATGAGTGGCTTAGAAATGACAGCAGTCTGAAGTTGTTTGCAGTTTTTTCATCTCACCTGTATAGGGATGTAGTATATTAAAAAGTCGGCCCGCCCTATTTTGACCTTTACTGGTTATAGAAATATAAATATGCACTTTTTAGGATTTTAAAGATAAAGTTTCTTTAAAGATATTTTGAGAACATTTTTGAAGGACTATTAGAGATATGAACATGTATTTTTTGTCATTACAAAATTATGGTCTTATCGAAATTTCTCTTGGTACATAATGCAATTTTCTTCCGCTAATAATTCAATGCCTTGTGCTTGTTAAAATTCAGCTTCAGTCCAGAAAACTATGCTTATTTTAAGAACGAATTTTGAATCCCAATTCTTGTTCATTGAAAATTCAAAATACATTTCTTCATTGCAGATATTTCCATTGGGCGCCAGAATTTATCATCATTCTTATGTACTACGCTTGATTCTTATAGGAATTGTTCCCCCTTTTAAAATTCGGACACAATCTTGCTTTGAGGAGAAATTGTCTAAAAGAAATTACTATTTTTGTCTTTTCTGTTTTTCTTTGGGCCTGGCATCAACATTTTAAATTCAAACTATTGAGACACAGTTTAAAACTTAAGGAATTTTGAATAATTGCACTTTCGACTTACAAGAACATAGAACACAAGAAAGTTATTAAATATTCGCATTTAATTTAATTGAAAATTGAAGCAAAATTCTACATTTTTTCATTTGTTAATAACAATTGTCAATTTCACATTTTGTTTTCTTTTGAGCGGTAATCATTTATCTTTGCAAAGCGACTTAAAATATTAGTAGAAAAAATGTATAAAAAATCTTAAAAAACAGTCTTAAGATACAACACAGTCGTGCGTGTTTTACTAAATTGTTCCCGACTTCTGCGGTTGTCATTTCGGCGAACAAATCAAATGAAAGTTCCAACACTCTATTTCTTGCCAATAAAAAGAAAACTAGTGAGTTTTTCCATTTGCATTTGTGTATCTTCTTAAATGAGAACAATGGACACATTCTACACCATTTTGCTCAGCTCCACAGAAAATCCATTCATCCATCATCATCTGCGGGCTAAATGATCCAGTGGGTGCTGAGAGAAAATCTGTGTATCTACGGTTCCATCAATGCACTCACTTCCGTGGTGGCATACCGCGAGGACCCAATACACCCTCTAACAAATTGGGTCCAGGTTGATTTTTCGGACGTGGGGCTGGCGTCAAAGATCTGGTATGTGGAGTACCCTCTTCTTTTTTCTTCATAATTGAAGTGGCAGCACGACGTTGACGAATCTTTTCTTCCATGCGAGATGGGACCATGAAACAATTGGATTCACGATAAATGGGTTTGCGACGATCATTCCACGGGAATTCCCATTGAATGGGTTTGAAGTCACGGCGCCATGGACGGCGTGGGGTAAACCAGAAGTCAACGGTCCAATCCTCCAAACCGTCATCATCCACATCACTATTGAAAAGGAAATCAACGAACAATTAAATTAAGTCTTGTAACTTGGTCCAAAATTTCCCCAACTTACCCTCTCACATAGACTCGGACAAATCTCCTTGAACTGCGGAAAAGTTGAAGGGCCTCGTTAAATGTCAAATCCAATGCTGGCGTATCATTGATTTGTGTTATTTCATCACCGATACGCATACCAGCCCTGCGTGCCAAACCAGTGGGTGTAACATTAATGATGGTAAGCGGTTCAAACTGATCCACACCGCCAGTAACCTCAATACCCCACAGTTCATCGAAAAAGCTCATAACGCGACGATCCGTTTCCACGGTATACGTCACCAGCAATTGATATTCAACATTATCAAAGGCATCAGAAGTATACTTCGGGATTCTTGTCCGGGGATCTTTCATTCTGAAAGAACAACAAACAAAAAATTTCCATATGGCTTATGTAACTAATTTCAATACTACTAACCTGTTTCAATAAACTCTGAAAAACCTGTTATTTATTGTAACACTAATGTGGATACGCCGCAAATGATCACTGGCCAAGTGATCAGAGTCACGTTTTCGAAAGGATTGTATTGGAAAAATACTTCCTTAATTGCTAGACTAAAATCGCTGATCGTACGTCTAAACGGACCGCACAATAATTCGATTTGAAATCAATTAAACAATCGTTAGTGTTCGGTGGACAGTATTTATAGTTTTTTAAGTATTTTTCACCATTACACATCGTCACATTATTCTGTGACGTTGTGATTCTTTTATTTGACAATGAGGTTCTTCTTCATGGTCAAGAACGATCGACTAGTTTACTTTAAACGTCATTGATTTTATTTTAATCGAGTGATTGATAAAGCAAAAGAGATCGCTAGCGAATATTTGCAGATAATTAGAAATTTCGAAAATCTGCAGAACGAATATTGAATACCCTGCTTTAATAAATATGTATGTATATTTTTTATAGAAATTGTTACTGGACATTGTTCCATAACTCAAACATCCAGTAGATGAGAGTGAGTTGGTAGAGAAATTCTGACAATTTAGTTACCAAGGGATCAATATATGTATGCGTATTGGGAAAAAGACTCGGAAAAAAATGCAAGTGCGAAATGCTTGGTTCTCCCGAAATTAAATAATAAAACTAATTTTCAAAGAATGTAAATGTTAATGAACTTGTAGTAATTAGAAAAATGCAAATAATAATTTGTTGGTGGCTTAGAGAAATGGAAAGGATTTGCCTTCAACTACGAATGCTAGTATGTATCTGTAGTAGGGGACCATAATACGTTGTTGTTATGAGTTATTTTTAATCATTTTCGTACAAAACATTGGATTATAGTACACACCTAATATTTAACATTTTCAATTATTTTGTTCGATCTTTTGGTCACCTGCCTTTGTCTAGTCAAAATTTTGTTTAATTTACGCACAAAAGGGTAACCTCTTTCTTATTTTCTGATAAATTACTAAGTAACATCGAAAGTTCAAAAATATTTTATTAACATTGATAGCATTGTGGCACTCAAAAATATCTATGCGTCCTAGAAATAGGTCGAGTAACTTCGGAAGAACTTTATTCTGGAAATGGAGTTTTATGGGCGAAATTTTTAAAGATAATATTGTAAGTGAATAAGTAAGAGAAAGAGAGATGTACAAAATGTTAACGTGTAGAAATCCCCCGCGGAAGCTTGATTGAATTGCTAAAGTCGAAAATAAAATCTTATAACACTTGGAATGAGGGTGTCCCACAGTTATAATTGAATGTAATCCATTATTCTGTCTTCCTTCTCAATGAGAAGAAGAACAAAGAAATGCTTATGCTCGGCTAGCATCAATTATCTACCGGAAGGCGGGGCAAGATCTGAGCGATATAGGTACGATAAATTTCCCGCTTAAAAAAATAGACAGTAACATGACTAATAGAATTTGCTCAATATCAAATAAAAACAGCTTAGGAACTCTTTTTCCATTTTTCTTCTAGCTTAAAAAAAATCCACAAATCCTCTTAGTTTTTAGATAACAAAAAAAAAAACTACTTAAACGCATATAATAATTTCAAATCCAAAAATAAAGAAAAACAAGAAGAATAGCAGTTAATTGAAATTTGCAAAATGTGAAAAATTCCGTTTAAAAAATGCCGTCAAAATGTTGCAGTTAATCGGGGCTATATAAAAATGTGGACTTTAACAGACAATTATCTGCCAATGAAGCTGGCATGTGATAATTTTGTTGAAAAATTTAACTAAAATCATCATCATCGAATAATGGGAGGTATCGTATATGTCACAGGAAGTAGTACCCACTGCGAACTTTTAAATAATTACGGTGAAAAATGAAACTAAAATCATGAAAATACGGAATATAAAATGGTATCGTTATAGGGTAAGTGTACCAGTAGTCGGCACTTTTATGATTTTCGCGTTTTTAATCGTTCACCATTCTGAGTAGAACATTTCAATTATTACAAAGTTAATTTATTCAGATTCGAAATTTTGTATAGATTTTGTAATAATAAATAAAGTTTTAATAACCTTTTATTAAATTTCATAAATTTATAGTTTTATTAAAACAATGCTTTTTTGTCAGTAGTCGACACCACTTTCTAATTGTCGGTATGGCATGTTCCAACAGTCGGCATACCAATTTTTTTGTAAGAATAATTAAAAATAATAATAAATTAATTCATTAAAATATAATATTTTTGTTTAGTTAAACTCGACGACATCTTTATTGTACTTTTCTTAAGAACATGGATTGTTGAGGACCTTCACAGACAAAAATTTAATTTTTATTAGAATAAATCATCTTTTCTTAGCGAAATTGTACACAAAGTTAGCTGACAATATATTTGAAGTAAACAAAATATATTTAGTTATAATAGTTTCATTTATTTGGACTTAAAAATAAAATGTGCCGACTACTGGGACATGCCGAACTTAGGGACACTTACCCTACTAAGTCGTTGACCTATGTAAGCAAATTTCTGTCAGTGGAGGAAATACCCATTATGAACTCCAAATACCAAATTTGATACAATTCCCGTAAAAAATGTGACACAAATCAACAAAATGTCGAATTTTGGGGGGAAACAGTTATATTGGGACTATACCTTTTCAAATATGCTTTTTACATACAGAGAACACAATTTGTAATATGAGATGGTGCTTTTTCAACGAATCGACCTAAAAACGCGTTTTCGTTATTAGGTCAAATTTCGCACATAGTGCTTTTAAAAATGTCAGCACTAAACCGCTAGTACAATCGTCAGGCCTTTTTCTAATAGTCTGAATAAGCCACTGACAAAAGGAATACATGAATAAACTACCACACAACCCAAAGGAGAAATGTCTTAAGTGGGGTGAATAATAAAAGAATTGGATTTTATAATATCACTAAGGGGAGAGAATATACTGTATAGAAATAAGAATTTGTATAAATAAAAATGTGATAAAAATAATATAAAAACTAAATAAGAGAACATTTTTATAATTATTGTCGGTCAAATGTTATAAAATTTTTCAAAGTAAGAAAGTCTAAACATTTTCATTAATTTCTGAAAGAAAAAAATAGATGATATCTGCCATCACACCATTAAGAAATAATTTGATCAGATTAGCAGAACTATTTCGAAAATGTGTTACAAGCAGTTGAGAAAAATAAATACGACAACAGGTAGTTCTTGTTAACAGGCCAATTGTTTTTAAAACAAACAGATCACTGGCAAAGTACAAGTATTGTTAATGTCCTCTACAACGATATGGCGTATATTTACATCGATCGGAAGCAATTGATTTAAACATATCGCAATGTCGGAAGTTGGCACGGCATTTAATGCCATTAAAGGTGTCTCTCGACAATATAACGAATTTTGTTTTAAATATAAGAGAAATGTGAAACAGAAAATAATTAAATCTTCTGTAAAATGTTGCTGCAAAGACCTAAAAGACCTGTAAGCATTATTATATCCTTTGACATAACTATGGCGCTGAAAATATTATACAAAATACCTGTAAGATACCATCTAATATTTTTAAACATTTTTAAGGTCCTCATTTTATTTAAAAAAAAAAATCGGTAAAATATGAAGATAGAAATGTCCTTGCGTCTGTCCGTCTGTGGAAATCACTCTAGCTTCCAAACGAATTGAAGTAGATTGATAAAATTTTACTCAAATGTATATTATGTCTGCAGGACTATTGGTATTGAAATGTAGTTCCACTTTTTGGTATAGCCCCCATATAACGGTACTTCCCGATATTCAGTATGTTGATGATTTTAGCGCATTATTCACCGGAATTGTTTCAAATTTGGTATTTGAATTTCGTAATGGATACTACAGCCTAAGACAGAAAAGAAGTGTCAGAGTTATGTGTCCAAAACTGTAAATAAAATAATTAATTTTCAATAAATTATTTTAATTTCAAAAATATACATTTTTGGAATTTGGATTGTTAAATTGAAAATGCAGAAGAATAGTTCTTAAAATATTTAATTTTAATGCTTTCACATCATTCCCCTGAATGTATAGTTGTTAGCTGTAGGTCCAAATATCTCACCACTTCAAGCAATCAGAAAATCGTGGAAAAAGCAACATCCCTTTCGAATTGAATCCAATCTGCATATATACATAAAGTATTCTACATTTTGCAATTTTAGAAAACATAAAATACACGACTTATTACCTAATGTGGTGTCGCTGTTCCTTAACCGTGAAAAAAGTTTATCGCTCCATCGTTTTGTTGAGTATAACAGCTAATTTTCTTTTATTATTAGACAAAAAATATGTCCATATTGCCGTGCAGTAAAATTTTATATCAAAAGAGTGTATACCAATTGTATATCAAGAAATGAAATTAAACCACAAAACTACATTGAATTTTACACTAATAATTATGCCATGAATAAATTTCAAGTAATCTATTTACATAAGTAAAAAAATGTTACTTTTGGAATGAGCAACAGTTTTCCAAATAGTTATTAATACATTTGTTGGTCTATTTTTGCATAATGTCATACCATTTAACAAAGAGAATAAATGAAAAACACGCAATATTTCCTAAAGGCAGCAATGAAAAAAATATTGCTTCCATAAGTATCGATGCTGCAGATGTTTTTACAATGCAATGCATTGAAATTAATTTAAAAATCGCAGAAAAATTGACAAGAAATATATTCTCGCTGCTCTCAACAAAGTAAAACATTCTAAGAGCTCTATTAATCTAGTGAAACTTAGATTACCTTACATATATATTATATAAATGCTTTTCATATGAACTCTCGTGTAATTCATGGGTTGTAGTGTTGAAGATATCACAGCAAAGATGAGCATCTAACACTATGGGGAAAGAAGGCATTTCGTGGTAAAGGAGCTTTTGATATATGTATATGTTAACAAGTCAATAGAAGAATCATAGTAATCGTAGGGAAAGACCCTACTTTAAAAAGTATATACATACTAAATATTAAAAAAACAAAATTGAATTACTCAGTAGAGTTAAATCATTATACCAGCTCTTAGGACACAATTTATTCAATTGTAAATAATACGACTTGACGCACATGCCAAAACAACATATAAAGCTATTGTATGAAGATTTGATATGATCTTCATACAACTATGCAGTTATCCCTTCTCCTTCTTTATGTTACAAATAAATGTACCTATATCAAAGTTTGGCGAAAATAATAAAAATAAACAATGGATCCTTTGAGAAAAATTAGCTACTCATAAAACATACAAATAAAACAATAGTTTTAATGTTTTAATTAACTTTTTAGTTTATCTTTTTTTAAATTCCTTGTTTACGATGGAAATTATGAAATGCAACTTTTTCTTTTTTCAACACATAAACGTTTGAGGTTTCTCCACAGAAACGATTAATAATATACATACAACTAAATAATATAGGAAGGAATTTAACAAAATTGGAGACTGCATGACTGTAAATTTTACCATATTTTTCATTGTTTCATTAAGGCATAAATAAATACTTGTTTTGTATGTTGAAAAGAAGCTCCAAATTATTATTTTTTTATTATGTTTTAATCTATTACGTTGTCTAGAGTTTTTGTGGCATTTGTTAGCTTTCAATGGATCAAGTCTTCTATTTTTTGTGTTTGTTTAACAAATAAAACCAGACATTATTCACGATGTAATAAAACAAAAATGGCTAAGATCGATAAAATTGCCCACTACAAGAGAAAAAAAGGAAATTAGTATATACATTACAAATCATGTAGCTGGGTTGAGATTACCTTAACTTTGGGATACTCATTCATAAATATCGTAATTATTCCAACATATGGCAAGAACCCTCTAGCTCTTCCAACAATATCCTTTTTCGTTAACCATAATTGTCCTGGAGCGTATAAACCTCTATCGTCGACGTTGTTGTTATCACCCTTTGTCAAGATTTTGACCGAACCGTCTTCCCTTGAATCAAAAAAGAAAAATAAAAACTTTAAATTGACCATGATTAACATTTCTACAAAGGTTTACTTACTTCTCATGCAATTTGATTACACGATGTACAATAGGAATGTCTCTTCCCTCTACTTTAAAAACAACAATTTCGCCTACACGAACGGGTTCTTCCTTATAATTGGTAAGGAATAAGAGATCACCTCTGTGGAAAGCTGGTTCCATACTACCACTCAATACTACAACAATTGGACTCTCACTACCGGTCACCACCATCAAACCCTTCCAGATCATCAGGGCGGAGGACACAATCATTGCAAAGCTTAGAAATTGGTACAAGGACTAAAGAGCACAACAAAACAAACACATTAACCACAAAATCATTCATCGTTTCAGGACCAAAAGACACGTATAACAAACAACTAGCCAAGTTAAAGCTATTTCCAATCAAAAACACGCACACACACTTGACTATTGAAATGCATGATATGCTTGGTTGGCTAGTTGTGGCTATTGTTGTTGCTTTTTCAATGTGTCTCGTACATATCCATACCTGGCGCTTGTTCATACGCTTGAAATCCTGTATCATTTCATCAATTTGTAATGTTTCGGCTAGACCCATATTGTATTTGTTTTATATTAAACCAATGCTACAACAAAAATTAACTTTCTGAAATTAACTTTACAAATTTGCAAAAAAATGTCTGTGACTTCTATAAAAAGCCGCTTGTTTTTATACCACGTCAACTGAGAACAAGCCGTCGAACAAAGCTCTGACGCCGTCTTTTACCGATGCCGATAATGAACCGCTTTCGGCGTTACCTCACAAAGACTATTGCCGTGTTCCCGTACTCATTATTTTTATTTTTTTAAGCAGCGACATAAAGGTGGAGGCACATAAGTAACTTCAAATTTTCGTATGGCATATTTTATGACACATCCTGGCGTCGTTTTTCTTTTTAATTTGTCATTACTACTACTGCCACATATGTACCTCACCTTAAATCTAGAAATAACTTCTTTTGGGAATTTAAAAAAAAAAATATTGTTTTTACTAATATTTGGAGCCCAATATTTCGGGAACTATGGACCCACCACCCGAAAATATGTTATTGTTTTATTCTTTATTTCAATTAACGGTTTAGAAAGCTAAGTAAAATGAGTTATTTTGCAAGATCGGAACCCTATATCTCGGGAAGTATTGATTCCCTCTGCGTTTAGGATAACAACACCTGCCTACGGTAAAAATTCCGGAATTTTCTGTCAGTACACTACTGACACTACATATGTAAACCCCTTATCATCTGATAGCAGCTTTAACAAACAATCACAGTTGTGGTGCTTACTTCAATTCACGTGTTCGATCAATTCTAATTGCTGAACAAAACAAACGCTCTCAAACGCACATGTTTGATTGCGAGTGAAACAATTCAAACTGATTATACAATTCCATGCAATACGAAAATTACATTTTCTTGCAAATCAAACAACTGCATTAACAAGAATCATGTAAGAGGTCGAGTATGAATAAATTATTTATACTCCTTGCAACTCTTGTACTGAGCACTGTAAAAGTACTCAGACGTACCTATTTTTTTGACGTAAATTCTAATATCCAGTTCACATCGTATATAATTCGATCTCTCTTAGTTCTTCGAACTTTCATTTTGTAACATCTACTTAATTCTGCGCACTAAATTTACTGAGAAATCAACGATTTTTGAACAATCTTTGATCAACTGGTGAAAAAATGAACAGATCAAAACAGGCAGCGGCAAACATACAAATCTGAAGTTACAAGTACATAAAGAACTTTTTAATGAGTTAAGTCACAGGCGTAAAAGACGAGTTTTAGGCTTACTTATTTCCCTACACTACACCATACACTCCTTTGTTCTTAAGAAAATAAAACAGCTAGCCTTAAGCCTAAACTCAGTGGTCTTCTCATTGTAAACGCAGGTTACAGGTAGTCGCATCGACACAGCTGCTGGGACAATGAACTGTCAAACTGATTTTGGAATTGAAAATGTTGAATGAAAAATTATTCTATGCATAGGGAAACATATACAAAACTACTTAGTTTTGAAGAAACATTTAAAAAAAATTGGCATATCAATGTTACAATGTGTTGATGCATCTACCTATATTATCCCACCATGGACATGACACAAACCATGGCTCAATAACAAAGAAACTATAAAAATGCAACTCTGTACTGTCAAATATAGTGTCAAATAAGCTTTTGAATATGCAACAGATGGTTCTTGTTTATTTTTCATTTTTCTCAAAATCCAAATTCTTACACTGGAGAAAACTGCGAAATAATAATGGGATTGTGGGGTTAATTCACAAGATAGTAGGACAAAAGGGTTTTAATCGAAAATTGTAAAATGTGTTTCCATTAAGGTCGAAAATATGCATTTATTTTGCATCCGAATTTAAAATAACAATTTCAAATTATTGTATTTTTACAACCGATTGTTTCAACATGCTAAAAAACAACAAAATATGATCTTTCGTACAACCCATTGTAGCAGAATAGACGCATCGACACAGCTGCTAAAACAATGAGTTGTCAATCCAATTTTGGAATGGAACTTTTTGAATGAAAAAGTATTCAATCATTGATTTTGAAAATATTCTGTTTTTATTTTTCAAAACAATAAGTACATATACCAAATACAAAATTGACAGAAGTCGGGCACACTTAGAAAAAAATTATAATCAGCCTTACCTTTTTATTGAACCATGGTACAACCGAAACACAACCTCGTGCAACCAAACGATACAATCTTGAATACAACTTCTCATAGTTGTACAACCAGTTGTAACGTGTGTGACTTGCATTAAGTAAGAGGAAGCATTATTGTTCAGGCACTGTGAACTATTAACTTTTTAACCGGGCCAATGTGATTCTGTGATTCTGGAGGAGGCTTATCGAATCCTGCGACAATTATGGGTGACCACAAACTTTTAGACACAACGCAGATTGTTAATGGTATAGCAGTGTTGCTTTCGTTCTTTGTTGGTTATAAATATGCATTAAAAAGACAAGAACAAGCTGAAAACACGCCAAAGAAAACGGATGAAGTTAAAGGAGCCGTGGGTGGAAGTACAAGTATAGCTGCTAATGAACCGGTACTTAACTTAGAAAACATTTCAAATAAATATATTGACATCGGTTTCCTTTTTATTACAGCTTTTTGCTAGTTTTAGCCATAACTATAAAATGGTATTGCTAGTTCGTAACGACTTGAAAATGGGCAAAGGTAAAATTGCAGCCCAGTGTGGCCATGGTGCCGTTGGAGCCTACCAGAAAGCTGTACATCGCACACCAAGCCTTGTTAGAGCCTGGGAGAATACCGGCTGTGCTAAAGTTGCCCTAAAAGTGGAAAGCGAAGCTGAAATGATGTGCCTGAAAAAGGCAGCAGAGGCCAGGGGTCTTAATACCTGTTTGATTCGCGATGCCGGCCGCACACAAATCGAACCTAATTCTAAGACTGTTCTGGCCATTGGACCAGCCGCCGTGGAGGCTATTGATCAAGTTACTGGTCACTTGAAATTACTTTGAATCTATTTGAGTACTTAGGTTAAAAAGATTAAGAATTTAAGCAATTTTCTAAGACGAAGAATTAAACTGAAAAAGTCGTAATGTTTTCTTTTTAAAACGGGACTTTTAAATGAAGTGTCGGATAGAATACATGCTGAAAGTTTAATGAATACAATTTCGTTATTAATATCTCAGATTGTACAAAAATTGCTAGTCTCTTATACACCCATTTAAGTGGATTCTCAATAAGCGTTTACATAATCGGCCGGAGATTTACATTACAACCAATTTTTTAAAAAATATTTTTATTTTCAAAAAATTAAGGACAAATTGGATTGCAATGTGTATAGTAAAATCACTTTAAATATTTAAATTAAAATCTTAACCAATCATCATCGTTATTATCATCCTGTGATGGTGGATCTTCTGAGGGTTGTTCCTGTTGTTGATGATCATCCAAAGCAGAAACATTGCCGTACGACGACAGCTGTTGAATTTGCTGTTGTATACCCATCATAGTATGTGCACCGCTGGCATTTTCTGCTCCTGCTATATCCTGTTCCATTTGATGAGAAAACCCGCCTTCTTTTTTGGGACGTGCATTGTCGTCGTCATCATCACTCTCTGAGATGGCTAAATCATTGTTAATATTCATATGATCTTGATTCATTGGAGCTGCACTTTCTTGATGGGCATCTTCGTCTTGTGGCAAAAATTGTGATACATTAGATGTTTGATAAGATGAATCTGTCATAGCAGCTGCATTAGTGTTTCCACCACCTAAGCGATTATGCATTGTTAGAAAATCAGATGGATCATAGTTTGGATCCAAATCCATTGATTCTTCTGAAATTGTATAAAAAAGTGATTGCACTGATAAAAATAATATGTTTTAATTTGGTTACCTCCAATCAATTGGGGTGCTTCCATTTTCATTTCAGATTTAAGATTATCAGAATGAAGGACTTCAGAACCTTCACCCTCACTTCCCCCCGCATTTGACATAGAATGCATACGTTCACCTTGATCCAAAATATTCGCAGCACTATTCTCATCTTCTGAGACCTCTTGGAACTCATCATCTTCATCTTCGGTGGAACACTGTTGATCTGGAGAAACAAGAAAAAAATATTCAATATTTTTTATTGAAAACTTTTTTATATCTTTTATTAGAATAGAACAAAAAAGGACAATAATTCGTACACTCAAATAAACAAGGATGTATAATTTGCTTACTTCGACATTCATACGTATATACAAACTAAAGGAAAATTGATATTTAAGTTTGCAAATACACTTAGAAAACATTATGGATATTATTGATTAGTTAAAATCTGAAGATCTTTTTAAAGCAGGATTATAATTTCCGTAGTGTCGCGGACAGAATACCAACTGCATATATTCTGTAGATGGATAATTTTTGATATATTTGACAGCGTTACCTAAAATTCGACGTAGCGTACACAAGTATTCAACTTTCCCACTATGGTAAAATGTTTGGTACGTCCGTATTACCCAAATACGCCAGGTCCATATCCTAAAATCTGCCAGCTAATAAAGTTGTAAAAATTGATACAGTTTAAATTATCTCAATGTTAAAAGTGTTTAACTTTGAAATTATATACTTCCGACGTATTTGGGTAACGCTCATATAAATACATGTGTTTCACTTGTGTGGTGAAAAACGTCGACCGTGTACGTAGAATTTTAGGTAACACTGTTAAATGTAGCAGCAATTTTTTTGTCATTTTTCTTTATTTTGTATGGGTTCGAACAATTTGATCATGAATTTTTATATTTAATTTAAAATATCTATCTTATGATATATAAATATTTTTTCTCAAAACATTGACAACATCTAAATTTAAAACTTCTGTGGCAAAAATAAAACATTCTTTATGGTTTCAATTCGCGTCACCTACTACTATAAAAACCAATTGTAAGATAAATAGATCGGCATAACATTATGAATCCTAGAATAGGAAAAATTAAGATTTTATTTCTTTTTAATAGACACGTGCGTATGTTAAAACGAAGAATTATTCCATCCTAACAACGCTAAAATGTCAGAAAGTTTTATTTAATAATTTTACATTTATTAATTTTAAAATTGCAGTTTAAATTGTAAAAAGGTTTGCCATTACCGATTTGTTTGCATTACCTCTTCAATTCTGACACGATTCTACAAGATCTTTAGGTTATAAATCTAAAGTTGTTGTAATTGTTTAATGTACCTATAGATGATGGGAAGTCATCTTTAAGGAGATGTATCTATATTATATTTATGGATAATTGTGGGATTCAATAATATATAATCTTTTGAAAAAAAAAAACAGGAACAGATGGTGTAAAGATTTAAAAGCAATAACCATAAAAAATACAGGCTGACAAATTATAGGAAACACAATAAAGGAGAAAGAAATAAACGGAGCATTATAAAACATGTGTGGCAAATTTGTGCAAAATGCATTGGTTAGTGCACTAACTACATTCGTTTTATTTTTGCAATTATTATTAGAATTTAGATATCCAATAGAAAACTTGTGTTAGTAGGAAAAGTGTTTGTGGTATTCTAAAGAAACATGTTAATCTACTTTTAATTGTTTTTTTTTTATTGGTAATAGTTGATAGAAAGCAGTATTAGTCTTACCTTCTTCCGTAAAAGAGGAATTATGTGGGTTACTTAAATTTGAGGTTAAGCTGTCCTTACGGGGACGACCGCGACCACGTTTAACAGCATTCGCATTAAATTTAACTAAAAGTATAAAATTTGTAACACAATAGTTTCCATAGATTGTTTTAATTTTTGTTGGTTTATCATCGTTAATTTTTTGTGGGTTTGGATTTTGTTTTCAAGAAACAAATTGAAAAAGGCATTACTTTTACGTTTTTGTTATTAAACCAAATATAATACTAAACCAAAAAAAAAAACACAAACTTTAAACATCAAAAAATTAATATTACTATTTATAGAAGAATTTAACAGAAAAGGCTATTAACGATGATACATTTAGACTAGAGAAAAACGATAACAATTGCGTTTACAACAATTATATAGATTTCTGCCTGTGGTTCATTATATTATTAATATTTAAACTCTTCGTGTTTCAAATCTGTATCGGAAGAAATCCTATTATACTTCACTATTGGGATTCAAAAACTAAATAATTCGTTCACCCACTTTAGGTCACTGTTACTAAATTGAATCAATATTAAATTGATGAAATTTATAGCTATCATTGTCCCATATTGTATTGTACTGGCACTCAGATCCAAAGACAGGTCCATAATGGTAGATTTTATATTATATATATTAAATTGTGGTAATATTATGTATGCTATTCTATTGTTTGGCTTTTAAAGAATAACACGAGAATGCAATGTTCCACGTTGCTTTAAAATCAAGCCATCTATTTATATTAGATTTAGATTATTTCTAATAAATGCTAGGCATTTGAGCTTTGATATACTGGTTCTTGTAAAAAAATCACTTAACATGAGTAGGAATAAAAGCTCTTATTACAAGTATTGTTGTAAAATATTGCTCTGAAGGAAAATCTAAATAATATTTAAATTAATGTTAGTAGTTTATTAATTATTGGAAGATATATTGTACTCCGAAAAAAGATGTAAGAAAATGTACAGATATATAAATCAATTGCAATTAAAATTTAGGATACTACACGCTCTCTATAGTTAGACAAAAATGAAGAAATTTAAAATTGATTAGTAAAGTATGCAAGATATTGTCGTATAGTTTAAAATACCGCAGCCCATTAAAGAATGTCATGTCTGTTAAATTAGTAAACCAAATAAGCTTGAAGACATATTTTGTAAAATATTGGTTTTACTGTAATATCTTTAATAAGATTTGGAAATATGTGAATTAGGAATTGACACTTTAACACTCTCAGACCACTCACAATATTTGTTTTTAGAAAATTAATATTAATATTAGAATTTTATTCGTCTTACCTTCCTCATTTACGTCACGAAGTTTTCGCGGACGGCCTCGACCACGTTTAATATCGATAGGAGGTTGCATATCTTGATTTTGCACATTTGAGCCTGTGTTGAGAGATATTAAACCACCAATACCACGTTGTAATGTTGCATTTGACGAAGAAGATGGCCTTTCATTGCCTTCCACATCAATAAATTCATTTTCTGGTGTACTTGAACGACTTGTACGCGTATAATCATATTCTTGATCTTCTACACCACCCCATGTATCATCGAGATCTGCATCGACACGCGCACGTTCCTGAACCTTAGCAATATTTTGCTCCAATTGAAGACATTGTTCAGAACACTATAGATAAGAATGAACACAAGAAGTCAATTAAAAATAAACAACATTTAAGAAATGTACTCGCCTCTTCCAACTGCGTGCGAGCAAATTCTAAAATATGCTTTGCATTTTGGGTAAATCTTGATTCACTGCCATTGTATTGTTCACAATTTACAGCTATTAATTCGATATCCGCCAAGAAATCTGCTCGTGAGTGGTACTGATGAGCTGTAAAATTTATTAAATGGCAATTACAAATTTAAAATCAAATAATTCATTTACCTTCAATATTTTTTCCAATGGTTTCCAAATCCATGGGTCTCTTAATAATAGTGTAATAATCTTTAACTTGTTTTTTATTTACAGGCTTAAGGAAAGGCCAACTTTCTTGCATAGTCTTAATTTTTGTGTGCAGTTTTTCCAATATAAACGATAAAGCCACTTGGTCATCGTCATCCAGTAGGGGATTAATTGCCTTTTCCAACCTTGCAAGTTTTTCTTCTTTTTCAGCCATTAGATCGCAACAGTTTTTATACATGCGTTGCGCAGCCGAAGTAAATGAACTATTCAGACCATTGTATAGTGTTGAATTTTCAACAATTTGTTTTAAATCAGCCAAAAAGGTTTCACGTTTATGGTATCTTTTTTGGCGTATATTATCACGCATTGTTTGCAGGTCCATAGGTTTGGTAACTATGCGATAATAATCGGGAACCACCTAAAAAGAATTACATTAAAAACAATCTACGCAAATTTTGACTCAATACCTTAGCATTAACTGGAAACATAAAAGGTGTGACATCGGGCATTGCTCTTAAAATATTTAATATTTCCTCCAAAATGGAAGATAATACCACAACGGGGTCTGTACGTCGACGGTTGGCAGTTTTGTTATGGCGTTGCAAATAATCGCAATGTATATCGCTAGCTTTACGTTTCTTTTTACCCATCATATCTTTGGGCACCTTAAGTAGAAGACCCTTTTTGTTGCGGCCCATTAAACTTTCGTCATGTCGCTTCAACACTTTACTGCTCAGAGTAACCTTGGTGCCATCGACATTTACCAAATCATCGTCATCACAATTTATTTCACGACTCTCTGGTTCTTCCTCAGGTTCATCCATTACGGAAGAGTTCATAGATGAATTGGTTGGACCTTGCGTTCCAGTATAAAGGGGACATGCCTTGTTTGTACGCATGTGACCAACCTGCCCGCAGGCGCCACATTTCAATTTCAAATCTGGTTTAAGCTTAAATTTCTTCCTTGATGGGCTTACTTCCTTATGACTATTATCTCTCTCTTTGTGCGAAGAACTTTGAGAAGTTTTTGGGTCGCCCAAAGAGGTAGGCATACCACCAGGTTGTAATTTTTGATTTTGTGCCAACTGAGCTAGGCGCTCCTTTTCTTGATTGCGCTTTATACGTCTCAACTGCTCTTGAATTCTTCTCTTTTCTCGTTTCATTTCTTCCTTTTGTTGTTCATCGAGTGTGGCAAATTGTTTGATAAACTGTTCATCTTTGGTGGTCCTAATCTTGACGTATGCATCTATAACTGGTTGACGGCGTACAGTTTCAACACGAGTATATTCTTTGCCTTCTTGATCCTTAAATGTTCGTGTAATCTTTAATATGCGACCTAAATTCGGCTGCGGCTGATGTTGATTTTCTCCGGATCCTTCTTTGTTTTTGTCATTCTTTTGTTTATTACCCTCTTCATCTTCCATCATTTTCTTCAGCAATTCCTGTCTTTCTTGTTCTTCACGTTCCAGTGTTAATTGGGTCGAAGTTTTCTTATTGGATAACATATTTTCCAAATTTTTACCCAATTCCTCCAAATCGGATTCTTCTGAAGCCGACGACTCATCTTCATCTGTTGAAAGTACTTCCGAACTGGCAAGTACCCGATTTTGTAAATCGAATATACGTTGGCATTCTTCTTTATAACGTTCCTGATGTTCGGCTATTGAAAAACGATTGCCTCTGGAAAATTTATCCATGCCCTGTTCACCAGCTTTAGCCTTTTCTGTGGATAGGGTACGTACAACATCAATAACCTCCCAACGAGATAGTTTCTTAATTTCTTCTTCGGGTACTTTAAATTTTCGTAACAACTCCTTGGCCCTTTGCAATGGTAAACGACGTAAATCGGCATCAGTACCTGTTACAGTACGTTTTGGTTGCGACTCTTGTTCTTCTTTCGTTTGCTGCAAGTATCCGGAATATAACTTTATTGTTCTTAACTATGTATGTTGTTGAAATATTTACCGTTGGTTTGTTAGGAACTCGTACATACGAAAATCCTTCACCACATCCCGTGGGATCAGCAGGGCCTGTTAATTGCAACAAACATTTTCCACGCATTGCTTGTATGTAGGCTCTTTTAAAACAAAAAAATTGTTTAGCTTTGTGAATATTGAATTTATTAAGCTAAAAAAAAATTTACCTTGTAGTGTTCCAGGGAGCAACTTTAACTTCGTCGTCCAATTTCAACTGAGATTCCTCATCATCGTCCTCTTGGGGTGCAAATATAGATTTCTCACCATAACCGGCATCCTTAAGAAAATGGAAACATGGATTGGTTAAATGGTTCCTATTTCCGTGAAAGTTCTTACCTTTAATCGTTGTTCAGCAGCAATCATACTAAAGTAAGCACAGCATTGCTCTGGCGAAACCATAGATCGAATTTCCTCCTCGGATGGCAGTCGAAATTCTGGTTTGATGACCCACCAATTTGAATCCATACCAGTACGCTTGAAATCTGCACATTGTTTCAGTCTTTTACGTATACTACTTTCTGAATGGGCGGGGAAGGCACGTTTTATATCATCCATACGTATACGACGGGGATTATCTTTACTTTTCCAAAAGAGACGATAAACAAAGACTTGCAAAAAGTCACGTGTAAAATTGTTAACTCGTTTCGAGTTAGGTCCTGGTACCTCATATAAGGGACACTCTTGCCCAACTGTGAAAATTGCATTGAATTCACGCAAGTAATAATTATTACGAGTACGTATGACTAAAAAGTCTGTTTGATTTACATTGTGTGGGTAAATTGGAGCGCGATACATATTATTTTCCAATGCTTGAATACACTGCCCAGGGTGTAAAATGCCAAGAAAGGGGCTGGTATGGGCAATTGCTGTTTCACCATATTTAAAGTCCTGTGGACCATTATCCTTGGTGGCCTTACGCTTGTAATAGTTCTTGATTTTTGAACACATACCAACTTGGTTCATTAATGGAGGATGTTCTTCACAAAATTCAGCCAAAATTATATCACCGTCTTTGCCGCTTAAATCTTCCGGATTTCGCATAAAGAAGACATCACCACCACCGGAAGCAATACGTTCTGCATCACGTTGCTTAGCTTTTTTAACGATGTGCTTAAGCAATGGTAATACCGGATGAGGGACAGGCTGGGAGAGAGGACCATAAGAGTATTTCTTTAAAGGAGGCCTGTGGAATGATCTCAATTTCATTGGACCCATATGGGTGGGAATAAATGGAGATCTCAATTCTACCACTGGCGTCGAATGTTGTATTATACTACCACCACCAACTTTAAGTCGCAATGTCGGTTCAGTCTTAGGCATGTAATAACTGTCATTGGAAATATTAAATGGATCTCTGTCGGGACTTTTTGGCGGTGGAGGTGGAGTATCTTCGGCCAGAACGTTAATAACACCAGCTTTTCCCAGAAGAATTTTCGATTTCTTAACATGAGGATGGGGAATTTTGATTTTCGGCGGTGGTCCGGTATTTTTATTGATTTTCGATGGATCAATATCGTCTGGAATACCCAAGATAATATTTTCATCATTTGGATCCAATGTCAACACTTTAGGTTTTGGAATCTTAGGCATTTCTTCAGCATCCCAAATGATTTCATCTTCCCATTTACTGTAAATTAGCTCCTCATTTTCAACAGGAAATATGCTATACCACGTATCATCAACTGCTTCTGCCGGCTTTGCTGGTAAACTAGAAACAATTGCAAATTTAAAAGTAATCCTTAGGGAAAAATTGATTAAACAAAACTTACTTTTGGTTTGCTTTTTGTTTGTTTGTTGAGCTCCCGCTTCCACCAGGAATTTTACTTGTTGGCCCTCCTGTCACAGGCAGTGCTTTACCAGCCGGCGTAAATGCCCTAGATCCACTGGATGGCAACCAACCAGCTGCATTTGTTTTTGAGTTTAGTTTTTGTAAAACTTTTGCCTTTATTTCATTCCCATCCCACACAACTTCATCTTCCCAATGCAACTGAGAAACCATAAGAAACGCGTCATCGGCTATGGCGGCTTCGTCATCTTCATCAGCCGGCTCTTCTTTTTTTGCCTGTGTTTGTGGCTTAGAATGTTTCATCTCTTGTTTATTTTTAAATCCGTAGTTAAAGCCCTCGCCCGAATCGGGCACATCTAACATATCGTACCATATTTGTGCTGGGCCATATCGCCAGTCTGCAATTTTTGGTTTGTTCTCGGTATTATCGCCATTTTCAGGTTCTTGTTTAACATCCTCATCATTAAATATGCTTAAAAGTTTGTCTTCATCATCGGACAAACATTGTGCAGGCATGGGATCGGGACCATGATGTATACCAAACCCCTTTTTGCGTGGCTCTTCAGAATCACTTGTAGAATCTGATCCTGGATTATGATTTTTTTGATCTCGTGATTGTTTGCGTTTTCGTCTTCGCTTTTTTACATGCCGCCAAATTTGTGGCAGACTTGAGGGTTTTCCGGGCCCAAATAAACGAGAAAATCTTAAGATTTTTCCAGGTCTAAAATCAGGAAATAATTCACGTACATCAACATTAGCATATTTTGAGGGCAACATATCGGCCAACGGAGTGTCCAATTTTCGCTCTGCCGCTAAATATGAAAATAAAAATATTGATTAAATTCTATAATGATCTTTAACGCATGTTTCAATTTGTTTACATTTCTCAGGCTTGACATCCGTATCCATTCCACTGTCGGAACCACTTTGTTTACTTTGTGTTTCCTGGGCTGTATTTGACTGTGTGCGTACAGGTGTGCTAGGTGGTGGCATCAACTCTTTGTCATCTTTGATAGAAGAACAAACTTTTGAAGCAGGAATTGCATCCTCCAAATCTTCTAAAATATTTGAGGAGTCTGTTTTATTCTCGGTCTCCGTTATTTGAACGTCCGACGGTGGTGTCTTTGGGCAATCCTCAGATAACTCGTTTATATCAGAATAATCTACGGCATTTGTGTCTTTTATAATTTCACCATTTTCGTCTTCTTGTTTTTCTTTGTTATCCAACAGCCCTGATTTAAGAGCATCAAAATCGCTCATTGGCTTCTTTTCCTCCTCGTCTTCATCATCGGCATCTTCTGCTTCAATTACTTCACTTAGCATCGAATTTAAACCCAACCTTAACGAATGAAAAAATTAATAAATAATTCGATTCCATATATGTGCAGTGTCTCACTTCGACAATGAACCCAGATGTTCCTTGAATTCCGAATCAAAAGCTCCGGCTCCATCTTCATCTACTAGTTTGCCTTCAGAGTCAATGTTGCCAAATAGTATACCTGTCAAATCTATTCCAAATCCTCCTCCGTCATGATTACTACCTCCGTGATTAGAACCATTTCCAATTGATCCATCATCGTCGCTGTCAGTATCCATGTTCGTTCTTCACTTCTAATTGCTTCAAATAACTCCAATCTTTAAAGTAGGGTTTCTATTGTACAAATATGTGGCTAATGATTGCAGGAATCCTATTTGATTAAATATACATTTATTTTTTATTTTTGTTAGCCGCTATTAACGCGTTTTGTCAATTTTCCCAACAAAATTAGAGGTGAGAAACAATCGATGTCAATATCGATTCTTTTACTTTTAAAAAGGCATATCGATTGATAGTTTTTGCGCCGATATTATCGGACGAAATGGCTGTACTCTGCTTATGCTAGGTTCTCATAACGTTTTTTATTCATAGTAAAATAATTCCTATTTTTTTTTTTATTAAATTTTGTTTGTTGACTTTAATGGGAATTTGAATGAAATCATATGAAATTCGTATTAATAATTGGTTTTCTTTAAAGAGCTATTTGAACATGACATTTTATATATTTTTGTGTGTTTTCTGCTTTTTATTTTTGCTGGATAGAGACTTGTCAATCTATTCCGCAAGATTGAATCTAATGGTCTGTTCCAGAACTGCAAGAATGAAAAAGATTTTACTACCATAACCGATTTTCCCTTTATGATATCGGAGAAAATTGCAAAACTAGTAGATTCTAGCAGGTTCTGGAACAGACCATAAAATAGTAGGGCACCAAAATTCAATTCTTGTTTCGCGGGTTTTCCCCAATGGAAGAATTTTGTTAAAAAATGAAAAATAAACCAAGCCAACTGTTGCATAGTTAAAAATCTATTTGACACTACAAGATTCCAGCACAGAGTTGCATGTTTCTAGTTTCTGAAGTTGAGCAACCTTTCTTACTGAGCCATGGATAGACCATTAACCATAACAGTTGAATATTTATACAAGCTATGTCGAATTTTTAGTAACGCTGTTATTTTTTATTTATCTGGCTTAACATATGAAATAAATATGTGAATGTGTGTTCTTTTTAATTATTTCCAATGTTTTTCGGTATGTTAAAGGGAAAATCGGTAGTTAACCATATATGAAAATTTTTAAGAAATTATTCACATTTATTTGAAATCAAAAAGCGTATTCCAACGTATGTATGAAAAAAAGAAATTTTGACCCTTTATTAAATTTTATTTATTTATTTATTCAAACTCATTTGTGTAATACAGGGCCTCTAAGACAATAAAATCATATTACATAGCTAGCAAAACCTGAGTATTTAATACTTATAATCATGGTACAATGAAGAGAAGGTAGGTCAACTTTGAAAAAATTACAAGTATAGAGATCTACCTGTTTGGCTTGTAATGTCAGAATTAGTATCAAAACAATAAAAAATCAAATAACTTGTTGCATGTATTTTGAATAAATAATTTAAAACCGCGAAAACTGAATGAAAGGTCAACACTTCTTTTTAAAACCAGGTTCTATATATCTCTAAAGGATTATTTCGCTACAAAAACTCTAGATTTTATCGATGCATACGATGAAATAAACATTTTGAAAACATCCGAATTTGAATGTTTTCTGAACAATTTTTTTGTTATTGAAAAGAAAACACATACATATACAAATAAAGATGACATATTAAGCTAAGAAAATAAAAAAATTGAAATCATATGGTATCATAGCCCTACCTTGATATCATTGTACCAAGGTAGGGCTATGGTACAATGATATCCTCAGTTCATAGGGTATCCTCAGTTCATAGGGTAATAGATTCCAATTCCGTGCAATTCTAACTAAGAACGATCTCGCACAAACATCTCTATAAATCCTTGGTATAACTATTTGAGGATTTCTTGTTGAATGAGAAAACACAAAAATACTGTATAGAGATGTTGGTGTGCGACATTTGATAATATTATAAAAGGCAACAAGAATTCTATAAGACACAAAATCGGTAAAAGAACACCCCAGAAAAAGTTTAACATATCTAGATATATGGTTCCTTCGGGGAAGGTTGTAAACAAAACGAACAACTGATTTTAAAATTCTCTGTAAACGTGTAAAACTGGTCCCGATACAGCCCGAGATTACTTCCAAACCATATAGGATGTTAGACATCAGTACAGCATGAGCTAAATATTTTCTAATACGAAGAGGCATATATAATTTGGCGGAATAGATCTTTCTCAACAAAAAGCAAACTCTCCCAGATAAAGCATCAATATGTTGTCTAAAAGAAAGCTCATTATCCACTATAACACCTAAAATTTTGTGGTGAGTAACAAATTCAATATTATTGTAATTTAAATGGACATTGATATCGGAAGCCGTATTATTCCTCTTACCAAACATCAAAGCCTTAGTTCTTGACGGATTAATTGTAAGATAATTCGCCGATGCCCAATTAGAGAATTGCTGCAGACATTCGTTTACATTGCTTTCAAACAAAGATAAGTTATCACTATCTCCAGTTAAAATGAAGAAAATGTCATCAGCAAACTGCAACGTTTCACAAGATTTGAACTGCATGGTATCACGCAAGTCATTAACATAAAGAAGGAATAATATTGGTCCCAATATAGAACCTTGCGGTACACCACTATTTAAACTCACTGGGTCAGATTGGTTACCAACAAAATGTGATCTATCTGATAAATGAATAAATCAATTTACAGGCAGTTCCAGAAAAATTAAAATTATCTCTTAATTTAGTGATTAAATGAGCAAAGTTAATGGAATTGAACGCTTTTGACAGATCAAGAGATAAAAGGACACTTAATTTTCGATCATTAATATTATGGCGGATGAAATCAGTGGCTTGTAAGTGTGTGGTGTTGTGCCTTTGCCGGAATGCAAACTGTGTGTCAGATATCATATTTGAAGTGTATTCCAAAATTTGATTCTTCAAAATCATTTCCATAATTTTTGAAATTGCTGGTAGGATTGATATTGGACGTAGGTCATCTGGAATTTTTGCGTTTATTGTTAATTTATTCAAAATCAATGCAACAAGTAGATAATATACAACAATGTTGCATTGGCTTCGAATGTATTTCTGATATTACAATCAATACATGTAGGCCTCTTTACTTGTACTTTTTTCCAACTCAGCCTACCTTGTCTTCATTCTGTACAGACATGTCACAGGGACGAAATTCGAACGAAAGTGTCATTAATTTTATATTAAGGTTCTTCAAGAAACGAAAAAAATGAATTGAAACCACTTCTGATTTTTTTTGTTAATTGTCCCAATTTTAATTGATTCTCAGTTGACGAAGTTTGTTTTTGAAAACTAGTTTTATTTTTAGGCAAAAAGGTATTACATATGATAAAATGAAGCAAAGATTAAAAACAAAACAACAACTCGAAAAAGACATTTTGTGCAAAAATGTAAGAATTTTGAAATATGCGTTTAAAAATGTTAACGTTTAAATCATTTAAGGGCAAGCGCAGGAATTTATTTATAAGTTAAAACTAAAAACATCTCTAAAATTCCTCCGGCTCATTTTTTCAGTATTGTGTTCATTATTTTGCAATTTTAGAACAACCGAAACTCCCGATATCTGTAAAAATTAATAAAATTTATGTTCTTTTCGAAAGAAAGCTTTTATTTTTTGTCATACTTACAATGAATAATGAGATTTTAGTAGTTCACCAAATCGATCGGAATCTTGAGAAGCTAAAACAAAAAAGATCGATTTTAAATTATGGAGTTCAAACCATTCCGATTGGAATTGGTGACATGCCAATTAACGCTTTCTAAAATTGCAATATGTTTATATAAAAATATATATATTTTGATTTCAAATTGAAATAAAATAAATCTTCCCTTTAACGGTTATCGTCGTCGTCGCAAAATGAATTCGAGGCGACAATAACGGTATTAGGGTCGTCCGTTTTTGTCGATAGCGATGAATGATTGCTATTATCATTGTCGATACAACAGTCGACGTCGTTTTTAGAGAATATCTGTCGCCGTAAAAATTGTGACGATATTGTATTTTTTAGTCGACGTTGATATTTTAATAATTTTTATTTGACATTTGACCATGAAAATAACAACAACAAAACAATTTTGAAATCATTTCCGACACTGGTCTACTAAGATTCTAGCTCTAAAAACCTCAATGCTGTGGTCAATTAAAACAACTCTTTAATTTTTCTAAATTTTTTGCAGTTGTAGGTATTTTTACCCTGTTTGCGGGTAACCATTATCGCGATTCCCCAGATTTTTGACTCGAAAGTCCGGGTTCAAGACCCGGATCCACTTACCCAATATAAGTAACGTTTGAAAGCTTACGAAAATACCTATCCAACAGAAAACTTTAGTTCGCCTAGCCGGTTGAACATACCCAGAAGAGAATATCTCTTGTGCTATTAGCACAAACTAAGATAAGAGTGTCAGCTATAATCTGGCATCAATTTTGTTGGGCCCTTTTCGACTTTTTGGGGGTTTTATTAAATATACCATTGGAAAAGATTTAAAAAAAAGAAGAGTTATTACTAAACTAGATTTAAACCGGCGAATTTAATGTCAGGCCTTAGAGCCAAGAGCCTTCTCCTCTTCATCCTCAATTGAACTTAAGAGATGTAAAACATTTATTATATTCATTGTCACTATATTTTTTCCGAAAGAGAAGAAATTAACATCCAAAATACAAATAATTTTTTTATTTTTCTTGCCAACAAAAGGGAGTGTTGCCAATTGTTTTAAACTGTCGATGTCGTTTCGAAGCGACGGCGACTTGCACATCACGTCGACTACGACTATTAGAAGCGAAAAACGTAATTGGGCCGAATAATTCACGAGCTATTATTATTTTCTTTGTAATGATGGATCAGCTGTTATCTTACAAACAAAAATATGTTTTGCAAGATGTTGTTCATTTACTTTTTGCAATTTCTCCCGAGATAGAGAAAATAGTGTTTTTTCACTGGTACAGTAAACGAACGAACCTAACATGTTTATGATTTTATTTGTTTGTTTCAAAAATGTCAGAAAAGTAACCATTTTGGAAGGGGTCAGATTTAAGGAAAGGGACATAGAAACATTTAAAAATGTGCAAGTTTTAGTTATTTTCTAATTTATTTATCGTGACAAAATTAAGTACATTTATTACATCTTTATTGCATTCATTACAACTTAATATATTAACAAAACTGGTAATTTATTTATTGCAAACAAAAAATTAACACATGACAATTTATTTCAAGTGCAAAAATCGCCAATTACAGAAGTGATATTTTAAATTTATTCAATTTTTGATAGTGGGTGTTACAATTGTTTTCGAGAATTCTAGACATGAGAATATAATAAAAATTAATACGTTAACGACGAATCTAGAGGGGCAAGAGTGCGCACAACACACACGGCCAATGATATTTGCCATATTGGAAACACTTGATCACCATACTCCTCTACAGTGGAGGGAAAATTATTAAGCCTCACTTAAAATGCATGCGACGCGATCTTATTTTGTCCGCCTGACTTCAAGTTCTCGAACACCGATATCCACTTGCGTCGTACGTTGTTGTCTACTTTTAATGATTTTCACGATAGTGTGTGTGTACTGTTGTTGTTTGTTGTACTCCAATCCAATCAATCCGGCAAACCTACACTAACCCGTTTGGTCGCTGTGCTGCGAATATTACGACGCGCTGCTGGTTTCTCAGATGTGGGCGACTGAGTCGCATCATTCTCAGCTATAATTGCACCATCATGAAAACATAGACTACTGCGCAAATGTTTTCGAGGTTTGTTTATATCAGCCGACATCGTTGATGGTGACTGCGATGCACCTGGTGTACTACTTTTTTGTGTCAATTCTGGAGAGGGAGATCTAGTAAATCTCCTTGAAGCTATTTTATTATTTAATTTATTAGTTGTTCGATCAATGTTTGCTTGGTGGCTGTTGTCACAAATATTTCTGCTACTTTTGTTGTTCATAGCTTCATAGCTATCTTCATAGGGACGTGCATCGTCTTCATATTCATCGTGTGGGTTGCTTTCATAAAGACGTTGCAAATTTCCACGTTTTGTAATATCCCTAGTAGGAGATGTTCTGGTACGTCTATTATCCTCAACGGGTCGCTCATCGTCGTAATACTCATCGCGATAATAATGGTACCTTCTCGGTGGCGATGACTCGATTCGAACCTTTCTCATTCTCTCGCCAATTTCGGCTTCGTCACGATGTAAGATTTCGTTTCTAGTTCGAGAGCCATACTGTGATCGGATATCTTTCTTAGTGTCATTTTGTATGCGTCTATACTGCTTTTCATCAACGAAATCTTCCGAATGGTCACGGATTTTATAACGTTGATGAGAATTTTCTCCAAAATCTCGATCATCTTCATACTTTCTATGGAATCTCTCCCTAGGTAATACTGATCTATTCGGTTTTTCATAATAATCCCCATCATTTTCATACTGTGTTTCCACCGGTTCCCTGTCGTAGCGTGAATCATAATTATTTCTTTCCCTCGATTTTACATTAGATCTATCATAAATTTCATTTCTGCCTTCGCGATATTCCCTTGTGTTCGCTTTAGATAAATTAACTTCTTTAATTTGTCTTGATGGCCTTTCCAATGTTTTGGTGCTACGATTATTAATCTTCGGCATATCTTTCTCCTCACTAAGACTTCGCGCATCTCGTTTTATTTGTAATTTGGGACTATTTTTGGAATTTAATTCCATTTCACGTTTGTCATTCATATCCATTTTGGGTTTTCTAAAGTTGTTTTGTTGAATTTTAGCTTGTGCTTCGGCTTCTTGTTCATTCACAAAGTCATAGAACTCGATTTTCGACATATAAGCCTGTTTTCGTTTGGCAGTAGTGTAGGCTTCATCGACAATTGTTTCCGGCAGTTGCAGTTTGGTGGCAGTTGGCTTTTCCGTTAGATCTGTCTTTTTTCCTACACCCGATCTCAGTAGAGCTCTCCTATTTGGAACGGGATTATTTTCACTCAAATTATCATAGAATTGTATTGAAGATTGTGAAAATTCTTTGCTAAATCTTCGTTTAGTATCCACATCATTGTCTCCACCCACGGAGAACTGTCTTGTACAGCTGGGTTTATCACTAGCCTGTAGCTGCACACTATTCCGCCGTTTAAGTTTACATTCAACGGCCGATTCAGCTTTGGTGTCGTCGGGCCAAAATAGATGTGATTCCAAACGGTTCGGTGCTGTCCCGCCTCCTCGTTCTATCATTTTAGGCGGAAGGCCCGTAAAGAATTTTCCATTTAACATTCTGACTTTGTCCGGCTTGGGGTTTTAAACGTGTCTTATTCGTTCGATGGCTTAAACTCTACTAAATTGAATTGACCGCTTATTCTCACATTCATTCATCGATCGTGAGTTGTTTGTTTCAAAGAAAAATGTCGCTGTTTCGTTTTGTGTTTGACACTCTGTAGGCGTCACTCTGAATAAACTTTTGGTAGTTAACTTAACTGACATAATCGAAATACAGTGACTATAAATTGTAATATGTTTGATGTTTTGTATTGCTTGACCTTTTGTAGTTATTCAATATCTGAAATTGCTTTTGCAAATAAATAGAAGATCTTTTCAGTCCTTCTATATACAGACTTCCTTTGCATCTTCTGTAGATAGAAGACTTCTTGCAGACATAAAAGCATTTGCAGAAGATATTTTGTGGGTCATCTTAAGATATAAAACTCTTATGGAGGCCTTCTGAAGGTAGAAGTCATTTCAACGTCATCTGATGTTGGAAGTCCTTTTGCAGACTTTCTTAAAATAAATCCTTGCTAGGTCCATTGAATATTGAAAATCTTTTGTAGGTCTCAGATACGTGGAATATCTTTACGATGTGTTTTAGAGTTATTTACATGTTCGAAATGGCTATTGAAGGAGTATAAAATTCATTTTTCTGTTGTTTTCTTTATGGTTTTGATACAAATACATTTTAAACACTGTAATAAACAAAATCAGTTTTGCTGTTATATGGAAAAGTCTGAAAATATAAAGCGGCATATTCAACTGAAGCACAAACAACTTGGCTTAAATTTATTATTTATTCTTTTAATTTTATTTTTCTGTTTTTTTTTTGATTTTGTTTAAATTTTTGGTTTTGCGACAAAATGCCAACTTCAAGTTTCTAAATTTGGTTAGTAGTGTGTGTCGTTGTCATTGGAAGGAATAAATGACTGAATGAAAGATTGAACGTATGTAGCTAGCTGGTTGAATTTCTGGTAAGCAAAGACTGACAAATGTTGTTGTTGGGATTGGTGGTAAGTCGCATGTAATAACGTTGACGTCAAAGATCACTTAACCAACTATCGAAGTATTTGAGAGCACAACTTAAGTGACGACAAGTTGACATGTTATAGATAAACATCATTTTGAAAATTTGTAGTTTATTAAACAAATTTGTATTATTTTGATATTATCATTTCGAACTACACACTTATGGAGTAATAAAATTATATGTTTATGTGTCGTATTTAATTACCTCAAATGATCATAAGATCCGCCAACAGAGTCTTTGGTCGAGTTTTATTTATGTCTAATAATAAAATTGATTGACATTTAGCCGTTTGCTATTCTAATATTCATATGAGTGATTCTTATCAATTTAAAATGACACAATGTTCTTATTTAATACAAAAGCAAAAATGAAGGCTGATGGTGAAAGTTTGGAAGCTGAAAGTTTGTTAATAGTTCTTCTTTAAGAGATTATTTGTAACAAATTTTGCATCAAATAAAATGTATGACATCGTATTTTTTAGTCGGCGTTGATATTTTAACCATTTTGTATTTTATATTTGACCATGAAAATGACAACAGCAAAGCAATTTGGAAATATTGAAGTATTTTCCGACACTGGTCTAATAAAATCCTAGCGCTAAAAACCTCAATGCTGTGGCCTATTGAAACAACTCTAGTTTAGTAAAAACTCTTCAATTCTTTCGAAACATTTTCCAGAGGTAGATAATTTTACTATTTTTTTTTTCTAGGGGGCGGACCTGGGACCCCAGATTTTTGACTCGAAAGTCCGGGTTCAAGACCCTGATCCACTTACCCGATATAGGCAATATAGGTATCGTTTGAGGGCTTATGAAAATCTGAAACTTATCCAGCAAGTGATCACATTACCACCGAAGGCGGCTACTTACAACAACTATTAAATTTAGAAAACTTTAGTTCGGGAAGCCTGTTGAACATACCCAGAGGAGAATATCTCTGGAACAAGAACATTTATAAGCACAAATATAGCATTTTGGAAAAGTAAGAGCGTCAGCTATTATTTGACATCATTTTGTTGAAAATAAATCCTTGTCTAAAAAATCGATAATTTGACTATAACTTCCGAATCGCTTCAAATAACCTTATCAAGGGTAAAAATACCTACTACTGGAAAAAAATCCAAAAAATTGGAGCGTTTGGCGAAGTTTATATTAGCACATGCTAAAAGAAGTACTTGTTAATTCTGAAGTAATTTAAAAATCTAAAAGAACACATTAAGTACATATTTTAATTAAAATATGTCAACTCATTTTTAAACTGTCGATGTCGCTTCTATGCCTTACCGTAATATCATTTTTAAATTGAAGCGACGGCGACTTGCACGTAACGTCGACGACGATATAGAAACGATAAGCGTGATTGGATCGAATGAGTTTTTAGAAATCATGTTCAGTTTATATAAAATTTTAACTAATTAACGTTCATAGCATGGTGATGATTTACGACATATCATATAGGGATGTTGTTTTTACAATGCATGTTCTTATTAGGCGTGTACTATATGATTCCCAGTAAAAAATTTAATTAGCAACTTCTATAGAGAGAGTTATTTTTCTCACACACAATTGTTGTACGTGGTACAATTAAGAAGGTAAAGTTATGCAATCATATGTTTACAATTTTTTCAATATTAAACATTTGACAACATCGCATTGTCAAAATTTATATTTATTTAACGATTGTATGTATACAAACCAGAGTTGGGAACCTGTTTTTTATGCACTGACATTTGACAAGGTAAATTGCAGAAAGTGCAGAGATGAAAATACTTTCTTGAAGTGACTTTACCCTCTTAATTTTTTTTTACTATGACTATTGTACAGTATTTAGTAAAATCTGGGAAGAAAACATCCGCTTTAAATTTATTTCACATCAACATGCCTTGCTCTCACAGTTCTTTAAGAAATATTTGTTAACAAACCACAATCATAGCTCTGATAAACCTTTTTAAAAATTCTTAAAATGTGCAACTTTAAAACCTCCAACAAATTTATATAAGAATCAATATGCATAGCTCACTTGAAAAACATTCGTAAATTCACGATGCTCAAAAATATGTTCTTTAAAAACCGCGGTAGCTCTGTAAAGAAGTTCACAATATTAAAATCTAAAACCATTTCTAAAACCATACACAAGAATTCAAAACACTTCAAAACTTCGGACACGTTTTTATTGAAATATTCATTTGTTTTTTGTTGTTGTTTCAGTAGTTTAATTAAATACAATATTGGAAATATTGATACATATTAATTTTTGTTCCATATTAAGTTTTCGTATTTTTTTCTTGTTTGTTTTTAAAACTACCAATTCTCATTTTGTGTGTGTGTTCTGTGTATTTATGTACTTTTCGTCTATCATTCTGAATTTCCAAAAACACATTCAATACTTCTTACAAATACATAAAATACATTGTATCATAATCTAATTTATCAATAATTTATTATTAAAATCATTATATTTTTATTTTGTTAATGGAGTTTCGGGTTTATTGTTTGTTTAAAATGTGTGTATGTTTTTTTTTCTGTTTCACAGAGGCATACTCTACAGTCCCTCAGAAAGTTTGACAAAAGTATTGCGGAATTCCATCTATATCATAGTACATGTGTTTGTTTTAAAACATCAGAAGGGCATTCCATATATATTTGTCAATAAACTTGCTGGTTTACTGTAGATATTGTTTAGAATAAGCACAAAAACAAATTATAAATTAAATTAATTGTTTTTTATTTCAAATCAAATTCTATAAAGAACACAACTGAAAGATGATGTTTACAAAAATAGATTTTCATAAAAATTTCGTTTGCCGGATATGTAAAATTTTATTTTTATGTTTGCTTCTTTTTGAGATACATTAAAATTTCATTTTCAAATGTTCCATAATTTACAGTTTTTTTAAAGCATTTCATGCAAAACTACAATTTGTTAGCCAATTCAAAGATAAACTTTTTTCTTTATTAGTGGTTTACTTTTTGTATCATTTGATTCATCTCCTCGGAGTCGTTCATTTATCAATCTACTTATGATAATGGAATTAAATTTTGGGGGGTTAGGGTTCGATCTATTTTTAATGTACTATTTACAATTGACTGGCAACACTAGTAATACAAATAAAACTACAATTGGATGGCAACCCTTACAACAATATCGACAAATGATCGTAATGTAATATGAGGACATAACGCATCACTGGTAATTAAAATCTGTTATTTTTTTCTTTTGCAAAATATAAACATATTTACCACCTGGGGCTGGATTCTTGTTCTATGAAAATATGAAATGAAAAATATTTCAATTCACAATTTCGTAGAACAAGAACTGAGGCCATGCTGTTTGCGTGCGCAGGGAATAAATATGAGTTCATTTCATTCCATTTCATTTTTATATTTAACCTTCAATAACAGCGGTTTAGCGGAATACATTATATTTTAGAAAGTAAAGTAAATTTTGATTTGGAAAGTGAAGTTAGCGAACCATAGTGACAATGATTTTGCATTATCTGAATGATCAAGGGATCAACATTTAGAAAGTGTCACTTTAAGAGAAATCTACGCTTCATGGATATGGGACAGTTCCATATCATAGCCGATGTACTATTCGACAGTGTACTACAACCCAGCCAGCGAACTATGGATGCTATGGGACTTAAAAAAACAAAAAACTGGTATATCTTCAACACACAAATTTATGTTGGCTGGAATAGTAATGCCGCTGGTTAAGAATCAAATCACTATTTTGAGAAACAAAATAGAACTGAAATTCCTCAAGTTCTATTCGGCATATGTCAAAAGTCAATTTATCATACAGAAGTTGTATATCAACATAAATTACAAGCAGCATTTGTAACACTGCTCAGTACATGCCACATGAGAATACTGATCATAAGAAGCCTTACATCATTGAAAATTACGACAGTACGTACGTATGCAAACAAAAGGTCAATCTGTGCCCAATGGAAATATTTAGAAACATGGTCGATGTTATTGTGTTAAATTCATTTTTTATTTTCATTACAGTATTTCTCAAGTGGAAAAGTTCTAAAACGAACCATACTATTCGTCAATTTACGTTTCATTTATTATTGCTTTGTTCCAAAACTGCAAGAATGTAAAACTCTTTACTACCATAACCGATTTTTCATTTATGATATGGAAAAAATTACAAAATCAGTAGATTCTTGCACGGCCTAACCAGAAAGGTTGCTAAACCTCAAGAAAATAGGAAAAAATACAACTGTGTACCGGAGTTTTATAGTGTCAAACAGACTTTTAAATATGCAACAATTGGTTTTGCTTATTTTAATTTTTTTTTAACAAAATTCTTATATTGGGGAAAACCCAGATAACATAAATGGGAAGTTTGGGCTTATTTCACAAGTAGACAGTAGGACAATACAGTTTTATTCAAAAACAACTGTCACCCATTCGAGTCGAAAATATGAATTTATGTTGCAACTGAATTTGAAAACATTTCAAATTATTTCATTGCGTATTCAAAATAATTCACACATATGTATAAAATGTGTATATGTTTTGACAGGATAGGAGCACCAAAATAAAAAAATTGTGGATTCTTGCAGGTCGATATTACATCTACACTGTAAAAAGAGTAAACATTTCAAGTGTTCTGAACAAAATTTCAATTTATGCGAAAAATGTACAAATAATTAACTTTAATAAAAAGCCTCTACAATGTATCGAATAAGATTTGACTTACTTGTTCATTAACTTGTAAAAGTTCAATGGAATACGGAAATGTGTAGGTGCGGTTGGTCCCTCGAAAAGTTGAGTGTTTGCAAGTTACCACCCCCGAAATGGTTTTAAAATACATTTCGGCGTACGTCCCTGCTAACACATCATTTTGTTAAAAGTTCCAGCAATAATTTTAGCCAACATTTCTCTTTAAAGTAGTGAACATTTCGGGAAATTTGGCACCTATCGCAATAGAGTTCTAAAGGCCTCTCAAATACTCCCAGCAGCCTTTGAATACAGAAACTAATACGGTACATTACGATCATATAAAACATCCTTAACTTAAACTACGACCAATAATTTAATACTACATTTCAACTCGAAGTTAATACAACTATGACATTCATCACACTTCCAGCTCAATTTTGCATACCAATTGTTGTTGTTCCCGTACTAGTGGTTACAGCTGTTGCCGGTTGCATCAGAATGAAATTAGTTTTACCCTCTTTATCGGTTGTAAGTTGTAACAGTTCGGGTTTGTCGACACCGGACGAACCGGTAATATCACCGGTATGCGTGATGACACAATACTGATTTCCATTATATGTGACAATCGGCAGGGTACCAACCGATGTTGGGACATTTGTCGTTGTCAAATGATGTTGATGCTGTTGCTGATGTTGTGGCTGCTGCTGTTGTTGTTGTTGCTGGGTTTCTGTTGTGGTTTGAATATTCAGACCATTGAGATTGTTCAGCTGGGCTTGGACGTAGGTGGCGGCAGTTGGTGAATTTGCAATAAAGTTGGCAATCTAATTAAATGAAATTAATGGCGTTTTGAGTTTGTTCATCATTAAGAACTGTAATGTGGTATTGTTGTTGTCAGTCTCTGTGTATATGTGGAAGGAGTATGAGGAAGTGTAATTTATTTTCTTTAGGTTCTTATTTTTAGTTGATTTTAAAAGTGTTTCCTGTTTGTTGTAAATGTGTAGTTTTTGCTGTTGTCTAATTAATCTGTGATTTGCAAATATTTACATCTTGATTATTGCCATTATTGTTGTTGCTGCTGCTGCTGTTATTTGTGGGGTTGGCATCTCTATTGTCGACATTTACAGTCGTTATACCAGAAGTGGTTGTACTAAAAATGGCCGGTGGTTGGGTTAATTTCTTTGGTGCTCTCTTAACCACATTTTGTTGCTGCTGCTGTTGTTGCTGTTGTACTTCAGCAATCTGTTGCTGCTGGTGTTGTTGTAAATTGATGAACATTTGATTTTGTATGATTATCTTTTCTTTACGCTGCGACATTTCATCATTGTTTGCGTTATTGTTGTTCGTACCACCACCGTTGTTGCTATTGTTGTTACTGTTCGTAGTTGTATCCAGTTGATAGTTGTTCTGATTTGCCATTTTGGTTGGTTTTCCAGTATCCGTTGTTTCCTGTTCCTGGTGTCAATACTGAAAGGATTTTGAAACAATCTTTATTAATATCATTATCAAGTTATATACTACTATAACACACTTTGTGAGTAGTGTTAAATTTTTATGGAGGAGTCCCAATATTTGGGTGTTACTGTGGATCTTAATTAAATAATTTAGTTAGAAAATCGGTATATACCATTTTGTAGTGACTACATATAAAGTGACTTTTTATACCAAAAATTCTACTTACTATTTAATATATAAATATTAAATTACAAGTTTGAACCATGTGGTCATAACGTACAAAGAAAATTGTTTAATTTTTCCCTGAAGATATTTCAGTTAAGTTGGAAAATTTAAGTCTCAAATTCTAACAAAATAGGCATTAATTTCACATTTTTGACTCTTGTTTAACTCTCCAACAAAAATATTCAATATTGGTGTACTTTTTAGTATAGACCAGTATACCCAACAATACTCCTGCTTTTCCGTACTTCAAATATGTTTATCTTAATTTCTAAACAAATGATTGCCATTTCGGGCAGTTTAACTCCTCGCAACAGTATTCAATGTAGATCCAGTTTTTGGAATAAAGGCCATAAATCAAAACATACGATGTGTTTATTAGTTTTATACTTTGCCAGAAACTTCCACCCATGATAAAACTATTAATTTAGGTAGCCTTTAAATGTGAATTTGGCACATGACACGTGAACTTTAATTGAAGCTCTTTAAATTTTGTTAGATCGATTTTAACTATTTTCGATCGATTTTAGCAGCCAAAGAAATGTCTTGTTCCTTAAAACCTACACCCTCTTGCGCTTCGAACATATTGCTTTCGACAAAGAAAGCGCCGCACATTTTCTTCTTTTTTTTTTTCCTAATATATTTACTACCGACTTTTGCTCACCTCCAAATGACTCTTAGCATGCAATGTCCATTCATCACGGTTGGAAAACATGCGACCACACAATTCACAAGTCCATGACAACTGTTGCTGGGCATGATGATGTGGTATTATGATGCCGGGTATCGATGTGGTCTGTGTTGTGCCACCATGTTGACCACTTGACGTTTGCACAATTATATTTTGGGCTGCTACTTGGACCGCTTGTTGTTGTAATTGCAATTCCAGATTTTGTTTATTGTCCTCTGTTTCGGGCTCTTTCTTCTTTACCAGATTATTGAGACGCTTCCCAAGTGGTGCAATATTTGTGGGTGTTACATGTTTGAATTTGTTCATATGAATGACAAGTTTATCACGGCGAGCAAAAGCTTTATTGCAAACCTGAAAAATAGTTATGGTTTATATAATTAATAATTATTTTCAGATAATTGAAATAAAATCTATCTATAAAATTATACTTCACAAATATAAGGCTTCTCTCCGGTGTGTATACGCATATGTATGGTCAATTTATCCTTGCGTGCTAATCCTTTTCCGCACACTGTGCATTCAAATGCTTTATTGGTGGCTGAAAGTTATAATGTATGATAACAATGCCAAACGCTTTTATAGGATTTACTTACGTTTAGACGGATTCACTTTTCGTACACCTGAAGAAGCCTGTTGCACTTGTTGCAGCGCCTTAAGACGGCTGGCCGGATGCATAGAACCACCCTCAACATAGGGTTCTGTAAATGGGATCAAATTCGGCTTGGGTATATTATAAGTTATATTGTCTGAAGACCAGGTGCCCAGACTTTGTAGAACTCGGACGCCACCTTCGAAGCCCATGCCAACATCATCTGGTACGGTAAATGTGCTATCATTACCGGCTGAACTTGAGGAACTTATTTGTGGTACTTTAATGGTGCTCGTATAGTGTTGTTGCTGCTGTTGTTGTTGCTGTTGTTGTAATTGTTGATTTGTGTTATTACTGTTTGTGTTATTATTATTACTGTTACTGGTATTGTTGTTATTGCTATTGGGAGAGTTTTGCTGTTGTGTTTGATTAGTATTGGACGTTTGTTGTTGCTGCTGCTGTTGTTGTTGCTTAAATTGTATAGCCGCCTGGGCCATTTGCTGTTGCACTGCCATATGTGCCTCCAAATATGCGTTCTTTTGAGCCACTGTCATTTTATCCATATTCACTGTGCCGTCCTTTTATCAAAAACAACAAATAAACAAAAAAATAATGATTTGTTAAACATTTTGTTCAAAAAATACAGAAAGTCCTAAAGTTTTGTAAAAAAATACACTTTTCTATGCCGCCAACATTAGACAACTAACGAAAACAAACAAAGCCATTTCACTTTCAACCCTTATGGCGCTCCCATTTTTGTGGTTGTTTTAATAGCTCTCACGAGCTAGGTAGCTTTCTCTGTTCTCTTTCTTGTGCCATTCGATTGTTTGAATGTTACCACCACCGTGTTTTCATTTCCTGAAACACTGGGAATGAAACATTGAACTTTTTATCTCAATGTCATGTAGCAACAGTGATGCTAATATTTCGTAATAACAAAAATGCTAAAATTAAAAAACTGAACGGATTTTATACCGGGACATTTCACTGCATACTTTGATGCAGTCATGAGTACGGAGTGTAAAAAAGGAAATCAAAGTTTTGCTGAATACTTGGAGGTTTAAAAATCCAACCAATCGTGAAGTCAATTTGACTTTGGAAAGATTAGCTGTCTTCAGAAGTGTTAATTTTTTTCTTAAATTGCAACATTAGAAATTACAAAAAGCATAGTGTATTAAATGAATAATTAAAATATATATTTTTTATAACTTTTATTTGAATATTTTTCAAATTGAAGTTATTTTATAAATAAACATTAACAATTCCCTCCAAGGAGTGCCTTTTTGCCCTTCAGTGCGCACAAGTAAATCACGTGCAATTGTGGTAAAACAGAATGCATCCTAACCTGCGGATCCTCTTCTAAAATTCATGAGTGGTACACAAAAGATGCGGTGCAGCGCCACTTGTACCGGTTAATGAACTGCATTTTTGTGTTTTCCTGGATATGTGTATGATTATATATACTAGATTCAAATGACTGCTAATGACTGGAATGGAACTACCCACTATGAAAAGTTCTTAAAGAGACGACTGACTATTTTCGCAGGTTCTTTAATATGACCATTGATTAGAAACATAACTTTGTGATATTTCTGTCGAATGTGTGATAGTAGTACTATCTTCTATATCTATAAAAAAAGGAAAATTGCTGTATGTTTGTTTGTAATTTACTCGAAAACTGCTGCCTTAAAATTTCCAAGTATACTACAACATCACCTGAAAGTAGCATAGGCTATAAACATTTTTGGAATTCCACTTCGAACTGGAGTTATAGCATCAGAATCAGAGCTACCTCCCAAATATTTACATTTTATATGGACATATATATTGATCGATTACAGATACAGTCTCCAAATTTGGAAACAGTGACAGAAGTTGATAAGAAAATATATTTGCCAAATTATATTTAAATCGGTTCAGATTTGGATATTGCTCCCATATGTATTTTCGGCTGATTTCGTGTATTTGATGCATTACACACGCTGTGTACGCTACATTTCAATGAAATTTGGGATGTGTGATGGAATTTATCTAAAAAAATTTGTTTGCCAAATTATATTGAAATCGATATTTGGATATAGCTCTCACATATATTTTCGACCGATTTCGTTTATTTGATGCCCCAATCACGATATGCACGATATGTTCGATTCCAATGAAATTTTGAAATGTGTGACAGGATTTGATAAGAAAATGGATGGGTCAATTTATATTGAAATCGGTTCAGATTTGCATATAACTCCCATATATGTTTTTGACATATTTGATGCACCAAGCACGATTTGCATGTTCGATTCCAATGATATTTGAAATGTGTAACGGGATTTGTTAAAAAAAAACTTGTCAAATTATATTCAAATCGGTACAGATTTGGATATAGCTCCCATAAATATTCTTGACCGATATCGTTTATTTGATGCCCCAAACACGATTTGCATGTTCGATTCCAATGAAATTTGAAATGTGTGACGGGAATTGATCAGAAAATTAATTTTGTCAAATTCTATTGAAATCGGTTCAGATTTAGATATAGCTTCCATATTAATTTTTGGTTGATTTCACATATTTGATGCACCAAACACGATACGTATGTCCGAATCCAATGAAATACCGCATGAGTGACTTAATTCGATGTGTATGTTCGATTTCAATATAATTTGGAATGTGTGACGGAATTTGTTAAAACATAAGTTTGCCAAATTATATTCAAATCGGTACAGATATATTTTTGACCGATTTCTTTTATTTGATGCACCAAACACGATTCGTATGTCCGAATCCAATGAAATGCGGCATGAGTTACTAAATTTGGTACAAAATTTTGCCAAATTATATTGAAATCGGTTGAGGTTTGGGCATATCTACCAAACACGATATGTATGACCGATTTCAATGAAATTCAGAATGTGTGGCGAAATTTATATCTCCCATATATATATATTACCCCCGACCTCATGTATATTATGTACCAAACACGACATGTATGACCGATTCCTATGAAATTCAGAATGTGTGGCGGAATTTGGTTTGTCAAATGAATTAGAAATCAGTTAAGATTTGGATATAGCTTCAATTTATATTCTTAGCCGATTTCACATATTTGATGCATCAAACACTGTATGTACCTCAAATTTCAATGAAATTTGGAAGGTGTAGCGGAATTTGGTGTAAAAGTAAATTTTATTTAGAAGCATCAACCCACAACACATTAGCAATGGTATTAGGCTAACAGTAAACAACTACACAACAATTTAATTGAGACATTTGCTATGAAAGTAATGAATCTGCGTGTATGCAGACTAAATTTATCATGTTCCTGCTTTTTTCATGGTTAGCTGTTCCTGGCATGTTCACGCGTTAGTAGACTGAGCTATTTGTTTGTTTACGCATTTAAGTATTAAAATAATTACGTTTTTTAAATTTTTGAATTAGTTTTATTTATTTTTTAACTATCAAATATTCTTGTATAAACTCTTAAATACATATAAAAGCAAAAAGAGTAGCGAAGCGCGCCGGTTTCAGCTAGTATACTATAAGTTTGCATAGGTTTTATGATTTATTTTAAAAATAATGGGAGATACAGTAATATATACATCAATAAATTATTAGTGTAAACTCAAAAAAAAAAAAAAAAAAAAAAAAAAACAAAAAGAATGATAAAAATAAAAGCGAAAGCTACTCATCATTTGACGGAAAATTGCACAATTAGCTTCATTGTTCCACTATGTTCTTGAGAGAAAGAGAAATCGTAATGATTATATTGTTCAACGGTAACTTTAATGTTTGTTTCTCTTTTGGCTCTATTTCTATTATTCTTTTTCTTTTGTAAAATGGTTTCTTGGTACCATTGAATTTTTATATTTTTTGTCGGTTTTTCTTTGTTTGCAAATTCTTGCATACTTATTCATACGAGCACACATACGTACACAGCCAAAGAGTGCGTATATTTGCTATTCCGCTTTTTTGTAATATAAAAGCCGGATGCAATTTCAGAGGTTTGAGGTTCAAGTGTGTATTTCATGGTAAAAGTTACACAGAAATATTGAAATCACTGTACATATATACAAATTTATTTATATACATGAATGTAATGGGAATATAAATATAATTTTTTTTGGTAATTTTTGTTCTCTTTTATTATTACATATAGATTTATTTGTTTCATTTGGCAATTGAAGAAATTGAAATTTTAGAATCAGAAATAACAACAAACTCAGTGTTCATTTGGACGTATCTGCCATATATCTAAATGCTACAGTTCATATATCTAAATGCTACAGTTATTGCAAAATATATTCAATCAATATAGCAACTAAAGAACTCATCAAAAACTCATTCCGATTCGGTCCAATTATACAAAATCAACATTTTAAGATATCTCATACAAGCTCAAGCAAATCAAATCATTGGGTCCAAAACTTCGTACTTCGGTAGGGATATGTTCACCCATATAGGTAACGTAAGGAACATGGAACGACACAGCTCCTGGTACAATAAACTGTCAAACCAATTTTAGAATTGAACTTTTTAATGAAAATTATTGAAATTATTATAATAACCTCCGTATAAGAAAACATATACAAATCTACTTATATTCGAAAAAAAAAAAACATTTTAAAATTGTTCATATATCAATGTTCCCAAGCGTTGATGTATATACCTGTATTTTTCTACCATGAAAAGACTACGCTGACTTTACCAAAATAAAGTTAAAATTTTGAAAATTCGTTCTAATTCATAGCAAATAAAATTGTCCCCTATTTGGTCTAAAGTCTGCATTTCTCATACTTCTAGAATGAGGTAATATTGGTGCACCTTGCATGTTCCAAACAAATGGTCTGTTCAAGAACCTGCATGGTTCTAGTAGTTTGTTTCGATATCATAAAAGACAAATGGGCTATCGTAGCAAAATGTTAAATTCACATTCCTGCGATTACAAATATTTTCTGATTTATTTGGGAATTTGGAGGATTTAGTCAACATTTCGAATGAAAAAAATCAAACTAAAAGTTTGTCTTTATTGTCATATGAATAGACTCCAAACTTGAACATCGTCTTACTACTTTCAAAATAATATAAATTTAGAAGATGAACTACATTTGCCAACACTTTCTAGTACATTTACGACTGTTTTAATTATATTACTTTCCGATGAAATAGGGAAGATAGTTCAAATTTTCGAATAATCTTGTGAGAATATATATTACATATGTGTACACATTTCTATACAAACATATATTTTTTGCCTTTTTTAATTGAATAAGACTATTATAAATTTTGTTTTTGTAAGCGTTCTCCTTTTCTCTTTGATTTTAACTTTTTTGTAAACATACATACATAAAAATTCTGCCCGACTTAATGTATTTCACTTTTCACAATTGCACAATATCCTTATAATAAACCATATTCCGGCTGGTTAAGTAATTTGCAGTATTAGATGGATTTCTTTGCTGTTCGAATCTTTTCTTTTGCACTTGAAAACCCGGTGCCAATTTTATTTTCTAAGAATTCTGATATATCCGGCAAAGAACATTGTCCTTTATTGGTGTCCTTTTCAACCAGCAAACGATTGATATTTCTTTCGTTCAACATTTAATCGATTTTTCGCGTTGTAATAAAACGATTTAGTTACGTACAAACACACGCCGGTTGTCAGACAGACAAACATGCAGCCTGCTATTTAAAAATACACACTCCCACGCAATATATATTGTATATAATGGCTATGATATAATCATTAAAAATTCTTAAGAAATTTTGTGAAAAACTTTACTTCGCGGAAATCAAATGGAATGCTGGCCCTCCGGCATCCGCCTTCACACCACCAAGGGAGATTACAGCTATATACTTTTTAACTCCAGGAAAAAACACACGCGGAAACTGACAAGGCTTTTCTTTGATGCCAAGTCAATTTAAAGTAATCCAGTCAGTTTAGCCAGCTAGCCAGCCGAGCAGCTAGCAAACTACAAATTATAACAAAATATTTTTTTCCTTTTTCACACTTGATATGCACCGCCGCAAAGTATGCTATGAATTTTTTCCAAGCACCTTTTGTTTGTGTATGTATTGCGAAACTGATTTGCCACTCACAAACGAACTCGACCAAAGTCTCGTCTGTCTGTCGTTAGTCAGACGAGCGTATTTTTGCTGTTGTTGTTGTCTTGCTTGTTCTTTTTGTTTGTCTTTCCTTCCTATATGTTCGTTGTCGTCGTAACTGTAGTGTTGTTGTAACATTCGAACGAATTAATAAAAGAAATCAACGGATAACAAAGAACAGAATGGAATTCAAACATTGGTAGATTTAATAGAAGAAGAATGATTATTATATTTGAAATATTAAAATCGATGGATCAAAGAACTACTGATGCAACGCTTGATGGAGTTAAATTTCATTAACAATTTGTTGTCCAAGTCCCAAAAAAATATTTGCAGGCGCTATAAAACTTTCCTTAAAGTCACGTCGCGCACAATTGTTTGTGTTTAACTGTATATTTTTTAGAGATGGCAGTTAGAGATACTTTATTAATGGGGCTAAATGGGACAATTGTTCAGCAACATCTTTCTGTGAGAAAGCTGTGAAAAGTATACAAAAAAGGAGTCCCTGCACAAACTTTGAAGTAATTACTTGATTTGTCAAATCAAAACAATTAGTTCGCCATAGAAAGAAACAATCCATGCAAGAATATGTTAAAAGTATAAAAAAGACAAAAGAAGTACAAATTTCCGATTTTGCAAATTTTTTCTTTCAAAAACAAAACGATTTATGTGTGGGTACATAAGCAGCTTGATTTCTTCAAATGGCATATTTTGTGACATATCATAAAGACGATATATGCCAGAGCCGCACTCGAATCCTGCCGTCGTTTTTCCTTATAATTTGACATTAATATGCGTAGCCGCATATTAAAAAATTTACGTGTTCTTTTCTGAAGAGCCAGCCGATTACTATGAGACTGTTTTTGTTAAAAGAAAGTTGCTTTCACTCGAATCGTTCGTATTCAAACGTATTCGTTTTAATTTGGGCTTTTAAAAAAAATTTGGAAGCACACGACCATTTCCGAAAAGCTTTGATAAGTCAGAATTAACCATTATTTTGTTAAATTTTTGATTTAATTTCATTAAAGCCCGTATTTATGTTTTCATTATAGTCCGGTTTGTTATCCCTTACTTTAGAAAAAGTTAAGGATAACGTTCACATTATCGGGTTTTCGTTACTACATCTTTCCTTTAAATAAAAGTATTTTTTTATAGATATGACAAGCATTTTGTAAATGTAATTGGTAGTCACTTCATTTTTTCCACATTGGCATCTTCATTATACCCTACAACAATATGTGTTGGGGGTATTATAAGTTTGATTGGGCCAAAAATTATGTAACACCACGAAATATTGGTTTCCCATATAGGAAAGTATATATGGATCATCCTAGCTCGCCGAGCTGAGTCGATCTAGCTATGTATGTCCGTCCGTCCGTCTCGTCTGTCCGTCTGTCCATGTTAATTTGTAATCACTCTACAGGTCGCAATTATGGCCCGATCTTCACGAAATTTGGAATGGAGGTCGGGGTTGGGCCAGAATAGAACCCTATTTCTTTTTGAGATGATCGCCAAATGTTTAGGGGTTGAAATGGACCAAATACTGAAAAAATGTCGGATTTTGCAGAAGCTATACAGGTCGCAATTATAGACCAATCGACGCGGAATTTCGCATGTAGCTAGAGTTTAGGACGGGGAAGAAGCCTACCAATTTGGGTGGTCATATTTTGTGTTGAAAAAATTCAAAATTTTTCATTAAACCGCGAATATTTTAAATCCCGGCGAAATCACAAAGCCATGACAAGGTTACTTCTGAGCTTTACATTGATGTTAACATCCAACAAATCGGATATATAGCAAAATATGTGCGATACATATGTCTATCAAAGAAGATATGCTTGGAAAATCTCTTATATGTCGAGAACGGCTGAACTGATTTCGACAGTTCTCATTAATTCAGAATGGCCTCTTGGCTGGAAAGAAAAAACGTCTAAAAAAATCGCATAAAAATATCTCTCTAAAGATGAAAATATTGATTTTCTAAAATTTTCTCATATTTTTTCAATTTTGTCATATTTTTGGCATATTTTCATTTTGAATTAAACATTTGGTAATATTTCTACAGCTAACAAAACTAAGTAGTTATGACATCAGAATATCATATACAGATCGCATTTATGGCCCGATCCTTACGAAATTTTGCATGGGGATAAGATGAGGGTCAGAATAGAAGCCTACTCTTTTTGGAGATGATCGCCATATATTTGAAATGGACCAAAAAACTGCAAAATTGTCGGCAGGTCGTAATTATCGCCCGATCATCACGCACATTTGAAAGGTGGTTACCGGACATTGCAAAAGCCAAGCAGTTTTGGATGGCCATCCAAAAATATTCAATGTGTGAAATAGTTTGCCAACTTTTGTAGACGAAATACGAAAATGTCGATTCCAGTGATTTTTTGGAGAATTCACAAATACAGGAAAGACGCACTTCTGAGTATTTCGTTAACGCTGATTTCGTTGAAGAATATAGTCAAATGTCTGTATCTCATATAGATGCGTTTCAGTCAAAAACCAATAATAAATGTTAATCTTTTGCCACTTCTAGGAGATTATAGGTCTTTGAGAAATATTGGTTCCAGATCTAGGAAGACCATTTAAGTGCAACATCTACCAATAAATTGGAAATGAGCAAATTAGTTTAAGTTGCTACTATTCGAAAATTAGAGAACGAAACCTGATGGTTTTCTTTTATAATTTGTCACAATATCTTGTGGAATTCTTTCGAGTATCTCGCCTATATAAACTGTATCGTTTATTATAGTGTTGTAGGGTATTCAACGGTCGGCCCCGCTCGACTGTAGCCTTTGCTTACTTGTTATAGTTTAAAAATAATAAGCAAAGCGAATTTGTAATTAATTTCGTAAAACTTTACGAAATTAAAAAGGAAACCCTTTGCTTCTCTGACAGTTCGTATTTAAATGAAACTTGTAATAACGAAAAACTATTTTTTTGTCCGACAACCGGAGAATATGGACCGCATACAATTTTGGCGTAATTGTGTTGCAAACGGTCAATTTCTGTTCAAAACTATAGTTGTTTTCCTATCGTTTTTTTCTCGCCTTCTCTCTTGTATTTGTTTGTTACACACATACAAAGAATTTGCTTCAAAACCCAATTGTTTTCAGCCGATAAATTTTGCGAACGATTGGAAAAAATAAAGTTCCAAAACAAGCTGTTAAACCAATAAAAAGCCTTAGTTGTATGTGCACCTTAAAAACTCTACCTAAAATGCGACATAACGTATTTTACAAATTTACCGAAATACTTCCAGCGTACGAAATTTGAAAATTAAAAATTTTCAGCATTGACAGCACTTTATATTTAATATATTTTTTAATATTTTTGTGTGTAGAATATGGTTTGCAATTGGGAAATATTACAATTGGGTGAATTTAATAAAAAGAATGAATTTTTACAACGCTTTTATTTGGTAGTTTTTAAGATGTAGACCTGGCGGATGTGGGTAATACGGACTTACAAAACATTTGACCATGGTGTGGAAGTTGAATATCTAATTACGCTATGTCGAATTTTAGTTAACGCTGTAAAATTATAATTTGAGAGTTTCCCCTTTTAATTTGATTCTCCCCTTAAATCGGAAAGAGTGTTGCATTGCACTCGTATGGCTTATTAAATAAAAAGAATAGTTTACACACCATGTAACTGTTCCATGTAAAAGTTACACCAAGAAATAGGCTATAAAAATACTAAATGTGAAAAGTTGACTTTATTTTACAATTTTATACATAATGTTACTCATTATTCAATTAATATAAGTTTCATCATTCAATTGATATAAAAGATATGTACCAAATGAATCGAAGCTTACTTCCACTATGAGCCTTAGTCTAAAGACCCCAAAAAGGTCATGGATGTAAAAGCCGGCAACCCTGTCACCATATTACACGAGTTGAAGCAAAAAGTCGATTTGTATTGAAATTCAATTTGCGTGTACATGTGTAATGTTTGTTGTTTCTTTTGAAATTGAAATAACCAATGTTATTGTCGTGTCTTTGGGGGTTGCGATTGGGTGTAAGATGGATAGCCGTATTTGTGATATTTTTGGCGCTTCAATATGGAGTAACCGTGAAACGGAATGGAAACGGAAACAAAGTTACTTTTAATTGCAAATGTACGATTTTAATAACTTCTTGTAGTGTTTGTTGTTTTCGCCGTTTCTTTGAAAAGTAAAATGGAAATTTAAATCAATGATGCTCCTTTAGAGATTTTTGAATTAAACGACATAGTTAGATATCTTTGAAAATAACTTAAAGTTTGGGTAATATGACGGCATCTGGTATAGTTTAGACTTGAAGATAATACGAAGAAATCGTTTTTCCATAATCGAGATTAAAATATAAATAATAAAAACATCCTAAATATATATACAGTATTTTTTGCTCACCGGCACAATCAAAAATTGCACGACATCTTGTGCAGCAATGCCCAAAATGCAGGTAGCTTCATTGCATTTATCTGCACAATGAAGCAGGTATCTTTAATTTTACTTACGTGCACAAAAAGTGCAGTTATCTTTAATTTTCTATTCGTGCACAACAAAGCAGCAGAAGCATAACCATCTTTTAGTGTGGGAGAGGAAGCGAGAATATGTTTTTTAATGCATGCTCTTTTCTTGTGTTGTTATTGTTTTTGCGAATACAAAAACGAAGAGGTAGTTTTTAGTGTCTTTTTTGAGTTTGCAAAAAATTTTCTTGTGCAGATAAATACAACTTTTGTAACCAAATTAAAAAAAAAAATTACCAAATTTTCGAGGCAGGAATGTCCAATGTGCAGCTATCGATTGGGCACTTAAATACAATTCAAATAAAGGGATTCAGAAAAAAAATGGCATAAAAAAAGGTTTTTGGTCTGCAAAGGCCAATGCGCAGCTAATGTTGATGCAGGTAAATAGAAACCACTGTATACATAGGTTCACATTTTCCTACACATGGTATCTCCCCATATTCGGTATTGTCTATATAGTTCATATTTCTAATGTCTACCTTATTAAATCCAGTGCATACCATGACATTGGGGGATACAAGAATTATAGTTATATCGAAACCGATTTCCACCAAAATAAGCTTCAGCGATGTTTTCTATGTATAGTCTCAAGTTTTTAATCTACTATCAATCGAAAAACATAAACGTACATAATAAATGAAATATCTACTTGAAACGTAATACACATGGACACAAGTACATTTATATTCATCTTACCTGAAAATTTATTGTTGCTGTAACGGCTCTCATGGACTCTGCATAATTCCTCAGAATGTGTTCGTTGTGTAAACTGGTTTGGCGCCAGTCGTACAGGCTCTCAACTTTCTGGACACACCGTTCGCAAATGTTTTTTGGTAAAAAATCTTCTTTGGCGATCTAAAAATACGACATGGGATGGAATGTTGAATGCCACCAATGAGGTCAGAATAACAAACCGAACAAACAAGGAAAAAAACGTAAGTACGCGTGAACAACTGGGTAGGTATGTATTCATGTACATGACCCACAAGATATAAAAAAACCATGAATGCTTGGGGAATACTTACATTAACCGGCATTAGCAAACGTAATTTATAAACGAGATTCCTTTGTTCGGCTTCTTTGTCGAACAGGTGAATTTTGGCGGGTCCATTACGTAGCGAACATAGTCGACATAATTCGCCAAAGGTTTCAAAGTTCAGATTAGCATCGTAGCTCTGTGCGTTGATGGTGACGAATTGTTGTGATTGCTGCTGCTGTTGGTGATGAACTGGTTGCTGTTGTTGCTGATGATGATGTTGCTGCTGTTGTTGTGTATGATGTTGTTGCGGATGCTGCTGCTGTGTTTGCTGTTGTTGTTGTTGCTGTTGTTGATTACCGTTATTCAACATAACTATTTTGTTTTATATGTGTCTACAACTGTCCATCATTTAGTATTGTCATGGGTAGGTATAAAACTGATTTTTAAGGAAATCTTGTTCAAACTATTTTAAATCACAGTTCAGATTATTAGTTAGTTTCTCTTTCTCTCTCCTTTTTGAATACTGCTTCAAACTACATATTTTATATATATTTTATTAGTATATTTGATAATAAGGAGAAAGGGGAATAATTAGATGAAAGTAAAAGAGAACATTTTAAAAAATTCTTTGGTGTATGGGACTGGGACCTTTAAAGATCTCTTCATTCGTCATTAGAACTTAACGTACAATAAAAATTTCGCAGAGTCAGTCAGTTTAGTTGCAACACTCAAAGTTGGCATCTGTTACAAAATTCGTGATCGTACGTACACCCCATTATATGGAATCATAACAAACATCCTGCTTTCTTACAGACTCTGCTGGTCGGTCTGGTAACAAATACAGACGGTTTTAAGAAGACACGAGAATTGAAGTTTTCTTATAAGCTGGATGACAATTGTCGGTACTGATATCGTTGAACCGGCGGCCACGCTGATAGAAAGTATAAAATCAAATCGAACTAGAAAACCACAGGCTTAATATGCAAAACTTAGTTGGATAAACATATATGTGCGAAAAGTTTGTACTATGTACCACAGAAAAAATAAGAAAGTTATTTTGCATATTGTGCATATTTATTTCAGGACTACAGCCATGACCTATCATGTTTATGACAGTCTATTCATCCGGAACAATACTAAGATCGCCGTAAGGAGAAGTATTGCTAGTGATTGCAAGATCTAATTTATCCGTCAAGAATTTACAAACTCTCAGTAATAGATCTGTCAAAATCGCCCTTTAGAACCGCTCTATTTTGCAAAATGTTTGTGTTAACAGATAACTTCCAGTAACAATTTACAAAAGTTGTTACAAATTTCAGAATAACCAGACACACTTTATATACAAAGTAATTTTGATAATATTTAAATTCCATAGCATGGTATAATTATTGCAGGTAACAGCAAGTCCCAGATGATTTGACTCTATAGTAATACTAGTGTCAAACTCGATATGACGTTTTGTGATTTAATTGCATTTCTTGATATACAATAGGTATACCCTTTTTTTAATATAAAATTTCTCTGCAGGGCAATGAGAACATTTTTTTTCTAATAATAGAAAATGTCGCCGTCGTACTTAACCAAACGCCAAAGTTGATGGTTCGGAAACTTGTTTTGCGGTTAAGGAACAACAACACCGTGTTAGATAATATATTTGTATATTTCATGTTTCTTAAAATTGCAAAATGTAGAATATTTATGTATGTATGCTGTTTGTTTTCATCTTGAAAGTTATGTTGCCTTTTTTTCGATTTTCTAGCGGTTGTTGAAGTGTTGAGAGATTAGGACCAACAGCTAACAACTATACATTCAGGGGAATTATGTGAAAACATTAAAATTAAATATTTAAGAACTATTCTCCTGCATTTTCAATTTAATAATCCAAATTCCAAAAATGTATATTTTCGAAATTAAAATAATTTATTGAAAATTAATTATTTTGTTTATATTTTTGGACACATAACTCTGACACTTGTATTACGCACAAAAACAAATTTGTATGTGGTTGTTGTTACGATTGTTGTACAACAATACTTGATGTTACCTGTATTATTCTACCATGATTCCATAGAAATTTAAATTTATATTTACAGTACTTGGGAAGAATACATTTTTGTATTTTGGGATGGAAAAAGAGTTGTTAAATGTTTTGCTATTTTCTCTTAATCAAATATTGTGAAGAAAGTAGCAAATATACAAAATCATTTCCTACTTTTGTTGTTAGTAAATTTAAAGTTAGAGTTCAGAGTTGTGCTTTTCAAATGTAATCATCCTTTCCATTACACAATTGCATCATGTGGAAACCCTAAATTTTTTTTACTGTTTCCTAATATTTTCCTTTAAATGACTATTGTCTATAGAAAATCTCCAAGTGGATACCTCAAACTTATCTAGGCCTTTAACGAGGAAATTCCCATAGGTGTTACCTATAAACATATACCTCTCTAGATGGCCACATTACTACATTTGGTAGCTCACAGTCCAATGAAAAATATGTTCTGCTCATTTCGATATGAATAGGAGCAAAACAATTTTATTCGTCAGCAAATCTCTATCCAACAGTTCGTTCACATTGCAGTTCACTCTTGGGTTCGATTTAAATTGCAATGAGCAAAAAGTATAAAATAGTGCCAGCACGTTTTCTCAAATAATTTTAAGTGGGGGTAGTCGTTTTATTAGAGTGAGACAAAACATAAACATGCAGTTTACTGCGGAGGAATGAGAGAGATGTTTATGTGAAATTGTTGTTTACATGATGCAAAGAGAACAGAATAAATGAATGGTAATGTTGCCAGATATTGCTGAAACATTTCCAATTATTTTTGGACTAAGAGTTTAAAAAACAATATAAAGTTTGTGTGGGTACTTTCTAGAAATATTTAACCAGTACATTTTTTCGAGAGGAAAAATCACTTTTTACTCGTTGTATTGTAAAAGTAGCAAGTATCAAAATATTGTAAAAAGTAGCAAGTAAAAAACATTAAATTCTGTGGGGCCGCCATTACCAAAAAAATATTTGTATTTAAAAGCAGCATTCAAACGAGTACCGCTATAAACTGCAAATACCAGTAAGATAGGATGGAGAATGTAAAGCTTTCAAATAACTATAAAGTTGGTGGAGCCGTTTTATGGGGGCCTTATCCACACGGAAAATTGACAAATTTGAAACAGTTCCATGGGAAAGTGTGAATGGGATCATCAAAATACCAAATATCGGTGGATACCGTTACAGGAAAAGGTGGACCAATATACACTATGTTCTGTATATCCGTGGGAAATGTCACTAAAACCATCATAATACCGAACATCAGGAGGTACAGTTATATACAGTGAATATTTGCGATTGAAAAAAAAAAATACAATGTGGTGAATTTAATAAAGTATCAATTTTTAAAACGTTTTTATTTGGTAGATTTTAAAAAAGGGACCTGTCCTATTTGGGTAATACTGGCGTACAAAACATTTCACCATAGTGGGGAACTTGAATGTTTGTGAAAGCTATGTCGAATTTTAAGTAAAACTGTTATAATAAAAATGTCAAAAAATAACATTTTTGTAACTAAAATAACATATAACTTTGACACTAGTATTACGTACAAAAACAAATTTGTATGTGGTTGTTGTTACGTTTGTTGTATAACAATACTTGCTGTTATCTGTGTAACTATACCATGGGTGGAGGGTATAAAATGCAGGAATCCGTTAAAAAAGTATTTTTTAAGGGACATTGAAATACAAAATATTTATTTTTTTTTTTATACCCTCCACCATGGGTAGGAGGGTATATTAACTTTGTAATTCCGTTTGTAACACCTCTAAATATTCGTCGTAGACCCCATAAAGTATATATATTCATAATCAGCATAAAATTCTAAGACGATTTAGCGATGTCCGTCTGTCTGTCTGTCTGTCTGTCTGTTGAAATCACGATAGAGCCCACATTATTTGACGTAGACCTTTGAAATTTGGCACAAGTGTGTGTATTGTCCCTAGGATGGTTGGTATTGAAAATGAGATATATCGGTCCACGTTCTGGTATAGTCCCCATATAACGGTACCTCCCGATATTCGGTATTTTGATGATTTATGCCACATTTTTTTACGGATTTATCTGAAAATTGGTATTTGTAGGTCATGACGGGTCCCTGAGCGTGTGGCAAAACATTGCATGTATAGGTCCACGTTTTGGTATAGCCCCCATATAACGGTACCTCCCGATATTCGGTATTTTGATGATTTATGCCACATTTTTTTACGGATTTATCTGAAAATTGGTATTTGTAGGTCATGACGGGTCCCTGAGCGTGTGGCAAAACATTGCATGTATAGGTCCACGTTTTGGTATAGCCCCCATATAACGGTACCTACCGATATTCGGTATTTTGATGATTTATGCCACATTTTTTCACGGATTTGTCTGAAAATTGGTATTTGTAGGTCACAACGGGTCCCTGAGCGTGTGGCAAAACATTGCATGTATAGGTCCACGTTCTGGTATAGTCCCCATATAACGGTACCTCCCGATATTCGGTATTTTTATGATTTATGCCACATTTTTTCACTGATTTGTGTAAAAGTTGGTATTTGTGGGTCATAATGGGTCCTAGTTCGTGTGGCGAAACATTGTAATTATAGGTGCACGTGTTGGTGTAGCCCCTATATAACGGTACCTCCCGATATTCGGAATTTTAATGTTTTTTGCCACATTTCTTCTAATGTTCTTTTACCCTAGGGTGGAGGGTATTAAAAGTTTGGCCCGGCCGAACTTAATGTTTTTTTACTTGTTTTTTTTTGTTTTGAAAAGACTCCCTGTTTGAACTTACAAAACTTTATTGAACAAATGTGTCCAGTAACATTTGGTAAGTTCTCTATAAATATGTTGACAGAAAAATGTCTCAATTCATTCTCATTTACTGTACTTTTGTGTAAACAGACAACATCCAGTAAAATTTCACAAATTATTACAAAATATCAAGTACGCAGACCCACATAATATGTACCTAATGTATACAAAATTATACCTTTTTATTCACTACAAACCATCAGTCAACTTCTTCGGCTTCCTCTTCTACAATGGACTAACTCTTTCCTCTGTTTTAAATTTCAGGCATCGTATTATATATATCAACCGTACATCAATTTGAAGATTGGTGACCACGGTCCAGCCTTTCTGCTTAGCCGATTTAAAACGTATGTGGATATCTATTGATAATAACGTTACACTTATCAAATACAATTTTATAGACGAGTAAAACATCAAGTTGCTTTTAACCATGGTACAATAAGGAGGTAGAACAGCTTCGTAAAATTGCAGAAATACAGTCCTGAGGTTATGTCCGCTTCTTGTCAGAATTATTCAAAATTACATGCAACAAGCTGTTTTCATTTATTTGTTATTTTTTGTTCATTTCTAAAATGAGTCAAATAGTGCGAAAGATAAATTAAATTCCTGGTCTCAGCTGATTTGAATCTATAGTAATACCAGTGTCAAACTCGATATGACGTTTTGTGATTTAATTCCATTTCTTGAAATACAATAGGTATACCTTTTTTGATATAAAATTTCACTGCAGGACAATGTGAACATATGTTTTGCTAACAATAGAAAAAATTGCCGTTTTACTTAACAAAACGCCAAAGTCGATGGTTTGGAAACTTTTTTTGCGGTTAAGGAACAGCGCCACTATGTTAGATAATATATTCGTATATTTCATGTTTCTTGAAATTGCAAAATGTAGAATACTTTATGTATGTATGATGTTTGGGTTCAACTTGAAAGGGATGTTGCCTTTTCCACGATTTTCTAGCGATTCCTTGAATTGTTGAGAGATTAGGACCAACAGCTAACAACTATACATTCAGGGGAGTGATGTGAAAGCATTAAAATAAAATGTTTTAAGAGCTATTCTTCTGCATTTTCAATTTAATAATCCAAATTCCAAAAATGTATATTTTTGAAATTAAAAGAATTTATTGAAAATTAATTATTTTGTTTACATTTTTGGACACATAACTCTGACACTTGTTATTATTCTACTATGGTTTCTTCCAATCATTGATTTTCAAAACATTTTTTTTTTTTATTTTTCAAAACAGCAGTTACACAAAATTGGCAGATGTCGGGCACACTTAGAAAAAAATTGTAATCATCTTTGAGCTCTACCTTACCTTTTTATTGCACCATGCTTTTAACAAGGTATTCGATTTTTAAACTAACTCCTATTCCTGTTAAGCGATGGCTAAATTAATTTTTGTTATATTGGTATGTTATATTGGTATAATTCTGTTCATTAGTCTGGCAACACTGAAAAACTTAATCGAGAGATAGTAACTGTGTGGAGCATGTTTGGTGCTGGTAGCAAAAAATTACGTTTTCCGGAAAAGAAATGAAAAACAATTTTCGCGGAAAATGCACTAACTGACGAAATATGAGCAATAGTGAAATGCATTGTTCTCGTTTTTGGACAAACTGACCACCACCTCCACCCACTAACCTTGCGAAAAATCGATAATGCAGCCAATACCAACTATCCAAAAATATCAAAAGTTAGGAATAATAGATTAATTGAAAATTTGCAGTTAAAATATGATAATTACATTAAAAAGACCCCTACTTTTGAGAATAGTTAGGTGGTAGGTACCATTTTTTTGTTTCACTTCACTGGGGGTTTGCTTTAAGAACGCAGTTTATTCCTTTCAACGAATTCAAGATCATATTTTGATTTGGGTTTATTTTTTTTTTTCCTTTTTGTGGGTAGGTAGTTTTTTATTTGTCGAACTGAACTTGTTTTATATACTCCAAAGAACAAAATAAGAAATCAGGGTTTCTTTTTTTCTTTAAAACATTACATTTCATGCCATTTGCCTGCCATGTGTATCTAAATGGAGCGAGTGTGGCACATATATTTTTTTGTGGATGGTTATTGGTTGGGAGTACTCCGATTGAATTTTTACTGGGCTTTCATCACATCACTTAACCGACGGAATAAACGACTGAGTCGACGACAAAAGAACTCACAAATTACCGCTGTGACCCATGCAATGGGCAATGGGACAATTACTACTGAAGTGAGTTAGTTCATCGTTGTCGTTGTTGGCAATGCACTTTTTTCTCCATCGGGTGAGTAGTGTGTTCGGTGAAAGACCAACTAACCGTGTCAACAACACTTGAAATGCAACTTTTGCATGAATGTGGTCGGACAGTCGGTCGGTTTATTGCTTGTCAAAGCAATGTTGCACCAATTCTCTCATACTCTCGCTCTCTAATTTTTGTGTTGCAAAATCATACAAAGTTCTCTCAGAAAAAAATATCCGGAAAGTATGTTTGTATGTTTTGAGAGCATACACAAGTGTGAGGAACTTCTCTTGGACGAAACATTATATTTCGGTATTGGGCGCGATAGGCAATTCTGAGTGCATTATTAAATTATCAAATAATTCACACCACTTTCTTAAGAATTTGTGTCAATAAACAAATGCCAACAGGTTGCATATCCAGAATTAGGGTGTGACGAAGGATTAAACAGCCCAGCGAAAATATTTTCGAAATTTGGAGCGTCAAATGTTTTCATGTCTACCATAGCGCTTTCTTTTGATGAATTCATCGCTATATGGCAGAAAAATGTTTAAAACGCAACTTTTCCTCAATATAGCTTTTATTCACAAAGCTGCATTCTTGAAAACGGTAGATTTCAGCGTTCGTAACGGAGATAAATTTGCGGGTACTCATAAATTGGTGAAGAGGTTAGTGATCTGTACCACTAGGCGTTGAAGCCCAAGACCTGGCAATGGCCAATGATGCAGCGAGTTCAAGATTTGTCGTAGTTGTTTAGCATTACCTGCATTAAAAATAATCAACTATTCCATGACAAATATATTACAGTAAAGGCAGAGATGGATATTCATATTTGAAATGGCTTTACCTTCTTGATTTTACCATGCTATATTTCAGCAGCGATTGAAAATTCAAAGTAATGCTGAAGCCACCTTGGCTTTGTTTGAGTACCTTTAATTACAATATTGTTGAATAAGCATAGATACAGTGAATTGGGTGCCCACCCACAATTCGTAGACTTCCGCGAGTAAGCGAGTGACATTTGAAATAAAATATGTCCAATCGTTGCTGTCTCACCATCACCCTTACACAATATGCAGTATTGTCGGCAACATTGATTTCTTCTGGTCGAATTAGTGTTGATACCTAGAAATTTGGTTTCATTTTTTGCTAACTCGTCAGTTTTCTCATTTTCTCTAATAAGGCAGGGACCAGGAACCCAAAAGAACAATTTGCAGGTACTTCAGGTTCTATTTATACTTTAGAAGTACTTAAGATTTGTATCAAAGACTGTGAAAAACTGCAGTATCTTCCAAGCAGTGGTCTTCGGTAAGATCAAGTTGTAAGTTCTGCGTTCCAAAACAATCTAATATACTTTAGTTTCCCACGTATTCTAGATCTCCATGTTGCCCGTGCCTATTTTATGTTGTACACACTGTATAAAAAGATTAACTTAAAATCACGATTTACTATCAATTACGCTGGTAAATTTTGAAATTATAGAAACATTTTTCTTATGTGTGGATGTGAGGCGAATTCAAATTGATGCCAGGTGACCTGATGGGGTTACCTTCTTATTCTACCATGGACTGAAACCACTGAGTCATGGTAGAATTACAAGGTATCCCTTTTGCGCCAGCTGGTACAAATATGAAAAGTCAAAAAAAAAAATGTATTTTGAATTCGCCTTACAGATACATAATAGAAATTTAAACTTCAAACGGAAACAATAAATAAACTTTGAATTCCTTATCTTTTGATACGGCCAAAATTTGACGCATCGAGCAATGGTTTTGTACCCTAGGTCTCTTTGCACATAATACGTTTCAGACATTTGAAGTCGGTCTAGCGTCTGTTAATAGGCACTATAACTCTCGATCCAAGTTTGATGCATCGTAATACACCTATCAAACTAAGATCGAGATGGGAATCGGTCCTACCCCACAAAAAGTCAACACATTCAAAGAAAAAAAATGTTACCTTACATTTAATAGCTGCTTGACCATCCAATTCATATTAGCGAAGGCACTGCAATTTTACACAGTAGGCTCAGGCCCTGTACCTTATTCAATCTTTGATACTGAAGTGTAAATAGAACCTGAAGTCATTTTGTCACTTCAGGTTCTATTGAATGGAATATATAGAAATGCCATATTTTTACACATAACTAGAGTCCCCAATGAATTTTTATTCCAATTGCATTCCAATTATTTATATAAAAGATTAAAACCGCATAATGTAAATAAAGATTTCTAATTTCAGTTACTAACGTTTCAGTCACATTTTCAGCAGAATCATGCAAAATGTTTAACATTACCCGTGCTCTGATCTCAAAAAGCGTAAAAAGGCAGAATTACACCGATTTTCTCGATTAACTCTAAGTTGTTGGCTGACATATCTAGTTGGCACCAGCTGACCTGATAGAGTTACCTTGTAATCACTGAGTACAATAACACTTTTTTTTTCTAAAATTTAGCAAACTGTAATTTTGAAACCAAAAGCCCTTGTAAATTTTCACTTCGAAATGTTTCAAGACTCATTGCTTATTATAAAATCGGATTATATGGCAAAACGTAAACATTTACTAATATATTTGCTACAGAATGGATTTCAGGTTCAAGCACAACGCAAGGTGAAATTTACTCCCGAATTAGCGGCTGAGTTTTACCGGGACATTTCCGAAGAACCAGAATTTATGTTTCAAGTTATACTATTATCGAAAGGACCATCGGAGACATTAATACTGGCGAAGGAAAATGCTGTTGAAGATTTACTGAATTCTATGGTATGTTATTTGTAAGTATTTTTCGAGGAGGATGATGCTAATCTGATAAAAGAGGATATTAATCTGTTATTCCTTTCAGTGGTAATTCTGTGGAAATGGAGAAAAATGTCCACGTTACAAGATGCCTGGGAAAAGTACAAAAGGATATTGCTTTCATCTTCCCCAACTGTAAGCTTTTGATGTGGTTTGTTAACTATTAACGGACTAAATATATAAATATTCGCTTTTAGATATTTTTGAACCAATTACTCATCCTGATCACATGGAATTTTCAAAAGATAATTCAATTGTATCTTCTCTAATAAGTGGAGTCTATGACATTGCAACTCAACCAGCAACGGAACCACACAAAAATTGGAAAGAGAAATTAACCGACTGCCTTATTCTTTCAAATAAAAATTTACCCCGTGTATCCAACCAATGTTCTTGGAATCCTTCAGTAAATGTTCGTGAAATAAGCCAGCAAACAAAGATTACCACTTTAAAGCATAATAACAATGCCGCGCTAAACGATTCTAATTTCTCCATTGATTTCGATACAGATGGCATCTCTCTTAATATTACAACAACCTCATGTGTTTCCTGCTCCGATTTCAATAGTGGAGACGATTGCATACTACAGGGAAAATCCCTGATTTATATGACCAAAATGAAAACAGCTCCTTTGGAAGTCAGAAGTGCATCCACTTCAGAAATTGATATAGGAATTCTTTCTTCAACTAAAGAAGGAATTGAGAAAGGGTTAATTGTGGATATGGAAGAAGAGGAATTGAATGCAGAGATCGGTGACACTTTGTCGGCTGATACAGCGCAGAATCTATCAAAATCAGATGTAAGCCAATTTTATGCATCAAATGGACACGGTGCCGGTGATGGTAGTGTATTGGTTGACAACATATCATTGTTAGTAAGTGAAAATATGCAGGATACCCAATTAAAGAGCCTAAATGAGGCGGAAACATTGGAGAATGGAGAAGAATTGTCATCTCCAAAGGAAATTATCAACAATTTCGCAGTACCGTCAGATAATGTGACACACAATGTAGAGGTTATTAAATACGTACCTGAAATAAATAATGATGTACAGTTGGAAGAGCTGGCAAACAATACAACTACAGAACCAAATAATATCGAACATGATCCAGAAAATCGTTACCAGGACCGGTTAGAGGATACTGAAACATACACATAATTTGATAAATAAACATTAAATATTTTAAAATATTTGCGAAATCAGTAATCAGTAGAGCTATTCTGTTACTTTTATCGATTGAAAAATTTACATTTCTTTGATTATTGTAACATTTTGATCGATGGAAGTTACTGGATAGGCTTGCAGATATAGATATTACTCTAAGGGTGTTAGACATTGGCCCAAGTGTATATATATCCCTAATATTAAGTGGGTAAATCGCCAATAAAATACTCAAATATCTCGGCTTTAGTTAAAACTCCGGAATTACATAGAATCCCTCTACTCGCTTGCTTGAATTATAGTTGAGGGTGGGAGTACTACTGCTAGTAGGAAGTATCAATACTTTAAAATTTGTCCAACAGAAGTTGGCAAAACTACAAAATTCTTAAAAAAATCAAAATTTATTTTGCTAAATTGAAATAGAATGTAGTGAGCATGGGTGTTTTCTAATACACTTAGAAAAATTTCCATAATTTGTGGTATTCAGCTAGTTGAATTTCAAAATATTTAACTAAATTCAAAATTTACTTTGCTGAATTGAAATAGAAAGTAGTGAGCATGAGTGTTTCATAATACACTTAGAACGTTTTTCATAATTTGTGATATTCAGAAAACTGAATTCCAAAATATTTTAAGAAATTCAAAAATTACTTTGCTGAATTGTACAAGAATGTATTGAGTCTGAATGTTTTATAATACACTTAGAAAAATGCTCATAATATGTGGTACTCAGCTAGTTGAATTTCAAAATGTTTAAAGAAATTCAAAATTTACTTTGCTGATTTGCAATAGACTGTACTGAGTCTGAATGTTTTATAATACACTTAGAAAATTTTTCATAATTTGTGGTATTCAGCTAGCTAAATTCCAAAATGTTTAAAAAAGTTCAAAATTTACTTTCATGAACTGAAGTAGAATGTAGTGAGTATGAGTGTTTTATAATACACTTAGAAAAATGTTCATAATTTATGGTATTCAGCTACCTGAATTTTTAAAATTTTTTACATATTCAAAATTTACTTTGCTTAATTGAAATAGAATGTAGTGTGTGTATAATAATACACTCAGAAAAAATTTCATAATTTGTGGTATTCAGCTGGCGAAATTCCAAAATATTTTAAGCTTTTCAAAATTTACTTTGCTGAATTGAAATTGAAAGTAGTGAGCATGAGCGTTTATTAATACACTTAGAAAATTTTTCATAATTTGTGGTATTCAGCTAGCTGAATTCCAAAATATTTAAAGAAATTCAAAATTTACTTTGCTGAACTGCAATAGAATGTACAGAGTCTGAATGTTTTATAATACACTTAGAAAAATTTTCATAATTTGTGGTATTCAGCTAGCTGAATTCCAAAATGTTTAAAGAAATTCAAAATTTACTTTCCTGAATTGAAATAGAATTTAGTGAGCATGAGTGTTTTATAATACACTTAGAAAAAGTTTCATAATTTGTAATATTCAGCTAGCGGAATTCCAAATTTTATTTAAATATTCAAAGCTAGCGGAATTACAAAATATTTAACAAAATTCAAAATTTACTTTGCTGAATTGAAATAGAATGTAGTGACATTAGTGTTTTATAATACACTTAGAAAAATTTTCATAATTTGTGGTATTCAGCTAGCTGAGTTCCAAAATATTTAACAACATTCAAAATTTACTTTGCTGAATTGAAATAGAATGCAATGAGCTTGGGTGTTTTATAATACACTTAGAAAAATTTTCATAATTTGTGGTATTCAGCTAGCGGAATTCCAAATTTTTTTAAAATATTCAAAATTTACTTTGCTGAATTGAAATAGAATGTAGTGAGCATGAGTATTTTGTAATACACTTAGAAAAATTTTCATAATTTGCGGTATTCATCCACCTGAATTGCAAGATTTTTTAAAATATTCAAAATTTACTTTGCTGAATTGAAATAGAATGTAGTGAGCATGAGTGATTTATAATACACTTAGAAAAATTTTCATAATTTGTGGTATTCAGCTAGTGGATTCCAAAATTCAAAATTTACTTTGCTAAATTGAAATAGAATGTAGTGAGCATGAGTGTTATACAATACGCTTAGAAAATTTTTCATTATATGTAGTATTCAGCTAGCGGAATTCCAAAATATTTAACAAAATTCAAAATTTACTTTGCTGAATTGAAATATAATGTAGTGAGCATGAGTGTTTTATAATACACTTAGAAAAATGTTCATAATTTGTGGTATTCAGCTAGTTGAATTTCAAAATATTTAACTAAATTCAAAATTTACTTTTCTGAATTGAAATAGAATGTAGTAAGCACGTGTGTTTAGTAATACACTCAAAAAAATTCCATAATTTATAGTATTCAGCTAGATGAATTCCAAAATTTTTAAAAATATTCAAAATTTACTTTGCTGAATTGAAATAGAATGCAATGAGCTTGGGTGTTTCATAATACACTTAGAAAAATTTTCATAATTTGTGGTATTCAACTAGATGAATTCCAAAATTTTTTAATATATTCAAAATTTAGTATGCTGAATTGAAATAGAATGTAGTGAGCATGAGTGTTTTATAATACACTTAGAAAAACTTTCATAATTTGTTGAATTGAAATATAATGTATTGGGCAATGAGTGTTTCGTAATACACTTAGAAAATTTTCATAATTTATAGTATTCAGCTAGATGAATTCCAAAATTTTTAAAAATATTCAAAATTTACTTTGCTGAATTGAAATGGAATGTAGTGGGCATGAGTGTTTTAATACACTTAAAAAATTTTCATAATTTATAGTATTCAGCTAGATGAATTCCACAATTTTTAAAAATATTCAAAATTTACTTTGCTGAATTGAAATAGAATGTAGTGTGCATGAGTGTTTTATAATACACTTAGAAAATTTTTCATAATTTGTGGTATTCAGCTAGCGGAATTTCAAAATATTTAACTAAATTCAAAATTTAATTTGCTGAATTGAAATAGAATGTATTGAGCATAAGTCTTTTATAATACACTTAGAAAAATTTTCATAATTTGTGGTATTCAGCTAGCGGAATTTCATAATATTTAAAAAATTTCAAAATTTGATTTGCTGAATTGAAATAGAATGTAGTGAGCATGAGTGTTTTATAATACACTTAGAAAAATTTTCATAATTTGTGGTATTCAGCTAGTTGAATTTCAAAATATTTAACTAAATTCAAAATTTAATTTGCTGAATTGAAATAGAATGTAGTGAGCATGAGTGTTTTATAATACACTTAGAAAAATGTTTGTGGTATTCAGCTAGCGGAATTTCATAATATTATAAAAATTTCAAAATTTGATTTGCTGAATTGAAATAGAATGTAGTGAGCATGAGTGTTTTATAATACACTTAGAAAAATTTTCATAATTTGTGGTATTCAGCTAGTTGAATTTCAAAATATTTAACTAAATTCAAAATTTAATTTGCTGAATTGAAATATAATGTAGTGAGCATGAGTGTTTTATAATACACTTAGAAAAATGTTCATAATTTGTGGTATTCAGCTAGTTGAATTTCAAAATATTTAACTAAATTCAAAATTTACTTTGCTGAATTGAAATAGAATGTAGTGAGCATGAGTGTTTAATAATACACTTAGAAAATTTTTCATAATTTGTGGTATTCAGCTAGCGGATTTCCAAAAAATTTCAACATATCAAAAATTTACTTTGCTGAATTGAAATAGAATGTAGTAAGCACGAGTGTTTAATAATACACTTAAAAAAATTTCATAATTTATAGTATTCAGCTAGATGAATTCCAAAATTTTTAAAAATATTCAAAACTTACTTTGCTGAATTGAAATAGAATGCAATGAGCTTGGGTGTTTCATAATACACTTAGAAAAATTTTCATAATTTGTGGTATTCAACTAGATGAATTCCAAAATTTTTTAACATATTCAAAATTTAGTATGCTGAATTGAAATAGAATGTAGTGAGCATGAGTGTTTTATAATACACTTAGAAAAACTTTCATAATTTGTTGAATTGAAATATAATGTATTGGGCAATGAGTGTTTTATAATACACTTAAAAAATTTTCATAATTTATAGTATTCAGCTAGATGAATTCCAAAATTTTTAAAAATATTCAAAATTTACTTTGCTGAATTGAAATGGAATGTAGTGGGCATGAGTGTTTTATAATACACTTAGAAAATTTTTCAAAATTTGTGGTATTCAGCTACCTGAATTCCAAAATATTTAACACAATTCCAAATTTACTTTGCTGAATTGAAATATAATGTAGTAAGCTTGAGTGTTTTAGAATACACAATATTTAAAAAATTTCAAAATTTGATTTGCTGAATTGTAATAGAATGTAGTGAGCATGAGTGTTTTATAATACACTTAGAAAAATTTTTATAATTTGTGGTATTCAGCTAGCTGAGTTCCAAAATATTTAACAACATTCAAAATTTACTTTGCTGAATTGAAATAGAATGTAGTGAGCATGAGTGTTTTATAATACACTTAGAAAATTTTTCATAATTTGTGGTATTCAGCTTCCTGAATATCAAAATATTTAACAAAATTCAAAATTTACTTTGCTGAATTGAAATAGAATGTAGTGAGCATGAGTGTTTTATAATATACTTAGAAAAATTTTCATAATTTGTGGTATTCAGCTAGCGGAATTCCAAAATATTTAACAAAATTCAACATTTACTTTGCTGAATAGAAATAGAATGTAGTGAGCATGAGTGTTTTATAATACACTTAGAAAATTTTTCATAATTTGTGGTTTTCAGCTGCCTGGATTCCAAAATATTTAACAAAATTTAAAATTTACTTTGCTGAATTGAAATAGAATGTAGTGAGCATGAGTGTTTTACAATACACTTAGAAAAATGTTCATAATTTGTGGTATTCAGCTAGTTGAATTTCAAAATATTTAACTAAATTCAAAATTTACTTTGCTGAATAGAAATAGAATGTAGTGAGCATGAGTGTTTTATAATACACTTAGAAAAATTTTCATAATTTGTGGTATTCAGCTAGCGGAATTTCATAATATTTAAAAAATTTCAAAATTTGATTTGCTGAATTGAAATAGAATGCAGTGAGCATGAATGTTTTATAATACACTTAGAAAATTTTTCATAATTTGTGGTATTCAGCTAGTTGAATTTCAAAATATTTAACTAAATTCAAAATTTAATTTGCTGAATTGAAATAGAATGTAGTGAGCATGAGTGTTTTATAATACACTTAGAAAATTTTTCATAATTTGTGGTATTCAGCTACCTGTATTCCAAAATTTTTTAAAATATTCAAAATTTACTTTGCTGAATTGAAATAGAATGTAGTGAGCATGAGTGTTTTATAATACACTTAGAAAAATTTTCATAATTTGTGGTATTCAGCTAGCGGAATTCCAAAAATTTTCAACATATCAAAAATTTACTTTGCTGAATTGAAATAGAATGTAGTGAGCATGAGTGTTTTATAATACACTGAGAAAAATTTTCATAATTTGTGGTATTCATTTACCTGAATTCCAAAATTTTTTAAAATATTCAAAATTTACTTTGCTGAATTGAAATAGAATGTAGTGTGCATGAGTGTTTTATAATACACTTAGAAAAATTTTCATAATTTGTGGTATTCAGCTAGCGGAATTCCAAAAATTTTCAACATATCAAAAATTTACTTTGCTGAATTGAAATAGAATGTAGTGAGCATGAGTTATTTCTAATACACTTAGAAAATTTTTCATAATTTGTGGTATTCAGCTAGTTGAATTTCAAAATATTTAACTAAATTCAAAATTTACTTTGCTGAATAGAAATAGAATGTAGTGAGCATGAGTGTTTTATAATACACTTAGAAAAATTTTCATAATTTGTGGTATTCAGCTAGCGGAATTTCATAATATTTAAAAAATTTCAAAATTTGATTTGCTGAATTGAAATAGAATGCAGTGAGCATGAATGTTTTATAATACACTTAGAAAATTTTTCATAATTTGTGGTATTCAGCTAGTTGAATTTCAAAATATTTAACTAAATTCAAAATTTAATTTGCTGAATTGAAATAGAATGTAGTGAGCATGAGTGTTTTATAATACACTTAGAAAATTTTTCATAATTTGTGGTATTCAGCTACCTGTATTCCAAAATTTTTTAAAATATTCAAAATTTACTTTGCTGAATTGAAATAGAATGTAGTGAGCATGAGTGTTTTATAATACACTTAGAAAAATTTTCATAATTTGTGGTATTCAGCTAGCGGAGTCCCAAAAATTTTCAACATATCAAAAATTTACTTTGCTGAATTGAAATAGAATGTAGTGAGCATGAGTGTTTTATAATACACTGAGAAAAATTTTCATAATTTGTGGTATTCAGCTAGCGGAATTCCAAAAATTTTCAACATATCAAAAATTTACTTTGCTGAATTGAAATAGAATGTAGTGGGCATGAGTATTTTGTAATACACTTAGAAAAATTTTCATAATTTGTGGTATTCATCTACCTGAATTCCAAAATTTTTTAAAATATTCAAAATTTACTTTGCTGAATTGAAATAGAATGTAGTGAGCATGAGTGTTTTATAATACACTTAGAAAATTTTTTATAATTTGTGGTATTCAGCTACCTGAATTCCAACATTTTTTAAAATATTCAAAATTGACTTTGCTGAATTGTAATAGAATGTAGTGAGCATGAGTGTTTTATAATACACTTAGAAAAATTTTTATAATTTGTGGTATTCAGCTAGCTGAGTTCCAAAATATTTAACAACATTCAAAATTTACTTTGCTGAATTGAAATAGAATGTAGTGAGCATGAGTGTTTTATAATACACTTAGAAAATTTTTCATAATTTGTGGTATTCAGCTTCCTGAATATCAAAATATTTAACAAAATTCAAAATTTACTTTGCTGAATTGAAATAGAATGTAGTGAGCATGAGTGTTTTATAATACACTTTGAAAAATTTTCATAATTTGTGGTATTCAGCTAGCGGAATTCCAAAATATTTAACAAAATTCAACATTTACTTTGCTGAATAGAAATAGAATGTAGTGAGCATGAGTGTTTTATAATACACTTAGAAAATTTTTCATAATTTGTGGTTTTCAGCTGCCTGGATTCCAAAATATTTAACAAAATTTAAAATTTACTTTGCTGAATTGAAATAGAATGTAGTGAGCATGAGTGTTTTACAATACACTTAGAAAAATGTTCATAATTTGTGGTATTCAGCTAGTTGAATTTCAAAATATTTAACTAAATTCAAAATTTACTTTGCTGAATAGAAATAGAATGTAGTGAGCATGAGTGTTTTATAATACACTTAGAAAAATTTTCATAATTTGTGGTATTCAGCTAGCGGAATTTCATAATATTTAAAAAATTTCAAAATTTGATTTGCTGAATTGAAATAGAATGCAGTGAGCATGAATGTTTTATAATACACTTAGAAAATTTTTCATAATTTGTGGTATTCAGCTAGTTGAATTTCAAAATATTTAACTAAATTCAAAATTTAATTTGCTGAATTGAAATAGAATGTAGTGAGCATGAGTGTTTTATAATACACTTAGAAAATTTTTCATAATTTGTGGTATTCAGCTACCTGTATTCCAAAATTTTTTAAAATATTCAAAATTTACTTTGCTGAATTGAAATAGAATGTAGTGAGCATGAGTGTTTTATAATACACTTAGAAAAATTTTCATAATTTGTGGTATTCAGCTAGCGGAATTCCAAAAATTTTCAACATATCAAAAATTTACTTTGCTGAATTGAAATAGAATGTAGTGAGCATGAGTGTTTTATAATACACTGAGAAAAATTTTCATAATTTGTGGTATTCATCTACCTGAATTCCAAAATTTTTTAAAATATTCAAAATTTACTTTGCTGAATTGAAATAGAATGTAGTGTGCATGAGTGTTTTATAATACACTTAGAAAAATTTTCATAATTGGTGGTATTCAGCTAGCGGAATTCCAAAAATTTTCAACATATCAAAAATTTACTTTGCTGAATTGAAATAGAATGTAGTGAGCATGAGTTATTTCTAATACACTTAGAAAAATTTTCATAATTTGTGGTATTCAGCTACCTGAATTCCAAAATTTTTTAAAATACTCAAAATTTACTTTGCTGAATTGAAATAGAATGTAGTGGGCATGAGTATTTTGTAATACACTTAGAAAAATTTTCATAATTTGTGGTATTCATCTACCTGAATTCCAAAATTTTTTAAAATATTCAAAATTTACTTTGCTGAATTGAAATATAATGTAGTGAGCATGAGTGTTTTATAATACACTTTGAAAATTTTTTATAATTTGTGGTATTCAGCTACCTGAATTCCAACATTTTTTAAAATATTCAAAATTGACTTTGCTGAATTGAAATAGAATGTAGTGAGCATGAGTGTTTAATAATACACTTAGAAATTTTTTCATAATTTGTGGTATTCAGCTAGCGGAATTCCAAAAATTTTCAACATATCAAAAATTTACTTTGCTGAATTCAAATAGAATGTAGTGAGCATGAGTGTTTTATAATGTACTGAGAAAAATTTTAATAATTTGTGTTATGCAGCTAGCGGAATTCCAAAATTTTTTAAAATATTCAAAATTTACTTTGCTGAATTGAAATAGAATGTAGTGTGCATGAGTGTTTTATAATACACTTAGAAAAATTTTCATAATTTGTGGTATTCAGCTAGCGGAATTCCAAAAATTTTCAACATATCAAAAATTTACTTTGCTGAATTGAAATAGAATGTAGTGAGCATGAGTTATTTCTAATACACTTAGAAAAATGTTCATAATTTGTGGTATTCAGCTACCTGAATTCCAAAATTTTTTAAAATACTCAAAATTTACTTTGCTGAATTGAAATAGAATGTAGTGGGCATGAGTATTTTGTAATACACTTAGAAAAATTTTCATAATTTGTGGTATTCATCTACCTGAATTCCAAAATTTTTTAAAATATTCAAAATTTACTTTGCTGAATTGAAATAGAATGTAGTGAGCATGAGTGTTTTATAATACACTTAGAAAATTTTTTATAATTTGTGGTATTCAGCTACCTGAATTCCAACATTTTTTAAAATATTCAAAATTGACTTTGCTGAATTGAAATAGAATGTAGTGAGCATGAGTGTTTAATAATACACTTAGAAATTTTTTCATAATTTGTGGTATTCAGCTAGCGGAATTCCAAAAATTTTCAACATATCAAAAATTTACTTTGCTGAATTGAAATAGAATGTAGTGAGCATGAGTGTTTTATAATGTACTGAGAAAAATTTTAATAATTTGTGGTATGCAGCTAGCGGAATTCCAAAAATTTTCAACATATCAAAAATTTACTTTGCTGAATTGAAATAGAATGTAGTAAGCATGAGTTATTTCTAATACACTTAGAAAAATTTTCATAATTTGTGGTATTCAGCTACATGAATTCCAAAAATTTTCAACATATCAAAAATTTACTTTGCTGAATTGAAATAGAATGTAGTGAGCATGAGTGTTTTATAATACACTGAGAAAAATTTTAATAATTTGTGGTATTCAGCTAGCTGAATTCCAAAATTTTTTAAAATATTCAAAATATACTTTGCTGAATTGAAATAGAATGTAGTGTGCATGAGTGTTTTATAATACACTTAGAAAAATTTTCATAATTTGTGGTATTCAGCTAGCGGAATTCCAAAAATTTTCAACATATCAAAAATTTACTTTGCTGAATTGAAATAGAATGTAGTGAGCATAATAATACACTTAGAAAAATTTTCATAATTTGTGGTATTCAGCTACCTGAATTCCAAAATTTTTTAAAATATTCAAAATTTACTTTGTTGAATTGAAATAGAATGTAGTGGGCATGAGTATTTTGTAATACACTTAGAAAAAATTTCATAATTTGTGGTATTCATCTACCTGAATTCCAAAATTTTTTAAAATATTCAAAATTGACTTTGCTGAATTGAAATAGAATGTAGTGAGCATGAGTTATTTCTAATACACTTAGAAAAATTTTCATATTTTGTGGTATTCAGCTACCTGAATTCCAAAATTTTTTAAAATATTCAAAATTTACTTTGTTGAATTGAAATAGAATGTAGTGAGCATGAGTGTTTTATAATACACTTTGAAAAATTTTCATAATTTGTGGTATTCAGCTAGCGGAATTCCAAAATATTTAACAAAATTCAAAATTTACTTTGCTGAATTGAAATAGAATGTAGTGAGCATGAGTGTTTTATAATACACTTTGAAAAATTTTCATAATTTGTGGTATTCAGCTAGCGGAATTCCAAAATATTTAACTAAATTCAAAATTTACTTTGCTGAATAGAAATAGAATGTAGTGAGCATGAGTGTTTTATAATACACTTAGAAAAATTTTCATAATTTGTGGTATTCAGCTAGCGGAATTTCATAATATTTAAAAAATTTCAAAATTTGATTTGCTGTATTGAAATAGAATGTAGTGAGCATGAGTGTTTTATAATACACTTAGAAAATTTTTCATAATTTGTCGTATTCAGCTAGTTGAATTTCAAAATATTTAACTAAATTCAAAATTTAATTTGCTGAATTGAAATAGAATGTAGTGAGCATGAGTGTTTTATAATACACTTAGAAAATTTTTCATAATTTGTGGCATTCAGCTACATGAATTCCAAAATTTTTTAAAATATTCAAAATTTACATTGCTGAATTGAAATAGAATGTAGTGAGCATGAGTGTTTTATAATACACTTAGAAAAATTTTCATAATTTGTGGTATTCAGCTAGCGGAATTCCAAAAATTTTCAACATATCAAAAATTTACTTTGCTGAATTGAAATAGAATGTAGAGAGCATGAGTTATTTCTAATACACTTAGAAAAATTTTCATAATTTGTGGTATTTCTAATACACTTAGAAAAATTTTCATAATTTGTGGTATGAATGGTATGAATTCCTTAATTCCAAAAATTTTCAACATATCAAAAATTTACTTTGCTGAATTGAAATAGAATGTAGTGAGCATGAGTGTTTTATAATACACTGAGAAAATTTTTAATACTTTGTGGTATTCAGCTAGCTGAATTCCAAAATTTTTTAAAATATTCAAAATTTACTTTGTTGAATTGAAATAGAATGTAGTGGACATGAGTATTTTGTAATACACTTAGAAAAATTTTCATAATTTGTGGTATTCATCTACCTGAATTCCAAAATTTTTTAAAATATTCAAAATTTACTTTGCTGAATTGAAATAGAATGTAGTGAGCATGAGTGTTTTATAATATACTGAGAAAAATTTTCATAATTTGTGGTATTCAGCTAGCGGAATTCCAAAAATTTTCAACATATCAAAAATTTACTTTGCTGAATTGAAATAGAATGTAGTGAGCATGAGTTATTTCTAATACACTTAGAAACATTTTCATAATGTGGTATTCAGCTACCTGAATTCCAAAAATTTTCAACATATCAAAAATTTACTTTGCTGAATTGAAATAGAATGTAGTGAGCATGAGTGTTTTATAATACACTGAGAAAAATTTTAATAATTTGTGGTATTCAGCTAGCTGAATTCCAAAATTTTTTAAAATATTCAAAATTTACTTTGCTGAGTTGAAATAGAATGTAGTGTGCATGAGTTATTTCTAATACACTTAGAAAAATTTTCATAATTTGTGGTATTCAGCTACCTGAATTCCAAAATTTTTTAAAATATTCAAATTTACTTTGTTGAATTGAAATAGAATGTAGTGGGCATGAGTATTTTGTAATACACTTAGAAAAGTTTTCATAATTTGTGGTACTCATCTACCTGAATTCCAAAATTTTTTAAAATATTCAAAATTTACTTTGCTGAATTGAAATAGAATGTAGTGAGCATGAGTGTTTTATAATACACTTAGAAAATTTTAATAATTTGTGGTATTCAGCTACCTGAATTCCAACATTTTTTTAAAATATTCCAAATTTACTTTGCTGAATTGAAATAGAATGTAGTGAGCATGAGTGTTTAATAATACACTTAAAAAATTTTTCATAATTTGTGGTATTCAGCTAGCGGAATTCCAAAAATTTTCAACATATCAAAAATTTACTTTGCTGAATTGAAATAGAATGTAGTGAGCAAGAGTGTTTTATAATACACTTAGAAAAATGTTTGTGGTATTCAGCTAGCGGAATTTCATAATATTTAAAAAATTTCAAAACTTGATTTGCTGAATTGAAATAGAATGTAGTGAGCATGAGTGTTTTATAATACACTTAGAAAAATTGTCATAATTTGTGGTATTCAGCTAGTTGAATTTCAAAATATTTAACTAAATTCAAAATTTAATTTGCTGAATTGAAATAGAATGTAGTGAGCATGAGTGTTTTATAATACACTTAGAAAAATTTTTATAATTTGTGGTATTTAGCTAGCTGAGTTCCAAAATATTTAACAAAATTCAAAATTTACTTTGCTGAATTGAAATAGAATGTAGTGAGCCTGAACGTTTTGTTTAACACTCAGAAAAATTTTCATAGTTTGTGGTATTCAGCTACCTGAATTCCAAACTATTTAAGAAAATTCTTTTTTTTTTTGCTGAAGTGCAATAGAATGTGGTGAGCATAAACGTTTTATAATACACTTAGAAAAATTGTCAAAATTTGTGGTTCTCAGCTAGCGGAATTCCAAAAATTTTCATAATTTGTGTGTAACAAAATTCCAAATTAACTTTGCTGAATTGAAATAGAATGTAGTAAGCTTGAGTGTTTTAGAATACACTTAGAAAAATTTTTATAATTTGTGGTAGTCAGCTAGCGAAATTCCATAATATTTAAAAAATTCAAAATTTGCTTTGCTAATTTGAAATAGAATGTAGTGAGCATGAGTGTTTTATAATACACTTAGAAAAATTTTTATAATTTGTGGTATTTAGCTAGCTGAGTTCCAAAATATTTAACAAAATTCAAAATTTACTTTGCTGAATTGAAATAGAATGTAGTGAGCATGAGTGTTTTATAATACACTTATAAAAATGTTCATAATTTGTGGCATTCAGCTAGTTGAATTTCAAAATATTTAACAAAATTCAAAATTTACTTTGCTGAATTGAAATAGGATGTAGTGAGCATGAGTGTTTTATAATACACTTAGAAATTTTTCATATTTTGTGGTATTCAGCTAGCGGAATTCCAAAATATTTAACAAAATTCAAAATTTACTTTGCTGAATTGAAATAGAATGTAGTGAGCATGAGTGTTTTATAATACACTTAGAAAAATTTTCATAATTTTTGGTATTCAGCTAGCGGAATTCCAAAATATTTTACAAAATTCAAAATTTGCTTTGCTTAATTGCAATAGAATGTAGTGAGCATGAGCGTTTTATAATACACTTAGAAAAATTTTCATAATTTTTGGTATTCAGCTGGCGGAATTCCAAAATATTTAACAAAATTCAAAATTTACTTTGCTGAATTGAAATAGAATGTAGTGAGCATGAGTGTTTTATAATACACTTAGAAAATTTTCATATTTTGTGGTATTCAGCTAGCGGAATTCCAAAATATTTAACAAAATTCAAAATTGACTTTGCTGAATTGAAATAGAATGTAGTGAGCATGAGTGTTAGATAATACACTCAGAAAAATGTTCATAATTTGTGGTATTCAGCTAGCGGAATTCCAAAATATTTAACAAAATTCTAAATTTACTTTGCTGAATTGAAATAGAATGTAGTGAGCATGAGTGTTTTATAACACACTTAGAAAAATATTCATAATTTGTGGTATTCAGCTAGTTGAATTTCAAAATATTTAACTAAATTCAAAATTTAATTTGCTGAATTGAAATAGAATGTAGTGAGCATGAGTGTTTTATAATACACTTAGAAAAATTTTCATAATTTGTGGTATTCAGCTAGTTGAATTTCAAAATATTTAACTAAATTCAAAATTTACTTTGCTGAATTGAAATAGAATGTAGTGAGCATGAGTGTTTAATAATACACTTAGAAAATTTTTCATAATTTGTGGTATTCAGCTAGCGGATTTCCAAAAAATTTCAACATATCAAAAATTTACTTTGCTGAATTGAAATAGAATGTAGTGAGCATGAGTGTTTTATAATACACTGAGAAAAATTTTAATAATTTGTGGTATTCAGCTAGCTGAATTCCAAAATTTTTTAAAATATTCAAAATTTACTTTGCTGAATTGAAATAGAATGTAGTGAGCATGAGTGTTTTATAATACACTTAGAAAAATTTTCATAATTTGTGGTATTCAGCTAGCGGAATTCCAAAAATTTTCAACATATCAAAAATTTACTTTGCTGAATTGAAATAGAATGTAGTGAGCATGAGTTATTTCTAATACACTTAGAAAAATTTTCATAATTTGTGGTATTCAGCTACCTGAATTCCAAAATTTTTTAAAATATTCAAAATTTACTTTGTTGAATTGAAATAGAATGTAGTGGGCATGAGTATTTTGTAATACACTTAGAAAAATTTTCATAATTTGTGGTATTCATCTACCTGAATTCCAAAATTTCTTAAAATATTCAAAATTTACTTTGCTGAATTGAAATAGAATGTAGTGAGCATGAGTGTTTTATAATACACTTAGAAAAATTTTCATAATTTGTGGTATTCAGCTAGCGGAATTCCAATTTTTTTAAAATATTCAAAATTTACTTTGCTGAATTGAAATATAATGTAGTGAGCATGAGTGTTTTATAATACACTTAGAAAAATGTTCATAATTTGTGGTATTCAGCGAGCGGAATTCCAAAATTTTTCAACATATCCAAAATTTACTTTGCTGTATTGAAATAGAATGTAGTGAGCATGAGTGTTTTATAATACACTTAGAAAAATGTTAATAATTTGTGGTAGTTAGCTACCTGAATTTCAAAATATTTAACAAAATTCAACATTTACTTTGCTGAATTGAAATAGAATGTAGTGAGCATGAGTGTTTTATAATACACTTAGAAAAATTTTCATAATTTGTGGTATTCAGCTAGCGGAATTCCAAAATATTTAACAAAATTCAACATTTACTTTGCTGAATTGAAATATAATGTAGTGAGCATGAGTGTTTTATAATACACTTAGAAAAATGTTCATAATTTGTGGTATTCAGCTACCTGAATTCCAAAATATTTCAACATATCCCAAATTTACTTTGCTGTATTGAAATAGAATGTAGTGAGCATGAGTGTTTTATAATACACTTAGAAAATATTAATAATTTGTGGTAGTTAGCTACCTGAATTTCAAAATATTTAACTAAATTCAAAATTTACTTTCCTGAATAGAAATAGAATGTAGTGAGCACGAGTGTTTAATAATACACTTCGAAAAATTTTCATAATTTGTGGTATTCAGCTACCTGAAATCCAAAATATTTAACAAAATTCAAAATTTACTTTGCTGAATTGAAATAGAATGTAGTGAGCATGAGTGTTTTATAATACACTAAGAAAGTTTTTCATAATTAGTAGTATTCAGCTAGCGGAATTTCAAAATATTTAACTAAATTCAAAATTTAATTTGCTGAATTGAAATAGAATGTATTGAGCATAAGTGTTTTATAATACACTTAGAAAAATGTTTGTGGTATTCAGCTAGCGGAATTTCATAATATTTAAAAAATTTCAAAATTTGATTTGCTGAATGAGTGTTTTATAATACACTTAGAAAAATTTTCATAATTTGTGGTATTCAGCTAGTTGAATTTCAAAATATTTAACTAAATTCAAAATTTAATTTGCTGAATTGAAATAGAATGTAGTGAGCATGAGTGTTTTATAATACACTTAGAAAATTTTTCATAATTTGTGGTATTCAGCTAGCTGAATTCCAAAATTTTTTAAAATATTCAAAATTTACTTTGCTGAATTGAAATAGAATGTAGTAAGCATGAGTGTTTAATAATACACTTGGAAAATTTTTCATAATTTGTGGTATTCAGCTAGCGGAATTGCAAAAAATTTCAACATATCAAAAATTTACTTTGCTGAATTGAAATAGAATGTAGTGAGCATGAGTGTTTTATAATACACTGAGAAAAATTTTAATAATTTGTGGTATTCAGCTAGCTGAATTCCAAAATTTTTTAAAATATTCAAAATTTACTTTGCTGAATTGAAATAGAATGTAGTGAGCAAGAGTGTTTTATAATACACTTGGAAAAATTTTCATAATTTGTGGTATTCAGCTAGCTGAATTCCAAAATTTTTTAAAATATTCAAAATTTACCTTGTTGAATTGAAATAGAATGTAGTGGGCATGGGTATTTTGTAATGCACTTAGAAAAATTTTCATAATTTGTGGTATTCATCTACCTGAATTCCAAAATTTCTTAAAATATTCAAAATTTACTTTGCTGAATTGAAATAGAATGTAGTGAGCATGAGTGTTTTATAATACACTTAGAAAAATTTTCATAACTTGTGGTATTCAGCTAGCGGAATTCCAATATTTTTTAAAATATTCAAAATTTACTTTGCTGAATTGAAATATAATGTAGTGAGCATGAGTGTTTTATAATACACTTAGAAAAATGTTCATAATTTGTGGTATTCAGCGAGCGGAATTCCAAAATTTTTCAACATATCCAAAATTTACTTTGCTGAATTGAAATAGAATGTAGTGAGCATGAGTGTTTTATAATACACTTAGAAAAATGTTAATAATTTGTGGTAGTTAGCTACCTGAATTTCAAAATATTTAACAAAATTCAATATTTACTTTGCTGAATTGAAATAGAATGTAGTGAGCATGAGTGTTTTATAATACACTTAGAAAAATTTTCATTATTTGTGGTTTTCAGCTACCTGAATTCCAAAATATTTAACAAAATTCAAAATTTACTTTGCTGAATTGAAATAGAATGTAGTGAGCATGAGTGTTTTATAATACATTAAGAAAATTTTTCATAATTTGTGGTTTTCAGCTACCTGAATTCCAAAATATTTAACAAAATTCAAAATTTACTTTGCTGAATTGAAATAGAATGTAGTGAGCATGAGTGTTTTATAATACATTAAGAAAATTTTTCATAATTTGTGGTTTTCAGCTACATGAATTTCAAAATATTTAACAAAATTCAAAATTTACTTTGCTGAATTGAAATAGAATGTAGTGAGCATGAGTGTTTTACAATACACTTAGAAAAATGTTCATAATTTGTGGTATTCAGCTAGTTGAATTTCAAAATATTTAAATAAATTCAAAACTTACTTTGCTGAATAGAAATAGAATGTAGTGAGCATGAGTGTTTTATAATACACTTAGAAAAATTTTCATAATTTGTGGTATTCAGCTAGCGGAATTTCATAATATTTAAAAAATTTCAAAATTTGATTTGCTGAATTGAAATAGAATGCAGTGAGCATGAATGTTTTATAATACACTTAGAAAATTTTTCATAATTTGTGGTATTCAGCTAGTTGAATTTCAAAATATTTAACTAAATTCAAAATTTAATTTGCTGAATTGAAATAGAATGTAGTGAGCATGAGTGTTTTATAATACACTTAGAAAATTTTTCATAATTTGTGGTATTCAGCTACCTGTATTCCAAAATTTTTTAAAATATTCAAAATTTACTTTGCTGAATTGAAATAGAATGTAGTGAGCATGAGTGTTTTATAATACACTTAGAAAAATTTTCATAATTTGTGGTATTCAGCTAGCGGAATTCCAAAAATTTTCAACATATCAAAAATTTACTTTGCTGAATTGAAATAGAATGTAGTGAGCATGAGTTATTTCTAATACACTTAGAAAAATTTTCATAATTTGTGGTATTCAGCTACCTGAATTCCAAAATTTTTTAAAATACTCAAAATTTACTTTGCTGAATTGAAATAGAATGTAGTGGGCATGAGTATTTTGTAATACACTTAGAAAAATTTTCATAATTTGTGGTATTCATCTACCTGAATTCCAAAATTTTTTAAAATATTCAAAATTTACTTTGCTGAATTGAAATAGAATGTAGTGAGCATGAGTGTTTTATAATACACTTAGAAAATTTTTTATAATTTGTGGTATTCAGCTACCTGAATTCCAACATTTTTTAAAATATTCAAAATTGACTTTGCTGAATTGAAATAGAATGTAGTGAGCATGAGTGTTTAATAATACACTTAGAAATTTTTTCATAATTTGTGGTATTCAGCTAGCGGAATTCCAAAAATTTTCAACATATCAAAAATTTACTTTGCTGAATTGAAATAGAATGTAGTGAGCATGAGTGTTTTATAATGTACTGAGAAAAATTTTAATAATTTGTGGTATGCAGCTAGCGGAATTCCAAAATTTTTTAAAATATTCAAAATTTACTTTGCTGAATTGAAATAGAATGTAGTGTGCATGAGTGTTTTATAATACACTTAGAAAAATGTTCATAATTTGTGGTATTCAGCTAGTTGAATTTCAAAATATTTAACTAAATTCAAAATTTACTTTGCTGAATAGAAATAGAATGTAGTGAGCATGAGTGTTTTATAATACACTTAGAAAAATTTTCATAATTTGTGGTATTCAGCTAGCGGAATTTCATAATATTTAAAAAATTTCAAAATTTGATTTGCTGAATTGAAATAGAATGTAGTGAGCATGAGTGTTTTATAATACACTTAGAAAATTTTTCATAATTTGTCGTATTCAGCTAGTTGAATTTCAAAATATTTAACTAAATTCAAAATTTAATTTGCTGAATTGAAATAGAATGTAGTGAGCATGAGTGTTTTATAATACACTTAGAAAATTTTTCATAATTTGTGGCATTCAGCTACATGAATTCCAAAATTTTTTAAAATATTCAAAATTTACATTGCTGAATTGAAATAGAATGTAGTGAGCATGAGTGTTTTATAATACACTTAGAAAAATTTTCATAATTTGTGGTATTCAGCTAGCGGAATTCCAAAAATTTTCAACATATCAAAAATTTACTTTGCTGAATTGAAATAGAATGTAGAGAGCATGAGTTATTTCTAATACACTTAGAAAAATTTTCATAATTTGTGGTATTTCTAATACACTTAGAAAAATTTTCATAATTTGTGGTATGAATGGTATGAATTCCTGAATTCCAAAAATTTTCAACATATCAAAAATTTACTTTGCTGAATTGAAATAGAATGTAGTGAGCATGAGTGTTTTATAATACACTGAGAAAAATTTTAATAATTTGTGGTATTCAGCTAGCTGAATTCCAAAATTTTTTAAAATATTCAAAATTTACTTTGCTGAATTGAAATAGAATGTAGTGAGCAAGAGTGTTTTATAATACACTTGGAAAAATTTTCATAATTTGTGGTATTCAGCTAGCTGAATTCCAAAATTTTTTAAAATATTCAAAATTTACTTTGTTGAATTGAAATAGAATGTAGTGGGCATGGGTATTTTGTAATGCACTTAGAAAAATTTTCATAATTTGTGGTATTCATCTACCTGAATTCCAAAATTTCTTAAAATATTCAAAATTTACTTTGCTGAATTGAAATAGAATGTAGTGAGCATGAGTGTTTTATAATACACTTAGAAAAATTTTCATAACTTGTGGTATTCAGCTAGCGGAATTCCAATATTTTTTAAAATATTCAAAATTTACTTTGCTGAATTGAAAAATAATGTAGTGAGCATGAGTGTTTTATAATACACTTAGAAAAATGTTCATAATTTGTGGTATTCAGCGAGCGGAATTCCAAAATTTTTCAACATATCCAAAATTTACTTTGCTGAATTGAAATAGAATGTAGTGAGCATGAGTGTTTTATAATACACTTAGAAAAATGTTAATAATTTGTGGTAGTTAGCTACCTGAATTTCAAAATATTTAACAAAATTCAATATTTACTTTGCTGAATTGAAATAGAATGTAGTGAGCATGAGTGTTTTATAATACACTTAGAAAAATTTTCATTATTTGTGGTTTTCAGCTACCTGAATTCCAAAATATTTAACAAAATTCAAAATTTACTTTGCTGAATTGAAATAGAATGTAGTGAGCATGAGTGTTTTATAATACATTAAGAAAATTTTTCATAATTTGTGGTTTTCAGCTACCTGAATTCCAAAATATTTAACAAAATTCAAAATTTACTTTGCTGAATTGAAATAGAATGTAGTGAGCATGAGTGTTTTATAATACATTAAGAAAATTTTTCATAATTTGTGGTTTTCAGCTACATGAATTTCAAAATATTTAACAAAATTCAAAATTTACTTTGCTGAATTGAAATAGAATGTAGTGAGCATGAGTGTTTTACAATACACTTAGAAAAATGTTCATAATTTGTGGTATTCAGCTATCTGAATTCCAAAATATTTAACTAAATTCAAAATTTACTTTGCTGAATAGAAATAGAATGTAGTGAGCATGAGTGTTTTATAATACACTTAGAAAAATTTTCATAATTTGTGGTATTCAGCTAGCGGAATTTCATAATATTTAAAAAATTTCAAAATTTGATTTGCTGAATTGAAATAGAATGCAGTGAGCATGAATGTTTTATAATACACTTAGAAAATTTTTCATAATTTGTGGTATTCAGCTAGTTGAATTTCAAAATATTTAACTAAATTCAAAATTTAATTTGCTGAATTGAAATAGAATGTAGTGTGCATGAGTGTTTTATAATACACTTAGAAAAATTTTCATAATTTGTGGTATTCAGCTAGCGGAATTCCAAAAATTTTCAACATATCAAAAATTTACTTTGCTGAATTGAAATAGAATGTAGTGAGCATGAGTTATTTCAAATACACTTAGAAAAATTTTCATAATTTGTGGTATTCAGCTACCTGAATTCCAAAATTTTTTAAAATACTCAAAATTTACTTTGCTGAATTGAAATAGAATGTAGTGGGCATGAGTATTTTGTAATACACTTAGAAAAATTTTCATAATTTGTGGTATTCATCTACCTGAATTCCAAAATTTTTTAAAATATTCAAAATTTACTTTGCTGAATTGAAATAGAATGTAGTGAGCATGAGTGTTTTATAATACACTTAGAAAATTTTTTATAATTTGTGGTATTCAGCTACCTGAATTCCAACATTTTTTAAAATATTCAAAATTGACTTTGCTGAATTGAAATAGAATGTAGTAAGCATGAGTTATTTCTAATACACTTAGAAAATTTTTCATAATTTGTGGTATTCAGCTAGCGGATTTCCAAAAAATTTCAACATATCAAAAATTTACTTTGCTGAATTGAAATAGAATGTAGTGAGCATGAGTGTTTTATAATACACTGAGAAAAATTTTAATAATTTGTGGTATTCAGCTAGCCGAATTCCAAAATTTTTTAAAATATTCAAAATTTACTTTGCTGAATTGAAATAGAATGTAGTGAGCATGAGTGTTTTATAATACACTTAGAAAAATTTTCATAATTTGTGGTATTCAGCTAGCGGAATTCCAAAAATTTTCAACATATAAAAAATTTACTTTGCTGAATTGAAATAGAATGTAGTGAGCATGAGTTATTTCTAATACACTTAGAAAAATTTTCATAATTTGTGGTATTCAGCTACCTGAATTCCAAAATTTTTTAAAATATTCAAAATTTACTTTGTTGAATTGAAATAGAATGTAGTGGGCATGAGTATTTTGTAATACACTTAGAAAAAATTTCATAATTTGTGGTATTCATCTACCTGAATTCCAAAATTTTTTAAAATATTCAAAATTTACTTTGCTGAATTGAAATAGAATGTAGTGAGCATGAGTGTTTTACAATACACTTAGAAAAATGTTCATAATTTGTGGTATTCAGCTAGTTGAATTTCAAAATATTTAACTAAATTCAAAATTTACTTTGCTGAATAGAAATAGAATGTAGTGAGCATGAGTGTTTTATAATACACTTAGAAAAATTTTCATAATTTGTGGTATTCAGCTAGCGGAATTTCATAATATTTAAAAAATTTCAAAATTTGATTTGCTGAATTGAAATAGAATGTAGTGAGCATGAGTGTTTTATAATACACTTAGAAAATTTTTCATAATTTGTCGTATTCAGCTAGTTGAATTTCAAAATATTTAACTAAATTCAAAATTTAATTTGCTGAATTGAAATAGAATGTAGTGAGCATGAGTGTTTTATAATACACTTAGAAAATTTTTCATAATTTGTGGCATTCAGCTACATGAATTCCAACATTTTTTAAAATATTCAAAATTTACATTGCTGAATTGAAATAGAATGTAGTGAGCATGAGTGTTTTATAATACACTTAGAAAAATTTTCATAATTTGTGGTATTCAGCTAGCGGAATTCCAAAAATTTTCAACATATCAAAAATTTACTTTGCTGAATTGAAATAGAATGTAGAGAGCATGAGTTATTTCTAATACACTTAGAAAAATTTTCATAATTTGTGGTATTTCTAATACACTTAGAAAAATTTTCATAATTTGTGGTATGAATGGTATGAATCCCTGAATTCCAAAAATTTTCAACATATCAAAAATTTACTTTGCTGAATTGAAATAGAATGTAGTGAGCATGAGTGTTTTATAATACACTGAGAAAAATTTTAATAATTTGTGGTATTCAGCTAGCTGAATTCCAAAATTTTTTAAAATATTCAAAATTTACTTTGCTGAATTGGAATAGAATGTAGTGAGCAAGAGTGTTTTATAATACACTTGGAAAAATTTTCATAATTTGTGGTATTCAGCTAGCTGAATTCCAAAATTTTTTAAAATATTCAAAATTTACTTTGTTGAATTGAAATAGAATGTAGTGGGCATGGGTATTTTGTAATGCACATAGAAAAATTTTCATAATTTGTGGTATTCATCTACCTGAATTCCAAAATTTCTTAAAATATTCATAATTTACTTTGCTGAATTGAAATAGAATGTAGTGAGCATGAGTGTTTTATAATACACTTAGAAAAATTTTCATAACTTGTGGTATTCAGCTAGCGGAATTCCAATATTTTTTAAAATATTCAAAATTTACTTTGCTGAATTGAAATATAATGTAGTGAGCATGAGTGTTTTATAATACACTTAGAAAAATGTTCATAATTTGTGGTATTCAGCGAGCGGAATTCCAAAATTTTTCAACATATCCAAAATTTACTTTGCTGAATTGAAATAGAATGTAGTGAGCATGAGTGTTTTATAATACACTTAGAAAAATGTTAATAATTTGTGGTAGTTAGCTACCTGAATTTCAAAATATTTAACAAAATTCAATATTTACTTTGCTGAATTGAAATAGAATGTAGTGAGCATGAGTGTTTTATAATACACTTAGAAAAATTTTCATTATTTGTGGTTTTCAGCTACCTGAATTCCAAAATATTTAACAAAATTCAAAATTTACTTTGCTGAATTGAAATAGAATGTAGTGAGCATGAGTGTTTTATAATACATTAAGAAAATTTTTCATAATTTGTGGTTTTCAGCTACCTGAATTCCAAAATATTTAACAAAATTCAAAATTTACTTTGCTGAATTGAAATAGAATGTAGTGAGCATGAGTGTTTTATAATACATTAAGAAAATTTTTCATAATTTGTGGTTTTCAGCTACATGAATTTCAAAATATTTAACAAAATTCAAAATTTACTTTGCTGAATTGAAATAGAATGTAGTGAGCATGAGTGTTTTACAATACACTTAGAAAAATGTTCATAATTTGTGGTATTCAGCTAGTTGAATTTCAAAATATTTAACTAAATTCAAAATTTACTTTGCTGAATAGAAATAGAATGTAGTGAGCATGAGTGTTTTATAATACACTTAGAAAAATTTTCATAATTTGTGGTATTCAGCTAGCGGAATTTCATAATATTTAAAAAATTTCAAAATTTGATTTGCTGAATTGAAATAGAATGCAGTGAGCATTAATGTTTTATAATACACTTAGAAAATTTTTCATAATTTGTGGTATTCAGCTAGTTGAATTTCAAAATATTTAACTAAATTCAAAATTTAATTTGCTGAATTGAAATAGAATGTAGTGAGCATTAGTGTTTTATAATACACTTAGAAAATTTTTCATAATTTGTGGTATTCAGCTACCTGTATTCCAAAATTTTTTAAAATATTCAAAATTTACTTTGCTGAATTGAAATAGAATGTAGTGAGCATGAGTGTTTTATAATGCACTTAGAAAAATTTTCATAATTTGTGGTATTCAGCTAGCGGAATTCCAAAAATTTTCAACATATCAAAAATTTACTTTGCTGAATTGAAATAGAATGTAGTGAGCATGAGTGTTTTATAATACACTGAGAAAAATTTTCATAATTTGTGGTATTCATCTACCTGAATTCCAAAATTTTTTAAAATATTCAAAATTTACTTTGCTGAATTGAAATAGAATGTAGTGTGCATGAGTGTTTTATAATACACTTAGAAAAATTTTCATAATTTGTGGTATTCAGCTAGCGGAATTCCAAAAATTTTCAACATATCAAAAATTTACTTTGCTGAATTGAAATAGAATGTAGTGAGCATGAGTTATTTCTAATACACTTAGAAAAATTTTCATAATTTGTGGTATTCAGCTACCTGAATTCCAAAATTTTTTAAAATACTCAAAATTTACTTTGCTGAATTGAAATAGAATGTAGTGGGCATGAGTATTTTGTAATACACTTAGAAAAATTTTCATAATTTGTGGTATTCATCTACCTGAATTCCAAAATTTTTTAAAATATTCAAAATTTACTTTGCTGAATTGAAATAGAATGTAGTGAGCATGAGTGTTTTATAATACACTTAGAAAATTTTTTATAATTTGTGGTATTCAGCTACCTGAATTCCAACATTTTTTAAAATATTCAAAATTGACTTTGCTGAATTGAAATAGAATGTAGTGAGCATGAGTGTTTAATAATACACTTAGAAATTTTTTCATAATTTGTGGTATTCAGCTAGCGGAATTCCAAAAATTTTCAACATATCAAAAATTTACTTTGCTGAATTGAAATAGAATGTAGTGAGCATGAGTGTTTTATAATGTACTGAGAAAAATTTTAATAATTTGTGGTATGCAGCTAGCGGAATTCCAAAATTTTTTAAAATATTCAAAATTTACTTTGCTGAATTGAAATAGAATGTAGTGTGCATGAGTGTTTTATAATACACTTAGAAAAAATTTCATAATTTGTGGTATTCAGCTAGCGGAATTCCAAAAATTTTCAACATATCAAAAATTTACTTTGCTGAATTGAAATAGAATGTAGTGAGCATGAGTTATTTCTAATACACTTAGAAAAATTTTCATAATTTGTGGTATTCAGCTACCTGAATTCCAAAATTTTTTAAAATACTCAAAATTTACTTTGCTGAATTGAAATAGAATGTAGTGGGCATGAGTATTTTGTAATACACTTAGAAAAATTTTCATAATTTGTGGTATTCATCTACCTGAATTCCAAAATTTTTTAAAATATTCAAAATTTACTTTGCTGAATTGAAATAGAATGTAGTGAGCATGAGTGTTTTATAATACACTTAGAAAATTTTTTATAATTTGTGGTATTCAGCTACCTGAATTCCAACATTTTTTAAAATATTCAAAATTGACTTTGCTGAATTGAAATAGAATGTAGTGAGCATGAGTGTTTAATAATACACTTAGAAATTTTTTCATAATTTGTGGTATTCAGCTAGCGGAATTCCAAAAATTTTCAACATATCAAAAATTTACTTTGCTGAATTGAAATAGAATGTAGTGAGCATGAGTGTTTTATAATGTACTGAGAAAAATTTTAATAATTTGTGGTATGCAGCTAGCGGAATTCCAAAAATTTTCAACATATCAAAAATTTACTTTGCTGAATTGAAATAGAATGTAGTAAGCATGAGTTATTTCTAATACACTTAGAAAAATTTTCATAATTTGTGGTATTCAGCTACATGAATTCCAAAAATTTTCAACATATCAAAAATTTACTTTGCTGAATTGAAATAGAATGTAGTGAGCATGAGTGTTTTATAATACACTGAGAAAAATTTTAATAATTTGTGGTATTCAGCTAGCTGAATTCCAAAATTTTTTAAAATATTCAAAATTTACTTTGCTGAATTGAAATAGAATGTAGTGTGCATGAGTGTTTTATAATACACTTAGAAAAATTTTCATAATTTGTGGTATTCAGCTAGCGGAATTCCAAAAATTTTCAACATATCAAAAATTTACTTTGCTGAATTGAAATAGAATGTAGTGAGCATGAGTTATTTCTAATACACTTAGAAAAATTTTCATAATTTGTGGTATTCAGCTACCTGAATTCCAAAAATTTTTAAAATATTCAAAATTTACTTTGTTGAATTGAAATAGAATGTAGTGGGCATGAGTATTTTGTAATACACTTAGAAAAAATTTCATAATTTGTGGTATTCAGCTAGCTGAATTCCAAAATTTTTTAAAATATTCAAAATTTACTTTGTTGAATTGAAATAGAATGTAGTGGGCATGGGTATTTTGTAATGCACATAGAAAAATTTTCATAATTTGTGGTATTCATCTACCTGAATTCCAAAATTTCTTAAAATATTCAAAATTTACTTTGCTGAATTGAAATAGAATGTAGTGAGCATGAGTGTTTTATAATACACTTAGAAAAATTTTCATAACTTGTGGTATTCAGCTAGCGGAATTCCAATATTTTTTAAAATATTCAAAATTTACTTTGCTGAATTGAAATATAATGTAGTGAGCATGAGTGTTTTATAATACACTTAGAAAAATGTTCATAATTTGTGGTATTCAGCGAGCGGAATTCCAAAATTTTTCAACATATCCAAAATTTACTTTGCTGAATTGAAATAGAATGTAGTGAGCATGAGTGTTTTATAATACACTTAGAAAAATGTTAATAATTTGTGGTAGTTAGCTACCTGAATTTCAAAATATTTAACAAAATTCAATATTTACTTTGCTGAATTGAAATAGAATGTAGTGAGCATGAGTGTTTTATAATACACTTAGAAAAATTTTCATTATTTGTGGTTTTCAGCTACCTGAATTCCAAAATATTTAACAAAATTCAAAATTTACTTTGCTGAATTGAAATAGAATGTAGTGAGCATGAGTGTTTTATAATACATTAAGAAAATTTTTCATAATTTGTGGTTTTCAGCTACCTGAATTCCAAAATATTTAACAAAATTCAAAATTTACTTTGCTGAATTGAAATAGAATGTAGTGAGCATGAGTGTTTTATAATACATTAAGAAAATTTTTCATAATTTGTGGTTTTCAGCTACATGAATTTCAAAATATTTAACAAAATTCAAAATTTACTTTGCTGAATTGAAATAGAATGTAGTGAGCATGAGTGTTTTACAATACACTTAGAAAAATGTTCATAATTTGTGGTATTCAGCTAGTTGAATTTCAAAATATTTAACTAAATTCAAAATTTACTTTGCTGAATAGAAATAGAATGTAGTGAGCATGAGTGTTTTATAATACACTTAGAAAAATTTTCATAATTTGTGGTATTCAGCTAGCGGAATTTCATAATATTTAAAAATTTTCAAAATTTGATTTGCTGAATTGAAATAGAATGCAGTGAGCATTAATGTTTTATAATACACTTAGAAAATTTTTCATAATTTGTGGTATTCAGCTAGTTGAATTTCAAAATATTTAACTAAATTCAAAATTTAATTTGCTGAATTGAAATAGAATGTAGTGAGCATTAGTGTTTTATAATACACTTAGAAAATTTTTCATAATTTGTGGTATTCAGCTACCTGTATTCCAAAATTTTTTAAAATATTCAAAATTTACTTTGCTGAATTGAAATAGAATGTAGTGAGCATGAGTGTTTTATAATGCACTTAGAAAAATTTTCATAATTTGTGGTATTCAGCTAGCGGAATTCCAAAAATTTTCAACATATCAAAAATTTACTTTGCTGAATTGAAATAGAATGTAGTGAGCATGAGTGTTTTATAATACACTGAGAAAAATTTTCATAATTTGTGGTATTCATCTACCTGAATTCCAAAATTTTTTAAAATATTCAAAATTTACTTTGCTGAATTGAAATAGAATGTAGTGTGCATGAGTGTTTTATAATACACTTAGAAAAATTTTCATAATTTGTGGTATTCAGCTAGCGGAATTCCAAAAATTTTCAACATATCAAAAATTTACTTTGCTGAATTGAAATAGAATGTAGTGAGCATGAGTTATTTCTAATACACTTAGAAAAATTTTCATAATTTGTGGTATTCAGCTACCTGAATTCCAAAATTTTTTAAAATACTCAAAATTTACTTTGCTGAATTGAAATAGAATGTAGTGGGCATGAGTATTTTGTAATACACTTAGAAAAATTTTCATAATTTGTGGTATTCATCTACCTGAATTCCAAAATTTTTTAAAATATTCAAAATTTACTTTGCTGAATTGAAATAGAATGTAGTGAGCATGAGTGTTTTATAATACACTTAGAAAATTTTTTATAATTTGTGGTATTCAGCTACCTGAATTCCAACATTTTTTAAAATATTCAAAATTGACTTTGCTGAATTGAAATAGAATGTAGTGAGCATGAGTGTTTAATAATACACTTAGAAATTTTTTCATAATTTGTGGTATTCAGCTAGCGGAATTCCAAAAATTTTCAACATATCAAAAATTTACTTTGCTGAATTGAAATAGAATGTAGTGAGCATGAGTGTTTTATAATGTACTGAGAAAAATTTTAATAATTTGTGGTATGCAGCTAGCGGAATTCCAAAATTTTTTAAAATATTCAAAATTTACTTTGCTGAATTGAAATAGAATGTAGTGTGCATGAGTGTTTTATAATACACTTAGAAAAAATTTCATAATTTGTGGTATTCAGCTAGCGGAATTCCAAAAATTTTCAACATATCAAAAATTTACTTTGCTGAATTGAAATAGAATGTAGTGAGCATGAGTTATTTCTAATACACTTAGAAAAATTTTCATAATTTGTGGTATTCAGCTACCTGAATTCCAAAATTTTTTAAAATACTCAAAATTTACTTTGCTGAATTGAAATAGAATGTAGTGGGCATGAGTATTTTGTAATACACTTAGAAAAATTTTCATAATTTGTGGTATTCATCTACCTGAATTCCAAAATTTTTTAAAATATTCAAAATTTACTTTGCTGAATTGAAATAGAATGTAGTGAGCATGAGTGTTTTATAATACACTTAGAAAATTTTTTATAATTTGTGGTATTCAGCTACCTGAATTCCAACATTTTTTAAAATATTCAAAATTGACTTTGCTGAATTGAAATAGAATGTAGTGAGCATGAGTGTTTAATAATACACTTAGAAATTTTTTCATAATTTGTGGTATTCAGCTAGCGGAATTCCAAAAATTTTCAACATATCAAAAATTTACTTTGCTGAATTGAAATAGAATGTAGTGAGCATGAGTGTTTTATAATGTACTGAGAAAAATTTTAATAATTTGTGGTATGCAGCTAGCGGAATTCCAAAAATTTTCAACATATCAAAAATTTACTTTGCTGAATTGAAATAGAATGTAGTAAGCATGAGTTATTTCTAATACACTTAGAAAAATTTTCATAATTTGTGGTATTCAGCTACATGAATTCCAAAAATTTTCAACATATCAAAAATTTACTTTGCTGAATTGAAATAGAATGTAGTGAGCATGAGTGTTTTATAATACACTGAGAAAAATTTTAATAATTTGTGGTATTCAGCTAGCTGAATTCCAAAATTTTTTAAAATATTCAAAATTTACTTTGCTGAATTGAAATAGAATGTAGTGTGCATGAGTGTTTTATAATACACTTAGAAAAATTTTCATAATTTGTGGTATTCAGCTAGCGGAATTCCAAAAATTTTCAACATATCAAAAATTTACTTTGCTGAATTGAAATAGAATGTAGTGAGCATGAGTTATTTCTAATACACTTAGAAAAATTTTCATAATTTGTGGTATTCAGCTACCTGAATTCCAAAAATTTTTAAAATATTCAAAATTTACTTTGTTGAATTGAAATAGAATGTAGTGGGCATGAGTATTTTGTAATACACTTAGAAAAAATTTCATAATTTGTGGTATTCATCTACCTGAATTCCAAAATTTTTTAAAATATTCAAAATTTACTTTGCTGAATTGAAATAGAATGTAGTGAGCATGAGTGTTTTATAATACACTTAAAAAAATTTTCATAATTTGTGGTATTCAGCTATCTGAATTCCAAAATATTTAACAAAATTCAACTTTTACTTTGCTGAATTGAAATAGAATGTAGTGAACATGAGTGTTTTATAATACACTTTGAAAAATTTTCATAATTTGTGGTATTCAGCTAGCGGAATTCCAAAATATTTAACAAAATTCAAGATTTACTTTGCTGAATAGAAATAGAATGTAGTGAGCATGAGTGTTTTATAATACACTTAGAAAATTTTTCATAATTTGTGGTTTTCAGCTGCCTGGATTCCAAAATATTTAACAAAATTCAAAATTTACCTTGTTGAATTCAAATAGAATGTAGTGAGCATGAGTGTTTTACAATACACTTAGAAAAATGTTCATAATTTGTGGTATTCAGCTAGTTGAATTTCAAAATATTTAACTAAATTCAAAATTTACTTTGCTGAATAGAAATAGAATGTAGTGAGCATGAGTGTTTTATAATACACTTAGAAAAATTTTCATAATTTGTGGTATTCAGCTAGCGGAATTTCATAATATTTAAAAAATTTCAAAATTTGATTTGCTGAATTGAAATAGAATGTAGTGAGCATGAGTGTTTTATAATACACTTAGAAAATTTTTCATAATTTGTGGTATTCAGCTAGTTGAATTTCAAAATATTTAACTAAATTCAAAATTTACTTTGCTGAATAGAAATAGAATGTAGTGAGCATGAGTGTTTTATAATACACTTAGAAAAATTTTAATACTTTGTGGTATTCAGCTAGCTGAATTCCAAAATTTTTTAAAATATTCAAAATTTACTTTGTTGAATTGAAATAGAATGTAGTGGACATGAGTATTTTGTAATACACTTAGAAAAATTTTCATAATTTGTGGTATTCATCTACCTGAATTCAAAAATTTTTTAAAATATTCAAAATTTACTTTGCTGAATTGAAATAGAATGTAGTGAGCATGAGTGTTTTATAATATACTGAGAAAAATGTTAATAATTTGTGGTATTCAGCTAGCGGAATTCCAAAAATTTTCAACATATCAAAAATTTACTTTGCTGAATTGAAATATAATGTAGTGAGCATGAGTTATTTCTAATACACTTAGAAACATTTTCATAATGTGGTATTCAGCTACCTGAATTCCAAAAATTTTCAACATATCAAAAATTTACTTTGCTGAATTGAAATAGAATGTAGTGAGCATGAGTGTTTTATAATACACTGAGAAAAATTTTCATAATTTGTGGTATTCATCTACCTGAATTCCAAAATTTTTTAAAATATTCAAAATTTACTTTGCTGAATTGAAATAGAATGTAGTGAGCATGAGTGTTTTATAATACACTTAGAAAATTTTAATAATTTGTGGTATTCAGCTACCTGAATTCCAACATTTTTTTAAAATATTCCAAATTTACTTTGCTGAATTGAAATAGAATGTAGTGAGCATGAGTGTTTAATAATACACTTAGAAAATTTTTCATAATTTGTGGTATTCAGCTAGCGGAATTCCAAAAATTTTCAACATATCAAAAATTTACTTTGCTGAATTGAAATAGAATGTAGTGAGCAAGAGTGTTTTATAATACACTTAGAAAATTTTCATATTTTGTGGTATTCAGCTAGCGGAATTCCAAAATATTTAACAAAATTCAAAATTTACTTTGCTGAATTGAAATAGAATGTAGTGAGCATGAGTGTTTTATAATACACTTATAAAAATGTTCATAATTTGTGGCATTCAGCTAGTTGAATTTCAAAATATTTAACAAAATTCAAAATTTACTTTGCTGAATTGAAATAGGATGTAGTGAGCATGAGTGTTTTATAATACACTTAGAAAATTTTCATATTTTGTGGTATTCAGCTAGCGGAATTCCAAAATATTTAACAAAATTCAAAATTTACTTTGCTGAATTGAAATAGAATGTAGTGAGCATGAGTGTTTTATAATACACTTAGAAAAATTTTCATAATTTGTGGTATTCAGCTAGCGGAATTCCAAAATATTTTACAAAATTCAAAATTTGCTTTGCTTAATTGCAATAGAATGTAGTGAGCATGAGTGTTTTATAACACACTTAGAAAAATTTTCATAATTTGTGGTATTCAGCTAGTTGAATTTCAAAATATTTAACTAAATTCAAAATTTAATTTCCTGAATTGAAATAGAATGTAGTGAGCATGAGTGTTTTATAATACACTTAGAAAAATTTTCATAATTTGTGGTATTCAGCTAGTTGAATTTCAAAATATTTAACTAAATTCAAAATTTACTTTGCTGAATTGAAATAGAATGTAGTGAGCATGAATGTTTAATAATACACTTAGAAAATTTTTCATAATTTGTGGTATTCAGCTAGCGGATTTCCAAAAAATTTCAACATATCAAAAATTTACTTTGCTGAATTGAAATAGAATGTAGTGGGCATGAGTATTTTGTAATACACTTAGAAAAATTTTCATAATTTGTGGTATTCAGCTAGCGGAATTCCAATTTTTTTAAAATATTCAAAATTTACTTTGCTGAATTGAAATATAATGTAGTGAGCATGAGTGTTTTATAATACACTTAGAAAAATGTTCATAATTTGTGGTATTCAGCGAGCGGAATTCCAAAATTTTTCAACATATCCAAAATTTACTTTGCTGAATTGAAATAGAATGTAGTGAGCATGAGTGTTTTATAATACACTTAGAAAAATGTTAATAATTTGTGGTAGTTAGCTACCTGAATTTCAAAATATTTAACAAAATTCAATATTTACTTTGCTGAATTGAAATAAAATGTAGTGAGCATGAGTGTTTTATAATACACTTAGAAAAATTTTCATTATTTGTGGTTTTCAGCTACCTGAATTCCAAAATATTTAACAAAATTCAAAATTTACTTTGCTGAATTGAAATAGAATGTAGTGAGCATGAGTGTTTTATAATACATTAAGAAAATTTTTCATAATTTGTGGTTTTCAGCTACCTGAATTCCAAAATATTTAACAAAATTCAAAATTTACTTTGCTGAATTGAAATAGAATGTAGTGAGCATGAGTGTTTTATAATACATTAAGAAAATTTTTCATAATTTGTGGTTTTCAGCTACATGAATTTCAAAATATTTAACAAAATTCAAAATTTACTTTGCTGAATTGAAATAGAATGTAGTGAGCATGAGTGTTTTACAATACACTTAGAAAAATGTTCATAATTTGTGGTATTCAGCTAGTTGAATTTCAAAATATTTAACTAAATTCAAAATTTACTTTGCTGAATAGAAATAGAATGTAGTGAGCATGAGTGTTTTATAATACACTTAGAAAAATTTTCATAATTTGTGGTATTCAGCTAGCGGAATTTCATAATATTTAAAAAATTTCAAAATTTGATTTGCTGAATTGAAATAGAATGCAGTGAGCATTAATGTTTTATAATACACTTAGAAAATTTTTCATAATTTGTGGTATTCAGCTAGTTGAATTTCAAAATATTTAACTAAATTCAAAATTTAATTTGCTGAATTGAAATAGAATGTAGTGAGCATTAGTGTTTTATAATACACTTAGAAAATTTTTCATAATTTGTGGTATTCAGCTACCTGTATTCCAAAATTTTTTAAAATATTCAAAATTTACTTTGCTGAATTGAAATAGAATGTAGTGAGCATGAGTGTTTTATAATGCACTTAGAAAAATTTTCATAATTTGTGGTATTCAGCTAGCGGAATTCCAAAAATTTTCAACATATCAAAAATTTACTTTGCTGAATTGAAATAGAATGTAGTGAGCATGAGTGTTTTATAATACACTGAGAAAAATTTTCATAATTTGTGGTATTCATCTACCTGAATTCCAAAATTTTTTAAAATATTCAAAATTTACTTTGCTGAATTGAAATAGAATGTAGTGTGCATGAGTGTTTTATAATACACTTAGAAAAATTTTCATAATTTGTGGTATTCAGCTAGCGGAATTCCAAAAATTTTCAACATATCAAAAATTTACTTTGCTGAATTGAAATAGAATGTAGTGAGCATGAGTTATTTCTAATACACTTAGAAAAATTTTCATAATTTGTGGTATTCAGCTACCTGAATTCCAAAATTTTTTAAAATACTCAAAATTTACTTTGCTGAATTGAAATAGAATGTAGTGGGCATGAGTATTTTGTAATACACTTAGAAAAATTTTCATAATTTGTGGTATTCATCTACCTGAATTCCAAAATTTTTTAAAATATTCAAAATTTACTTTGCTGAATTGAAATAGAATGTAGTGAGCATGAGTGTTTTATAATACACTTAGAAAATTTTTTATAATTTGTGGTATTCAGCTACCTGAATTCCAACATTTTTTAAAATATTCAAAATTGACTTTGCTGAATTGAAATAGAATGTAGTGAGCATGAGTGTTTAATAATACACTTAGAAATTTTTTCATAATTTGTGGTATTCAGCTAGCGGAATTCCAAAAATTTTCAACATATCAAAAATTTACTTTGCTGAATTGAAATAGAATGTAGTGAGCATGAGTGTTTTATAATGTACTGAGAAAAATTTTAATAATTTGTGGTATGCAGCTAGCGGAATTCCAAAATTTTTTAAAATATTCAAAATTTACTTTGCTGAATTGAAATAGAATGTAGTGTGCATGAGTGTTTTATAATACACTTAGAAAAAATTTCATAATTTGTGGTATTCAGCTAGCGGAATTCCAAAAATTTTCAACATATCAAAAATTTACTTTGCTGAATTGAAATAGAATGTAGTGAGCATGAGTTATTTCTAATACACTTAGAAAAATTTTCATAATTTGTGGTATTCAGCTACCTGAATTCCAAAATTTTTTAAAATACTCAAAATTTACTTTGCTGAATTGAAATAGAATGTAGTGGGCATGAGTATTTTGTAATACACTTAGAAAAATTTTCATAATTTGTGGTATTCATCTACCTGAATTCCAAAATTTTTTAAAATATTCAAAATTTACTTTGCTGAATTGAAATAGAATGTAGTGAGCATGAGTGTTTTATAATACACTTAGAAAATTTTTTATAATTTGTGGTATTCAGCTACCTGAATTCCAACATTTTTTAAAATATTCAAAATTGACTTTGCTGAATTGAAATAGAATGTAGTGAGCATGAGTGTTTAATAATACACTTAGAAATTTTTTCATAATTTGTGGTATTCAGCTAGCGGAATTCCAAAAATTTTCAACATATCAAAAATTTACTTTGCTGAATTGAAATAGAATGTAGTGAGCATGAGTGTTTTATAATGTACTGAGAAAAATTTTAATAATTTGTGGTATGCAGCTAGCGGAATTCCAAAAATTTTCAACATATCAAAAATTTACTTTGCTGAATTGAAATAGAATGTAGTAAGCATGAGTTATTTCTAATACACTTAGAAAAATTTTCATAATTTGTGGTATTCAGCTACATGAATTCCAAAAATTTTCAACATATCAAAAATTTACTTTGCTGAATTGAAATAGAATGTAGTGAGCATGAGTGTTTTATAATACACTGAGAAAAATTTTAATAATTTGTGGTATTCAGCTAGCTGAATTCCAAAATTTTTTAAAATATTCAAAATTTACTTTGCTGAATTGAAATAGAATGTAGTGTGCATGAGTGTTTTATAATACACTTAGAAAAATTTTCATAATTTGTGGTATTCAGCTAGCGGAATTCCAAAAATTTTCAACATATCAAAAATTTACTTTGCTGAATTGAAATAGAATGTAGTGAGCATGAGTTATTTCTAATACACTTAGAAAAATTTTCATAATTTGTGGTATTCAGCTACCTGAATTCCAAAAATTTTTAAAATATTCAAAATTTACTTTGTTGAATTGAAATAGAATGTAGTGGGCATGAGTATTTTGTAATACACTTAGAAAAAATTTCATAATTTGTGGTATTCATCTACCTGAATTCCAAAATTTTTTAAAATATTCAAAATTTACTTTGCTGAATTGAAATAGAATGTAGTGAGCATGAGTGTTTTATAATACACTTAAAAAAATTTTCATAATTTGTGGTATTCAGCTATCTGAATTCCAAAATATTTAACAAAATTCAACTTTTACTTTGCTGAATTGAAATAGAATGTAGTGAACATGAGTGTTTTATAATACACTTTGAAAAATTTTCATAATTTGTGGTATTCAGCTAGCGGAATTCCAAAATATTTAACAAAATTCAAGATTTACTTTGCTGAATAGAAATAGAATGTAGTGAGCATGAGTGTTTTATAATACACTTAGAAAATTTTTCATAATTTGTGGTTTTCAGCTGCCTGGATTCCAAAATATTTAACAAAATTCAAAATTTACCTTGTTGAATTCAAATAGAATGTAGTGAGCATGAGTGTTTTACAATACACTTAGAAAAATGTTCATAATTTGTGGTATTCAGCTAGTTGAATTTCAAAATATTTAACTAAATTCAAAATTTACTTTGCTGAATAGAAATAGAATGTAGTGAGCATGAGTGTTTTATAATACACTTAGAAAAATTTTCATAATTTGTGGTATTCAGCTAGCGGAATTTCATAATATTTAAAAAATTTCAAAATTTGATTTGCTGAATTGAAATAGAATGTAGTGAGCATGAGTGTTTTATAATACACTTAGAAAATTTTTCATAATTTGTGGTATTCAGCTAGCTGAATTCCAAAATTTTTTAAAATATTCAAAATTTACTTTGCTGAATTGAAATAGAATGTAGTGAGCATGAGTGTTTTATAATATACTGAGAAAAATTTTAATAATTTGTGGTATTCAGCTAGCGGAATTCCAAAAATTTTCAACATATCAAAAATTTACTTTGCTGAATTGAAATAGAATGTAGTGAGCATGAGTTATTTCTAATACACTTAGAAACATTTTCATAATGTGGTATTCAGCTACCTGAATTCCAAAAATTTTCAACATATCAAAAATTTACTTTGCTGAATTGAAATAGAATGTAGTGAGCATGAGTGTTTTATAATACACTGAGAAAAATTTTCATAATTTGTGGTATTCATCTACCTGAATTCCAAAATTTTTTAAAATATTCAAAATTTACTTTGCTGAATTGAAATAGAATGTAGTGAGCATGAGTGTTTTATAATACACTTAGAAAATTTTAATAATTTTTTTAAAATATTCCAAATTTACTTTGCTGAATTGAAATAGAATGTAGTGAGCATGAGTGTTTAATAATACACTTAGAAAATTTTTCATAATTTGTGGTATTCAGCTAGCGGAATTCCAAAAATTTTCAACATATCAAAAATTTACTTTGCTGAATTGAAATAGAATGTAGTGAGCAAGAGTGTTTTATAATACACTTAGAAAAATGTTTGTGGTATTCAGCTAGCGGAATTTCATAATATTTAAAAAATTTCAAAATTTGATTTGCTGAATTGAAATAGAATGTAGTGAGCATGAGTGTTTTATAATACACTTAGAAAAATTGTCATAATTTGTGGTATTCAGCTAGTTGAATTTCAAAATATTTAACTAAATTCAAAATTTAATTTGCTGAATTGAAATAGAATGTAGTGAGCATGAGTGTTTTATAATACACTTAGAAAAATTTTTATAATTTGTGGTATTTAGCTAGCTGAGTTCCAAAATATTTAACAAAATTCAAAATTTACTTTGCTGAATTGAAATAGAATGTAGTGAGCATGAGTGTTTTATAATACACTTATAAAAATGTTCATAATTTGTGGCATTCAGCTAGTTGAATTTCAAAATATTTAACAAAATTCAAAATTTACTTTGCTGAATTGAAATAGGATGTAGTGAGCATGAGTGTTTTATAATACACTTAGAAAATTTTCATATTTTGTGGTATTCAGCTAGCGGAATTCCAAAATATTTAACAAAATTCAAAATTTACTTTGCTGAATTGAAATAGAATGTAGTGAGCATGAGTGTTTTATAATACACTTAGAAAAATTTTCATAATTTTTGGTATTCAGCTAGCGGAATTCCAAAATATTTTACAAAATTCAAAATTTGCTTTGCTTAATTGCAATAGAATGTAGTGAGCATGAGTGTTTTATAACACACTTAGAAAAATTTTCATAATTTGTGGTATTCAGCTAGTTGAATTTCAAAATATTTAACTAAATTCAAAATTTAATTTCCTGAATTGAAATAGAATGTAGTGAGCATGAGTGTTTTATAATACACTTAGAAAAATTTTCATAATTTGTGGTATTCAGCTAGTTGAATTTCAAAATATTTAACTAAATTCAAAATTTACTTTGCTGAATTGAAATAGAATGTAGTGAGCATGAATGTTTAATAATACACTTAGAAAATTTTTCATAATTTGTGGTATTCAGCTAGCGGATTTCCAAAAAATTTCAACATATCAAAAATTTACTTTGCTGAATTGAAATAGAATGTAGTGGGCATGAGTATTTTGTAATACACTTAGAAAAATTTTCATAATTTGTGGTATTCAGCTAGCGGAATTCCAATTTTTTTAAAATATTCAAAATTTACTTTGCTGAATTGAAATATAATGTAGTGAGCATGAGTGTTTTATAATACACTTAGAAAAATTTTCATAATTTGTGGTATTCAGCTAGCGGAATTCCAAAAATTTTCAACATATCAAAAATTTACTTTGCTGAATTGAAATAGAATGTAGTGAGCATGAGTTATTTCTAATACACTTAGAAAAATTTTCATAATTTGTGGTATTCAGCTACCTGAATTCCAAAATTTTTTAAAATATTCAAAATTTACTTTGTTGAATTGAAATAGAATGTAGTGGGCATGAGTATTTTGTAATACACTTAGAAAAATTTTCATAATTTGTGGTATTCATCTACCTGAATTCCAAAATTTCTTAAAATATTCAAAATTTACTTTGCTGAATTGAAATAGAATGTAGTGAGCATGAGTGTTTTATAATACACTTAGAAAAATGTTCATAATTTGTGGTATTCAGCGAGCGGAATTCCAAAATTTTTCAACATATCCAAAATTTACTTTGCTGTATTGAAATAGAATGTAGTGAGCATGAGTGTTTTATGTTAAATGTTTTATGAAAAATGTTAATAATTTGTGGTAGTTAGCTACCTGAATTTCAAAATATTTAACAAAATTCAACATTTACTTTGCTGAATTGAAATAGAATGTAGTGAGCATGAGTGTTTTATAATACACTTAGAAAAATTTTCATAATTTGTGGTATTCAGCTAGCGGAATTCCAAAATATTTAACAAAATTCAAAATTGACTTTGCTGAATTGAAATAGAATGTAGTGAGCATGAGTGTTTTATAATACACTTAGAAAAATGTTAATAATTTGTGGTAGTTAGCTGCCTGGATTCCAAAATTTTTTAAAATATTCAAAATTTACTTTGCTGAATTGAAATAGAATGTAGTGAGCATGAGTGTTTTATAATACACTTAAAAAAATTTTCATAATTTGTGGTATTCAGCTATCTGAATTCCAAAATATTTAACAAAATTCAACATTTACTTTGCTGAATTGAAATAGAATGTAGTGAACATGAGTGTTTTATAATACACTTTGAAAAATTTTCATAATTTGTGGTATTCAGCTAGCGGAATTCCAAAATATTTAACAAAATTCAAGATTTACTTTGCTGAATAGAAATAGAATGTAGTGAGCATGAGTGTTTTATAATACACTTAGAAAATTTTTCATAATTTGTGGTTTTCAGCTGCCTGGATTCCAAAATATTTAACAAAATTCAAAATTTACCTTGTTGAATTCAAATAGAATGTAGTGAGCATGAGTGTTTTACAATACACTTAGAAAAATGTTCATAATTTGTGGTATTCAGCTAGTTGAATTTCAAAATATTTAACTAAATTCAAAATTTACTTTGCTGAATAGAAATAGAATGTAGTGAGCATGAGTGTTTTATAATACACTTAGAAAAATTTTCATAATTTGTGGTATTCAGCTAGCGGAATTTCATAATATTTAAAAAATTTCAAAATTTGATTTGCTGAATTGAAATAGAATGTAGTGAGCATGAGTGTTTTATAATACACTTAGAAAATTTTTCATAATTTGTGGTATTCAGCTAGTTGAATTTCAAAATATTTAACTAAATTCAAAATTTACTTTGCTGAATAGAAATAGAATGTAGTGAGCATGAGTGTTTAATAATACACTTAGAAAAATTTTAATACTTTGTGGTATTCAGCTAGCTGAATTCCAAAATTTTTTAAAATATTCAAAATTTACTTTGTTGAATTGAAATAGAATGTAGTGGACATGAGTATTTTGTAATACACTTAGAAAAATTTTCATAATTTGTGGTATTCATCTACCTGAATTCAAAAATTTTTTAAAATATTCAAAATTTACTTTGCTGAATTGAAATAGAATGTAGTGAGCATGAGTGTTTTATAATATACTGAGAAAAATTTTAATAATTTGTGGTATTCAGCTAGCGGAATTCCAAAAATTTTCAACATATCAAAAATTTACTTTGCTGAATTGAAATAGAATGTAGTGAGCATGAGTTATTTCTAATACACTTAGAAACATTTTCATAATGTGGTATTCAGCTACCTGAATTCCAAAAATTTTCAACATATCAAAAATTTACTTTGCTGAATTGAAATAGAATGTAGTGAGCATGAGTGTTTTATAATACACTGAGAAAAATTTTCATAATTTGTGGTATTCATCTACCTGAATTCCAAAATTTTTTAAAATATTCAAAATTTACTTTGCTGAATTGAAATAGAATGTAGTGAGCATGAGTGTTTTATAATACACTTAGAAAATTTTAATAATTTGTGGTATTCAGCTACCTGAATTCCAACATTTTTTTAAAATATTCCAAATTTACTTTGCTGAATTGAAATAGAATGTAGTGAGCATGAGTGTTTAATAATACACTTAGAAAATTTTTCATAATTTGTGGTATTCAGCTAGCGGAATTCCAAAAATTTTCAACATATCAAAAATTTACTTTGCTGAATTGAAATAGAATGTAGTGAGCAAGAGTGTTTTATAATACACTTAGAAAAATGTTTGTGGTATTCAGCTAGCGGAATTTCATAATATTTAAAAAATTTCAAAATTTGATTTGCTGAATTGAAATAGAATGTAGTGAGCATGAGTGTTTTATAATACACTTAGAAAAATTGTCATAATTTGTGGTATTCAGCTAGTTGAATTTCAAAATATTTAACTAAATTCAAAATTTAATTTGCTGAATTGAAATAGAATGTAGTGAGCATGAGTGTTTTATAATACACTTAGAAAAATTTTTATAATTTGTGGTATTTAGCTAGCTGAGTTCCAAAATATTTAACAAAATTCAAAATTTACTTTGCTGAATTGAAATAGAATGTAGTGAGCATGAGTGTTTTATAATACACTTATAAAAATGTTCATAAGTTGTGGCATTCAGCTAGTTGAATTTCAAAATATTTAACAAAATTCAAAATTTACTTTGCTGAATTGAAATAGGATGTAGTGAGCATGAGTGTTTTATAATACACTTAGAAAATTTTCATATTTTGTGGTATTCAGCTAGCGGAATTCCAAAATATTTAACAAAATTCAAAATTTACTTTGCTGAATTGAAATAGAATGTAGTGAGCATGAGTGTTTTATAATACACTTAGAAAAATTTTCATAATTTTTGGTATTCAGCTAGCGGAATTCCAAAATATTTTACAAAATTCAAAATTTGCTTTGCTTAATTGCAATAGAATGTAGTGAGCATGAGCGTTTTATAATACACTTAGAAAAATTTTCATAATTTTTGGTATTCAGCTGGCGGAATTCCAAAATATTTAACAAAATTCAAAATTTACTTTGCTGAATTGAAATAGAATGTAGTGAGCATGAGTGTTTTATAATACACTTAGAAAATTTTCATATTTTGTGGTATTCAGCTAGCGGAATTCCAAAATATTTAACAAAATTCAAAATTGACTTTGCTGAATTGAAATAGAATGTAGTGAGCATGAGTGTTAGATAATACACTTAGAAAAATGTTCATAATTTGCGGTATTCAGCTAGCGGAATTCCAAAATATTTAACAAAATTCTAAATTTACTTTGCTGAATTGAAATAGAATGTAGTGAGCATGAGTGTTTTATAACACACTTAGAAAAATTTTCATAATTTGTGGTATTCAGCTAGTTGAATTTCAAAATATTTAACTAAATTCAAAATTTAATTTCCTGAATTGAAATAGAATGTAGTGAGCATGAGTGTTTTATAATACACTTAGAAAAATTTTCATAATTTGTGGTATTCAGCTAGTTGAATTTCAAAATATTTAACTAAATTCAAAATTTACTTTGCTGAATTGAAATAGAATGTAGTGAGCATGAATGTTTAATAATACACTTAGAAAATTTTTCATAATTTGTGGTATTCAGCTAGCGGATTTCCAAAAAATTTCAACATATCAAAAATTTACTTTGCTGAATTGAAATAGAATGTAGTGGGCATGAGTATTTTGTAATACACTTAGAAAAATTTTCATAATTTGTGGTATTCAGCTAGCGGAATTCCAATTTTTTTTAAATATTCAAAATTTACTTTGCTGAATTGAAATATAATGTAGTGAGCATGAGTGTTTTATAATACACTTAGAAAAATTTTCATAATTTGTGGTATTCAGCTAGCGGAATTCCAAAAATTTTCAACATATCAAAAATTTACTTTGCTGAATTGAAATAGAATGTAGTGAGCATGAGTTATTTCTAATACACTTAGAAAAATTTTCATAATTTGTGGTATTCAGCTACCTGAATTCCAAAATTTTTTAAAATATTCAAAATTTACTTTGTTGAATTGAAATAGAATGTAGTGGGCATGAGTATTTTGTAATACACTTAGAAAAATTTTCATAATTTGTGGTATTCATCTACCTGAATTCCAAAATTTCTTAAAATATTCAAAATTTACTTTGCTGAATTGAAATAGAATGTAGTGAGCATGAGTGTTTTATAATACACTTAGAAAAATGTTCATAATTTGTGGTATTCAGCGAGCGGAATTCCAAAATTTTTCAACATATCCAAAATTTACTTTGCTGTATTGAAATAGAATGTAGTGAGCATGAGTGTTTTATGTTAAATGTTTTATGAAAAATGTTAATAATTTGTGGTAGTTAGCTACCTGAATTTCAAAATATTTAACAAAATTCAACATTTACTTTGCTGAATTGAAATAGAATGTAGTGAGCATGAGTGTTTTATAATACACTTAGAAAAATTTTCATAATTTGTGGTATTCAGCTAGCGGAATTCCAAAATATTTAACAAAATTCAAAATTGACTTTGCTGAATTGAAATAGAATGTAGTGAGCATGAGTGTTTTATAATACACTTAGAAAAATGTTAATAATTTGTGGTAGTTAGCTGCCTGGATTCCAAAATTTTTTAAAATATTCAAAATTTACTTTGCTGAATTGAAATAGAATGTAGTGAGCATGAGTGTTTTATAATACACTTAAAAAAATTTTCATAATTTGTGGTATTCAGCTATCTGAATTCCAAAATATTTAACAAAATTCAACTTTTACTTTGCTGAATTGAAATAGAATGTAGTGAACATGAGTGTTTTATAATACACTTTGAAAAATTTTCATAATTTGTGGTATTCAGCTAGCGGAATTCCAAAATATTTAACAAAATTCAAGATTTACTTTGCTGAATAGAAATAGAATGTAGTGAGCATGAGTGTTTTATAATACACTTAGAAAAATGTTCATAATTTTTGGTATTCAGCTAGCGGAATTCCAAAATATTTAACAAAATTCAAAATTGACTTTGCTGAATTGAAATAGAATGTAGTGAGCATGAGTGTTTTATAATACACTTAGAAAAATGTTAATAATTTGTGGTAGTTAGCTACCTGAATTTCAAAATATTTAACAAAATTCAACATTTACTTTGCTGAATTGAAATATAATGTAGTGAGCATGAGTGTTTTATAATACACTTAGAAAAATGTTCATAATTTGTGGTATTCAGCTACCTGAATTCCAAAATATTTCAACATATCCCAAATTTACTTTGCTGTATTGAAATAGAATGTAGTGAGCATGAGTGTTTTATAATACACTTAGAAAAATGTTAATAATTTGTGGTAGTTAGCTACCTGAATTTCAAAATATTTAACTAAATTCAAAATTTACTTTCCTGAATAGAAATAGAATGTAGTGAGCATGAGTGTTTAATAATACACTTCGAAAAATTTTCATAATTTGTGGTATTCAGCTACCTGAAATCCAAAATATTTAACAAAATTCAAAATTTACTTTGCTGAATTGAAATAGAATGTAGTGAGCATGAGTGTTTTATAATACACTTAGAAAATTTTCATATTTGTGGTATTCAGCTAGCGGAATTCCAAAATATTTAACAAAATTCAAAATTGACTTTGCTGAATTGAAATAGAATGTAGTGAGCATGAGTGTTTTATAATACACTAAGAAAGTTTTTCATAATTAGTGGTATTCAGCTAGCGGAATTTCAAAATATTTAACTAAATTCAAAATTTAATTTGCTGAATTGAAATAGAATGTATTGAGCATAAGTGTTTTATAATACACTTAGAAAAATGTTTGTGGCATTCAGCTAGCGGAATTTCATAATATTTAAAAAATTTCAAAATTTGATTTGCTGAATTGAAATAGAATGTAGTGAGCATGAGTGTTTTATAATACACTTAGAAAAATTTTCATAATTTGTGGTATTCAGCTAGTTGAATTTCAAAATATTTAACTAAATTCAAAATTTAATTTGCTGAATTGAAATAGAATGTAGTGAGCATGAGTGTTTTATAATACACTTAGAAAATTTTTCATAATTTGTGGTATTCAGCTAGCTGAATTCCAAAATTTTTTAAAATATTCAAAATTTACTTTGCTGAATTGAAATAGAATGTAGTAAGCATGAGTGTTTAATAATACACTTGGAAAATTTTTCATAATTTGTGGCATTCAGCTAGCGGAATTCCAAAAAATTTCAACATATCAAAAATTTACTTTGCTGAATTGAAATAGAATGTAGTGAGCATGAGTGTTTTATAATACACTGAGAAAAATTTTAATAATTTGTGGTATTCAGCTAGCTGAATTCCAAAATTTTTTAAAATATTCAAAATTTACTTTGCTGAATTGAAATAGAATGTAGTGAGCAAGAGTGTTTTATAATACACTTGGAAAAATTTTCATAATTTGTGGTATTCAGCTAGCTGAATTCCAAAATTTTTTAAAATATTCAAAATTTACTTTGTTGAATTGAAATAGAATGTAGTGGGCATGGGTATTTTGTAATGCACTTAGAAAAATTTTCATAATTTGTGGTATTCATCTACCTGAATTCCAAAATTTCTTAAAATATTCAAAATTTACTTTGCTGAATTGAAATAGAATGTAGTGAGCATGAGTGTTTTATAATACACTTAGAAAAATTTTCATAACTTGTGGTATTCAGCTAGCGGAATTCCAATATTTTTTAAAATATTCAAAATTTACTTTGCTGAATTGAAATATAATGTAGTGAGCATGAGTGTTTTATAATACACTTAGAAAAATGTTCATAATTTGTGGTATTCAGCGAGCGGAATTCCAAAATTTTTCAACATATCCAAAATTTACTTTGCTGAATTGAAATAGAATGTAGTGAGCATGAGTGTTTTATAATACACTTTGAAAAATTTTCATAATTTGTGGTAGTTAGCTACCTGAATTTCAAAATATTTAACAAAATTCAATATTTACTTTGCTGAATTGAAATAGAATGTAGTGAGCATGAGTGTTTTATAATACACTTAGAAAAATTTTCATTATTTGTGGTTTTCAGCTACCTGAATTCCAAAATATTTAACAAAATTCAAAATTTACTTTGCTGAATTGAAATAGAATGTAGTAAGCATGAGTGTTTAATAATACACTTGGAAAATTTTTCATAATTTGTGGTTTTCAGCTACCTGAATTCCAAAATATTTAACAAAATTCAAAATTTACTTTGCTGAATTGAAATAGAATGTAGTGAGCATGAGTGTTTTATAATACATTAAGAAAACTTTTCATAATTTGTGGTTTTCAGCTACATGAATTTCAAAATATTTAACAAAATTCAAAATTTACTTTGCTGAATTGAAATAGAATGTAGTGAGCATGAGTGTTTTATAATACATTAAGAAAATTTTTCATAATTTGTGGTTTTCAGCTACATGAATTCCAAAATATTTAACAAAATTCAAAATTTACTTTGCTGAATTGAAATAGAATGTAGTAAGCACGAGTGTTTAATAATACACTTAAAAAAATTTCATAATTTATAGTATTCAGCTAGATGAATTCCAAAATTTTTAAAAATATTCAAAACTTACTTTGCTGAATTGAAATAGAATGCAATGAGCTTGGGTGTTTCATAATACACTTAGAAAATTTTTCATAATTTGTGGTATTCAGCTACCTGTATTCCAAAATTTTTTAAAATATTCAAAATTTACTTTGCTGAATTGAAATAGAATGTAGTGAGCATGAGTGTTTTATAATACACTTAGAAAAATTTTCATAATTTGTGGTATTCAGCTAGCGGAATTCCAAAAATTTTCAACATATCAAAAATTTACTTTGCTGAATTGAAATAGAATGTAGTGAGCATGAGTTATTTGTAATACACTTAGAAAAATTTTCATAATTTGTGGTATTCAGCTACCTGAATTCCAAAATTTTTTAAAATACTCAAAATTTACTTTGCTGAATTGAAATAGAATGTAGTGGGCATGAGTATTTTGTAATACACTTAGAAAAATTTTCATAATTTGTGGTATTCATCTACCTGAATTCCAATTTTTTTAAAATATTCAAAATTTACTTTGCTGAATTGAAATAGAATGTAGTGAGCATGAGTGTTTTATAATACACTTAGAAATTTTTTCATAATTTGTGGTATTCAGCTACCTGAATTCCAATTTTTTTAAAATATTCAAAATTGACTTTGCTGAATTGAAATAGAATGTAGTGAGCATGAGTGTTTAATAATACACTTAGAAATTTTTTCATAATTTGTGGTATTCAGCTAGCGGAATTCCAAAAATTTTCAACATATCAAAAATTTACTTTGCTGAATTGAAATAGAATGTAGTGAGCATGAGTGTTTTATAATACACTGAGAAAAATTTTAATAATTTGTGGTATTCAGCTAGCTGAATTCCAAAATGTTTTAAAATATTCAAAATTTACTTTGCTAAATTGAAATAGAATGTAGTGAGCATGAGTGTTTTATAATACACTTAAAAAAATTTCATAATTTGTGGTATTCAGCTATCTGAATTCCAAAATATTTAACAAAATTCAAGATTTACTTTGCTGAATTGAAATAGAATGTAGTGAGCATGAGTGTTTTATAATACACTTAGAAAAATTTTCATAATTTGTGGTATTCAGCTAGCGGAATTCCAAAATATTTAACAAAATTCAAGATTTACTTTGCTGAATAGAAATAGAATGTAGTGAGCATGAGCGTTTTATAATACACTTAGAAAAATTTTCATAATTTGTGGTATTCAGCTAGCGGAATTCCAAAAATTTTCAACATATCAAAAATTTACTTTGCTGAATTGAAATAGAATGTAGTGAGCATGAGTTATTTCTAATACACTTAGAAAAATTTTCATAATTTGTGGTATTCAGCTACCTGAATTCCAAAATTTTTTAAAATATTCAAAATTTACTTTGTTGAATTGAAATAGAATGTAGTGGGCATGAGTATTTTGTAATACACTTAGAAAAAATTTCATAATTTCTGGTATTCATCTACCTGAATTCCAAAATTTTTTAAAATATTCAAAATTTACTTTGCTGAATTGAAATAGAATGTAGTGAGCATGAGTGTTTTATAATACACTTAAAAAAAAATTTCATAATTTGTGGTATTCAGCTATCTGAATTCCAAAATATTTAACAAAATTCAACATTTACTTTGCTGAATTGAAATAGAATGTAGTGAGCATGAGTGTTTTATAATACACTTTGAAAAATTTTCATAATTTGTGGTATTCAGCTAGCGGAATTCCAAAATATTTAACAAAATTCAAGATTTACTTTGCTGAATAGAAATAGAATGTAGTGAGCATGAGCGTTTTATAATACACTTAGAAAAATTTTCATAATTTTTGGTATTCATCTACCTGAATTCCAAAATTTTTTAAAATATTCAAAATTTACTTTGCTGAATTGAAATAGAATGTAGTGAGCATGAGTGTTTTATAATACACTTAGAAAATTTTTTATAATTTGTGGTATTCAGCTAGCGGAATTCCAAAATATTTAACAAAATTCAAAATTGACTTTGCTGAATTGAAATAGAATGTAGTGAGCATGAGTGTTTTATAATACACTTAAAAAAAATTTCATAATTTGTGGTATTCAGCTATCTGAATTCCAAAATATTTAACAAAATTCAACATTTACTTTGCTGAATTGAAATAGAATGTAGTGAGCATGAGTGTTTTATAATACACTTTGAAAAATTTTCATAATTTGTGGTATTCAGCTAGCGGAATTCCAAAATATTTAACAAAATTCAAGATTTACTTTGCTGAATTGAAATAGAATGTAGTGGGCATGAGTATTTTGAAATACACTTAGAAAAATTTTCATAATTTGTGGTATTCATCTACCTGAATTCCAAAATTTTTTAAAATATTCAAAATTTACTTTGCTGAATTGAAATAGAATGTAGTGAGCATGAGTGTTTTATAATACACTTAGACAATTTTTTATAATTTTTTCATAATTTGTGGTATTCAGCTAGCGGAATTCCAAAAATTTTCAACATATCAAAAATTTACTTTGCTGAATTGAAATAGAATGTAGTGAGCATGAGTGTTTTATAATGTACTGAGAAAAATTTTAATAATTTGTGGTATGCAGCTAGCGGAATTCCAAAAATTTTCAACATATCAAAAATTTACTTTGCTGAATTGAAATAGAATGTAGTAAGCATGAGTTATTTCTAATACACTTAGAAAAATTTTCATATTTTGTGGTATTCAGCTACATGAATTCCAAAAATTTTCAACATATCAAAAATTTACTTTGCTGAATTGAAATAGAATGTAGTGAGCATGAGTGTTTTAAAATACACTGAGAAAAATTTTAATAATTTGTGGTATTCAGCTAGCTGAATTCCAAAATTTTTTAAAATATTCAAAATTTACTTTGCTAAATTGAAATAGAATGTAGTGAGCATGAGTGTTTTATAATACACTTAAAAAAAATTTCATAATTTGTAGTATTCAGCTATCTGAATTCCAAAATATTTAACAAAATTCAACATTTACTTTGCTGAATTGAAATAGAATGTAGTGAGCATGAGTGTTTTATAATACACTTTGAAAAATTTTCATAATTTGTGGTATTCAGCTAGCGGAATTCCAAAATATTTAACAAAATTCAAGATTTACTTTGCTGAATACAAATAGAATGTAGTGAGCATGAGCGTTTTATAATACACTTAGAAAAATGTTCATAATTTGTGGTATTCAGCTAGCGGAATTCCAAAAATTTTCAACATATCAAAAATTTACTTTGCTGAATTGAAATAGAATGTAGTGAGCATGAGTTATTTCTAATACACTTAGAAAAATTTTCATAATTTGTGGTATTCAGCTACCTGAATTCCAAAATTTTTTAAAATATTCAAAATTTACTTTGTTGAATTGAAATAGAATGTAGTGGGCATGAGTATTTTGTAATACACTTAGAAAAAATTTCATAATTTGTGGTATTCATCTACCTGAATTCCAAAGTTTTTTAAAATATTCAAAATTTACTTTGCTGAATTGAAATAGAATGTAGTGAGCATGAGTGTTTTATAATACACTTAAAAAAAATTTCATAATTTGTGGTATTCAGCTATCTGAATTCCAAAATATTTAACAAAATTCAACATTTACTTTGCTGAATTGAAATAGAATGTAGTGAGCATGAGTGTTTTATAATACACTTTGAAAAATTTTCATAATTTGTGGTATTCAGCTAGCGGAATTCCAAAATATTTAACAAAATTCAAGATTTACTTTGCTGAATAGAAATAGAATGTAGTGAGCATGAGCGTTTTATAATACACTTAGAAAAATTTTCATAATTTTTGGTATTCAGCTAGCGGAATTCCAAAATATTTAACAAAATTCAAAATTTACTTTGCTGAATTGAAATAGAATGTAGTGAGCATGAGTGTTTTATAATACACTTAGAAAATTTTCATATTTTGTGGTATTCAGCTAGCGGAATTCCAAAATATTTAACAAAATTCAAAATTGACTTTGCTGAATTGAAATAGAATGTAGTGAGCATGAGTGTTAGATAATACACTCAGAAAAATGTTCATAATTTGTGGTATTCAGCTAGCGGAATTCCAAAATATTTAACAAAATTCTAAGTTTACTTTGCTGAATTGAAATAGAATGTAGTGGGCATGAGTGTTTTATAATACACTTAGAAAAATGTTCATAATTTATGGTATTGAGCTAGTGGAATTCCAAAATAGTTAACAAAATTCTAAATTTACTTTGCTGAATTGAAATAGAATGTAGTGAGCATGAGCGTTTTATAATACACTTAGAAAAATTTTCATAATTTTTGGTATTCAGCTACTGGAATTCCAAAATATTTTACAAAATTCAAAATTTGCTTTGCTTAATTGCAATAGAATGTAGTGAGCATGAGTGTTATATAATACACTTAGAAAAATTATCATAATTTGTGGTATTCAGCTAGGTGAATTCCAATTTTTTTTTTTAAATATTCAAAATTAACTTTGCTGAATTGAAATAGAATGTAGTGAGGATGAGTGTTTTAAAAAAAATTATATTCAGCTAGCTGAATTCCAATTATAGTGTATTTCTAATGACAGTGTCGACAATTTTTTTATTGTCATTAAAATCTATTAAAAATAAAAATATAAATATATTGAAATATACAAATGTGTATATGACATTTTTATGTCATTTGTTTTGTAGATCACATTAAAACAACGCGTTTTTCGGCAATTAATTCGTTTTGTGTGTTTTATTGTTAAAAAGGAAGAAGAAATTATAAAAGACTAATTCCAAAACAACCAGTAAAGAAAGTCCTAAAGTTGGACGGGGCCGACTTTTTGATTCCCTACACCACTTTGCTAATTTAGTATAGCTCCACATAACAATTAAAAGTTTTTATGGGAGAATTCAATCATTCACGCTATGATTATAATTATAATTTAAAGTTTGTGCATTTGTTTGTAACATGGAGAAGGAAGCGAGATAGACCCATAGTTACTTTTGAGGATATCCATAGAATCACTTTCTAAGTTGATTTATGCATGTCAGTCCGTCTGTCCGTCCGCCCGTCTGTCCGTCTGTCCGTCCGTCCGTCTGTCCATGTATTCCTGTGAACAAAATGCAGGTCGCATTTATTATCCGATTGAGATGATATTTTGCACATATCATTTGTTTGACCCAAGGACGAACCCTATTGAAATTGGAAATAATCGGTCAAAATTTAGATATAGCTCCCATATATATATTCGTCCGATTTGCCTTTTATTGTGCACCAAACGTGTAATATCAGGCCGAAAATTATGGAATTTTGCACATACAACCAAATTAGGCCTTAAAATAAGTATGCCAAATTGGATCGAAATCGGTTCAGATTTAGCTATAGCTCCCATATATATTGTTCATCCGATTTGTTATTTTTGTCCTCCGCAGCCGTAATATGCACTCTGTAACAACAATATATCAAATACAGCTCAGAATATCTTTGCCAAATTTTATCGAGATCGGTTCAGATTTGGATAAATCTCCCATATATATCTTTATCCGATTTCAAATTAATTGTGCACCAAATTGGCCATACAAGTCCGAATTTAAAAGACACAAATGCTTCGGTATGTTTCTCTTTTGAACTTTAAATTATAATTATAATCATAGCGTGTATGATTGAATTCTCCCATAAAAACTTTTAATTGTTATGTGGAGCTCTACTAAATTATCAAAGTGGTGTAGGGTATCAAAAAGTCGGCCCCGTCCGACTTTAGGACTTTCTTTACTGGTTTTCATTTTGACTTACTATTTTCAAATGTACATTTGTAGTGTTTTTTTTTTCTTTTCGATTTTTTTGTTTTTGAAAATTAATATGATGTATAGTCTTTTTACAGTAGTATAAAGCGACAACGGAGAAAAATGCTATTTATAGATCTTAGGTATTCAGAAGGCGATACAAAATAAAGAATTATTTCCACCATATAAAAGAAAGTAATGTTAATTACTACGCTTAAAACGCACGAACGGCTTGACGGACTTTAACAATTCATACAATTTCGGAATGGTATCTTGCCAAAAAAAAGAAATAATAATAATAATAAATCCCGTGAAAATTTGCCAGTAAAAATGTGAATGACGATCGCTCATGTCTAAAAGTGGCATTTAGCTTTCAATTCCAGGACCTACATCGTGCTTCAGCTGGAAGATGCGAACATATTTTAACAAACAAAATTGACCGACAAAGCGTTATGGGGGCTCATTTCAAAACGTGGACCTCCTTCTTTCACATGACAATAATCCGTCCAATGAGAACTCAAAATGCAAAATTCATTGGAACTGCAATCAGCGAAATAGGGAATATAAAGGATGCAAAATAGTAGAGCGGATTTGGATGGATTTGTTCCTAAACTTTCAAGATACCTTAAATAGCTTTTGCAGGTCATCACATGGGTCATAACCCCCGGATAAGGGTACAACCCGATTTCAAGTATATATTCGTCATACTAATTTCGGCAAATTTTGGTAGTTTGAGAAGAAACCATCCTTGGAAAATATTATTAGGTTTTGGTATAACCATTATATGTTTTAAGCTATTTTCGAGGTCACTTTTTTCATTTTTTGGACCTTATTTGGCATCTTTTTTCTAAGGGGTAGAGAATCCCTGCGCATACAATTTAAAATTTTCAGAGTGGGGTCCATGGTAGAATGTAGAAGGTAAAGTCATGCAAACGTATGTGAAGTTAAATTTGACAAGGTAAATTACAGAAAATGTAGAGATGGGTTTGCTTATTTGAAATGACTTTACCTTCTTAATTTTACCATGGTAGGGCCCATTTTAGTCTTGACCACATTCATCAATTGATTTGGCTAAAAATTGTATTTATGCTACTCTGGGGTAGAGAACCATCTTACAGTTAATAATGCCTAAGTGGACAATTATCTGTAATTATCTGTCCAATGTGTGGACAGTACAGAACATTTTGTATTCTATTAAATTTGTAACACCCAAGAATATTAGATGGAAATGTAGATTTGGGATGTACGTTCATATGAAATAAACTCCAAAATGTGAAACTGTGACTCATTCAGTAGGAAATTGCGGCAGAAACATGAAACAATTCCGAATATAAGAAAGTAGCACGTGACCAAACATTTGTTTGATCATCATTGAATTATGCTAATATGAAAAGTATGGACTTTATGGGGTCTCCAACACACACTTTAAATGACAAAAGAATAGTTCCCATCTTACGGGTGTAAAAGAGTAATTATTATTGACTATTCTAAATCATTCTGCCCTCAATTACGAGGTAGACAAAATTAAATACCACCTATTATGACCGACAAATACCAATTTTTAGACAAATCAGTGAAAAAATGTGGCAAAAACCATCAAAATACCGAATATCGGGAGGTATCGTTATATGGGGGCTAAACGAAGACATGAACTTGCACAGACAATTTTCAGTCTTAAGATGTAGTATCCATTTCGAACTTCAAATACCAAATTTGAAACAATTCCGGTGAATAATGTCGCTAAAATCATCAAAATACCGAATATCGGGAGGTACCGTTATATGGGGGCTATTTGAAAACGTGGACCTACATGGCTCATTTACGAACTTAACCTGCCTACTGGAAAAATAAACATGTATGCAAAATTTTAGCCTTCTATCTCAGTACATACGAAAGACAGCGTGATTACAATAGACAGACGGACATCGCGAAATCGACTTAGAATTTTACGCTGATCAAGAATATATATACTTTGTTGGATCTGACATGAGTATTTCGAGGTTTTACAAACGGAATCACAAAGTTAATATACCCTAAATATGAAAATATGCATTAGAAACTAAAAGTATGGGTCGGCAACGCGGACCGGGCCAGCTAGTAGTGTATAAAAATAGAAGTTTGCAATGCGATGCAAAGCAGACGGTGCAGATTTTGTGAATGATTTCGTGGAAAATGGAATGGAAGATTTTGCAGTTCCGAAATTAACATTGCGGGATAAACTAAAAAAGTGGTGTATGGAAACGAATTTTTTTCAATATCAACGGAAGAAGGTTTAGACGTCCCGCTCACTAGAGAAACTTTGGTGGGCAGAGCAAAAAATATGTTAACGAGAAATGTCGCCCCTGAAATTTATTGTCATATTGTTACTTACTAAATGCATTAAAAATGTAATGTTTTTAAATACTTATTCTATTACAAGCATTTTTCTAAAAACCTTCAAATTACCATTTGGTTCAAATGTCTCCATATAATTTCAAAAGATCTAATCTTTAGACCCTACACCACAAGGTGGTCAGGGTATTATGTCTTTGTGCATTTGTTTGTAACAGGCAAAAGGAAACGAGGTAGACCCATAGTTCCTCCTGATGATATACATAGAATCACTTTCTGAGTCGATTTATGCATGTCCGTCTGTCCGCCTGTCCGTCCGTCCGTCTGACCATGTATTTTTGTAAACAAAGAACAGTTCGCATTTATTGCCCTATCCAGATAAAATTTTGCACAAATCATTTGTTTGGCTCAAGGACGAACCCTATTGAAATTGGAGATAATCGGTCAAAATTTGGATATAGCTCCTATATATATCTTCGTCCGATTTGCCTTTTATTGTGCACCAAACGTGTTATATCAGTCCGAATAGTATGGAATTCTGCAAGTACGATCAGATTGAACCTGAAAATTAGTATGCCAAATTTGATCGAAATCTGTTCAGATATAGCTATAGCTCCCATATATATTGTTCATCCGATTTGTTATTTTTGTCCTCCGCAGACGTAATATGCACTATGTAACAACAATATTTGGGGAAATATATCAAATACATCTCAGAAATACATTTGCTAAATTTTATCGAGATCGGTTCAGATTTGGATATAGCTCCCATATATAACTTCGTCCGATTTACCTTTTATTGTGCACCAAAAGTCTAATATTTGCCCATACTGGATGGAATTTGGCACTTACGACTGAATTGAGTCAAGAAGCTAGTATGTCAAATTTGGTGAAGATCGGTTCAGATATAGCTATAGCTCCCATATATACTGTTCATCCGATTTGTCATATTTGTTACCCAAAGCCGTAATATGCACTCCTTAACAACGATATTCAAGGAAATATATCAAATACAGCTCAGAAATATCTTTTCCAAATTTTATCGAGATCGGTTCAGATTTGGATATTGCTCCCATATATATCTTTATCCGATTTCAAATTAATTTTGCACCAAATGGGTAATACAAGTCCGAATTTAAAAGATACAAATGCTTCGGCATATTTAGCCCTTTGAACTTTAAATTATAATTATAATCATAGCGTGTATGATTGAATTCTCCCATAAAAACTTTTAATTGTTATGCGCAGCTCTACTAAATTAGCAAAGTGGTGTAGAGTATCATAAAGTCGGCCCCGACCGACTTTAAGACTTTCTTTACTGGTTTTCTAGTGATTTTTGGTTCAAATGTCGCCATCTAAATTTGATAGAAAATTTAAGCCCTAAAATGGCATACGTAAAAAAAACCACGTATTCGGTCGACGTTAGTCAAGTTTATTTCCTCGAAAGTTTGAATTTTTAAAGTTGAACATTTTTAACATTAACAGAACTTACTTTTCCTTTTTTCTGTGTTGGATATAGAAAGTATCAATTTAACAACGTCATTGCACATTATACCATAGTGGAGAAGTTGAACAGCTATGTGCGCTACGTCAAATTATATATAACGCCTTATTTGAAGTTATCGACTCTTGGTAGAAGTTTTTCATTTTCAGAAAAAAAAATTAAGTAGTTAATGATGGTGCAATACAGTTAAAGGACATTCTTGCTGGGACTTATACTTTTTGACACGTTAAGTATATTAAATAAAAACTAGGGTTTAAATGGTGTATGTTTAAGTTTATTTTTCATTAAAATCTTAATTTACTAAAACGATCCAACTAAAATAATATTTGATAAATGGTTCATAGATACACGATTAATCGTTGTTTTCATATGAAAAATAAGTAGAATGAATATACAAAGAGAAAGGAATAAAAAATGTATCAAATTTGCTGAAGATTTATGTCCGACTTCTCTTTTTCGATATTTATATTTACTGTTTTAATAGTTATAATAAAGATTTATACATGTTTATACTTTAAAGTCGTAGATTTTTGTTTGTTGTAGTTTGAGGGTTTTTATTAGATAAGAAAAATGTACAAACTCAAAATATACGCATCACATTTGTTAAGAATTCACCCACACTTTTCATTGATGTACCAAATAATTTTAAAATGATTTAGTTTTTTTGTTTCTACATTACATTTTTTGCTGGATTATTTAACCTAGTGGTAGAAAATATAGAAGCAATGTATTAAATGATAATTCAAAAACGTTAAAAATGCATTCTCCTACATACCCGAAATTCTGGCAAAAGCCAATGAAGATCTTTCATAATTATAACATTTGCCAATTTGGGCACAGATACTGGACTCATCAATAACTATGCTCTCAGACAAATGCATGATACTTTTGCCGTAAACTTGAACCATTTCCGAGCACTGAAAAACATGAAAAGTAAATTGTATAAATTTTTCCGCTGACACAAAAACAACTTAAAGTTTAACTTACAATCTTATAATATTTAGCTGGTACATTTTCACATGCAATTTCAATCAAATCGCTGACGCCAATTGCATCATGTTCGGTATGTTTTCTCAAATATGGCAAAAGTGAAGAGGATGCACCATGACAAACTCCGCACTCAATAACTTCATCTAAGAAAATGGATAAATTTAAAGTGTTTTGTTTATTTTATTCATGTCTTCTTGTTGCTACCTGTAACCACTTCGCTTAGGCCTGCAAAGCACAACTGCATACGTTGGCAAATTTCTTTGGGTGGTACACTGCCAATTAGAGTAATAATTGCGTTGGCATATTGCTCTACAAACTTATCGCAGCTCTTGGCCACTGTTTTGGGCATGCGATTGCAAATACTTTCAATGGCACGTTTAATATCTTCCTGTTCGGTTTTATTCTTCAATTCGGTTTCCAATTTTGTCATTACAAATTCACACAGTACACATGTTGGCGGTTCTTGTATGGTCATCGACTCGTCCAAGCCACTGTAGCGATCATTTTTAGCCAAGACAACGTTCTCCTGGGGCATAGCAATAACATCGTATTTCAAAGCTTCATCAATTTCCACTAGAATATAGAAATGCCAATGTAATTTATTTCCCTTAAATAAATTACAAATACTTACAGTCTTCCTGTTCACTGAAAAGACATAGACCCAATTCGGCACAAATTAATTTCGGATCCATTTCTTTCAATAAAAATTCAGCGATTTTGTCACCATATTTATCCACGTATTTATGGCATTTTGGTCGCAAATTTGCACGCATTTTTTCGCATGACCTTTCCAAAGCTTTCTTAATGTCATCCTATAAAGTAGAAATTTTCATAGATTTAATATATATTTGTAAATGTTAAAGTACAAGAAGAAATGAAGTGAGGTTATATTATAAATAAATTGAAGTTTAAAATGTAATACATATGAACTGAAAAGAATAACTAATAGGTAGGGATACTACTACAAAAAAAAAAACGAATTATTATCGACGTAAATTTAAGACTATCTGAAATTAATTTTTCGAAAAGTTGCAAAGGAGTATACAAATGAATTTGACTTCAAAAGAAAGTTCAGTATGTGTCGTTTTATGGTCTGAAACCACGTTAGAAAAATATCTAGCACATATGTGGGAAATGTTATATTAAAGAAACCCATTCGTATATTACCTCAGACATAATGACATTGGTAAACTGTTTAAAAACAATTACATAATTACAGAAAACAAACAAAAAACTAACTCTTACCTTTGTGGTTTTCTTATTGATACGTTTTTCGGCTATTTTCACCATTTCTTCACACAACAAACAATTGGGTGTAATACCTTCATTATGCTGTTGGAATACAATTTCAACAGGCATATCTTCGTTGTTAACAATTTCGTTAAATGCTAAAAAGACGGAAAGCTTTAAAATATCCTACTCGTTTGTTTTTTCTAGGTTACGTACACATATCATTATCGATTTCCTGGCTGGAGCTATCGTCTTCAACACTAATACCTAGTTCTTCCAAATAGTTATTTGATTTGGGGCACAATTTTAGGGCAACACAAATCTCTTGGGGTTTAAAGTCGCTAATAAGCATATCGATCAATTCCGAGGAGTAGGTATCGACAAAATCAACACATTCGTTTTGTAGTTTTTGTGGCAAATGATTGCACAAATTGTCCAAAACATTTTTAATGTTTTTCTGCAAAAAATAATAGGGGATTACAGTTATTAAAGATATATTAAAATAAGTGGCATTACCTTTGATTTGTCACCCTTGATCTTTTCTTGGGCTTGTTCGACAGCAAACAAACATAGAGGACAAGTGGGCTTATCTTGTTCATCAGTGGCTTTGGGTGAAAACACTTCCATGTCATTATGGTTTTCATGATGTTTTGGACACATTTGCATCTTCGGGCATATTTCAACGGGATTCAAACCTTGAATCAATAGAGCCACTACAGCATCTCCATACATATCGACAAAATCATCACATTTGCCACGAACACTGGCAGGTAGTTTTTCGCAAATATTCTTAACGGTACGTTTGATTTCATCTTCGGTAGATGGCGTGGCCAAGGTTTCCTGAATGAAATGCAACAGATATTCACAAATGGTACACAATTCTCCATTATTGACAAGTTGGAAGGGATTAGCAGCACCCATCAAATGATCAATGGGTAAAGTCATAGCTTTGAGTTCTTCTTGGGTAAATTTGGGTTCATGGGCACCCAACTTCTTGCGTATGGTTATTTTTACTTCAGCTGGTGGTATGGCTGGCAATAATGGCATTATATCACCCTTATACATGGAATTGGAACCTTTGGGACAAACTCCAATGAGGAAACAGGCACCATTGGCGTCTAGATTATCAACCAAAGATTTGTATATAACACTGTAGTATTGGTCCACAATACTCAAACATTCTGCTTTAAATCCTTTAGTTTGATTGCAGAGTCCTTCCATGACCTGTTTGAATTCTTCCATTGTTGTATTGGCCACCAGTAAATCACGCAAATGATGTACCAATTGTTGACACAATTCGCAAGGAACATCATCGTTACCGGGAGCCATAAGATCAACGGGTTCTTCTTCTTTGGGATCTTCAGGATGTTGATGATATTTGGCAGCACAAACGCCGGAGATGTGACATACACCAGCAGGTTCAAGATTCTCTTTAATGTGATCATAGATATCATTGAAATATGTCAATACAATATTGGCGCAAGCATCCGAGAATGATGACATTTCACCGCAAAGATGTAACATATTTTCCAAGATATCATCACGATTGCTTGAATGGAATTTATTGGTCATTAGTGTGGCCATATTGAAACAATTGCCACAGGTTAAAGATGCCTTCTTCTTTTCGGGTGCAGATGTTGGCATTGGTTTCGGAACAACTTCGACACTTGAGGAATCTTCTTCACTTTCACGTAATGTTCCATCGAAAGCAGCGGTATAATATTTATGAAGAAGCTTATCGATTTCGGCGTTGTTGCAGAGGCCAGCAACGGAACAGACTTGCTATAATGAAAAAAATAATAATGTTGCAGTTTTTTTAATTCTTGTACAAATAATATAAGCTGTTATTAGATTATCAAGGCTGTAAAGATGGATTTATAAGAATATCTCACAGAGAAAATATATATAATAATAATATGTTTTAATTTGATTCATTCCTTAAGACTACAAATCGAAAACCAACTTACATCTGGATTCATTTGCGATGACAAAGCCTCAACCAATTCTGGTATGAAATCATCGGCCAATTTGCAGCATTCCTTCTTGACAATCTTAATAGGAATCAAATTACATGATCCCTCGAAAACTTCTTTCAATTCTTCCATAGTTTCATTGCTACGCAATTGATCACGAGCTTGTGTCACCATATCTTTGCAAATCTGGCAAATGGAATCATTATCGACGGGTACCTGATGACTTTCCCAAACCGTTTGAATACAATGACGTACAGCATTACAACCTTTAGCATTGCTGAAAATAGACAAAAAACAAAGGAAATCAGAAATTTGCAATAAATTTTCTTTAAAAATAGCAACAAAGAAATTCTACAAAATATCTGAAAATAATAACTGGCATATGATAAGGCGCTCAGCCATCACTTGTAAAATGCAAGTAAACACATTAAACTTGAATGTGTGCCGATAAGATAAAGATGGGTGCCCTTGTTTTTCTATGTTTGTAGAAGTACTGATTTTAGAGTGATATACTTTTGAATGAAAAATAATCCTTTAGAAATTAATGACGAAATTTCAAGGTAGTGTGATATCAGAAAATTGGATGAAAAGGAACAAATTTTGACTGGAGTACTCAAAGTATACGGGTTACAAACGAAGGTTGTTACAGTTGGTAGAATTCTACCAAAATGGGTAACTTTTTTCAGTGATCTTAACTTCGATTTTGTTTTGGTAACTTTTTAAGATGTAAAATCTCGTTTCCGCATTTTTCATTAATTACAAATAGATCATTGCAAAATAAACATTGTGAAGTTATGCCAAATTATTTAACGGCGTCATGTTGTTCTATTGTTTGTTAATAAATACTATCTTTGAAAATTGGCGCAATAAAAGAAATTTAATCAAAGTGTGAAAATCTTAAACAAATTAAAAATATTGTTCAGATTGACTTCTGCATGGATAAGTAAGTATAAACACTACTCTTTTATTACAAATATATTAAAATATATTTTTCGCCTATTTTTATCATTAAAAAACAAAAACTGGTCAAGGACGTGTTAGTTTTGATCAGTGACCATTGAACATTAAACTTCCAAGGATCATCGGTAAAAAAATATTGAATGCGTAAAACAAAATATTTGACAAGATGTATATTTCTTACAGAAATTATGAGAAGCAGCAGTTTCCTTGGTTATCGGAAAAAACAGGACAATGTTACTGTTCAGTCTGCGAAATGACATTAGTTAATCATTTGTCACATTTGAAGAATCACCCAACAACAAGTGCTTGGAACAGAGGAAAAATCAAATTAAATTTGACCAGTGTTTTACCGAGGAGCAGAGATTTTTGAATAAGAAAGTAATGGAGGCAGGATCGACATTAGTGATGTTTTGAATTTCCCACAACCTGCCCTTCCTCTTAATGGATTCTTTGGATTTCCGGGAAAGCTGTCCAGATTCTCGCATTGCAAAATTAATTAAATGTGGGCGAATTAAAGCTGCTCATTTGGCTGAGACTTTAAGAAAGCCTGTGAAAACATAACATCAACAATGCGGTCCTCAAAATGTTCCCTTATTGTTGATGAAACAACGAACGTATCGGATCATAAATGCTTGGTATTGGTCGTGAGGCACTTTGACAAAATTTCTAAATCAATCAAGGACAGGTTTTTATCTTTACTGGAATTGGTTCAAGCTGACGCGAATTCCATGTACGAAACAATCAAGTGCTTTTTCGATCTGAATAATATATCCTTAGAAAACCTAATTGGTTTGGCAACGGACGAAGCAAGCACTATGACTGGAGAATTAAATGACTTAAAAACAAAATTTATGCGTGACATAGATTTATTTTATATACAATGTACAATGTGTTCAAGCTATGCATCCAAGAAACTACCACTGGATGTTGAACATCTGTGCAGAAAAGTACATTTTTTCACAAATTTACACAATGGAGACATCTTTCTTCATTAAAAAATTATCTCAATGAAGGAGTTGATATTTTATCATTCGGGCAAAAATAATTTTTATAAAAACGGACTTAATGAATTAAGCTTTAAAGCACTGACTGATTTGATATTTCATTTAATGTGCCTTCCACATAGCTCAACAGCAGCAGAAAGAACATGTTTTAACTTAAGTTTAATAAAAACCAAACTCGGAAACAGATTAGAATTTAATTCTTTAGACAATGGCTTCAGCTAATCACCGACATTGTCTTTGGTCAGGAAAAGATTATTTTAGAAACTGAATGCAATATTAATTAATTTATTTAAATTCGTACACATAATGAATTAAAATATTTTTTGTTCTAGAATGCATTAAAACCATTTATGTTATGTTTTGTTATTAATAAAAGTTGTTGTTTCCGGAAATGTGGCAACCGTGTTTGCAAGCGCCAGCGAGTTGCTCCTGTTTGAAAAATATGAGTGGCACTCAAAATGTTCCAAATAGAGTTCACTCTAAGAATGTAAAAATTGTTTTTTGCTGATTTGTGTGTTCTTTTGTGCGAAGAAGCAAAATGTTGTTGATGTTGTTATGGACTAAGGAAAAAAGAAAAAAAAAACAGCAGAATGTGCTGCAATGTAACGGCGGATTTTGTACCAAAACAACAAAAACAACCAAACTAGCATATGCTTTGTTGGTTGAAATTGCCGACAATGTCCTTCAACGTATTCATATTTGTTTCGTTTGCAGCGGTGGATCGAGAAAATACACATACTTAAAAATAAAAAATGCGGTATGACGAAAGGCGTAACCAGCAAGAGTGTCATTGTCTACCAAAGTGGATATCGAAATGCTTCACAACTATTTACACATCACAGCCATAGGATAAATCGCGATCGTAATGAATCTGTAATGACCCGAGTTTTACTTGTCCATTACACACCAGAAATATCTACGTAAATATTTGCAATGCAGAGAAATTTATGTTAATGCACCAACGATCTTCTTTAATGATCTACAAACATCGTCAATAGTGAACACTGTGAAAATAGTGCATCAACCGACGGTGTCCGGAGCCACAGATGGTATCGAACAGCAAACGAAAATGTCCAAGCCAAACTTTGGTTCTACTTAAAAAGCCTTTACGGCAGTTCGGATTTGTTTAATTGTCAAAGTAATCCAACAAGTCTTCGTTCTATAGGTTTATGAGCAAAAAAAAAAAAAAAAAATAATAATGTGTTGCAGTTTCTGCCCATATTGGGCAGAAACTCCAATAATTAATAAACATTCTTCCAATTTTTTTTCCAAATCTAATTTAAAATTTCGTTGGGGAACCTTCGATGCCAAACAAACTGTTAAAAAAAGCAAATCCGAGCCGACAAATCAGTTGATTTCACATTTACCACAGTTGAGATTTGGTTAATAGAATCTGATTTTTATGTAAATTATAAATATTATGGCATATTTCCATGTTAATGTAAAAGTTTTATTTAATAAAATTAATATTGCAGTTGTTGTACAAAAGAGCATTTTAAAAACTGCTAAATTAAAACTTAAACTGTTCAAATTAAAACTTTTATTGAACCTAAAAGCACAGCCACTCATGGCTCCAGTAGCATATTTCCAGGGTGATAACAGTGGAATTTCTGTAAAGAATTTGTTTATGAACACAAACAGCTGAAATAATCATTTCATGTGAAAAAATGTATATGCCGCACAATGCATTTTTTTAACATATATTGTTTTGAATGGGATAAGAAATGAATCACAAATAAAACATACAAACATAATAACGAACAAATGTCATGTACGATAATATTACATTTATATATCCAATCAAAAGCAGGCATGTATTTGAAAAATGAATGACAAATCCATTGTCCGTCCCATGAAGCGAAGATTAATAACACTTTATAAAGACTACAACAAATTCGCAAAATAACTCATAAAATGATAAACAGAGGTTTGAACTAATATATAAATTTTAATTGGGTTGGGTTTTAAATTTCCTTAAATAGACTTCGTTTTCAATATTTTTTACGAATGCAATCAGTTTCAATTGTTTGGACATTTGATACAACAAACAAACGCAAGGCAAATCTTATTTGTGTATATATTTCCGATTTTTGTTTTCTGCACGATAAACGAGAAGCTGAGACGCATGAAAAATGCTTACATATACATGAAATAGTTTATCCAGTCTTGTCTGAATTCCATTATTTGGTCTGCTTCTGTTTATTATTGTCTACATATTTTATATTACATTGCAAGTAGCGGCTAAGTTGATTAAATAAAAGTATGATTATTTTCTTTGTTTTAATTTTAAGATAACTTGCTCAAAAGGCTAATGGACGATAGATAATTTTTTTTAAAGAATCAAAATTAAAAATGAATTTGTTTTCCTTTGATAAAGCGTGGTACGACAAATTTTGGGAACCTGATAAAATTATTTGCAATTTGGCGAATGCATTAAGAATTTGAAACCAATTGCAATGCAACGAAATTAGTATATACCCTAAAAATGTTTTTCTATTAAGTACAGTTTTTTATATTTAGTTCGGCTAAGACAATTACTTCTTGTCATTCACCTTGTAATAGAAACACGTGATATTTCATTATAAAAGGCAAACACCAATATGATTTAAATAAACCTTTAGCATTTATTCTACATAGCAAATTTCATATATTTTCCTTTTTTTAAACAATAATCCAAATTCGGAGTCCGGCTATGTAGCGGAATATGTCTTTTGCACCAAAATTTTCCAAAACCCCTTTAAAAGATAAGACTTCTAAGAAGTTACTTTGAAAAGTGTTCGCTATCTTGATGTGGTAACCGGCTTTTGTTATGGCAAAGAGAAACGGCTCTTATAAAAATGAATGAATCTAAAATCTTGGTAACATTAAATGGGCAAAATGTAATCCTTATTGAACCGTTAATGAAGTTTAATACTAAACGCATTTCTTAGAAATGTTGTATTGAAAAATCTGACCTTAAGAGTTCTTTTATTATTTATTATAGTTTTTTTTTTTTTCTTATCCGGTACTTTGATAAAAATTCGGTAATTATCTTTAGAAAAATGTTTGAAGTAAAAGATCCAAACAATCAAATCAAGCGTCCAATATACACATAGACTTCTAAATTCCCTCATATAAATTAGTCGACTTAATTGTTGGTAAATAAAAATAATAAACACATTTACTTAAAGCGATTCAAACCGCCCTTACGCATTTGCACAACAAACAAAACAAATACACATATGTAACGAATCATTTATACATATCGAAGCCAAAAGGCAATATATTAGCTAATGCCGGTATATCTTAGTCATCAAAAAACTGAAACAACAAAATACAATAATTGAATTAAAACAATTTCATGTAAGATTCACATGACAAAATGCAGTATGTTAATTAGAAATACAGCACCATTTCCTCCCTTCACATTCTGCATCTTCCTCTCAAAGTAATACAAATTACCAATGACTTATTGGTGGTCTACATCGTAATCTTAAAAGGAAGTTGTCCAAGAGAAAACAGATCATGTCTATGAACTAAAAAAATTAATTTCAAATCATTTGTTAAATTGTATTGCTATTAAACACAAGACCAGCATGTTATACACACATACATATATTCTGGTGGCTTCTTGTTAGACTACAAAGAGGTTATCGACAAATATACCATTAATACGATTTGTGCTAATTTTCTTGTTTGTTATGTGATTTGTATTGTTGTTGGTTTTACAATAAGAGCAAATAAGAAATAAATGAAAAATGCGCAAAAATGCACTGCATTATTATTTTAATTATTTACTTTGTCGAAAAAAATATTTGCATCGAGAAACAAATGTGAAATGTGTGGTTGTAATAAGATCGGCAACACAAGCAAATCCTTTGACCAACTTTCCATTTCATTTACACCAAAAGGTCGAACGTTTCACCCACATGAAATGGCATGTGATTTACTTTGGTCGAAACCCTAAGATGTTTGTTCAGTGTGCTCCAGCCAGGGGTGAGAGGACACAAGGTAGACAACACAGTGATTATCTCAATAGGTCAATCAAGTCCAACTATCCTGGAGTCTTTTAATATTATCACAGATGGCTCGTCCAGCCATGTTATGTTATTGCATTGGCCAGCCAAATTAATTATTAACTGGTGTAATACTCAGTTTGGCATGCTGAATCTACAGGCAAGCGGTCGAGGTCAATCCACGCCCTCTTTGAGATCAACTACGAGGAAGAAATATATATAACCTATTGCAACTCTATGAACACTAAAAAGAGACGGACCCGAAGTAGGTTTTCACCCAGAAAAGAGCTCTAATCTGTTCACATCAGATTGCGTGAGGTTCTGACTAAACGCCAGTTGATACATGAGTGATTTGTTCTCACTCTTATTAATTCAACATTAAACTTAACCTTTGGAACTGACATGACGGATGATCACCATAAACCCTTTTTGATATTCAGATCATTCTTATTTGTAAATTTACTAAGTGAATCCAATGGACGTTTAATCTCCAAGTATAGCTGATGTCTTTGAAAGAATAACAACAGCTTACTATTATTCTTATCAGTTTCAAATTGATAATTACTATAGAATGCATGGAAATCACAAAACAAATGAAATGACAAATCTAGGAATGAGTCTACCAAATCTAAAACAACGACAACACATATATTATTTGTGCGGCAAAAATGACATTAATATTTTCATTTTTTTCTTTTGTTTTGGCGAGGACTGTTGATTGCTGTGTTATTGACCAGCCTAGTTGTTTTTTCTTCTTCTTCTGGAAAAAAATTGTGTAGCTTAACCAAGCTATTTTTATAATTTTTCTTTCCAGCAGCAGTACAACACAAGAAAGGAAAAAAATAAGTAGAATTTTTTGGTTTTTCTGCAAACAATGGCCGCTTGTCGGTCGGTCGATGGGGCGTTGCAACAAATGACTACGCAATTTTTTATACATAGTTAATATTGATATTGTTGTTGTTGGACATTACAAATACAAACACATTTAACATAGCCTGTGGAAATGAACTACTCAAGTACAAACTTATCTGCTATTCTGTGAAGAAAAAACTTACGTTATGTTACTGCACCAATATGTAGGACCCCAGGTACATTTGTTTGCACCCACCAATTGTTGTTGGTGTACAGGAGATGCATTAATTAAACCCAAACCTAGGAAAACAAAGTGAAACAAAGAAAATGAAAATTAATTTTTGTTGATAAGTTTGTCTAAAACGCAAAAAGTTGTTGTTGTTGTTATTAGTAATAAACTCAATTATTTTGTTTTTAACAAACTCACACGCACACACTAACAAAAATACGGAAAATATTCGCGAAATAACAACAACAATATGCATTATCTATGACAACGCCATTTGCTAGTGGTGGTGGTGTCGTATTATGATTGGAAGAGGTATTAGTAATAACAAAAACTTATATTTTGTACTTACCCAACAAAGCCACTAGGGCTGCAATGGCACAAAGGCCAAGATTCGTTTGTTTCATGATCGACGTGGTCTTACTCAACTTCTTATACAAATTATTTTCTTAATTTTTCAAATCACAGTAGAAAAAGAAACAAGTACAATTTTTAATTGACCACAGTCGTATTGGAACAATTTCTGAAAATGTTATTAAATCAAACCTCTGTTCACAAATGCACTTCGAATGAATAATAGGGATACGAAAGTCGACTTTTGTTTAATCGATTTTTTAGAAAAAAAATCAAAAATCGATAACAAAAAGTCGACTTTGTGATTTTCCACTTTTTTAAGAATCGATTATTCAAAAGTTGGCTTGCTTTTAGATAAAAAATAACGTTGTCTGGCAAATAAGTAGTTTTTCGTTATTACAAGTTTCATTTTAATAGTAACTGATCGATAAGCAAAAGGTCAGACCTCTTCCCTTTATCTCTTAACTTAAAATTTATGGAATTCATGTTGCCTTATTTTATATTGATAATATGGCAATCACAGCAAACTGTATTCCAATAAAAAAAATGCATAACGCAAATCGTTTATTTTATATTGAAGAACTGAATGGAAGATTTGTATTACGAAAATAAATAAAAAAATCGTTTTGTTTATTTTTTTAACTAAAATGAAGATGCCACTACCAGTGACAACCATGTACATTTACAAATGAGTGCTAATTTTATTGCCATAACTTTGGAAAAATGCATATATTTCAAAGATGTAATAATGAGAAACCGATGATGTGAAATTTATTAATAAAAATCGCACATATATTCATTCATACTTAACAATTCAATCAATTTATTTATTTATTTAACAATTCAATCAATTTATTTGAAAATTTGTTCATCTTTGATGATTTGATGCAATAGAGTCTCATTTCGTCATATAGGCTTTTAAAACATGCTACATTTGCTTTTATTTATTTTACAATGTTTTTTTTTACAAAATTCTTATATTGGCAAACCATAATTTAGGGCGATGATATAAATTTTACAGGTAGCAGCAAACCCCAGCTGCTTTGACTCTATAGTAATACTATTGACACAAGTCATCAAATGACTCATCAGTGTTTTCATATTCGTAAACAATGTGTCTCCCCAATTATTTAAGGTTTTGGAGAAAAACAAGTAAAAAAGCTGTATGTTCGGCCGGCCACCATTCGGAACGAATTTGGTAATTTTCAAAAAATTTAATCCGTTATATTAGGGTCTATACGACGACGTGTACATGGCAACTTTTGTCTTAAGCCCATAAAATATTAAATTTTCTGTCTACGGCTGTAGTATCCATTACGAACTTCAAATACCAAATTCGAAACATTTTCGGTGAATAATGTCGCTTAAATCACCAAAATAGGGAGGCACCCAAGGTAGATGTACTAGGTAATCGCATCAGCCCAGCTGACGGCACCATTAAATGTCAAAACAAATTGTTGTAATGGTGAATTCGCCCTAAATGAATGCAACAACAAATTTGTTTATATTATTACCGCCGCTCGATGTTTGGTTTTCATTCTGAAAAAAGAGACAAAATGCAAGAATGTGAGTGGTTGATCATGGATTTTCAATAACTAAATACTCACCTGATTAATTTTGCGATTCTGTTGCTGGATATTATGTTGTTGGCTATTATTATTATTGAGATTTTGATATTCATATGCTGTTGTTGCTGCTATTGAATGTATGGCCTTTGGAGTGTTGGTGCCCTGTATAGAACGATATTGGTGTTGTTTTTTTTCTTTAAAATCATTTATTTTCTATTGAATATACTTTGCGACGTTCGTTTACGACAAGAGGCACACAAAATGAAATGTAAACAAACACCTCGTTTCTGATTGGTTGAAACAAATTTGCCGCAACCTTTAAATGTCATGGCGAATCTATGTTTTTTGCCTAGATGTCAATTTTGACATTTGAAGGTACAACAAAAGTTGCTTTGTTGTAGCAATTCGCCGATGCGGTTACCTGTTAGATCTACCTTGGAGGCACCATTATATGGGTCTATACCAAACCGTGGGCCAACAATACCAAAAGTCCTGCAGACATAATATACATTTGAGTAAAAGGTTATGAAACTACTTCATTTCGTTCGGTGATTTCCATAGACGGACGAACAAAATATCCATAGTCGGACTGCATGACTGAAATATATATACAAACGTCGGGACGGCGCGTACGCCATTCCCGGCTACCAAAAATTGCACGCACGAGTTATTCACATTAGGAATAATCGCGGAGGTCAACTCAGCCGAAAGTGCAATGGCCAAGCCTCGCTCCGGGGGAACCGCCTTCATGATCACGGTAACCCCTACGCCAGGTAAGTATGCCTTGCTCAGCCATTGATAAACTACTTATGAGTCATGTCGTAGAGAGTGAATGAGAATTTGTACAAAGCAACAAAACACAACAGGAATAACATTTGTCAACGAAATAAACATTTTCACAGTAGAATGAGATTTTGTCGGCTCAATATGACACATTGTACAAAAAACGATGTAAAAACAACCCTCTGTTGAATATGTGTAGATTTGTGGAATAATACAATGAACAAGTTGCAATCCATTGGTACCATGGTAGAAGAATTCAGGTAGATGCATCAACATTGATATGGCGAAAATTTTTGAATGTTCTTTCAAATATAAGTAGATTTTTATATGTTTTTTTACACGACGTCATTCTGCGGTTGTTATAATTTGCGTTTTTCAACAAATTTTAGAAATTTAAAAAATTTTTCATTCAACCTTTTCAATTCCAAAGTTGGCTTGACAGCTCATTGTCCCAGCAGCTGTGTCGATGCGTCTACCTATATTCTTCTACCATGATTGGTATATTGGTATACATACAACATACAGAGATCGCCAAACGAAATTATTCGGTGGAGAGGGAAATTAGATAGACCATAGTTCCTTCCGTCCGTCCGTCTGTCCATGTATTTTTGTAAAGAAAATGCAGGTCGCATTTAGTATTCGATTGAGATGAAATTTTCTAAATAACATTTGTTTGGCTCATGAACGAACCCTATTGAAATTGATGAAAATCGGTCTAAATTTATATATAGCTTCCATATATATCTTCATCCGATTTTAGGTTTCTTGTACACCAAATGGCTAATATAATTCCAAATGGTGTGAATTTTACTGCATCCGACCGAATTCAGCCTACAAGCATGTGCTTCAAATTTGGTGAAAATCGGTTCACATATAGCTATAGCTCCCATATATATGTTTCATCCGATTTTGGTGTTGAAGTCCCCTTACATTCGCTATATGCACTTCACAAGACTAATATTTAGCACCAGATATCAGATACAGGTTCAGATTTGGATATAGCTCCCATATATATCTTGATCCGATTTTAGGTTCCTTGTGCACCAAATGGCTAATTTCAGCCCAAATTGATTGAAATGTTTCACTTCCAAGCAAATTCATTCAAGAAGTTAATACTTAAACATTGGTGAAAATCGCTTCAGATATAGCTATAGCTCCCATATATATGTTTCATCCGATTTGGTGTTTAAATCTCCAACCATAATCATATTTTGTACCAGATATCTCATAGAGCTCAGAAATGCCCAATATAAATCTTTATTTTACGAGAGCTGTACTAAATATTATAGTGGTGAAGGGTATCATATAGTCGGCCCCGCCCGACTTTTGAGCTTTCCTTACTGGTTATTTATTGGCATAATCAACTATTTTTTCTTTCTTTTTCTGGCCATCATATGAGAAACTTTTCAAACCATTTTGAAAGTATTATTTTCAATCTTTCAAAATTGTCGTTGAAAACTTAAACACAATCCTTTTTAAACTGTTTAGAGCAGAAACTCCTCAATCATCCAGATGACTTTGGTTTTAAATACTGTTTATATTTTTGTCAAAATATTACTTCTTCTACCAAATATGGCAGCTTCTCATTATTTGGCATTTCTTGGGTTAACGTGATGACTATCTATGCTTTTAAACCACATATCGACACGTATGTATGCTACTTACAAAAAATCTCTGCTTACCAGTATTTTCGTTTGAAAATCTCAATTTGGGTTACAACCACAAAAAATCTTGTTTCATTAGAACCTGAAGGTCTTCTAACGAAAAACAAAAAACCTACCGCGAAATTCAAATACTTGAATTGCTGAAGCTGTTCTGAATGACAGATAAAACGACAAAAAAAAAACTGTGCAAATTTTGAACATTGCAAAACTGGCTAGAATCTTTTTATGTGGTGGCACTGCACACTGTCGAGGTCATTAACTTGCCACATGCCGTAGCTTTGCCAAATACTTGTTTCTTATGTTGTAGTTTAGAAACGTTGTTAAGGAATTTATACTAGCACTAACTTAAGGTGCAAGTACATAAAAAGCTTGAAGTCATGGTTAGGTATATTAATGTCAAATTATAATGAAAGACGACGGCAGGATTTTAGTGCCGCTTCGTAATTCCTTCAAGCTTCTTATGTACTTACACCCTTAGTCCTGAATGCCAACCTAAATCAATGATGTATTAACGTACTAAAACATTTTTTTTTAAATAATTATTATATAAAATTAATATGCCTAAGTAGGGAAAAAACCTGGTGCAGTTTTAGAAATCCACCATAAAATAATTGCAGCCGTGTTTAAATAACTCTATGGCCCGTTCTTATATCTTCCCTTTAGAGTCCACTTTTGTTATCCCTTACTTTAGGAAAAGTAAAAGATCGCATTATCGGGTTCTCATTATTACATCTTTTCATTAAAATATATGCATTTTTTACAGAGATATGGCAAACTTTTTGTAAAAGTACATGGTAGTCACTGCTTTTTTTTTCACAATGGCATCTTCATTTTAGTTTGAAAATAATAAACAAAACAAATTTGTAATTAATTTCGGGAAATAAATTTATATTTTAGTTCTTCAATATAAAATAAACGATTTGCGTTATTAACTTCTTTATTTCAATAAATGTTGTTGTTATTGTCATATTATTAATATAAAATATGACAACATGAATTCAGTAAACTTTACGTTAAAAGATAAAGGGAAGATGGTCTGGCCTTTTGCTTATCGGACAGTTTATATTTAAATGAGACTTGTAATAACGAAAAACGATTTATGTGTCCGACAACATCACACCATATATCGGAAAGATGTAATAACCGGCCTATGAACTAGTGTCAAAATGAATTCGTTTAGCAACAGTTTTACCTAAAATTCAATGTACTCGGCCGAGGTACAGTTTCTCCACACAACTAAAACACATATATTTATATGAGACCATGGTAGAACTAAGAAGGTAAAGTCATACAATCATATGTTTACCATGGTACAATACGGAGGTAGAACAGCTTCGTAAAACTACAAAAATACAGCCCTGAGGCTATGCCTGCTTCCTGTCAGAATTATTCAAATTTATATGTAACACGTTAGTTGTGTTCCTGAACCTACATGTTAGTACTAATTCTGTTACAACACGTTCCCGTACTCCAAAAACTAGCAAAACTTGCAGCTCTCTCGAGAAAAAAATGGCCCTGAGTGGTGCACATTTCTGCTTGTTTTATCTACATGAATTTTGTCGAGCAGAAATGTGCATATTATAAATTTGACATATAATTGGCAGGGTTAACAAGTTTAAAAAAGGTACATTTCAATCAAGGTCTAACAGGTAACCGCATCGGCGAATTGCTACAACAAAGCAACTTTTGTGGTCCCCTCAAATGTCAAAATTGGCATCTAAGGCGAAAAACATAGATTCGCCATGACATTTAAATGTTGCGGCAAATTTGTTTCAACCAATCAGAAACGAGGTGTTTGTTTACATTTTATTTTGTGTGCCTCTCGTCGTAAGCGAACGTCGCAATAAAAGTTTTTATTGTAAAACAAATAAGAGTAAAATAAGTATTAATTGTAGTATTGCGATATTTTTTAAACCAAGAAACTTATAATGACTATATTTTACTGGTTTAAACCGAAAGTTTTCCGGAACTGCAAATGACAAGAGTCGAATTCTTGCACTACTTCCCGTGATGTGCTTTGGGTATCTTAGATGTTGAGGCTAACTTAATTCTTAAAGCTGCAATCCATTCTAACCTCCTTCCTTCATTTTCTTTTAATTTTTTTTACTGGTTTCACTCTTAACTTGCTCTTAAATTATTAGAAATATTATAAAAAGGTACTTTTAGGGAAGACAACATAAACAAATTTGTTGTTGCATTCATTTAGGGCGAATTCTTCATTACAACAATTTGTTTTGACATTTAATGGTGCCGTCAGCTGGGCTGATGCGATTACCTAGTACATCTACCTTGATTCCAATGTTCGCGCGTCACAACAAAAATAAAGAAAATCATCAACTTAAAAACTATAGGAAAAACTAATATTTGTCGTGCAAAAAACAAAAAGAGAAAATATGGAGGAACTGATGTATTTACTTTTGGATGATTCCAGCAGTGAAGAGGACTGGCTGAATGAGGAATCAGATTATTAATTATTATTATAGATTATTAATTTTAACTTATCGTCTTCAATACTCATTTTCTTAAATTTTGGTGTCCCTTTCAGTAAGGTTTCACTAGTCCGATTTAGACTGATTACTTTTGGAATTTTGACATTTTATCGCATTTCTGCTAATTTTCCATTCCCTTATTTTTTGAGCACACCTGAATGAGAATGACGTTTCGAACTGTTCTCTCTTCTGCTAGTTTTACTACTAAAAAATACTGGAAAACAACTGTTGTTTTCATTTATTTGATATTATTTGTTCATTTTTAAAATAAGTCAAATAACGCGAAAGATGAATAAAATGCCTGGATGTTCTCTCATAAATATGATCCTAATGTGCAATTCCATGGCAAATCTTGTTAATATTATTGATGCGCGCCCCGCAGTATAAGTTTCTTCCAATCATTGATTTTGAAAATATTTTGTTTTTATCTTTCAAAACAACAAATACTTACACAAACCTGAACCTGTTTTTTATTCAGAAACAAGGAAAATTACAGAAAACGCAGGGATAAATAGTCTTATTTGAAATGACTACCTTCTTAATTTTACTATGTATGAGAGTTACCCAAATACGTCGGGCGTAAAAAATTCAAAGTTGAACATTTTCAATGTTGACAATTGAACAATTTCTTTATTTGTATGTTAAAAAGAGGAATGAATGAAACAAAATATGTGATTTTTTTTTTTAATTTGAATATATTACAATTGAATGAATTTTAAAAATTATCAATTTTTACAGCGTAATTAGTCAATTGATTTTAAGGCTGGACCTAACGTATTTGGATAATACGGACGTTGTAAACATTCAACCATAGCAAGGAAGTTCAATATTTGTGTACGCTACGTTAAATTTTAGGTTACCCTGTAAACATGGCTCAATGAGAAAGGTTGCTCAACCTCAAAGAAAATAGAAAAATGCAACTCTGTGCTGGAGTCTTATAGTGTCAAATAGACTTTTAAATATGCAACAGTTGGCTTTGTTTATTTTCATTTTTTAACAAAATTCTTGTATTGGGAAAACTCGCGAAACAAGAATGAAATTTTGGAGTTATTGTACAGGATTAAATCTAAAGTAGAATGACAATACAGATTTATTCCAAAATCGTCGAAAATTTGCATTTATTTTGGAACCAGATTTGAATTAATTTCAACTTATTGTATTTTTTATTCAAAACATACTCACACATACACAAACTGTGTATATGTTTTGACATAATAGTTGTGTTCCAGAACCTACAAATTAGTACTCTTTAGTACTAATTCTGCTACAACGCGTTCCCGTACTGCAAAAACTAGCAAAACTTGCAGCTCTCTCGAGAAAAAAATGGCGCTGAGTGGTGCACATTTCTGCTTGTTTTAGCTACATGAATTTGGCCGAGCAGAAATGTGCAAATTGTGAATTTGACATTTAATTGGCAGGGCTAACAAGGTTGAAAAATGTATTGATACATTTCAATGTTCCCGCGTCATAACAAAAATAAAGAAATGATCAACTAAAGGAAAAACTAATATTTGTAGTGCAAAAAAACAAAAAGAGAAAATATGGAGCACTTTTGGATGATTCCAGTAGTGAAGAGGACTGGCTGAATGATGAATCAGATTATTAATTATTATTATAGATTATTAATTTTAACGTATCGTCTTCAATACTAATTTTTTTAAATTTTGGCGTCCGTTTCAATAAGGTTTCACCAGTCCGATTTGGACTGTTTACTCTTGGAATTTTGAATTTTGACATTTTATAGCATTTCTGCTAATTTTCCGTTCCCTTATTTTTTGAGCACACCTAATTGAGAATGACATTTCGAACTGTTCTCTCTTCTGCTAGTTTTACTACTAAAAAAGTACTGGAACACAACTAATAAGGGCACTAAAAGAAAAAAATTGTATTTGGGGGGTAGCTTTGTTCTGCCTTCTGTAATTGTAACATTGGCTGTAAACAAGTTTTTAAAAACTAAAAAAAGTTTACGTGATTTCAAACTAGACGAGTTTTAACATTTACAGAACTAGAAGCGAATGTTAGTAATTGGAAAATATTACAATTGAGTGAATTTTAAGAATGATACATTTTTACAATGTTTAAATGTTAAATTTTACAGTGTTACCTTAAATTTGACGTAACGTACACAAACATTCCATTTCCGCAAAATTATAAAAATTATTAAATTCTGAAATTTAAATTTTGGCGGTAATTAGTAATACCTTGTACAATTTTGTGATAAAATTATTTATATTATATTCAAATTATATAACGTACACAAACATTCCATTTCCCCAAAATTATAAAATTCTGAAATTTCAATATTGGCGGTAATTAGTAATACCTTGTACAATTTTGTGATAAAATTATATTGTCCCTCTATCTTGGATTTAATTATGTGAAATAACCGCTGCAATAACGTTTTGTGTTTTTTAATCGAAGTTAAGAGTTTTTGGGGAAAATTTGTAAAATAAATAAAACTAATTGTGAGTAACTGTGAAAGTCTACTTGACAAAATAAAACATCAGAACAAAACTTGTATTTTTCATATTTCCTACGAAGCCTAACACAACCAGAATGTCATGTCACCAGAATAATACTAGTACAGTTCCATATTAACAAACCGACCAGATACATGCTAAGCGAATATTTAAAACTCAAATAGATGATAATAACGTCAATCAACAAATATATTTCCATACAATGTTTCGAGGAGTTAAGAAACAACTGGCATATAGAGGGCATAGAACATTGATCTCGTCTCATGGCATAAACTTAATAAATGTTTTTTATATTTTGAAACAATTTAACAGATAGACATCTCACATCTCTGACTTAGTGCACCAGCCCTATTTATGATACTACATTTGTAATATCCATGGGTTAAAAACACTTTGAATAGAAAAACACACTACGTACAATAACATTAAACGTAAATGAATACAGCCAAACTTCATACATATCATCGAATAGTAGCTCACTACTGTGTCGCTATTACATTTTACTTTGTGTCACAATGAAACTGAAAACAAAATAAAACGGCAGATAGCAAGCCAGCAAGTGGTGACTGCAGAAGAAACGAAAACAACAAATCAACCACTTAACCCAACCAGCCATTCTATTTATAGCAGTGAATGACGAATACACACGCAGGCACACATTGTTCCTATCCAACGTTTGTGGCTTGTCTGATATTAGCGTGCCATCTCGTCACTTGCTATTTGGTTTTTGTGTGTTTTCGTATGATTCTACTTTGCGTTGCGTTTCATATAATTCTCATTCACATCTGATTTCACATCACTAAAGTAGTTCGGTCTGAGCTGAGCAAAGCATACTTACCTGGCGTAGGGGTTACCGTGATCATGAAGGCGGTTCCCCCGGAGCGAGGCTTGGCCATTGCACTTTAGGCTGAGTTGACCTCCGCGATTATTCCTAATGTGAATAACTCGTGCGTGTAATTTTTGGTAGCCGGGAATGGCGTACGCGCCGTCCCGACATTAATAAATACATTTCATGTGGGTGTAAGGATAAATGGATGTTGAATTTTAAGCCATAAATTCCGACCAAAATTATAAGTAAATCGGAGAGACGATTGTTTGGGACAAATACTAAAATGTTATTACGCAGCGATGCCAACATAGTGCTTTTCGTGCTATTTATGGTGCTTTTTTTAAACTCCCCCCAAAATGCCAAAATAGTGGGCATAGCGCGAAACGAAAAAAAAAAACATTGTACGTACGCTTTTCATCTTTTCTGTTGGTGCTTTTAGCGGGTTTTAAATTTTAAAATGTAGCAATGTTTATACCATGATCCAAGTATAAGGTCCCCCTTCCAACTCAGCTGATTACCAGACGATCTGTCAATTAAATTTGAATTAAATTATTTTAATTAAATCGCTGCAACAAAAACAAACTTCAAAACGATGATAGAAGAATACAGGTAGTCGCATTGCATAGCTGCTTGGGCAATGAACTGTCAAACCAATTTTTAAGTTAAAAATTTAAAATGAAAAATTATTCAAAAAATTATTGCAATGCTTGGGAACATTGATATGTCAAAATTGTTAAAAAGTTTTGTCAAAAATAAGTAGATTTTTATACGTTTTCTAATACGACGCAAATTGGAGGTTGTTATGACATGCAATTTTTACAAATATCAACAATTTTTCGTTTAACATTTTATACCCTCCACCATACTATGGAGGGTATATTAATTTTGTCATTCCGTTTGTAACTCCTCGAAATATTCATGTCAGACCCAACAAAGTATATATATTCTTGATCAGCGTAAAATTCTAAGACGATTTAGCCATGTCCGTCTGTCTGTCTGTGTGTCTGTCTGTCCGTCTGTCTGTCTGTCTGTTGTAATCACGCTATCTTTCGAACAAATTGAGATAGAAGGCTAAAATTTAAGTTAAGTTCGTAAATGGGCCATGTAGGTCTAAGTTATCATATAGCCCCCATATAACGGTACCTTCCGATATTCGGTATTTTGATGATTTTAGCGACATTACTCACCGGAATTATTTCAAATTTGGCATTTGAAGTTTGCAATGGATGCTACAGCCTAAGACAGAAAATTATCTGTGCAGGTCCACGTCTTCCTGTAGCCCCCATATAACGTTACCCCTCGATATTTGGGTTTTTGATGATTTTAGCGACATTGTTTACCGGAATCGTTTCAAATTTGGTATTTGAAGTTCGTAATGGATACTACATCCTAAATCAAAAAATGAGCCATGTAGGTCTACGTCTTCATATAGCCCCCATATAACGTTACCCCCCGATATTCGGTATTTTGATGATTTTAGCGACATTGTTTACCGGAATTGTTTCAAATTTGGTATTTGAAGTTCGTAATGGATACTTCATCCAAAGTCAAAGAATGAGCCATGTAGGTCCACGTCTTCATATAGCCCCCATATAACGGTACCCCCCGATATTCGGTATTTTAATGATTTTAGCGACGTTATTTACAGGGATTGTTTCAAATTTCGTATGTGAAGTTCGTAATGGACACTTCAGCCCATGCCAGAAAATTGTCTGTGCAGGTCCACGTCTTCGTATAGCCCCCATATAACGGTACCCCTCATATTCGGTATTTTGACGATTTTAGCTACATTATAAACAGATTTTTCTTCAAGTTTCGCATTTAAATATTGTAATAATTTATGACAAAAGTTGCCTATGCGACGTCGTCGTATAAGCATTCGGTATTTTTATGATTTTAACAGAATTTTTAACGGGTTTTATTTTTTGGAAATTGCCAAATTTGTACCAAATGGTGGAGGGTATTAAAAGTTCGGCCCGACCGACCTTACAGCTTTTTTACTTGTTTAATTTCAAATTCGGTTTGACGATTCATTGTCCCAGCAGCTGCGTCGAGGCTTCTACCGGTTTTTTTCTACCATGTGACAAAAAATGACAACAAACATATTCGCCACAAAATTCGTCTGTCAAGGCGAAAATATTTATTTTCGCCTCAAGCATGAATTTTGACATTTCATCTGGTAAAATAACAGCAGTTTTTAGATTAATTCGCTCGAAGGAAGACCTTATAATTGGGCCATGGTTTATACATCCGAATATTTTGATAGTATGGCAAGTTCTTTACTCCAATTTTTTTACGTGTTTTTCATGGTAGAAGAATAAAGGTAGTCGCTTCGACACAGCTGCTGGGACAATGAACTGTCAAACCGATTTTGGAATTGAAAATGTTTGAATGAAAAATTATTAAAAATTGTTGAGAAATGCATATTGTAACAACCTCCGATTTGCATCGTATGAGAAAATATACAAGAATGTACTTATTTTTGACAAAACAATTTTAAAATTATGACATGTCAATGTTCGCAAGCGTTGATGCATCTACCTATATTCTTCTATCATGGTGTCTTTCATTCCTGTCATTGAAGATCTTTTGTTTACATGTAACTTTTTTTTAATAAACCAAAATAAAACGAAGAATTTTGTGTATTATAAACCAATAGAAGGAAAAGTAAAATGAACGAGAAAAAAAAACGCGGATGTCATTTCTATTATGGAACTAAGTATTGATAGGAGATTGATCTGGATAGAAGTAAATGATTTCAAGGTTCCATAGGGCAAAATCCCTTTCAAGATTTATCAGAATTCGTTATAAGACTGTTAAGTTTCCCATACTCAAATGCAGAAGTAGAAAGAGCATTCAGTGCTATGAATTTATATAAATTGAAAATCAGATACAAATTATCCTTAAATTCTGTAAATTTTATTTTACATATTAAATATGGCCTTCGTCGAGAGAATACGTGCTGTGACAAATATGACCTGCCGTCAAATGTCTGTAAAAAATTTCTACACAGGAAGTTTACAAAAAGTCAAACTATTTTTTACAAACTGTCTTATGGCAAAATGAAGAAACTGATGCAGACATTTCAACTGCATTTGAAGCTATGGGTTTTATAGGTGAACATAATTGTTTGTAAAAATGTATATGTCTGTAACCACATGTAAAATGTTCCTAATATATCATATTTTCTAAAAATATGTATGCACTTATATACATGGAATGTTTAGGTAAGATACGATCTTAATTTTTGAATAAAACAGTACTTAGTTTTAAAAAAAAGTGTTTTATTGACAATTTTGGCTTTTTGGTTAGAAAAAAATACATAGCGCTTTTTACGCTTTTGTAAGGAAAGTTTTTAAGCCATTTACGCTTTTCTGGTTTTTAATTACGCTTCTAGCTCTCAAAATGAATGCAGCACTATTTATACGTACATTTCAAATTTGTCTATTGATTTGAAATTCAAAAAATATTATTAATTTAACACATATCTTAAAGCAGTGTCGAGACCGCAATAAGAGGCCGACCAAAGAAAAATTTAAATGAAAATATGGCATATTACTTTAATACAGCGTCTGCGAATGAAAGCATAGTTTCGAGTTTGTTAGTAGATTTTTATACCCTACAACACTATGTGTTGGGTGTATTATAAGTTTGATTGGGCCAAAAATTATGTAACACATCGAAATATTGGTTTCCCACATAGGAAAGTATATATGGATCTTCCAATCTCGCCGAGCTGAGTCGATCTAGCTATGAATATCCGTCCTGCCGCCTGTCCAGGTTAATTTGTAATCACTCTACAGGTCGCAATTATGGCACGATCTTCACGAAATTTAGAATTGGCTAGAACCAGAATATAAGCCTATTGCTTTTGGAGATGATCGAGATGGTCGCAATTATAGACCAATCGAAGTGAAAGCTAGCATGGGCTAGCTAGAGATTAGAGCTGAGCAGAAGCCTTTCAATTTTGATGGTCATCGGGAATTATTTAGTTGGTGAAGTAGACCATAACATTTGTGTTAAATAAAAGTCAAATTTTCCATTAAACCGCGAAAATTTTTAATTCCGGCGAAATCACAAATATACCAAAAGGTCAATTCTGACCGTTATGTAGATACCGATAGTAAATATATATAGCGAAATATATACAATGTATATTTACATAGGAAGGGAATGTTAGCTAGAATGCTCATATCTCAGAATGGCTGGACCGATTTTGACAAATTTTGTCAACTCAGAAGGCCCTCTTGGCATAGGGTAGGGTTAGTAGGGTAGGCTCGCTCAGAAGGGCTAGGTCTATTGTTTTTAAAGATGTCGGCAATATATTTGTTGAAAATAGACCAACAACTAAAACTGTTCCTGATTTTGCAGCCGTTGTAAATGTCACAAATAGAAACCAAATAACACGAAATCTCGCATGAAGTTAGAGTTTCTGACAGCGGGTAGAATGGACCACTACGTTTGTGTGAAATAATACCAACATTACTTACAGGCGAAATCCAAAATACACAAAAGGCGTACTTCTGACTTTTTTATGCTGTTTTATGTTGACGAATATAGCCAAATATCGTAGACAAGCAAATCAAATAGATGAGCCCAAATTTGGAGGTAAAGAGGTTCCTCTTGCTTTTGGAGATGATCGCCAAATATTTAGGGGTTCAAATGAACCAAAAACAGAAAAGAATTCCTGATCACACAATTGAAGCCAATTGACACGCCTGAGAAGGGAGTTAAGGACAGGGAAGAATTTTAGGGGCCTCTTGCTTTTGGAGATGATCGCCAAATATTTAGGGGTTCAAATGAACCAAAAACAGAAAAGAATTCCTGATCACACAATTGAAGCCAATTGACACGCCTGAGAAGGGAGTTAAGGACAGGGAAGAATTTTAGGGGCCTCTTGCTTTTGGAGATGATAACAAAATATTTAGGGGTTAAAATGAACCAAAAACAGAAAAGAATTCCTGATCACACAATTGAAGCCAATTGACACACCTGAGAAAAAAAGTTAAGGACAGGGAAGAATTTTAGGGGCCTCTTGCTTTTGGAGATGATCGCAAAATATTTAGGGGTTCAAATGAACCAAAAACAGAAAAGAATTCCTGATCACACAATTGAAGCCAATTGACACCCCTGAGAAGAGAGTTAAGGACAGGGAAGAATTTTAGGGGCCTCTTGCTTTTGGAGATGATCGCAAAATATTTAGGGTTTCAAATGAACCAAAAACAGAAAAGAATTTCTGATCACATAATTAAAGACAATTGACACCCCTGAGACGAGAGTTAAGGACAGGGAAGAATTCTAGAATTTTGGATGACGATTGGAGTATATTTAGATGTAAAAGGGACCACAACAACTAACAGCACGACGGAGTTCATAAATGTTGGGCAAATGCTAAGGGTGCTAAGCAGTGCTCCGTGACATAATTTCAAAACCGAAATCTTCCTAAATGGATTTGGACATATTGTAGTGTTGTAGGGTATCCCTGGTCGGCCGCACGACTATACCCTTTGCTTACTTGTTTTTTTTTATCTAAAGCTTTACAGAATTTCAAAGTATAGTAACTCTAATTTATTGTATTAGCAAAATTGCATTAGGAAGGGTGGGATTTTAAAATAGAAAAATCCATAACATGATTTCAGTCACGTCAAATACCCTATCCGTTAGCTATATTTCACTGGTCTAAACTAATTTAAATCAAATCGGTAGAACCAGCTAGTCATTAGTTCAAGAATTTTATGATAATTCTATCCACTCTAAGTCGCGCATTGTTTTAAATTTATCAACTCCGTACCAAAGCAAACACAAGACTTGAAACTAACATTAAGTTCTGTTTTGATTTTTTTTAACTTGCTGTTAAGGTTCACGTAGGTCCAACCGCTTTGAATCGTTACTTGTTTCTTAACTGTTTCTAACTGGGCTGGTAGCATTGATGATAACACGGAAATGAACTTGACCTTTGATGGAATATAACAGCACATTTTGTTCCTCTCTAACGCTCTTTCTCTACATCATCACCGATTCTATTAGTGGTAGTGGTCGAAAAAATTAACATAAAAAACGAGATTGAAAGCAACGGTCAACGAACATCGGAACCATCACCATGCCCACCGGCCGATGTGCATGCGTAGCTGAAATGAAAACCATTTCAGCGGCCAGCATCAGCTCTGATCGGGCGATATTAGCCATTCACACGCGCGTTATTAACAACAATGTTTTGTGACGACTGGCGTCAACGACTTCGAGCTTCATTTAAAATCATAAAAATGGTTACAAAGACGAAAAATCATAATTAATCAGCAGTAGGGTTTTTTATTTGTTTTTCTTGTTTTGCTGGGTTTCTCAGTGGATGAATAGAATAATAAAACCAGCATCAAAATATAAATCTGATGAAGAAAATAATAATATAGAAGAAGGTGGTGAGCAAATATCGATTTTTAAGAAGTTTCAAGTACGAATTTCAGCATCATCTGCGATTTATGTTTTTAACAATGACCCACTGAGTTCTTTTTTTTAATTTTGAGTTAAAAAATCAAGATTTGACTTGTTGTCCATGATATCAATAATTCTTAATAATTGCTAAACCTTAGCATTGATTCTGAGAAACTAATGCAAACTACTTTTACAAAAATGTACAACTTTTAGGATGTGAATAATTCGTGGAGGGCATGAAGGGGGAAATAGTTATGTATGTTGGAAAACTTTAGTATGCCAATAAATTACAAACAAAATAATCTTCTGTAAAGATCCGAATTAAAAACATTTAATACATTTGGTGAATCCATAGGATACTCCATTCTACTTTCAAGGCTAATATTTGTTAATCGTGTAAGCCTTTCATCGGATTAAAACCCGACCAAAGGTATCGATAAAAGATACTTCTTAAATATACCATAACTTCAAACCGATGGGGTACATATAAAAAAAGTCATCCGAACAGAGCTCTTTAGTCCTGTAGACCTAAACATTAATATTTTATTTTAGAAAAAAATCTATGTTCCAACGGCTATGCCATAAAAAGTAAACCCCATTACAAAATACAAACAATCGTTAAAATGCCTAATTTCTGAACGTACCGTTATATGGGTGGACCTATTCAGACTATGTTCAGCTACCACAGATAGTACCCGTTACTTACTCTCAATACCAAATTTGAAACAATTCCGGGGAAAATTTGACTAAAATCATTAAAACACCGAATATCGGGAGGTATCGTTATATGGGGGCTATACGACAACGTGGACTAATATATAATGCCGACATCCTAGACAGTTCCAGAACCCGCAAGAATCTACTAGTTTTACAATTTCTCTCAATATCATAAAGGGACAATCGGTTATCGTAGTAAAAACTTTTACGTTCTTGCAGTTCTTGAACAGACCTAATACAAACTATTGTGTCAAATTTCAAAGCCCTATTTCAATAGACATCGTTATTTCAATATACATAATTTATGGTGTCTACGATGAATATTTAGAGGCGTTACAAGCAGAATGAAAAATTTAATATGCCCTCTATTCCAAGGTTTTTCCAATGTTCGACTAGAGGGGGTATATATCATTTCATACGGCCAAAACGTGCCTTATCGAAATAATGAAATAAATAACTAGGGTATAACTTGGTTTTTTCGACCAAATCCATTTCAGGACATTTGGAGTCGATCTAGCGATGTCCGTCCTTCCGTCTGTCTGACTGGTGTGCACGATAACTCTCGAAGGGAGTATCAGATTTGATCTAAGCTCGGTACATCGTAATATTATTGTCAAACTTAGATCAAGTTCGGAGATGGGCAATATCGGTCCACTCCTTCTTGTACGTCCTCCACAAAATATAAACATTTTCAAAGAAAATAATTTACTACACAGAAAGAGAAAATATAATCTTATAAAATGTGATGTAAGAGTCCGATGGTCTTTAAATTACACACATCACAATGTTTCGATAACCCCAAGGTCTGGTGTGAAGATGGAATATATCGGTCCACAGCTTCTTAACCTCCCCCACAAAGGGTCAAAATTTTGAATATTCATTAAGCTCATAAGACACGAATCTAACATCCGATTTCATTCCTTCCAAGGTCTGGTGTGAAGATGGGATATATCGGTCCACTCCTTCTTACCCTATACCACAAAGGGCAAAATTTTGAATATTCACGAAGCTCATACAACGCGAAAATAACGTCCGATTCCATTCAAACTTGGTACATCTCAATATTTCCATTAAACACAAGATCTGTTATAAAGATAGTAGAGATCGGACCATTTCTTCTGGTATCTCCCCCACATAGGTTGCAAGATTTTGAAAACCAAAACGCTCAAAGAAAGCAAAAATAAACATATGTTTATTTTAGTTGGATATCTAATTCAATTAATTTCACACATTCAAATATTTTTGCTGACGCAAGATCTGTTGTAAAGATGATATACATCTGCAAACCCCTTCTGGTACCTCACCTACAAAGGGTCACAATTTCCAATACTTATATTTGTCATAGCTTCCGAAACAAGTCGGCCATTCTTTACCATATTTTGCCATATCTAAATATTTTTCTTAACTAGAAATCGGATATGAATATGTAAATAACTTAATTAGATATAAATGTTCGATTTCCTTCAAATTTTGTACATACCAATATTTTTATCTGTATTAGATGAAGTATGACAAGTAAAAGAACATTAAGTTCGGCCGGGCCAAACTTGTAATACCCTCCACCTTAGGGTAAAGGAAACATTAGAAGAAATGTGGCAAAAACCATCAAAATACCGAATATCGGGAGGTACCGTTATATGGGGGCTATACCAAATCATGGACCCATACATGCAATGTTTAGCCACCGGAGCTAGAACCCCTTATGACCTACAAATACCAATTTTCAGACAAATATGTGAAAAAAATGTGGCAAAAATCATCAAATAACCGAATATCGGGAGATACCCTTATATGGGGGCTATACCAAACCGTTAACCTATAATTACAATGACTCGCCATACGAACTGGGACCCATTTTGATCTACAACTACCAAATTTTCAGAGAAATTCGTAAAAAAATGTGTCAAAAATCATCAAAATACCGAATATTGGGAGGTACCGTTATATGGGGACTATACCAAAACGTGGACCTATACATACAATGTTTCGCCACACGAATTAGGACCCATTATGACTCACAAATACCAATTTTTAGACAAATCATGGACCCATACATGCAATGTTTCGCCACCGGAGCTGGAAACCATTATGACCAACAAATACCAATCTTTAGACAAATCCGTGAAAAAATGTGGCAAAAATAATAAAAATACCGAATATCGGGAGGTACCTTTATATGGGGGCTATACCAAAACGTGGACCTATACATGCAATGTTTTGCCACACGTACAGGGACCCGTAATGACCTACAAATACCAATTTTCAGACAAATCCGTGAAAAAAATGTGGCATAAATCATCAAAATACAGAATATCGGGAAGTACCGTTATATGGGGGACAGAACGTGGACCGATATATCTCATTTTCAATACCAACCTTCCTAGACACAATACCAATTGCTCTGCTAAATTTAGGCGCTCTACGTCAAATAATGTGTGCTGTATCGAGATTTCAACAGACAGACAGACGGACATCGTTAAATCGACTTAGAATTTTATGCTGACTATGAATATATATACTTTATGTGGTCTACGATGAATATTTAAGGATGTTACAAACGGAATGACAAAGTTAATATACCCTCCTTTCCAAGGTGGAGGGTATAAAAATGGAATACTTCGGTCCGCTATATCTGTTACCCCGTGCATATTTCCGCATTTTCCAAGAATTTGAACATAACTCATTTAAAGTATAGAAAGTAGTCGATATAGTCCAAATCTGGCACGTTGTAATATTTTTATCAGTCTAAGGTCAGATACGAATTGGTCAAAATTGTCGAACTGCTTCGGAACCACCCCCATAATGGGTCAACAATTTGAATAATCATAACTCGAGCTGATACTATTTTACTTGTTATACCCTACAACACTATGTGTGGGGGGTATTATAAGTTTGATTGGGCCAAAAATTATGTAACACCTCGAAATATTGGTTTCCCATATAGGAAAGTATATAGGGAACTTCCTATCTCGCCGAGCTGAGTCGATCTAGCTATGTATGTCCGTCAGTCCGTCTGTCCGTCTTTCCATGTCCGTCTTTCCATGTAGAGTGATTTGTAATCACTCTACAGGTCGCAATTATGGCCCGATCTTCACTAAATTTAGAATGGAGGTCGGGCTACAGCCAGAATAGAACCCTATTTCTTTTGGAGATGATCGCATAATATTTAGGGGTGGAAATGGACCAAAAACTGAAAAATTTCCTGATTTTGCAGTTGCTCTACAGGACGCAATTATGGACCAATCGAAGCGGAAGTTAGCATAGGGCTAGAGCCTCAGGCGTGGCAGAATGCCCTCGTGGCACAAAAGAATAAAATCTAAAAAAAAAAACGCATAAAAACATGACAGTAATGAGTTTAACACAGATTTTGTAGCATTTTGTGACATTTTTTTATTTTTTCATATTTTTTATCGCATGCGATTTTTTCAATTTGACTTATAATATTAAAGTGTACATTTTGTAATATTTTTTCAGCTTACAATACAGGTTGAGTATATTATATACAGATTGCAATTATCGTCTGATCCTCACGAAAATTTTCATAAGGGTAGGGTTAGGCTCAGGAGGGAAGGCCTAAAGATGTCCGCAATATATTTAGGGGTTGAAATGGACCAACAACTAAAAAAATTTAGGGGTTCAAATGAATCAAAAACAGAAACATTTTCAAAAGCGAAATCTTCCAAGCGAAATCTTTGGACATAAAAGGGGTTCTAACATATTGTAGTGTTGTAGGGTATAACATGGTCGGCCCCGCAATGGCTATTGCTTACTTGTTTTTTATTTTTTTTAATTTTCGACAAGTTTAACAATTTTTCCAAATTGCATCAAATTGTTGTAAAATTATACTATGCAACAATCAATCTGAGGAGAGAGACCTTCCAAATGGATTTTATAATATTAGGTTTATAAATCGGCCAATAAGACTACTTTTGACAACAATTTAACAATAAAATTAGTAGTTTTAGCACTACTGTGATGGGGTTACTGGCCAAATTTTGTCCAAGACTCTTTGTATTGCTTTAACCCTATACAAGTGACCCTAATATTTTCAGCAATATTTCGCAAATTTAAATATAGATCTATGATAATTGATGTAGAGTTTTGATTTATTAGTGTAGGTCAGAGTAAAATGTGGTGCGGAATATTTCTTTATCTTTCACCGCTTTAAAATATTATTTTGTGGTACAATTAATTTGCCATTGTACAACTTTGGCCCCTAAAAGAGATATTGAAAATGGCAGACTTTCGGGTTAAGATTCCAGGCTGACATAATCTACGATCCATATTAAAAATGTATGGTAAACGATTATAAAGAGTGATTTGTTAAGAGCTTGATAACTTTAAAAAAAAAAACGCATAAAATTTGCAAAATCTCATCGGTTCTTTATTTGAAACGTTAGATTGGTCCATGACATTTACTTTTTGAAGATAATTTCATTTAAATGTTGGCAGCGGCTGCGTCTTAGGTGGTCCATTCGGAAAGTCCAATTTTGGGCAACTTTTTCGAGCATTTCGGCCGGAATAGCCCGAATTTCTTCGGAAATGTTGTCTTCCAAAGCTGGAATAGTTGCTGGCTTATTTCTGTAGACTTTAGACTTGACGTAGCCCCACAAAAAATAGTCTAAAGGCGTCAAATCGCATGATCTTGGTGGCCAACTTACCGGTCTATTTCTTGAGATGAATTGTTCTCCGAAGTTTTCCCTCAAAATGGCCATAGAATCGCGAGCTGTGTGGCATGTAGCGCCATCTTGTTGAAACCACATGGCAACCAAGTTCAGTTCTTCCATTTTTGGCAACAAAAAGTTTGTTAGCATCGAACGATAGCGATCGCCATTCACCGTAACGTTGCGTCCAACAGCATCTTTGAAAAAATATGGTCCAATGATTGCACCAGCGTAAAAACCACACCAAACAGTGCATTTTTCGGGATGCATGGGCAATTCTTGAACGGCTTCTGGTTGCTCTTCACTCCAAATGCGGCAATTTTGCTTATTTACGTAGCCATTCAACCAGAAATGAGCCTCATTGCTGAACAAAATTTGTCGATAAAAAAGCGTTACAACGTTACAACGTTTTATGGAAAAATTTAGGCAATTCTTGAAAATGAGTCCAAAAAGTGTCTGCGGTTGATTCGTTGGTGGGTTAAGATATTTGACAGATATATGCATTGTATTTGCATCATAATCTTTCTCGCGGGTAATGTATGTGTGATATGTGAGGATTAGAGGATATCTTACGAAGAATGCTTAAAAAAGTTCTGAAAAGCGGGAAATTGTTCTTCTACTTAATTAAGACCATGAAGTACAAATCGAAATGCCAACACATGTGTCTTCATATCATTGCCCCTTTTTAAACCCTACACCACAAGGTGGTCAGGGTATCATGTCTTTGTGCATTTGTTTGTAACAGGCAAAAGGAAACGAGATAGACCCATAGTTCCTTTTGATGATCTGCATAGAATCACTTTCTGAGTTGATTTATGCATGTCAGTCCGTCTGTCCATGTATTTTTGTGAACAAAATGCAGGTCGCATTTATTATCCGATTGAGATGAAATTTTGCAAACAACATTTGTTTGGCCCAAGGACGAACCCTATTGAAATTGGAGATATTCGGTAAAATTTAGATATAGCTCCCATATATATCTTCGTCCGATTTGCCTTTTATTGTGCACCAAACGTGTAATATCAGCCCGAATAGTATGGAATTTTGCACATGCAACCAAATTAGGCCTAAAAATAAGCATGCAAAATTTGATGGAAATCGGTTCAGATATAGCTATAGCTCCCATATATATTGTTCATCCGATTTGTTATTTTTGTCCTCCGCAGCCGTAATATGCACTCTGTAACAACAATATTTGGGGAAATATATCAAATACAGCTCAGAAATACCTTTACTAAATTATATCGAGATCGGTTCAGATTTGGATATAGCTCCCATATATAACTTCGTCCGATTTACCTTTTATTGTGCACCAAACGTCTAATATTTGCCCAAATGGGATGGAATTTGGCACATACGACCGAATTGGGTCTAGAAGGTAGTATGCAAAATTTGGTGAAGATCGGTTCAGATATAGCTATAGCTCCCATGTATATTGTTCATCCGATTTGTTGTATTTGTTACCCACAGCCGTACTATGCACTCTGTAACAACGATATTCAGGGAAATATATCAACTACAGCTCAGAAATATCTTTGCCAAATTTTATCGAGATCGGTTCAGATTTGGATTTAGCTCCCATATATATCTTTATCTGATTTAGAATTAATTTTGCACCAAATGGGCAATACAAGTCCCAATTTAAAAGATACAAATGCTTCGGCGTATTTAGTCCTTTAAATTTTAATTTATAATTATAATCATAGGGTGTATGATCGAATTCTCCCATAAAAACTTTTACTTGTTATGTGGAGCTCAACTAAATTAGCAAAGTGGTGTAGGGTATCATAAAATCGGCCCCGCCCGACTTTAGGACTTTCTTTACTGGCTTATAATCGCTGATTATAGTGTTCCACAGTGTTATTGTCATTCCAAGTAATAGCTGTAATTGTATAGATGTAAAACATTTTGTTTTTTTCTTTTTTTTGGTAAATACATTTGTTGTCACACAATAAAGAACCATAAAAATATCAATAAAAATTAAATTGCTGTTACCGACAAAGACACTTTATGTTAAAATCTTAATTATTTATTGCTCTGATTTTCCTTTTTGTTTATTCTAAAAGCATAGGCTGTGTTCAGAGGTGTGTCCAAATTTAGAATAAAAAAAAACAATTCAACTTTAAATCATCCACTAGAATGTCGTACGTCTGAAATAAAACGAAGACGAGTTATAAAATTATTTAAAAAACGAACAACGTCACGATTGTGATAATACGCATGGGCCACATTCGTACGTGAAATGATCTTAAAATAGTTATCGTTTTATGTGCGAAATGTTAATTAAACATTTTTAAAACTATTCTTAACGGATATATTCTGCTATTCCGTCATTTAAGATCGCATCTTTACCTGTTGCGTGAACAGTGATCTGTTTGTTTAGATTTGTTCGAAATTTTGGTATGAAAATATGAACTTTAAGTAAACAAATTATTACGGAAAAATCTTTAAATATTGAAATCCCTAATGTTTTCGAGGACTTGAAACAGATTTGAAAAATATTGTTTAATTTTCTTACGGTTTTGCCCATTGAGAAGTAGTAAGTAAAAATGCGATAACTCCTGGCATCGACCATTTAGAAATTAAACAATATCGGTTTAATATTCCAGCGATTTCCATGTTAAACTTTAAATGCAGTTGAATCCTTTAAAATACCATAAAGTGGGCGGAATCTATATGTGTGGACTAACTCTTGTAGTCCATACATATAGATTCCGCCCACTTTATGGTATTTTAAAGGATTCAACTGCATTGCGAGTTAGAAAATAACGTTCAAAAAATAGCCTCAAATCATCAAAACATCGAATATCGTTAGATACCTTTCTATGGGGGGCTATAGAAAATCGTAGACCTATATAAACCTCTTCATAAAAGAATGCAAATATGGAACAAATTTCAACCAATGGTTCTACAATTACCAAAATACCGAATATCTGAAGGTACCGTTACATGGGGTTTATACATAAAATTAGACCTATATTTTCTTCGTGGCGGATAAATATCCATTAAATATTGTAATTAGAATTACATTGAAAAATGTTATCCAAATACCGAATATTTCTGAGACACCGTTATATGGTAGTTATACATTCATCGAATTCCAGACCATTCCTTTGAAATATCAATATCGGGAGTAAACGTTATATAGGGGATATTACAAAACGTGGAACTAGATAATAACCACCTCTACCCCAAAGAGATAACCCCTTAAAAAATTTAAATACCACATTGGTTGAAAAAGTGACTCAAATAGTAAATATACTGGATATTTGAGGGTATTTTTTATTGGGGGTTATACGATGTTGTGTATATACCCTATATACCCTATCTTCGAATAATGTTTGAAAAAATTGTATTTCAAATTTTCATTCAATTCTGTGGAAAATTAGAGCTGAAAATAAGGAATACAGAAAAATACGTTATTGGCATTTGGGGGCTATATTAAATAATGGACCTATCCAGGACATGCCGGTAAAATAGTATATAACCTATATACTACTAATTTGGTTGTCTAAGCCCATCAAAATATTTAAAAATCCACCCACTACCATAGCATCTCAAATTGTGCGTTAAAGACCCCATAAAGTCTATGTTTTTCTTATAGTAACATTGAATTAAGATTAAACAATATACATCTCTTTGTCCGCCAATCGGTTACAATCACTATAGATCGGCGGACATGGAAGGTACTGTTTCAGGGGACTATAGTAAAATATATAACTATGTTAACATTTTTCTCTTTTTAGCCAAATAGGCCAAATCACCTTAATATGGGCGCTACTTCGAAACATTGACCTACATTGAACATTTTCTGCGAAGAGGTCTTTTACCCTCTTAGAAGCCAAGATGCCAAATTAGGATCAAATCAATTGATGTGGCCAAGATCCCGGTAATAACTGATATCAGGGGATACCCTCACATGAGGTTTAAACCAAAACTAAAGGATGTTTTCTTCTTTCTAAAAACTTAAATTACCAAAATGGCCTAAATAGCCAAAAAAAAGTTTGGCCTGGGAACCCAAAACTCTTTTGGGATTTTAATGAACACTATCCACTTAGAATTTCTCATCCCCCAGATTGGATATTGTAACATTTCATTAGTCGCCATTGCGCATAGTCCACCGTATAACGGTACCTGATGGCTTCGGAAAATGTTCAAATCGATCTATCATTTTATATAGTCCACACATTACAACACCTCTTTATATTCCGTATTTCACTGATTGCAGTACCAATTAATTTTAGTTTCTGAGTTCTCATTTGACGGATTATTGCCATATGAAAAAATAGGTCCACGTTTTGTGTCGTCCAATTTTGGAGGTGGAGGTCCCGTGGTTGCAAATCTAGATGCCAGTTCAAGTAAGAAAAATCACCATTTGTGCACCAACTAAATTTTCTTCCTATCTCATTCTGAAAAAATGTATTCTTAAAAAACATGTCAAATTTGAAAAAAAGGAATTTCATTTCATATATCACAAAAATATACAAATTTGGAAAAATTTCGAGGGTAAATGTGACTAGGATTATCAAAATACCGAATATACGTTACTTTAACGGCAAATTTAATATACCCCATATTATGGTGGAGGACATAAAAAGCAAAGCCTAATTGTGAAAAAATATATTAAACAATACAAAGACGCATTGGTTCGGTAAGCGTGAACTTAAAAGTAATTAGAATTTGTTAATATGAAATTTTCCCAACGAAGTTACCTTGAGATTTGTTTCCATTCAGTTTTTATTATATGTTTTTAGAAGAGTAATTTAAATTTAGTTTAAATTAAGTTTTGTGATTTATTACATTAAGTACTATATATTTTATTGTAAATTAAAAAAATAAAACATTTTTATACCCTACACCACAAGGTGGTCAGGGTATTATGTCTTTGTGCATTTGTTTGTAACAGGCAAAAGAAAACGAGATAGATCCATAGTTCCTTTTGATGATCTGCATAGAATCACTTTCTGAGTTGATTTATGCATGCCAGTCCGTCTGTCCGTCTGTCCGTCCGTCCGTCTGTCCATGTATTTTTGTGAACAAAATGCAGGTCGCATTTATTATCCGATTGAGATGAAATTTTCCAAACAACATTTGTTTGGCCCAAGGACGAACCCTATTGAAATTGGAGATAATCGGTAAAAATTTAGATATAGCTCCCATATATATCTTCGTCCGATTTGCCTTTTATTGTGCACCAAACGTGTAATATCAGCCCGAATAGTATGCAATTTTGCACATGCAACCAAATTAGGCCTAAAAATAAGCATGCCAAATTTGATGGAAATCGGTTCAGATATAGCTATAGCTCCCATATATATTGTTCATCCGATTTGTTATTTTTGCCTCCGCAGCCGTAATATGCACTCTGTAACAACAATATTTGGGAAATATATCAAATGCAGCTCAGCAATACCTTTGCTAAATTTTATCGAAATCGGTTCAGATTTGGATATAGCTCCCATATATAACTTCGTCCGATTTACCTTTTATTGTGCACCAAACGTCTAATATTTGCCCAAATGGGATGGAATTTGGCACATACGACCGAATTTGGTGAAGATCGGTTCAGATATAGCTATAGCTACCATATATATTGTTCATCCGATTTGTTGTATTTGTTACCCACAGCCGTAATATGCACTCCGTAACAACGATATTCAGGGAAATATATCAAATACAGCTCAGAAATAACTTTGCCAAATTTTATCGAGATCGGTTCAGATTTGGATTTAGCTCCCATATATATCTTTATCTGATTTAGAACTAATTTTGCACCAAATGGGCAATACAAGTCCGAATTTAGAAGATACAAATGCTTCGACATATTAAGTCTTTTGAACTTTAAATTATAATTATAATCAAAGAGTGTATGATCGAATTCTCCCATAAAAACTTTTACTTGTTATGTGGAGCTCAACTAAATTAGCAAAGTGGTGGAGTGTATCATTAAATCGGCCCCGCCCGACTTTAGGACTTTCTTTACTGGTTTGATTAGGTGTTGTTTTTTTTTTCAAATAAATGTATGTGTTTGAAGTTCATTTTTATTTGTTAGCAACAATTATAGAGTGCATAGTAGAGTTCAGGGCAAGCTTCTTATGTCCCTTAATATATAATATGAACCAAAGAAAAATTGTGCTCAATATTTTGCGCTATGTTTAATTCGCAAAGTTTAATAAAACGTTCTAAAATACAAGGTTAATATCACTTCAACCCAGAATAAACTGGGTAAAATAACTACCCATTGCATTACCAGTAGTTTGAAAATTCCTCAAAAATAAATTTTCACACTGTCAAGTAATTAGCAACATCAACTGAAAGTATGCGTGTCCAATTGCCGAACCGATGGTTGCGAGTTTGAGACTCGGCATCGACCGTTAAGAAGCTTTAAGTCATGGCTAGACATACACTGGTGGCCAAAACTAAAGCAACTGAAATTACAAGGAGAATGAATGCCCTGTAACTTTTTCAAAAATTAAGAAAATGAGAAAGTTTTGTTTTAAATTAGGTACTTTATTCACTTTTTAAAAACCTAAAATATAAAACCAAAATTCATTTTTATATAAAAAATAATGTTTGGTAAAGTCAATTAACCCGATTTTGGCTTGGACAAAACAAAAGCAACACTGTTGTACATTCATACACCGCTGAAATTTCAGTTGTTTTTACTGTGATATTTATCGCATTTTGCTTCCTTCGACAATTTCGCTTGTCATAAATCCTTTTTGAGAAGTTTTTTACAACAGTATGTGTTTTTCTTTTCGTTTTTTAAGTACTGCCCAAAAATATTTTAAAAATGGCTAGAAGCAAATACAGTACCTGAATAAAACAGCAAATTATCAGTGACTATCAAAACAACATATCACAGAAAATGATTTCCGAGAAATCTATATATATAAATGTAAGTTGTGTTAGTTACTACGCTTATAACTTAAGAACCGCTGGACTGATTTTAACGATTCACACAAATTCGGAGTTGTCTCCTCTCCGAAAAGGATAATATCCAAAAAAATCGCGTAAAAACGTGATATATTAACATTTTCATTTTGACTTTTCAAATGTACAACAGTAATGTTTTATTTTGCATGATTTTTTTTCCATTTTGACTTATTTTTTCTAATGTACATTTGTAGTGTTTTTTTATATTTTTATTTTTGAATTCGAATATTAATACCAATTTATTTAATTGACTTGATTTCTTGAGAACTAAAATTGATGGCGGGTTACATGGAAGTGTAGTACCGAATTATGTGGTGGCGAAACGGAATAGATGATATCGAAATAATTTAACGCGGTCACACCAACGTTAAAAGATACTTTTTCAAAATCGCTAAAAAATCAAGAAAAAAAGGTCTCATTGCAAAAATTCTCAAATCTGGAAAAAATTAAAAAAAAAATTTCAATGGAATCGAATTTTATAGTAATAGTACACTCTATTGACAAACTTTGTAAGGATCTTTAAACATTTGCTGTAAAAATCAGCGAACAAGTTGAAGATTTTTTCAATTTGTTATTCTTTTTTTTGTCATTTTTTTTCAATTTGTATTATCATATTGAATTCAGTGGATTTTTTGTGAACCAAATAAAGAATAATTTTTCACTAAAAAAATGAAATAAGTGCGAAATAGGATGTTGACTGACATCTACCTTTCAACTCCAGGGCCTACATCGTGGTTCAGCTGGAAGATGCGAACACATTTAAACTCATTTCAAAGCGTGACAATGATCCGTCCAATGAGAGCTCAAAATGCAAAATTCTTTGGGAGAATAATTAGTAAAATACCAAATATAAAAGGTGCAAGATAGTAGAGCGAATGGGACTTTTAGTAAGAAAAGGTTTTATATCCTTCCAGAAATTCTTCCCAAATATTCAAAATACCTAAAATCGTTTTGCATAACTCACGGATAAGGAAACAACCCGATTTCATATTTATATAACCATCTATGATTTAAGCTATTTTTGGGGTCTTGGCCACTTTTTTCATTTTTGACCCTTATTTGACATTTTTGTTTCCAAGGGGGTAGAGAACCTCTTCGCATAAAATTTGAAATTTTCAGAGTAGGGCCCATATTGGTATTGACCACATTCATCAATTGATTTGGCTAAAAAAATTTATATATGCCACCCTAGGGTAGGGAACCATCATACAGATAATTGCCACATAGGAATTAATTTAAGTAAAGTCCCCACATTGGAGTATCCCCAAGTCCACTTTCACATCTAATGTGTGGTCAGAAAAGAAAATTTTGTATTCTATTGAATTTGTAACCCCCAAAAGAATATTGGTTGGGAACGTAGATTTGGGATGTGCATCTATATGAAATAAATTGTGGAAACATGAACAAATTACAAATATAACAAAGTAGCACGGGACCGAATATTTGTTGAATCATCATTGAATTATACCATGATGAAAATATGGACTTTAAGGGGTCTCCAACTTACAATTTAAATGACAAATAAAATTAAATCCCATCTTATCATTCTGCCCTCAATTATGAGGTGGATAAAACTATTTTTACTTATTTAAATCACGCGAAAAGCTATGACATGCTATATTGTTGTGCTATATTTTTGATTTGGCCTCTATTTGTCATCTTGGATTATAAGGGGTTGAAGAAAGTTTTCAATGTAGGTCGATGTTTCGGAGTATAAAGAAAGTACCTCCTAATTTAACCATATTTCAAAGAATTTGGCTAATAATGTTTATTAGTGGGGGGGGAGGTTGAAAATCTTACTGCTCATTTGACTGAAAGATTTTGCTACGATTTTTACCATATTAAAAATTAATTTGATCCCTTATATGGCGATAAGAATGATATATACTTTTTAATAGATTTGTATAGCACATCCACATAGTTGAAGCCCACGGTTTAAATATTGAAGCCCACAGCTTAAAAATGGGTACAGGTATTTTAAAACACTTTAAATCGACATGTACGTGAACATTTATATCAGTCATATCTGTGGATAATTATGCTTGGGAAAATGTGCATAATAGACAAAAAGTACGGGCCGGCAACGCGGACCGGGCCAGCTAGTATTTTATAAATATTTATGTGATTTCATAATTATTTCTGTATACTAAGTCGGTTTTTTGAAACCGGATCAGTAGTAACAGTCCATAACGGATGAAGGCCGTGAAAAACTTCAGCCCGTACTGATCCACAAATTGTGAGAGAAATAAAAAACAACTAATTAAGAGTTCAACTGGATTGGTGAGAGAGCAATCATTGGATATAAGCTCGAGATCAGTGCGTAGACGATTGGTGGCAGCTGGTCTGCATGCCCGTAAGACATCAAAAAACTATTTATATCTGAAAAAATCAAAAAGGCTTTCGGAAACGATAATATTAAGTGGAATCAAGCTCAATGGACAAAAACATTTTTTCTGGTATGAGTCTACGTTTAATATTAAAGGCTCAGACGTGAACAATTTTACGGTGAGAAGACCAAAAATGAAGGACTCAAGCCGCAGTGTTGCAAAGGTACAGTAAAGCATGAGGGAGGGTCAAAAATGGCGTGGCGCTGTTTTTCTTTCTATGGACTTGGGCCTATCCATAAATTAAAGGAAGTTGTGGATCGGTTTGTTTACAAAGATGTGTTGGACATCACATTGTTCCCTTACGCTGAGTAAAATATTCGGCTGATTTGGGTGTTTCAGCATGACAATGATCCAAAACTTGTGTCAAAACTTGTCAAATATTGGTTGCGGGAGTCAAAAATTCATGTTTTGTTACGGCCGGCACAATCACCTGACCTAAACTCCTTAGAAAACCTTTGGACTATCGTAGATAGGAAGATCAAGAGAGATTCGGAAATAAATAAGCACAACATTTTCTAAAGAATTCGGGGTGCCTGGGAAGGCACACCCAAGGATCAAATTGAGCGTGTTATAGATTCAATGCCTCGTAGGTGTGCAGCTGCTATCAAAAATAATGGTTATGCTATCGACTACTAGCCAAAATTTAATTATTTTAAAATAAAAAATCAAAAGTTGCTTTAGTTTTGACCAAGTAAAAACTGGGTCATTTTAGTTTTCCACATATTATTTTTCGTTCAAAATTATTTTTGTATTTTTATTTTTAGTTTCTTAAAAGTGAATTAAACCCCTCATTTAAAACTGGAAAAATAATTACGATTTGTTTATTTTTGTAAAAGTTACAGGACATTTATTGTCTTTGCGATTTAAGTTGCTTTAGTTTTGGCCACCAGTGTATTTTGTGAAACTTCATAAAGGGATTACAAAGCCGCACTAAAATCCTGCCGTCGTTTTCCATTATAATTTGACATTAATATGCCTACCCATGACTTCAAGCTTTTTATGTTCTTGCATCTTTAGAAATGCAATTTTCGTAATTTTCAAAAAAGGAAAGTTGTGCTGAATTGTTTGTGTTTTGTGTTTAATTGTGCCGAATTTATTTTTAAAAATCGAAAAAAATAAAAAGGGATATTCAATTTTTTTTTGTATTTAAAGATAATTTTTTGACTATTTTAGTTGTTTTCAAATGTAAGACAGAATTGGGATTTTAGAACTTCAAAAAAAAAAAAAAAAAAAACTGAAAGTTGTGCTTACCTGTACTCGGTTTGCGTACATTAGTGTCATTTCCATCTTTTTGATATCTAACCTTTTTGATATGGAAACGTTATTTTTGAAAACGCTTACATCAGAATGTAGACTTGCAAAATACCAAGATATATTTTTATACCCTCCACCATGGGTAGGAGGGTATATTAACTTTGTCATTCCGTTTGTAACACCTCTAAATATTCGTCGTAGACCCCATAAAGTATATATATTCATAATCAGCATAAAATTCTAAGACGATTTAGCGATGTCCGTCTGTCTGTCTGTCCGTCTGCCTGTCTGTCTGTCTGTCTGTTGAAATCACGATAGAGCCCACATTATTTGACGTAGACCTTTGAAATTTGGCACAAGTGTGTGTATTGTCCCTAGGATGGTTGGTATTGAAAATGAGATATATCGGTCCACGTTCTGGTATAGTCCCCATATAACGGTACCTCCCGATATTCGGTATTTTGATGATTTATGCCACATTTTTTCACGGATTTGTCTGAAAATTGGTATTTGTAGGTCACAACGGGTCCCTGAGCGTGTGGCAAAACATTGCATGGATAGGTCCACGTTTTGGTATAGCCCCCATATAACGGTACCTACCGATATTCGGTATTTTGATGATTTATGCCACATTTTTTCACGGATTTGTCTGAAAATTGGTATTTGTAGGTCACAACGGGTCCCTGAGCGTGTGGCAAAACATTGCATGTATAGGTCCACGTTCTGGTATAGTCCCCACATAACGGTACCTCCCGATATTCGGTATTTTGATGATTTATGCCACATTTTTTCACTGATTTGTGTAAAAGTTGGTATTTGTGGGTCATAATGGGTCCTAGTTCGTGTGGCGAAACATTGTAATTATAGGTGCACGTGTTGGTGTAGCCCCTATATAACGGTACCTCCCGATATTCGGCATTTTAATGTTTTTTGCCACATTTCTTCTAATGTTCTTTTACCCTAGGGTGGAGGGTATTAAAAGTTTGGCCCGGCCGAACTTAATGTTTTTTTACTTGTTTTGTTTAACATTGTTATTCAAACGATGTTGAGAATATTATGGTTCTCTGTAGTCAATTTACAATCCAGTTTAACTTTGTTTTCAAATTCTAAACAATACTCATCATCATCGTGTGAAGAGTTCTTTTGGCTTGTTTCGGGTCGTCTCACGTGTTTTTCCATGTTGACGAAATGGAAAAGAACTGTGAACGAGTTTCAATATAACTTCCTATTCGTTGATAAGAACAAAATTGTTTGCTCAGCCTAGTACCAAAAAAAAAAAAAACAGGTTTAGGTAATCAAGCGAAATAGATGTGTTTTCTATTAGACCTTTTTTTATCCAAAAAAAATTAACATTTTGTAAGGAAAAGAACTGGGTTGCGGGACACATAGTTAAATTAATATTCTGAATCTGATTACTTTTGTTGTTTGCCAAATCATTCTTGACAAGTTCTTGGCTTACAAAGCTGCAAAGATCAATTTTTAATAGCTGTAATAAATATTTAAAGCAGTCTTGTTAAACTATTATGAAATGCCACGTTTAGTATATACATAAATAAATAAAGTTGTGGACGAAGAAAGGTTCTAACAGAGTTAACCGACCACCACCTGCTCATTTTCAAACTATTCAGTAAAGATACACTTTTCTTTTCTTTCTTCTCAAAATCCTTAAATAAAAATGTGAAAGAAAATCTTAAAATTTTTCCAAAAAAAAAAAAAAAAAAAAATAAATAAATAAATAAATAAATAAAAATAAAAATAAATAAATAAATACAAAAATAATATTTCTTAGTTTTTATACCCTACAACACTATGTGTTGGGGGTATTATAAGTTTGATTGGGCAAACAATTATGCAACACCACGAAATATTGGTTTCCCACATAGGAATGTATATATGGATCTTCCTATCTCGCCGAGCTGAGTCGATCTAGCTATGTATGTCCGTCCGTCTGTCCATGTTAATTTGTAATCACTCTACAGGTCGCAATTATGGTCCGATCTTCACGATAGAATGGAGGTGGGGCTAGGGTTAGAATAGAACCCTATTTCTTTTGGAGATGATTGCATAATATTTAGGGGTTGAAATGGACCAAAAACTGAACACTTGCTCTACAGGTCGCAATTATAGACCAATCAAAGCGGAAATAGGCCACAACATTTGTGTTAAATAAATGTCAAATTTTCCATTAAACCGCGAATATTTTTAATCCCGGCGAAATCACAAATAGACGAACAGGTCAATTCTGACCGTTACGCAGATGCCGATAGTAAATATATCGGTTATATAGTGAAATATACAATGTGTATATACCAAGGAAGGGGATGTTAGTTAGAATGCTTATATCTCAAGAATGGCTGGACCGATTTTGACAAATTTTGTCAATTCAGAATGCCCTCTTGACATAAAAATATAAAATATAAAAAAAGCGCAGAAAAATATGCCAATAATGATGTTAATTTAGATTTTGTTGTATTTTGTGACAATTTTTTTATATTTTCATATTTTTTATCGCATCCGATTTTTTCAATTTGACTTATAATATTTTGTAACATTTTTTTCTCCTTACAACACAGGTTGTGGACATTATATAAGTATTGTAAATATCGTCCGATCTTCACAAGGGTAGGGCAGGGCTCAGAAGGGCTAGGCCTATTGTTTTCAAAGATGTCCGCAATATATTAGGGGTTGAAATGGACCAACAACAACGTAGCTTTGCACAAAAATAGTTGACAACATCTTCAATTCTAATATAAGTTTATTTTCACATTTAGTTATATAAATTGTTATTTATTTGTGTTTAAATATAAAAATGTCGACTGCTTGGACGTTTGGCATGTCCTTACAAAATTTGTCTTTGAAGATCCGCGACTTCGTATTCACAACATTTAACGATACCTTTCTTTATTCGGTATTTTGATGGTATTAGCGACATTATTCAGCGGAATTGTTTTACATTTAGTATTTCAAGTTCCGAATCAGTACTACTGCCTACGACAAAAAATTATGCAGGTCTTCGTCTCGTATATCCCCCATATAACGGTTTTCATTTAGGCGGTATTTTTCTACGAATTTATTTTTAAATTTTCATTTTCTTTCCAAATCGTAGAGGGTATTAAATATTGTTATTCTTATTTCGATTTTAATTGACACCTAACTCCAGCCAATGCCATTACACATTGAATAGTATACCGAAGTAACAACAAACATTTCAATATGGCAATGCTGCCACATCCGGAGCCGGTTTAGTGTGAACAAACGTTGGCATTCGCGACAGCAATGTTCACGACGAAGCCGACGTCGGTAACAACAACACTGCCAATGTTAAAAATGATTGTTTGTGCGCATGCGTGCTGTTGCTATTGCTGCCAACTTCAATGGCCGGCAGCATCACCTCCATTTCAAACAAACGAAAAACACAACACAAAACAAACAACAACACCTACCAACTTAAATCAAAAATTCGCTCCGAAAAATAAGCCATTGAAAATGTTAAAGACTTCTTTTATATTTTTATGCAATTGTTGAGCGGTGGTTAGTTGACATTCGGCCAGCATAAACGAAACAACGCGTCGTGGAGGTTGTTTCGCATAAAAGAGCGCGCAATTTAAAAACTTTTGCTTTCAACTGGAATGGAAAAAAAAAAATAGCAAATAATTTTTGAAAACTGTGAAAGTGGAAAACTGATGAAAAATTTAAGAAGTTAAAAACCAAAAAAAAATATTTAGAAATAAATTAAATACGAAATTGAAAAATTTACTTGTGTTTCGAAAAAAAGTAAAAAAAAAAATAAAAAATGTCTTCTCGTGTCATAAGCTCTTTGATGGCCGAGAGTTTCCTACTCTCCAAAACCGTTAAATACATATCCGGCTATTCGCCAATAACTGTATTCCTAGTCGCAGCCATCGCCATCATTACCGTGCTTTATAATAGACGTCGTGCCCGCTTGGTGCGTCTCATTGAAAAAATACCTGGACCCAAAGCAATGCCCCTGCTGGGCAATGCAGTGGAAATGAGTGTCGATCATGATGGTAAATATCGAGCGGTTATTGATTATTTTGAAAAAAAAAAACTAAAAAAAAACTAAAAACTACAAAGAAAGAAAGAAGGAAGAAAAAACATTAATTGTGACCCCATTACGGTTTCGTATAATTTTTTGGAAAGTGTAGACTATGACATAAACGGCGTTTCTATCGGTTTTTTTTTAATGTTGTGACTTTATCAGAGTTTTTTGACCCTACCTCAACAAATTTGCCGTTTCTGTTTTGTTTTCCTTGTGGTTAATTCAAAAAATTTTTTTGGATAAAAAATTGCTCGATTAAATAATCTCTCTGTTTGCTGAGAGGTGTAAACTATTTTAACCCTGAATTATTCCATGAGATTATTATCCCCTCTTCGTACCTCAGGCTATCAGTTGTATTAGCGTTGAACCACACCAAACAAATGAAAGTGTTAATTAATTACTTAAATTTGTATCACTTTTGATTTGTAATGTAACAACAAAATACCGTTATAGGTATAATCTGAGAAATAGTGGTGAATTGTAGCTACATACGATGAAAGAAATAGAGGAAGAACAAAACGTCACAAATGACAAAGACAAAAAAAAAGAATTTGTGTTATTTTGTCTTCCTTTTTTAAGCTAGGTGTATTTACAAGGTAACATGGCAAGACGAACTAAATTTTTCAGTCGTCAAATCACATCTAATTTTAATGGATTCTTTGCGAAAAAAAAACAAAATTGACAGCAAGATAATACTAGGCTGAATTTGACTCATGTCCTTTGCTTCTAAAAGAACTTAATTTCATACCGAGGGCACACTTCCACACTTTTGAAAAATTTCGGATTAAGAATATAGTGTCTTCGGTAATATCGCAGAGAAATAGAATAATATTTAAAAAAATAATCTTCAAGCTGGTCAAAAATTGATCTGGTTAAAAACTCCCTTTAAACGGGTTCGTACAAATTCAAAATATCCTACAAAATTATTTGTCATAAAATTCTGCTACATGTCCTAAAAGACACCAAGAGTCTAAATCTTACTTAAACGCTAGAAATTCATGTATATTAAAAACACATGTTAGGGCGGGTTTGTACAAAAATCTCCAACATAGAATCATATAGGATGGATGATGACAAAGATAAAAATATTCTGTCCATGTATTTTTGTAAACAAAGCACAGGTCGCATTTATTGTCCGATCCAGATGAAATTTTGCACAAATCATTCATTTGACCCAAAGACGAACCCCATTGAAATTAGAGATAATCGGTCAAAATTTAAATATAGCTTCCGTATATATCTTCGTTCGATTTGCTTTTTATTGTGCACCAAACGTGTAATATCAGAATAGTATGGAATTTTGCGCATACAACCAAATTGGGCCTTAAAATAAGTATGTCAAGTCGATATTTGGAAAATATAGCAAATACAGCTCAGAAATTCCTTTGCCAAATTTTATCAGGATCGGTTCGAATTTAGATATATTTATCCGATTTCAAGTTAACTGTGCACCAAATGGATAATACAAGCACTAATTGAAAAGACACAAATGCCTCGAAAAATTTAGTAGAAATCGATTCAGAGGAAGAGGATATTTTTCCCTCATTTATTAGTTCCTTTTGATTTTAAATTATAACTATAATCATAGTTGGTATGATCCAATTCTCACAAATTCCTCATAAAAAAACTTTTACTTATTATGTAAAGCTCTACTAAATATGCAAAGTGGTGTAGGGTATCATAAAGTCGGCCCTCCCGACATTAATACTTTATTTACTTTATTTTTTGAAAAATTTTCCTCGGACTTCAGGTTTGAAAGTAACACAAAGAGTGGATCAATATGACCCATTTTCTGTACCAATGATTAGGGATGTAATCCAAAGATCTGTATTAAATTTTTTAAGCTCTGTTCTAAATAATATGAAGTATATCCGAAGTTAAAAGGGACCCTTTGTATATGGCCAAAACAAAGGGCCTTAACAACATTTGGCTTAAGAACCCAACAATTCTTTGGGCTCTTTAGGTAGGTCGAAGTTTTAGTATAAACCAAGATACATTAAAAAGTTAAGGTAGAGCTACTAGCTGATTACAATTTATTTCTAAGTGTGCTCGTGACTTCTGCCAATTTTGTGTATGTATTTATTGTTTTTAAAAATATAAAATATTTTCAAAATGAAAATGACGTTTCTTTAAACGTGCATTGCAGATATTAACCAGTTTTGCCATAGAATTGAAATATTGAACTTTTGAAAGAATATTCAGACATTTTATTGATTTTTCGCACTTTTTTACTCATTTTAAAAAATGAGAAAAAACAAGTAAAATTGCTGTACGTTCGGACGGACCGAATTTTGAATACTCTCTACAATTTGGAACGAATTTGGCAGTTTTCAAAAAAATAAAATCCGTTAAAAATTATGTTAAAATATTAAAAAAACAGAATGTAACCGTTTTATTAGGGCCTATACGACGACGTCGACCAGCATAGGTCACTTTTTTCATAGGCCAATACAATATTCAAATGCGAAACTTGAAAAATAAATTGGTTTGGTGTGTAGCTAAAATCATTAAAATACCGAAAAAGGGATGTACCATTATATGGGGGCTATACCAAAACGTTGACCTGCACAGACAATTTTCTGTCTTAAGCTGTAGTATCCATTACGAACTTCAAATGCCACATTTGAAACATTTCCGTTGAAAAATGTCACTTTAATCACCAAAATACCGAGAATAGGGAGGTGACATTATATGGAGGCTATACCACAATGTGGACCTACCTGGCCCATTTTCAATACCAAAAGGCCAGCAGACATGATGTAGATTTGAGTAAAATTGTATTCCGTTTTCCGTTTAGAAACTAGAGTGACTCCACAGATGTACAAACGAACAGACGGGGGGACATCGCTAAATCGACATAGTATTTTATGCTGATCAATATATGTATATACATACATATATATATATATATATATATATATATATATATATATATATATATATATATATATATATATATATATATATATATATATATATATATATATATATACGGAAACGGAATTACAAACTTAATATATCCTCCATACTATGTTGTAGGGTATAAAAATACGGAATAAAAGATAACAGCTTGTTACGAATAATTTTGAATAATTCTGACAGGAAGCGGACATAGCCTGTATTTCTGTAATTTTACAAAGCTGTTCTATCTCCTTATTGCACCATGGTATAGGACTTATATAAAGATACCCATAAGTGAGAGTCTTGGTTATACTTTCCGAGCGATTTGGCTTGAACTTGGTTTGTCACGGCTTAGAACAAGTAGTCTTTAAGTTTAGTATCAAAAATGACACATTCGATATGCATGAAAAAGAATATTTGTTTGAATACCCACCCTCTGCATAACTAACAGGTCAAAATTGTATGGAAGGGAAGAACTAAATAGTGGAAAACAACATTGACCATCTTCAAGCTCTATGGATTTTTATACCCTACACCACAAGGTGGTCAGGGTTTTATGTCTTGGTGCATTTGTTTGTAACAGGCAAAAGGAAACGAGATAGATCCATAGTTCCTTTTGATGATCTGCATAGAATCACTTTCTGAGTTGATTTATGCATGTCAGTCCGTCTGTCCGTCCGTCCGTCCATGTATTCTTGTGAACAAAATGCAGGTCGCATTTATTATTCGATTGAGATGAAATTTTGCAAACAACATTTGTTTGGCCCAAGGACGAACCCTATTGAAATTGGAGATAATCGGTAAAAATTTAGATATAGCTCCCATATATATCTTCGTCCGATTTGCCTTTTATTGTGCACAAAACGTGTAATATCAGCCCGAATAGTATGGAATTTTGCACATGCAACCAAATTAGGCCTAAAAATAAGCATGCCAAATTTGATGGAAATCGGTTCAGATATAGCTATAGCTCCCATATATATTGTTCATCCGATTTGTTATTTTTGTCCTCCGCAGCCGTAATATGCACTCTGTAACAACAATATTTGGGGAAATATATCAAATGCAGCTCAGAAAATCCTTTGCTAAATTTTATCGAGATCGGTTCAGATTTGGATATAGCTCCCATATATAACTTCGTCCGATTTACCATTTATTGTGCACCAAACGTCTAATATTTGTCCAAATGGGATGGAATTTGGCACATACGACCGAATTTAGTCTAGAAGGTAGTATGCCAAATTTGGTGAAGATCGGTTCAGATATAGTTATAGCTCCCATATATATTGTTCATCCGATTTATTGTATTTGTTACACACAGCCGTAATATGCACTCCGTAACAACGATATTCAGGGAAATATATCAAATACAGCTCAGAAATATCTTTGCCAAATTTTATCGAGATCGGTTCAGATTTGGATATAGTTCCCATATATATTTTTATCCGATTTCAAATTAATTTCGCACCAAATGGGCAATGCAAGTCCGAATTTAAAAGATACAAATGCTTCGGCATATTTAGTCCTTTGAATTTTAAATTATAATTATAATCATAGCGTGTATGTTTGAATTCTCCCATGAAAACTTTCAATTATCAAGTGGAGCTCAACTAAATTAGCAAAGTGGTGTAGGGTATCATAAAATCGGCCCCGCCCGACTTTAGGACTTTCTTTACTGGTTTTTATTGCGGAAAGGAACGTTTTACAAATTTGTCCATTCAAACGTTACTACGATCTAATTAATTTTGCATGTTTTCTATAACATTATCCATCATTTAGGGGTACCCTTATACATAAATTACATTAAATATATTACATTAAATTAATATAAATAGAATAATTAAAAGTAATATTCCCACAACAATTAGGCGGACGCTAAGCGTGCGCTTTACAAGTCATGCATATCAATATTGTTTTTTTTTTTTTTTAATTTAAAAACAAAAACATTTCAACAACAATAAAGTGTGTTTTTATTATTATTGTTTTAATGATTTGAATAGGCAATTTGAAATACATTTAAAGCAACGCCTATGCAACAAAAACAATCAAAATAAAACTTTTTTGTGAGCAGCGTTTTATTTTGTTTCACACGCATAGTCGAAAGGGCCAATTGGTAATTAAATATTATAAAGAGTTAAAAAAATAAAAAGAAAATAAAAAAATACACAATAAAATAAATAAAGAAAAAATAAATGTGTAAAATGTTAGTAAAAAAATAAAAGGCTATATATTTTTATCTACAGAAATGCCTGAAACCCCAAACTTATGGGCATGTTTAACAAATTATATTTCAATTATAATTATCGTAATTTGTGTCTATCTTCTATCGTGAATCTTCTTCATTTGCGTTTCTTTATATTTTTCTTTGCAATGCCACAGGTGATTTCGTTGTTTCGCCATTTTTTTTTTCAAATTTTCTCAGGCAATTGTAATTATTTTCAATGATAATGATGAGTGAAACTAGAAAAAAAAATACAGCCACAGAAAAATCACTTCTACTTTCAACACGTTTATGTACGAAATCTGTGTATGTTTGTACAAATAATTAGTTGGCATTATAATATCGCCAATTATAAAAGAATGATTGTTAAGGTCTTCGTAAAAAAAACGAATACATAAGTAACATGGCATGTGTTAAATTTTGTATGTCAAAGGAAATATTTAAAATTTTCTCTGACATTAAAAATACTAACAGAAAATTATATGTGAATAAGATGCTGTGGGAAACTATGTGTACGCGGTATCAATAGCAAAACAATGAGGTTATGAAGTAATTTTCGGCAGCCATAGGTACTAAATATTGAACTAATTTGGGCCTGAGCTTTGTCTATAAACATAAAAGCGGTGCACGAAACGGATTCTTGTACTAAAAGGTTATTTAGTACCAGTACATATTGGGGAGTGGAGGGGTAATGACAGAATATGCAATATTTAAATATGTATGTCTATGACAAGCAAAATGGGATTTGGTTATCAAAAGTACTAAATGTATTCAATATCGAAACTTGGACATACGGGAATAAAATGTATTAACCATATGAATATGAACAAAATTATGTTTAATTTTGAAAAAGCTACGATTGAAAAACTTTACAAAAGATTGCTTCAAAATCTAAAAAAAGTACCCTTAATATTTAAGAAGGAAGGATGATTCGCACTTATTTCTTGCCTACAACCGTGCAAATGATACGTACAGGAAATAAAAGACAATCCAATTACGAACTTTTTAGTTTGGTGATACCAAAATATTAACAAATTGGAATAAAGTCCCTGGAAATTCAAATTCTTGAAACATGAAATATAGTTAAAAATTAATTAAAATTGTACATAGAATAAAAATAATACTTTCCGCATTAGATGCACAAAAAAGGTATGAGCTACCGATATGGTAAATTTTTAAATATTTTTACAATAATTTTCTTGAAATTTTTTTTTTTGTCAGTTGTGCGCCATCGCCCCCCAAATGGTTTCGAAATTCGTTTTCGTCTACGTTGGTGAGTGATTTCGAAAATAGTGACAAATTGGCAAGGGTGGTATCAAAAATTTTCCTCCAAGAAATGTTTTAAAGGCGGGGTTTTTATATGAAAAAACAAATGAAACAAATAAAATGGCTATGAAAAGTGAGTATCAAAAATGGTACCAAATCGTACCATAAAGAATTTCTTCACAATATGATATTTTAAAGTAGTATTTGGGCCATCTACTCTTTTCCAATGCATGTAATGTTCAGATATTATGCCTAAACCTAGAAATTCATCAACTGGAAGAATCCGAAGATTTTTTTTTGTTTTTTGTTTGGTAAACCGACTTTTTGATGGACAAGTCTGAAACTCAATTTTTGTTTTTTGTGAAAATTGCTAAGTCGACTTTTTGTAATAGATTTTCGATATAAATTTTTGGTTTAATTTTAATGCGAACCAAATAATAAACTGCGATTAATTTGCAATTGTTTTCATATATGTAAAAAAGTCAAACAATCGATTTCAACATCTGTTTGGTAAAAGTACAAAAAAGTCAAAATCGTAAAAAAAAAGATTTTGAACCGATTGGAAAAAATCGACTTTTTCGTTTAAGGCAGAAATCGCAGAGCCTAAAAGTCGACTTTTGCTTTGAGTGCTGTAAAGGGGTGGGTTTGAAATAAAAAAACTGCAACAAAGTCAAACGCCATAATTTTTATTTATTTTTTTAAATTCTATTGAATGAAAGCAAAAAATGTCGGATGTAGCATCAAATTTTAGAATAAGTTTAGATTTGTTCGAATTGGTCATCTTTGGCACGAATTATGGCCTTTAAACGGCCAATGAAACCGTCACACGCTACCCGAATATTGCTCTGCGGTATTTTGGCCCATTCCCGGCGAAATGCTTGCTTGAGGTGATTGACACTTTGGTATTTTTTAGTACCAACTTTGCTTTCCAAATACTCCAGACACAATAGTCCAACGGATTGGTATTCCAAGATTTTGGTGGCCATTGTGCGCTGGAAATGAAACGAGGAACCTCATTTTGTAACCATCTGAGTGCGATGGTGCTGAGTCCTGTTGGAATTTCCTAGGTCTGCGGCCAAAATGTTTGCGTGCCCAAGGCTTTAATACACCCTCCACAATATTTTCGCGATAATATTCGGCATTTATTCTGATGCCACGGTCGATTAATATTAGCGGAGAGCAACCATCGGCTGTTATGACGGCCCACACAATCACCATGGCTGACGCGTGAGTTCTGGTGGCCAACCAAAGGTGCACATTTTCAGCTAAGCTCTTTGGCAAGTAAACACGATCATTTTGTTTGTTTGCAAACTGCTGGACAAGGAATGTTTTCTCATCGGAGAAAACCAAAATTCGGCAGTTCACCACCTTCGGCCAAGCGAAGCAACTCTTTAGCTTTTTTGCGTCTATTTTCTTTCCGTTGCGGTGTAAGTTCTTGCACTTTTTGGAATTTCAATGGCTTTACCCCGAGCTCATTTTTTAATATTTGCCGAATGGAATATTGCGATATGTTCAGCTCTCGAATCATTTCTCGGCCACTGCGACGCGGGTTTCGATGGTACGAGACAGAAAACATTTATTCACATTTAAATGCTGGAGTGCTCTAACGATAGCCACTTGTGGTTGTCCAGCCAAATATAAAGAAATCACACTATCACGCTTGAATCCCATCACGAATAATTTTTTTTTTCTGGGAAATTCTCATCATATGTCGGAATAGTGACAGCAATCTGAATCTGGTTGCAGTTTTTTCATCTCACCCTGTATATATAATAATTAGTAAACACTAGAATTTAAAAAAAAAATTGCATTGGATCACTCCTGAAAAAGGAACATGACGACGAATTGTTTGGACATTTGTAAATCCAATGAAGGTATAGATTTAAAAGAACTGGCATTTTGTATGAGGGCAACTGATGGGGCTTTGGACCGCCCCTTTTGGATGTACCTGAAGAACTTAGGTGTACCAAAGGTTTTTAAGAAATTCGAATTACTAAAAACACTACATTTAGAAGCATTTGGTATTATTTAACCGATAGAGCTAAAATCATGATGCCTATATATCTTAAAATAACTTGCATTGTGTAAGAAATTGAAGTTGTTAGGAATGCATGGACCGATATAGTTTCTAAGATAGTTTTGTACATTATCAATCACTGATTTTTTCTTTCTTTTCTAAATCACCCGTCAAAATAAATAAATAAATAACATAAATAAAAATCTTTAACCATTCAAAAGTTAAAGAAATTTAACCAGACTAACACAATTTTGAACCCCTCTGGTTTGGTTGATTTCTATTTAAGTGTTTTAGAACCATTGCGATACACGGCATTTGCAGACTTGCTTCTGTTTCCAAATGGAGGCTAAATGTTCCCCACATAGGTACTTACTCTTGCCCTGAGGTCTGATCGGAATAACTGCAAAAGATTTTCAAATCGACCTAATTATTTTAACACAGGAATGTAAACCGATATTAACAAATAAATTCTTTGACTATTAAAAGTCCGCAAATAAATAGAAAATACTATTTGCTTTATTTTAAGAATTAACATGTTTGATGTTACCAAAATCCTATGTTTACTTTGTCCGCTGAAGGGATTGAACTCACAACTCTCTGATTTGAACACACTACACATTGCGCCACGTTTACAAACATTTCGAGTTGTTTCAAGTCTTACATGTACATTAACATGACAATGTATTTTATATTGTTACTAGCTGAACCCGGTGCGCTTCGCTACCCCTTTTGATTTTATATGCATTCAAAATTTTATTTACGAATATATGTTGGATAAAGAAAAACAAATTTAAAAATTTAAAAAAAAATATTGCACTAATTTAATGCGTTAATAAACAAAATCATTACAAAAGCAGTAACATGACATGCATACACGAAGGGTTTGTCCTTTGGATTTATTTATTTCATAGCAAATACCAAGCGTGCAGGAAACTGCAATTTTTTTAAGTAGAGTGGCATTTCTATTGCAATTAGTGAATTCGAGATAGCAACATACTTCGCCGTAATAAGCGTATTTCTAATAAATTGTTGTGTTGTTTTTTTAGTGTTAGCCTAAGGCGTTGTGGGTCAATGGTTCTTATTAAAATCATATCCCAATCTGATCCGATTTAAATATAATTTTAAAAAAATTACTTTTTCACCAAACTCCGCCACACCTTTCATATTTCATTGAAATTGGTGCGTCAAATATGTGAAATCGGCCGAATATATATATATATGGAAGCCTTATCCAAATCTTAACTAATTTCCAATTAATTTATCACATTTATTATTATAACCAAAATCCGCCACACATTCTGAATTTCATTGGAATCGGTCATATATATCGTGTTTGGTGCATAATATGTATGAAATCGGCCGAAATATATATGTTAGCTATATCCAAACCCCAACTGATTTCAATATAATTTGGCAATTTTTGCTAGTGCCAGATTTTGTCTCTCTCGTTTTGGGTGCATCAAATATGTGAAATCGGCTGAGTATATATATGGGAGCTATAATCACATCTGAGCGTGTTTGAATATAATTTGTCAAATTTATTTTTGTACCAAATTTAGCCACTCATGCCGAATTTCGTTGGAATCGGAAATACGTATCGTGTTTTGTGCATCAAATATGTGAAATCGGCGGAAAATATATATGGGAGCTATATCCAAATCTGAACCGATTTTAAAATAATTTGACTAATTTATTGTCTAATCAAAATCCCGTTACATATTCCAAATTTCTTTGGAATTGAACATACATATCGTGTATGGTGCATAAAATACATGAAATCGGTCGAAAATATATATGAGAGCTATATTCAAATCTGAACCGATTTTAATATAATTTGACAAATGTATATTTGTTTTAATTTCCGCTACACATTCCAAATTTCATTGAAATTAGAGATACATAGCGTGTTTGGTGCATCAAATACATGAAATCGGTCGAAAATATATATGGGAGCTATATCCAAATCTGAACCGATTTCAATTTAATTTGACAAATTCATTTTGGCTCCCAATTCCGTTACTTATTTTAAATTTCATTACAATTGGAAATACATGTCGTGTTTGGTCCACCAAATACATGAAATCGGCCGAAAATGTATATGGGAGCTATATCCAAATCTGAACCGATTTCAATATAATTTGGGAAATCAATTTTTTAGATAAAATCTATCACACGTTTCCAATTGCATTGAAATTGGGGATACATAGCGTGTTTGGTGCATCAAATGCTTTAATCGGCCGAAAATATATATGGGAGCTATATCCAAATCTGAACCGATTTCAATATAATTTGGGAAATCAATTTTTTAGATAAAATCTATCACACGTTTCAAATTTCATTGAAATTGGGGATACATAGCGTGTTTGAGGCATCAAATGAACGAAATCGGTCGAAAATATATATGGGAGCTATATCCAAATCTGAACCGATTACAATATAATTAGGCAAACTTATTTTTGTTCCAAATTTCGTTACGTATTCCAAATTTGGAGACTGTATCTTCAACCAATCAATAGATATGTGCATATAAAATCTAAATTTTTGGGAGGTACCTCCGATTCTGATGCTATATCTCCAGTTCCAAGTGGAAATTCAAAAATGTATATAGCCTATGTTACTTTCAAGCGATGTTGCAGTATATATGGAAATTTTCAGGAAAATCTATTCAGCGGTTTTCGAGTCCATAAATTACAAACAAACAAACATACAAACATTTTCCTCTTTTATAGATATAGATTTAAGTCGAATGGATTCCCTCCACTATAGTATGGAGGGTATATTAAGTTTGTCATTCCGTTTGTAACACTTCGAAATATACATTTTAGACCCCAAAAAGTATATGTATTTCTGATTAGCTTAAAAGCTTATGTCGATTTAACGATGTCCGTCCGTCTGTGAAAATCACTCTAGCTTCCGAACGAAATGAAGTAGATTGATAAAATTTTACTCTAATGTATATTATGTCCGCAGCACTTTGGTATTGAACATGGGCCTGCAGGTCCACGTTTTGGTATAGTCCCCACCCGATGTTCGGAATTTTGATGATTAGCCACATTTGATGATTTAGCCACAATTGTCTCAAATTTGGTATTTGAAGTTCGAAATGGATACTACAGCCTATGACAAGAGATTGTCTGTGCAGGTTCACGACTTCTTCCACGTTTTCATATAGCCCCCATATAACGGTACCTCCCGATATTCGGTATTTTGATGATTTTAGCCACATTATTGGCTGGAATTGTTTCAAATTTGGTACTTGAAGTTCCCAATGGATACTACAGTCTAAGATAGAAAATTGTCTGTGCAGGTTAACGTATTCGTATAGCCCCCATATAACGGTACCTCCCGATATTTGGTACTTTGTTGATTTTAGCGACTGTATTTATCGGAATTGTTTCAAATTTGGTATTTGAAGTTCGTAATGGATACTGCAGCCTAAGGCTGTCTGAGCAGGCCCACATTTTGGTATAGCCCCTATATAATAGTATCTCCCTATATTGATGATTTTAGCCACATTATTCACTTACTTTTTTTGTAAGTTTCGCATTTGAATATTGTAATGGCTTATGACAAAAATTGCCTATACATATCCACGTCCTCGTTTAGACCCTAATATGACGGCTACTTTTGGTATTTTTAAGATTTTAAAAGATTTTTTAAGGAATTTGATTTTTTTTGGAAAATAGCCAAAATCGTTCCAAGTGGTTGAAGGTATTCAAAGTTCGGACCGGTCGAATTTAGAGCTTTTTTTACTTGTTTTTTTTTTCGTTTGTCAACGCCGAGTCGCGAACTCACAACCATTGGTTTTTCAGTCGAATACGACACTCTGCGCCCACGTTACAAATTACTAGGTATTTTAAAAGTAAGAAATTTTTATCTTTATAGGAATTACATATCAATTTTTAGCTCACTGTTAATGCTGAGTCATTATGCTCTTGCCATTTTTTGGATTACCGGTAATGCAGAGTATGTGGTAGAACATACGCCTTCCAAATGTTTGCTGGAACCTTATCAAAACTTACAACTTTAGTCATTTTGTTGGTTCACGATGCCCATTCAGTCTGTGTCTGTGTTTAGATTTGGAAATTGAATCTGGTGAAGGCGCCTCGTAGGAGACTGGTAACTTTCTTGGGAGATCATAAGGCTATCTTGTCTTCTACCATACCTGCAATAAAATGATATTTCTACGTGTTACAAATCTGACGACGTAGTTGGCATACCATCTGCAACAATGTAGTTATAAAATATCATAATCTTGCCATTTTGCCTATCTCAGTCATGGTCATACCTTGACGTTAATGAAAAATCTACAGAATTAATTGAGGCTATGGCTTTTTTCACACACACACACACACACACACACAAAAAAAACTTCTTTAGCAAATTATCTTTCCGTTGATTAGAATATTGTAAAATAACCTTAGAAACATTATGACCCCTTGGCAACATGACTACAAAAGAATAGAACAAAATAAAAGGGTAAAAATAACTTTAAGAGAATAAATGCTAAGAATTTAATCGACCCCCAGAGGCAGCCAGAACCAGTTAATACCAGATTTTTTTTTCAAATATTCTGTCCTAAAACAGGTTATTTTAAGAATTTTGAATATTTTACATGAATCACATGTAATAAACATAATATGAATTCAAATATTCTTTGTAAGTTTAGGTATTAGAAATGAACCATAAAATATGAATTTTTATTTGATTATTGTTTACATAAGAATGATTCAGTGCTAAATAATAAAGTTGGCATTATATAAATGGTGTTGTTGTAATAAATCGATGTTCTTTTATCTATATATATAAATGTAAGTTGTGTTAGTTACTACGCTTATAACTTAAGAACCGCTGGACTGATTTTAAAGATCCACACAAATTCGGAGTTGTCTCCTCTCCGAAAAGGATAATATCCAAAAAAATCGCGTAAAAATATGATATATTAACATTTTCATTTTGACTTTTCAAATGTACAATAGTAATGTTTTATTTTGCATGATTTTTTTCTATTTTGACTGGCTTTTTTCTAATGTACATTTGTAGTGTTTTTTATTTTTTATTTTTGAATTCGAATATTAAAACCAATTTATTTAATTGACTTGATTTCTTGAGAACTGAAATTGATGGCGGGTTACATGGAAGTGTAATACCGAATTATATGGTGGCGAAACGGAATAGATGATATCGAAATAATTTAACGCGGTCACACCAAAAGAAAGATAATTATTGATTAAAAGATAATTACTTTTTCAAATTCGCTAAAAAATCACGAAAAAGAGATCTCATTGCAAAAATTCTTAAATCGGGAAAAAATCGAAAAGATTTTCCGTGGAATCGAATTTTAAAAAAATAGTAAGGGTCTTTAAACATTTGCTGTAATAAATCAGCGAACAAGTTGAAGATTTTTTCAATTTGCTATTCTTCTTTTGTCATTTTTTTTAATTTGTATTTGCGAACACATTTAAACAACCAAAAATGACAGAAAAAGCCTAATGGAGCTCATTTCAAAGCGTGGACCTACTTCTTTCATGTGACAATAATCCGTCCAATGAGAGCTCAAAATGCAAAATTCTTTGGAAGTACAATCAGTAAAATACCAAATTTAAAGGGTGCAAAATAATAGAGCGAATGGGACTTTTAGTAAGAAAAGGATTTCTATCCTTCCAGGAATTCTTCCCAAACATTCAAGATACCTTAAATCACTTTTGCAGGTCATGATATCGATCATAACTCACGGATAAGGGTACAACCCGATTTTATATTTATATAACCATCATATGATTTAAGCTATTTTTGGGGTCTTGGCCACTTTTTTCATATTTTGGCCCTTATTTGGCATCTTTCTCTCTAAGGGTTAGGGAACCATCATACAGATAATTGCCACATAGGAATTTATTTAAGTAAAGTCCCCACATTGGAGTATCCCCAAGTCCACTTTCACATATAATGTGTGGTCAGAAAAGAAAATTTTTGTATTCTATTGAATTTGTAACTCTCAAGAGAATATTGGTTGGAAACGTAGATTTGGGAAATACATCTATATGATAATATGGTGGATAAAACTATTTTTACTCATTTAAATCACGCGGAATGTTTTTCAGTTTGACATGCTATGTTGTTCTGTTAAATTTTTGATTTGGTCTCTATTTGTCATATTGGATTATAAGGGCTAGAAGAATGTTTTCAATGTAGGTCGATGTCTCGGAGTAGTGCCCATGTAAAAGTATCTCCTGATTTTACCATATTTCAAAGGATTTGGCTAAAAATGTGTATTTGGGGGGTGAAAACTTACACAAAAATATGAACATATCTACAAATTTTAGAATTTTTTCCATATAATAGTACCCCCTCAAGTCCACTTTTTGGCGGACAAACAGACCGACATGGTTAGGGGGACTTATAAGAACGCTAATGGACAATCTGAGGTGCTAATGGCTTAAAAAAGTAATTAACTTTGGCTATTCTTAATTCATTCAGCGCTCAATTATGAGGTGTACAAAATACAGCAAATTCCAAATTACTGCTCATTTCACTGGAAGATTTTGCTACGATTTTTACCATACTAAAAATTAATTTGATCCCATGGGGATACATGGGGATAAGTTTGATATATACTTTTTAATAGATTTGTATAGCACATCCACACCTTTGAAGCCCACGGCTTAAATATGGGTACAGGTATTTTAAAACACTTTTAATCGACCAGTACGGGAACACTTATATCAGTCATATCTGTGAATAATTATGCTTTGACAAATATGCATAATAGACAAAAACTACGGGCCGGCAACGCGGACCGGGCCAGCTAGTTTATTTATAAATAAAAACAAAAGAATCAACCAAATCATTTGTTGACGAATGTATTCATCGTAATCAACACTTCAATTATAATGGACCACAACACCAGGGTGCTCATTGACTTTGCTGCCGGTTGGTTGGCTGCCTGGCTGTTTGGCTTTGTTTGTTTCTCTGCATCGTTTGTTCGAAATTGAACACAAAAAAAAAAAAAAAAAAAATGCGGAAATACAAGATGTTATAAAATTTTGAATACTAATTGAGTATTCTGTTGTTTTGAACTCGAGATCTTTTGGGTGACTGGTCTTTACCACTTGTTTCGTTTTGTTGTTGTTGTTGTTGTTGTTTACCTATCGCTCTTTGTCTCTCCTTCCGATCTTGATTCATTGATTATAATGCAATATAAAACAAAGCCATTGAGGAAGTCAAAATGACCGTTATTAAATGTGTGATAATTTTAATATATTACTAGACATTCAGTCGTTCTGTCTGTCCGCCCCAAATTTGAGGGTTTATTTTGTTTTCGGTTTTTTCTTTGTGGCCCTTTTCTAACACTATGTCTGCAATTTTTTGAATTTAACAGGTTTTTTTTAGATAAATTCTTCTATTTCCGCTTAGCATTAAATTATGAGCATAAATACCGGACATTAACCATCTTCCGATGTTACCAAAGCCGAAATCTATTAAATGATCACATCTTAAAAATTTCCAATTCTTGTTAATGAAGATCATAGTCCGAAGATTAGCGCACACTTGGCCAAGACATTGTCACAGGCGTTCAGCTAAGAGTTCATTAGTTATTTGTTAATAAACACAAAAACTTGGCAATCGTATACATAGATAAATGTTGCGCATGCGCATTTTCTTCCGTTTCATTAAATTCTATATTGCCCCAGGGTTATTTAGTTGTTTTTGATTTTGTTTAGCACCCAGCGAGCTGGAAGACATACAATTAAAATTTAATTATACACATTTCTTGTAGATCTTCTCTATCTCTGTTCAGAATACGGAAGAATAATGAAGGCCATTTACAGAATATATTTCGAAACATCGAAGATTTCTTTTAAAAGACTTGAGGTAATGGGAGAGCTTAAATTCTTAAGATTACCGGAAAAAGCGAAGTGGAGGAACTTTAAATTGGGCTATGTAAATTAAATGTTACTTTGTTTTTTACTCGCGTGGAATAATGGGAATCTATATTATCCAAGGTTGAGAAAAATTGAAGAACTTTAAATATTTGGATTCGGAATTTTGGATTCGTAATAAGAGGTCGAGTAGGTGTTTTTAGTACTAAAATGCGCAAGTTGTTCAGTTGGACAACATTTTTTAAATCGACGTTTCATACATCGTACTAAATTTTCAGAATTTTAATTTTTTTTTTTAATTTTCGGAAAGAAAAATAGGAAAATGTTTAACTTTTCACCAAAAAGTCTTTAAAATCTTTAAGTTTGAAGTTTACAGAGGAGGATATTAGTAAAACCATTGTACAATGGACCCACATCCAATCTTCCTGTTCAAATATATTTCAACGTCTCCATATGTAAAACCTAGAAACCAACAGTGAACTCAATATCAAATTTCAGATTTTCACCTTCCTTCAGCAAATACCAAATTTAGTACTTTTCGTACAATTATAGCACACTTATTACACCTCCATATCACAATGCCAGATGCCTACAAATTTCAGGATTTCTGCTTTATCCAGTCACCCAATACCCAATTTAGTACCAATTAGTACTTTTCATACAATTATAGTACACATCTCCGAAACCACCTCCATATCTATCCAAAGACGCCAACAGCAACCTCAATATCAAATTTCAGACTTTCAGCTCAATTACTTTACCAATTCCAATACATATACAGGGTGATATAAAAAAACTGCAACCAATTTCAGACTGCAGTCATTTCTAAGCCACTCGTCCTACAGCTGTTGAAATTATTCCAGCAACACTCATTATATTGTTTACAAGTGTACAAATTCATTTTGTTGAGAATTTTCCAGAAAAAATGTTATTCGTGATGGTTTTCAAGCGTGATAATGTGATTTCTTTATATTTGGCTTGAAAACCACAAGAGGCTATCGTTAGAGCACTCCAGCATTTAAATGTGAATTAATCTTTTGTGTCTCGTACCATCGCTTATTACCGTGAAACTGGTCGCATAGCCCGACGTCAAGGAAATGGACGGAAGAAAACAGCAACATCAGCAGAAATGGTTCGAAAAGTAAAGAAGCGACTTGATCGAAACCCCCGTCGCAGTGGGCGAAAAATGGTTCGTGAGCTGAACATATCCCAATATTTCATTCGGCAAATATTAAAAAATGAGTTGGACGTACATCCATTGAAATTCAAAAAAGTGCAAGAACTTACACAGCAACAGAAAGAAAATAGACTCAAAAGAGATAAGGAATTGCTTCGCTTGGCCAAAAGTAATGATTCGTTGCCCAGCAGTTTGTAAACAAACAAAATGATGGTGTTTATTTGCCAAAGAGGTCAGCAGAAAATGTACATCTTCGGTTGGCCACAAGAACTCAAGCGCCGGCCATGGTGCTCGTATTAGTCGACCGTGGCATCAGAATAAATGCCGAAATAAATACGAATGTATTAAAACCTTGGGCACGCAAACATTTTGGCCGCAGACCTTGGAAATTCCAACAGTACTCAGCACCATCACACTCAGCACGCGCCACCCAAGAATGGTTACAAAATGAGGTTCCTCGCTTCATTTCCAGCGCACAATGGCCACCACAATCTCCGGATACCAATCCGTTGGACTATTGTGTTTCACTAAAAATACCAAAGTGTCGATCACCTCAAGCAAGCGCTTCGCCTGGAATGGGGCAAAATACCACAGAGTAATATTCGGGTAGCGTGTGACGGTGTCATTGGCCGTTTGAGGGCCATATTTCGTACCAAAGGTGACCAATTCGAACAAATCTAAACTTATTCTAAATTTAGATGCTATTTCCGACATTGTTTGTTTTCATTCAATAAAATTTAAAAATTATGGCGTTTGATTCTGTTGCAGTTTATTTATCTCACCCTGTAGTACGCATATACAAAACAATCGCTCCATCCTAGACACCAATGGTAAACATAAATTAATGCCATCTAGTATTTTTCGAACAATTATACATTTCCCGAACTACCACCACTCAATTCCTCAATATAAACGTTAAAAAAACGTACAGATACCGAAATGTTAAAATATACAGCACTAGATTCTGCCTACCAATTTCATCATTATGTTAAAATCTTAAAAATACCGAATGTAGCTGTTACATTAGGGTCTATACGACGACAGGGACCTACATAGGTAAGTATGGGGCCTATACGAAGACGTGAACCTGCACAGACAATTTTCTGTCATAGGCTGTAGCATTCATTTCAAACTTCAAATACCAAATTTGAAACAATTCCGATGAATATAGTCGCAAAAATCATCAAAATACCGAATATCGTGAGGTACCGTTATATGGGGGCTATACCAAAACATGGACCTACATGTCCCATTTTCAGTACCAAAAGACCTGCAGACATAGTATATATTTGAGTAAAATTTTATTAATCTACTTCAATTCGCTCGGAAGCTAGAGTGATTTCCACAGACGGGCGGACATCGCTAAATCAAAATAGAATTTTATGCTGATCAAGAATATATATACTTTGTGGGGTCTAAAATGTATATTTCGAGGTCTTACAAACGGAATTACAAACTTAATATACCCTCCATACTATGGTGAAGGGTATAAAATATTAACAACAAATTAATACAAAAATCAGTAATAACTATGAGTATGAGTGGCGGGCCTTTCTTAGAAAGTATGGGCCTTTCCAACTCACTTATTTTGTTTTACTCACATTTACTTTGTTTTTGTAAGACCTACTGGCAAGTTCTTCGCCTTTCCTACACACTTCTTTTGTTATTGCTTTTCCAAATGATTATTATTCTAATATAAAAATGTTTTTTTTTTTCTATTTTTAGGTAAGTTCCAGCTATTTTATGTTGAAGGCTCTCCATGTAAGTTAATGTTAATATCATTAGTATTCTGAAGACCTGCAGAGAAGGCAAAATTTTCCATTCTACTCGAAACATAAAAACACAATTATGTTTTGCTGTCTTAATGCCCCACTCTTCTATGGACTTCTTTAAATCAAAATCAAATGTTGTCTGCAATTATTATTCATTTAAGACACTGGTGAAGATCGCTATCCAGTCACACGTAATATAGGAGGAATGTACTTCTTTTGTGGGCTGGCAGGCAGACTCATTTATGACAGTTATTTGTTCCGCACCCAAAACTTGTTTTGGACAATGTATTGTTCTTCTTTGTTTTTTGTACAACGCGCACTTGGGGGGAATAAAATAATCTATGATTCGTTTCTGGTATGAAAAAAAAAAGAATTATTTAGGTTTAATTGTTGTTGCTTCTTGATTTGGTTCTTTTGTTTGATATGACCATTAAGCACCTCATCTGGGCGATGATAGTCTTTGTCATTGTCGCGCTTGTTCTTTTTTGTTGCCATTCGAAATCATTAAGATTCTTAATTGCAAATTGGTAATTTTGATAAAATTATCTGACTGGCATTGAAAATGAGGTGTGTGCGCATGGCCCGCCCGCCTGGTAGCCAGGCTGACAATCAGTCATTTAACAACATAGCTGGGGCGCGACAATTATTTAGTAGTACTTGCACAAATGACGTAGAAAATCAACATAACATAAATATGAAACAGACACACACACACACACACAAGATACACAGGTGATTTTGGGGGCGTTTCGAGGAGTGGTATGATAACACTGGAGAATGTTGGAAACTTTGAGTCAAAGAGTTTAGGTATGAGATATATAGTTTTAAATATGGACGACCAAGTAGGGGTCTGTTATACAAAATCACACAAAGTGTTATAAGGGTATTTTACATAATGAAAACATTTCTTCACATACCTAGCTATAAGCTAGGAAGTTGTATGATTCGAATAACTTGTTAAAAGGTAATGTAAACAAACTAAATGGGTTGTTCCTAAATTAAAATAACAAAATTTTCTCATTACCAAATAATAATTAACGTCGGTATAAACACTTATTTTGGGTTGATTTATAAGTAGTTACGATGACCAGAATTAGGAGAGCCATTATTTGGTAATGAAATGTATTTTTGGGTAATGTATAAATAGAAAAGTAGCTGAAGTTATCCTGAAAAGACAACAGCACCAAGAAGTGGTTTCCAAATGCCAAAATTGCCTATAAAACTGTCCATAAGTATTTTATAAACTGGAGACTCTTTTAAAATCTTCTTTACATTAATATCTGTCAAAAGTGTTCTCGATATAGAATTTACTCTAGATGGCTTCAAAATAAACAATATTCCAGAAGTCTTCAAAAATTTTTCTATAGAAAAATATTCCCCAGAGCTCTTTAGTTCAAAGAAGATCCTTCAGGGGATTTCTGTGGAGAATATTCTCTTTCTCTCCAGGGGTCTTCTACTCAAAGGAAATATTTAAAGGTTTTCTATACAGAAGAGACCCCCTGTATTCTGTTATAGGGAAAACCCTAAACAAGACTTTCTGATATTACCTTCGAGAGGTCGTCTCTAGAAATAAGGCCTCCAAAGGTCTTCTATATATAGGAAAATCAGAATACGTAAGATTTTCTCGAAGCCTTCTATAGAAAATTTTCTATACATAGAAAAATATGCTCAGGATCTTCTATATAGAGAAGACCCTCCAGAGGTATTTGTTGTAGTCTACGATGTAAAGCAATTTTTCAGAAAATGTTTTCTATACACATAATCCCCCAAACATGGAAAGGCTTCCATATGAAATTGGCTTTGCAGAGATTTTATATTTTTTGATGCATAGGAGATCATTTTGAGGTGTTCTCCAAATAAAGTACAAGGCAAAGATCTTCTATGTTAAGAAGACTCCCGACAGATTTTCTTTTAGAAAATACTTCTAGTGGTTTTCCATACACAGAATCCGATCCAATGTTTTTTGGACAAAAGACGCATAAAAAGTGTCTATATACAGGAGACCCTCTAGAAGTTTTCTACACAGAGCAGCCCTTCTTCTGTATATATAGAACCCTTCTTCGGTATATAGAAAACCGTTCAGAGATGTTTTTGAATACAATACCTTCCAGAAAACTTTTGTACAGAAAGAACTCTCCAAAGGTCTTTTACCCAGAAAATGGGTTACAGAGTTACAGTCTTCATCGCAGAGAAGATCAATCCGGGATCTTCTATACACATGAAATCTTCCAGAAGAAATCTATATAGTCCGTAAAGTCATATATCACTTCCTCAAATACAAGCTAAAGGTCTTCCAAAACAAAAAGTAATTTCAGTGGTCTATCATATACAGAAGATCCTCTAGAGGTCTTCAATATATGAAAAAACTTCCAAAAATCTTCTGTGCGAAAAAGGCAATCCAGAGATAACTCTTCAGAGTTCTTTTACCCAGAAAAGGAGTTTTAGAGGTCTTTATCGCAGTAAAGATCAATCTGGCGTCTTCTATGTATATAAAATCTTCCAGAAGCAGTCTATATATAAAATCTTCCAGAATCAGTCTATATAGTCCATAGAGTTATACATCCCTTCTTCACATACAAGGCAACCTAAAGGTATTCGAAAAAAGGTAATTTCAGTGGTCTTTCATATACAGAAGATCCTCTAGAGGTGTTCAATATATGAACAAGTAAAAAAGCTGCTAAGTTCGGTCGGGTCGAACTTTTAATACCCTCTACCATTTGGAAGGATCTTTTCAAAAAACTTCTGAAACTACCACTTAAATGAAAACTGTTATATGCAGACTATACGAAAACGTGACCTGCATACAAAAATTGTTGTTGTTATAGGCTGTAGTACCCACTACGAACTTTAAATATGAAATTTAAAATAAAAAAATGTGGAAACTATACGAAGACCTGGACCTGCGTAGGTTGTAGTAACCATTAAGATCTCCCAATACGAAATATGAAACTATTCTGAAATCATGAAAATACCGAATATCGGGAGCTACCGTTATATGGGAGCTATACGAAGACGTGGACCTGCATACAAAAATGTTTGTCATAGTCTGTAGTACCCATTACGAACTTCAAATACCAAATTTGAAATAATTTCGGTAAATAATGTCGCTGAAATCATGGAAATGTCGAATATCGGGAGGTACTGTTATAAGGGGGGGGGGGGGGGGGGGGTGGGCTATAAGAAGTCGTGGACCTGCAAACAAAAGTTTTTGTCATACGTTGTAGTACCCATTACGAAATTGAAATATGAAATTTGAAATAATTCCGGTAAGAAATGTCTCTAAAATCATCAAAATGCCGAATATGGGGAGGTACCGTTATATGGGGGTAAACTATGCATGCACGCAAAATTTTAGCCTTCTAATTCAATTCGTTCGAAAGATAGACGATCGCTAGATCGTCTTAGAATTTTACGCTGATCCAGAATATATATACTTTATAGGGTCTATTATTATTATTATTATTATAATTATTATTATTATTATTATATTATTATTATTATTATTATTATTATTATTTTTATTATTATTATTATTATTATTATTATTATTATATTATTATTATTATTATTATTATTATTATTATTATTATTATTATTATTATTATTATTATTATTATTATTATTATTATTATTATTATTATTATTATTATTATTATTATTATTATTATTATTATTATTATTATTATTGTTATTATTTATTATTATTATATTATATATTATTATTATTTGTTTATTATTATTATTATTTATTATTATTATTATTATTATTGTTATTATTTATTATTATTATTATTATTATTATTATTATTATTTATTATTATTATTATTTATTATTATTATTATTATTATTATTATTATTATTATATTATTATTATTATTATTATTGTTATTGTTATTATTGTTATTATTATTATTATTATTATTATTATTATTATTTTTATTATTATTATTATTTATTATTATTATTATTATTATTATTATTATTATTATTATTATTATTATTATTATTATTATTATTATTTATTATTATTATTATTATTATTATTATTATTATTATTATTATTATTATTATTATTATTATTATTATTATTATTATTATTATTGTTATTATTGTTATTATTATTATTATTATATTATTATTATTATTATTATTATTTTTTATTATTATTATTATTATTATTATTATTATTTATTATGATTATTATTATTATTATTATTATTATTATTATTATTATTATTTATTATTATTATTATTATTATTATTGTTATTATTTTTATTATTATTATTATTATTATTATTATTATTATTATTATCTATACATAGAAACCCCTCTTGCTTATATAATAGAATAGTCAGCTGGTATCCGTTTATACGAGAGACTCAATTTTAATAATTAAATTACAAATGAAACAATTCTAATTACTATTAGAATAACTCGAATTACAAATGGAATAATTGAAAATAAAAATGGAATCATTCGAATTACAATTGGAATAATCGAATAATAAATGAAATGTTACGTCTTCCAATCATAGACCATATTTTTCGTACAACCCCTCCTGAATAGCCCACACACATCAAACTAACGTTGAACAAATGTTTCCAAGCAATTTGAAACTTCTTATCTAATTACATGTTAATGTTAAATTGAATACCAGTTTTGGAACATAATTACCCCAGTTGAGAACCAATCTTAAATCTCTGGTCTGGCAAAAATGAGACTTGTTTTGGACAAAAGCAACAACATTATTCAAATATCTTTGTTACATGTGAAATTCAATCAGTTCGAAGACAATCAAGGTCAAATTTCAATCGGTGCAATGATCTTGTGGCTAACCAATTTGGATGTAACACAAATTACACACACACGCACACATATATACCAATACCAAACTTTACAAGGCTCCACAAGCAAATATCATAAATTTGCTTAGTTAGTGTATCAAATTAATGTCTGGCGTCTCATAAAACGTTTCACACGTATTTTTTGTTAATGTGATTGATTATTGGGTTCAATATTGGATTGAATTCTGAAAATGTTTCAAAGCCTAAGAACAGTATGTCATATTTAACATATTTAAAACAAAACATTTATCGCCATTTTGTAGTATATATGTATTTCAAAATGAATGAATATGTATTTATCTATTTTTCATTCCATCCCAATATTATATACTAAAATCATTAACAAAGCTTTTCCAAAAAATAAATAGATTTTTACTTTGTTCAAATATAATCTTATTCGAACACACGAAATTTGTTTGTATATGTAGTGGTGGCGGCGATCGTCAAATACGATGCGCACTTACTCACGTCTGACATACACACAGAGTGAGCCAGTTCGAGCCAGTTGATTGCTGCGGATAAATAGTAGTTCAAAAGATATTATCGATGCTGCCGTTTTAATGTTCGTTGTTGGTATAAGCAGGCAACAATGCTTCAGCAATCAATGGCGCTTTCATTGACAGGTGTTACAGTGGCACGAAAAGTGTTCAACATAATTATCATAGAAAGAGGAAGTAATCCGGAAGCAATGGATCAAGTATTGTGAATATAGAATATGAAGGGGTATACAGGGTGAGATGAAAACATTGCAACCAACTTCAACCTAAAAATGGCTCGTGAGCTGAACATATCGCAATTATCCATTCGGCAAATATTGAAAAATGAGCTCGGGGTAAAGCCATTGAAATTCCAAAAAGTGCAAGAACTTACACCGCAACAGAAAGAAAATATACTCAAAAGAGCTAAAGAGTTGCTTCGCATGGCCAAAAGTGGTGAACTGCCGAATTTGGTTTTGATCGTGTTTAATTGTCAAAGAGGCCAGCTGAAAATGTGCACCTTCGGTTGGCCACCAGAACTCAAGCGCCGGCCATGATGATGGTGTGGGCCGCCAAAACAGCCCATGGTCGCTCTCCGCTCGTATTAGTCGTCCGTGATATCAGAATAAATTTTCTGGGGAGCATATTTAAGCCTTGGACACGCAAACATTTTGGCCGCAGACCTTGGACGTTCCAACAGGACTCAGTACCATTGCAGTCAGCACGCGGTTGGCGCTAAAAAATACCAAAGTGTCGATCACCTCAAGCAAGCGCTTCACCGGGAAAGGATCAAAATACCGCAGAGCAACATTCGGGCAGCGTGTGACGGTTTTATTGGCCATTTGAAGGCCATAATTTGTGCCAAAAGTGACCAATTTGCAAATCTAAACTTTTTCTAAAATTTTATGCTATTTCCGACATTTTTTGCTTTCATCAATAAAATTGAAAGAAAATGTTTAAATTATAGCACTTGACTTTGTTGCAGTTTTTTTTATCTCGCCCTGTATATTCTTTATCAGTTCAAAATTCTAAGTCGATTTAGCCATGTTCCTCCGTACGTCTGTTGGAATCACGCTAGAGTCCAAACAGCATGTATTAGGAAGCTAAAATTTGGCACAGCGTTGCCATTTGTCTGCAGGTCGGTCCACGTTATCCTATAGCCCTCATATAATTTAGCCTCAGTTTCCAGCCATTTACAAATTATATATGCCTGGATACCACTTTTGCGGGTCTTCCATGGAATAAAGAGCTTCTATGGCTGGAAGCCTTCTATGGGTCTTCAAGGAGTTCTTGAATGTAAAAGGCATTCTCGGCATTGAAGATCCGTAAAAGGCTTTCAGCGATAAAAGTTCCCTATTCTATATAAGTCCCGCAAAAATTTAAATTTAATTTCTAGCGGAATACCTTAAAATTCGGTATTTGATGTTCATAATATATTACATTTTCTGTGACAGAAAACGTTTTTCAGCTCATAATGGGTTCCAACTTTAAAAGACCATGTACAGATCATGTGTATACCACATTTGCGGGTCTTTCATGGAAAAGGGCTGGAAGCCTTTTATGGGTCTTCAAGGAGTTCTTGAATGTATAAGGCATTTTCGTCATTGAAGATCCATAGAAGGCTTTCAGCGATAAAAGCTCCCTATATAAGTCCCGCAAGTTTTTTTCCCGCAAAAATTTTATCTAGGCATACATGACTTGTAAATGGTCTTTTAAAGATTACTGTAATCATTATTGACCCGTATAAAGTCATTTAGCAGTAGAAACTTTCTAGTCAAATAGAAAGCATGAAAATTGTTTTAAGCATATAAGTTCTCTAAAAGGCATTAAAACTATCTACGAAAAGACATTGAAAATTAATATTCTGTTCATAAAAGACCTGTGAAAGATTTCCCAGCCATTTGAAAGTCTTCTTCCCACCGAAGACCTATGAAAGGCATCTATCCACATAGAGATTGTCAAAGACTTCTCAGACTGCAAGTTTCTTATCTTAAAGATTTTCCCAAAGGATGCATATGGCCTTCACTCGCATTATCTTAAAGATCTCCATGAGTCCCTAAACCTATAAAATAACTTAGAAAGTATTTAATCTATGGAAGTTCATTTCTGTATTATTCCGGAAGATCTTTATTATAAATGACCCTTAGAAGGATTTAGGTAGAAGAAATTTCAATAGCGTTCTTTAGGCAGAACTCATTTTGTATACAGTACTTCGATGAGTTTTTAAATATTGTCTGGCTGAAGGACTTGAACAGTTCGTCTACTGCTATATGGCCGTTTGTAGATCTTAAAATAGTAGAGTTCTTACGGGACGAAATTTGACAGCTTTTCTATGGTCAGAAGACCAGTTACACCGTTTGTATTACAGGAAGACCTTAAGTGGGGTAGATTATTTTTTGTATATCTTCTATTTCTAGAATACCTTTTACTATTCTTCAAGGCCTAGCTATCTATTAAAGATTTTTTGTGGCTAATATGCCATTTACATATCTCCATTTAAGACCTGTAAATAATTGGATGATTGGATTTAAAGACTTCCAGAGAAGATCATTTAAAGGTCTTTTATGACTAGAATGACGTATTACAGATCTTCTATGGCTTGAAGATCATTTAAAGTTTTTCTATGAATACAAAGTCTTCTAGAGAAGATCTTTTACAGGCCTGTTATGGCTAGAAAACCTTTGATAGGTCTTACAGAAGATTTTTTAAAGACTAGTTTCTGTGTCCAGATGTTCATGTATGGCTAGAGTCCCTTTTATTGGCATTCTATGGCCAGAAGACCTTCTATATAAAAAACTATTTTACGTCTTTGAAGACTAGGTTCTATGGTCAGAAGACCTTTTTTCTTTTATGGCTAGAGCAACCTCTACTAGCCTTTCATGGCCAGAAGACCTTCTATATCAAACAATGTTTATGGCTAGAGTTCCGTTCGGAGTTCGTCTTTGCCCAGAAGACTACTTACAAGTCTTATATACCCAGAAGACCTTTTATATGTCCATTCAATACATTCCTTCTTAATACCGCATGTAAACGATTTTTTTATTTAGGGAACATCACTTTTGTTGTCTCTCTTTCTCTCCCTCTCTTTTTCTCTTTTTGGGTTTACTTCATAGCACTTGAAATCCCAATTTCAAAGAGCATGCGTAACAACATTTTGCTCTGCACTTTCATCTACAGTTATGACCTTCCCGCCCGAGGGTTTAAAACAAACCCGTATAACAATGAAAAAAAATTAGACGAAAAATACCGGGTGCAAATTATTTATTAACACTTGGATACTGAATTTTGTTTACCAATTACTAAAACAACAAACAAAAACATTACCTCTACATTTTTTGCGACACCTGTAAATGAAATGTTTGGACATCACATGCTGATGCGTCTGTGTGCGTGTGTCTTCCAGAGTACCCAACTCTAGCAGCATTCAAAGTCACTATAATAATTTATTTGATTAATTCATTACATAAATATAAAAACACACATACATTCAAAGACCTGTACGACATGCATGGACCACCTCATGCTTCCGAAGAAAAAAACCCGCAGCAATGCCATAGAAACGGAAACTACATTTTACAACTACGACAAGTCATCTCACCCATTATCATCGGAGTTATGTCTCTCCCCCAATTTGTCTATTTTGGCTACGTATTACACTCCATTTCAATGGCTCTACAGTTCAGATGCCACAGCCACGATTTGAGTTTACATTATGGCTTTGTTCCAGATTAAAACGATGACGAAGCATCAGTCTAACTGAAGTCTGACCAAAGTCGATAAAAAGCATCTCTTCGGCCGGGCGGTTATATTGTTAAATTTTGTACGCATGTGTGTGTGTGTGTGGTTTGTTTATTTATTCGCATGTGAATGACTGACTTCCACCGGTAGTAGTTAAAATAAACGTCATATTGAAATGCTACCAACAACAAATAATGCCCAATGCTCGTGTTCGCAGTGGTCAAGTATGTTCATAGTTATTCATAAATGTATGTGCTGACATATGTATATCGAACGTAGCCCACAAGTGACGCTAGTTTAGCCTATTTACATTGTAATTTGATTACTAATAACACTGTGCGACACAAAATATAATTACAAGGAAACCAAGTAGATTATGAAACAAGAGTATGTGAAAAGTCACGCGTATCGGCGTTTTGAAAGTTTGCATCGGCAGGAAACCAAAAGAGTTGAGTAAGAATTCTTTGAAAATGCATGCATTTTCGGTATAGGGTAGGTGTACCAGTAGTCGGCACTTTTAGGATTTTCGAGTTTTTGATCGCTCACCATTCTGAGTGGAACATTTCAATTATTACAAAGTTAATTTATTCAGATTTGAAATTTTGTACAGGGTTGCCCATATTCGACGGACCTTTAGGCCCTTTGGGCCCATTCCAATCGACGAGGCTTGTCCGCAGGCAACATTCTTTGTGTCAATTGAATTTTGTACGGGAACAAATGCAAATCAATGCGAATAATCCGTTGTAAAGTGGACCGAGCCATGCCCAACTGCTGAGAACGGCGTTTTTGGGATGTTCTTGGGGACCTCTCAACACTGGCTCGTACGGCAGCGATATTCTCGGCCGATTGCCTTGGTCGACATTTATATGGCCTCTTCGGATTAGAAAGAGCCTTACCAGTCGAAATTTTTTCGTATAAACGTCTAATGGTGTTCTTAGAAGGCGCACTTCTCACATTTTTTAATGTTTTAAAAGCACGTTGAGTTTTCACAATTGACTTCTTCTGTTGAATGTAAATTTCAACTATTTCAGAGCGCTCGCGCGGCGTGTATTGGTTCATGGTAAAAATCTGCTTGGACTGACGCTTCAAACGCGGTATGTCATTAAGCGATGTGACATCTCTGTCAAAAATCATGGCGTTGCCAGATGGGTCCGTCGAATATGGGCAAGCCTGTATAGTTTTTGCAATAATAAATAAAGTTTTAATAACTTTTTATTAAAATTTCATAAATATGTAGTTTTATTAAAACAATGCTTTTTTGCCAGTAGTCGGCACCACTTGCCAATTGTCGGTATGGCATTTTCCAACAGTCGGCATACCAATATTTGTAAGAATAATTAATAATAATAATAAATTAATTCATTAAAATATTATATTATTGTTTAGTTAAACTGATTCGACGTCCTTATTGTACTTTTCTTAAGAATACGAATTGTTGAGGACCTTCACAGACAATAATTTAATTTTTATTAGAATAATTCATCTTTTCTTAGCGAAATTGTGCACAAACATAGCTGACAATATATTTGAAGTAAACAAAATACATTTAGTTATAATAGTTTCATTTATTTGAGCTTAAAAATAAAAAGTGCCGACTACTGGGACATGCCGAACTTAGGCACACTTACCCTATAGTGTCAGAAATCAGGGAAGTATTTTTACAAAATAGATTAACCCATATCGTGTCACAATGAAAAAAAGTACATTAAGATGTTATCGCACTGGAACAAAATAGTTCGACATAAAATTTTGGGTCTCAGAATACACCAAAATTTACATAAACGCTGGATATCATTAAAATTAATATATAATAACACTCTATCTAAGTTTACGAAAAATAGTTCTATTTAATACCATATGATTCTATGGTTAAACCCTATCCGTCCGTCTGTCCACCCGTCAGTGAAAATCACTCTAGCTCCCGAACAAAAAGACGTAGGTTGACAAAAGTCTTTTGAGAAGCATTTTAGGTACGTACGTAGAATTTTGTATTGAAAATGGGGAATAGTACAGGGTGAGGTAAAAAAAAACTGCAACAAATTCAAACGCCATAATTTTTACATTTTTTTTTAAATTTTATTGAATAAAAGCAAAAAAAAAAATGTCGGAAATATCCCATTTTAGAATAAGTTTAGATTTGTTCGAATTGGTCACCTTTGGCACGAATTATAGCTTTCAAACGTCCAATGAAACCCTGCCCGAATGTTGCTCTGCGGTATTTTGGCCCATTCCCGGCGAAGCGCTTGCTTGAGGTGATCGACACTTTGGTATTTTTTAGCGCCAACTGTGCTTTCCAAAATACTCTAGACGCAATAGTCCAACGGATTGGTATCCAGAGATTTTAGTGGCCATTGTGCGCTAGAAATGGAGCGAGGAACCTCATTTGTAATGAGGTGTTGAGTCCTGTTGGAATGTTCAAGGTCTGCGGCCAAATGGTTTGCATGTCAATGGCTTTAATACACCCTCCAGAATATTTTCGCGATGACGTTCGGTGTTTATTCTGATGCCACGGTCGATTAATACGAGCGGAGAGCGACCATCGGCTGTTATTGTGGCCCACACCATCACCATGGCCGGCGCTTGAGTTCTGGTGGCAAACCGAAGGTGCACATTTTCAGCTGACCTCTTTGTCAAGTAAAGACTATGATTTTGTTTACAAACTGCTGCTCATAAAAGAAAACCAAATTCGGCAGTTCAACACTTTCGGCCAAGCGAAGCAACTCTTTAACTCTTCTGAGTCTATTTTCTTTCTGTTGCGGTGTAAGTTCTTGCACTTTTTGGAATTTCAATGGCTTTACCCCGAGCTCATTTTTCAATATTTGCCGAATGGTATATTGCAATAAGTTCAGCTCAGAGCCATTTTTCGGCCACTGCGACGGGGGTTTCGATCAATTCGCTTCTTTACTTTTCGAACCATTTCTGCTGATGTTGCTGTTTTCTTCCGTCCACTTCCTAGACGTCAGGCTACGCTACCAGTAACACGGTAACGAGCGATGGTACGAGACACAAACGATTCATTCACATTTAAATGCTGGAGTGCTCTAACGATGGCCACTTGTGTGTTTCCAGCCAAATATAAAGATATCACGCTTGAATTCCATCACGAATTACTTTTTTTGAGCTGTCACTGGAATAATTTAAAAGCTGTCGGATGAGTGGCTTAGAAATGACAGCATTCTGAAGTTAATTGCAGTTTTTTCATCTGACCCTGTAAGTTAAATGTAGCCTTTATATTAGGGTCTATACGACTACGTGGACCTGCATAGGCAACTTTTGTCATAAGCCATTACAATGTTCAAATGCGAAACTTGAAAAAAATTGGTGAATAATGTTGCTAACATCATTAAAATACCGATTATAGGGAGGTACTTTGGGTGCTATACCAAACTATGGGTGCTATACCAAAACGTGAACCTGCACAGACAACTTTTTGTCATAGGCTGTAGTATGCATTAAGAACTTTAAATATCAAATTTAAAACAATTCCGGTGAATAATGTTGCTAAAATATCAAAATACCGAATATCGGGAGGTGCCGTTATAAGGGGCTATACGAAGGCATGGACCTGTCTCAAGCTGTAGTATGCATTACGAACTTCAAATACCAAATTTGAAACATTTGAAATTTGAAACATTTGAAATTTGAAACATTTAAATCACCAAAATACCGAAAATATGGAGGTACCAATATATGGGAGCTATACCAAAACAAACCAAAAGTCCTGAAGACATAATATACATTTGAGTTAATTTTTATCAACCTACTTTATTTCTTTCGGAAGCTAGAGTGATTTCCACAGACGGACGGACGGGCATCACTAAATCGAATTTTATGCTGATATATACAGGGTTGCCCATATTCGACGGACCTTTGGGCCCATTCCAATCGACGAGGCTTGTCCGCAGGCAACATTCTTTGCGTCAATTGAATTTTGTACAGGAACGAATGCAAATCAATGCGAATAATCCGTTGTAAAGTGGACCGAGCCATGCCCAACTGCTGAGAACGTCGTTTTTGGGATGTTCTTGGGGACCTCTCAACACTGGCTCGTACGGCAGCGATATTCTCGGGCGATCGTCTTGGTCGACTTTTATATGGCCTCTTCGGATTAGAAAGAGCCTTACCAGTCGAAAATTTTGTCGTATAAACGCTTAATGGTGTTCTTAGAAGGCGCACTTCTCACATTTTTTTAATGTTTTAAAAGCACGTTGAGTTTTCACAACTGACTTCTTCTGTTGAATGTAAATTTCAACTATTTCAGAGCTCTCGCGTGGCGTGTATTGGTTCATGGTAAAAATCTGCTTGGATTGACGCTTCAAACGCGGTATGTCATTAATCTCTGTCAAAAGTTATGGCGTTGCCAGATGTGTCCTTCGAATATGGGCAATCCTGTATACTTTCTGTGGTCTAAAATGTATTCTTCTAGGTGTTACAAACGAAACGGTGGAGGGTATAAAAAGATTTTTGTGTGAAAGATTTCTAAGAAATTAATTTATGTAGAGAGTTTTGGAAATTTAAGCATAGCTGTGAGTATATAAGAGTTCTTCTATGTACACACAAGAAGAAATTTTCAGGACAGAAGACCTATGGCATATAAGTATTTAGGGGGCCCACTGAAGTTTTCAATATTGTTTATAAACACTTCTTCCTTATATACTTCCTCAAAGGGGCAAAGGGAGTCTAGGAAATCACGTTATGAAGAAACCAGTAAAGAAAGTCCTAAAGTCGGGCGGGGCCGATTTTATGATACCCTACACCACTTTGCTAATTTAGTTGAGTTTTTAATTATAATTTACAATTCAAAGGACTAAATATGCCGAAGCATTTGTATCTTTTATTTCTGCATACTACCTTCTAGACTGAATTCGGTCGTATGTGCCAAATTCCATCCCATTTGGACAAATAGTAGACGTTTGGTGCACAATAAATGGTAAATCGGACGAAGTTGTATATGGGAGCTATATCCAAATCTGAACCGATCTCGATAAAATTTAGCAAAGGTATTTCTGAGCTGCATTTGATATATTTCCCCAAATATTGTTGTTACAGAGTGCATATTACGGCTGCGGAGGACAAAAATAACAAATCGGATGAACAATATATATGGGAGCTATAGCTATATCTGAACCGATTTCGATAAAATTTGGCATACTTATTTTCAGGCCTAATTTGGTTGTATGTGCAAAATTCCATACCATTCGGGTTGATATTACACATTTGGTGCACAATAAAAGGCAAATCGGACAAACATATATATGGGAGCTATATCTAAATTTTTACCGATTATCTCCAATTTCAATAGGGTTCGTCCTTGGGCCAAACAAATGTTGTTTGCAAAATTGCATCTCAATCGGATAATAAATGCGACCTGCATTTTGTTCACAAGAATACATGGACAGACGGACGGACGGACGGACAGACGGACAGACGGACTGACATGCATAAATCAACTCAGAAAGTGATTCTATGCAGATCATCAAAAGGAACTATGGGTCAATCTCGTTTCCTTTTGCCTGTTACAAACAAATGCACAAAGACATAATACCCTGACCACCTTGTGGTGTAGGGTATAAAAACATTCTACATCGCTGATGAGCCATCCACATTAATGGTACTTCAAGAATTCCGTAGCTTATGCTTTTCGTCAGAAATTCGAATTAGTTTTCAAACACGGGTCGACACTCAAAGAAAATGTCACAGCTTGACAATCATGAGAAAACAAAACTCTTGGCTGTTAACTTCGCTAACCGGCGCCTGCCACTCCAACAAGATTACGATCTTTCCGTGTAATTTCTAGTAAACATGATTGGACAGCTTGAATTGTTAAAGTTTATATTAAATTATTCAGAAAATTAAATAAAATGATTTTGGTTGTTGTACTTATCCATTGAACAATTTCATGGTATTGACATTCGTATTGTTTTCAAACGAGTGTTGACACTGCTTCAATTTGCGGTCAATGATTTGTAACGAAAACAGTTAGTGAAAAAAAAATAAGAGGAGAATCAAAATTTGGTAAAGTCACTTGTATGATTACTTTAATTGAGAATAAAATTTGTTATATTAGGCAGTTGGTTGGAAAAAAGGCAGCTACAAAAACGAAAGACTTAGAACACAAACTTGAATGACATTTGCTTGGCTGGATTGTGGCGGCTGCAACAACTATTACCACAAATGGAGTTCAAGGCAAACAAGGCCGCCACCATAACCACCACAAAAACAGAATCTTGCGGTTAAAATTTTGTTCAAAATCATGTTACGTGCTAAGCACATTTATTAAGAAACCAACATTCGCATAAGAAAATCCAAAAGGTTCTGTGCTTACTGGAGCAACACTACTCTTCTCCCCACACATTTTCCCTTCTGATCACATAAATTTTATTTCACTGCACTTGAGATTGTTTTTATGAACACTTCAAATACCTCTGATTAAGTTCTTAAGTTTTGGGAATGACATCACAAAAATTTTGCAAACACCTAAAATAATAAAACATCAAATTTTTTGGGTAATTTTTTTTTAATTCCCTCCGTTGGGGCCAAACTAAATTGCTTTAGAACCAAGGTCATCAGCATCGTTGGTGTTTTTGTTTTGCCACCATGGCTTAGAATTTTTGTGTTAGACTCTCAACAGATGCGGGAGCCAGCCGTCATCAAGAGGCAAACAATTGTTCGTTTTGTTCAAAACTACAAACAATAATTGAATTTGGCAAATACTGTTGTTGTTCTTGTTGTTTTTTTTTTCGTTGTTGCTGCTGCTATTGGTAATAACCAGAAATTCAGTTTTATTTTATTAATGCTGAGAATATTTATTTGTTTCTCGCCTGCCTAATGACATTTTAATTTTCACACACAATGCGCTTTTTCTATGTAATTTGATGAAAATGGTGTTTAGTCATTTTGATGGAATTTGGGTAGATTGTGATGACAATTGTTAAGAAGATAAGTTAGTTCATGGGAAATTTTGAATACATTTATGTTGGGGGTTAGGTCAATGAAGATAGAAGTAAAACCAATCCAATTGGAAAGGGTCGAAGTAGCGATGCACTCCGTTCGAGTTACGTTTCGGGCATTCTAATCTCCTTCTTAGCACAGTGGTTTACTTTTAAACTTTTGTTTAATTCCATAACAAGTAAGAAGAAGACCATAGATGTGCGGGGCGGATCATTTGATATCCTACAAATCTACATTTTGCGGTAAAGTTTCTGCGTATTTGACTAGAATGAAGATACCCCTAAGAAATATCCCCATATCTACTGCATTATAAAATCAAATTTTGAACCTGATTGCACCTCTTTCTCGAATAATCATCATAGATCTGGAACCAATAATTTCCAAAAACATACGATATCTAACAAGTCAAAAAAAAAAAAAAAAAAAAACTGTAAATTCGGTCGGGCCGAACCCTTTCGTTTACCATTTTGAACTAATTTGGCAATTTTCAAAAAAATAAAATCCGTTAAAAATTATGTTAAAATCTTTAAAATACCGAATGTAGCCGTTATATTAGGGTCTATACGACGACGTACACCTACATAGGAAACTTTTGTCATAATCCATTACAAAATCCAATGCGAAACTTGGGAAAAAAATCGGTGAATACCGTAGCTAAAATCATCAAAATATCGAATATAGGGAGGTACCTTTATATGGAGGTTATACCAAAACGTGCACCAGCACAGATAATTTTCTGTCATAGGCTGTAGTATCCATTACGAAATTAAAATACCAAATTTGCAACAATTCCGGTGAATGATGTAGCTAAAATCATCAAAATACCGAATATCGCGAGGTGCCGTTATATGGGGGCTATACGAAAACGTGGACCTGCAAAAACAATTTTCTGTAATAGGCTGTAGTATCCATTTTGAACTTCAAATACCAAATTTGAAACATTTGCGGTAAATAATATCGCTTAAATCACCAAAATACCGATAATAGGGAGGTACCATTATATGTTTACTAGCTAAACCCGGTGCGCTTCGCTACCCCTTTTGATTTTATATGCATTCAAAATTTTATTTACGAATATATGTTTGTTAAAAAAATTTAAAATTAAAAAAAAAAATATTGCACTACTTTAATGCGTAATTAAACAAAATACTTTTACACCAAATTCCGCCACACCTTTCATATTTCATTGAAATTGGTGCGTCTAATATGTGAAATCGGCCGAGAATATATATATGGGAACTATATCCAAATCTTAACTAATTTTCACATTTATTATTGTAACCAAAATCCGCCACACATTCTGAATATATATATCATGTTTGGTGCATAACATGTACGAAATCGGCCGAAATATATATGTTAGCTATACCCAAACCTCAACTGATTTCAATATAATTTGGTAATTTTTTCTGGTGCCAGATTTCGTCTCTCTCGCTTTGGGTGCATCAAATATGTGAAATCGGCTGAGTATATATATGGGAGCTATAATCAAATCTGAGCGTATTTGAATATAATTTGTCAAATTTATTTTTGTACCAAATTTAGCCACTCATGCCGAATTTCGTTGGAATCGGAAATACGTATCGTGTTTTGTGCATCAAATATGTGAAATCGGCGGAAATTATATATGGGAGCTATATCCAAATCTGAACCGATTTTAATATAATTTGACTAATTTATTTTCTAATCAAAATCCCGTTACATATTCCAAATTTCTTTGGAATCGAACATGCATAACGTGTTTGGTGCATCAAATACATGAAATCGGTCGAAAATATATATGGGAGCTATATCCAAATCTGAACCGATTTCAATTTAATTTGACAAATTCATTTTGGCTCCCAATTCCGTTACTTATTTTAAATTTCATTAAAATTAGAGATACATAGCGTGTTTGGTGCATCAAATACATGAAATCGGCCGAAAATGTATATGGGAGCTATATCCAAATCTGAACCGATTTCAATATAATTTGGGAAATCAATTTTTTAGATAAAATCTATCACACGTTTCAAATTTCATTGAAATTGGGGATACATAGCGTGTTTGGGGCATCAAATGATTGAAATCGGCCGAAAATATATATGGGAGCTATATCCAAATCTGAACCGATTTCAATATAAAACTAGACAAATTTATTTTCGAATCAAATCCCGTCACACACTCCAAATTTCATTGGAATCGAACATTCATATTGTGTTTGAGGCATCAAATGAACGAAATCGGTCACAAATATATATGGGAGCTATATCCAAATCTGAACCGATTAAAATATAATTTGGCAAACTTATTTTTGTTCCAAATTCCGTTACGCATTCAAAATTTGGAAACTGTATCTTTAACCGATCAATAGATATGTGCATATAAAATTTAAATTTTTGGGAGGTACCTCCGATTTTGATGCTATATCTCCAGTTCCAAGTGGAAATTCAAAAATGTATATAGCCTATGTTACTTTCAGGCGACTTTGCAGTATATATGGAAATTTTCAGGAAAATCTATTCAGCGGTTTTCGAGTCCATAAATTACAAACAAACAAACAAACATACAAACATTTTCCTCTTTTATAGATATACTAGCTAAACCCGGTGCGCTTCGCTACCCCTTTTGATTTTATATGCATTCAAAATTTTATTTACGAATATATGTTTGTTAAAAAAAAAATAAAATTTAAAATAAAAAAAAAAATATTGCACAACTTTAATGCGTAAATAAACAAAATACTTTTACACCAAATTCCGCCACACCTTTCATATTTCATTGAAATTGGTGCGTCTAATATTTGAAATCGGCCGAGAATATATATATGGGAACTATATCCAAATCTTAACTAATTTCCAATTAATTTTTCACATTTATTATTGTAACCAAAATCCGCCACACATTCTGAATTTCATTGGTATCGGTCATATATATCATGTTTGGTGCATAACATGTACGAAATCGGCCGAAATATATATGTTAGCTATACCCAAACCTCAACTGATTTCAATATAATTTGGTAATTTTTTCTGGTGCCAGATTTCGTCTCTCTCGCTTTGGGTGCATCAAATATGTGAAATCGGCTGAGTATATATATGGGAGCTATAATCAAATCTGAGCGTATTTGAATATAATTTGTCAAATTTATTTTTGTACCAAATTTAGCCACTCATGCCGAATTTCATTGGAATCGGAAATACGTATCGTGTTTTGTGCATTAAATATGTGAAAACGGCGGAAATTATATATGGGAGCTATATCCAAATCTGAACCGATTTTAATATAATTTGACTAATTTATTTTCTAATCAAAATCCCGTTACATATTCCAAATTTCTTTGGAATCGAACATACATAACGTGTTTGGTGCATCAAATACATGAAATCGGTCGAAAATATATATGGGAGCTATATCCAAATCTGAACCGATTTCAATTTAATTTGACAAATTCATTTTGGCTCCCAATTCCGTTACTTATTTTAAATTTCATTAAAATTAGAGATACATAGCGTGTTTGGTGCATCAAATACATGAAATCGGCCGAAAATGTATATGGGAGCTATATCCAAATCTGAACCGATTTCAATATAATTTGGGAAATCAATTTTTTAGATAAAATCTATCACACGTTTCAAATTTCATTGAAATTGGGGATACATAGCGTGTTTGGGGCATCAAATGATTGAAATCGGCCGAAAATATATATGGGAGCTATATCTAAATCTGAACCGATTTCAATATAAAATTAGACAAATTTATTTTCGAATCAAATCCCGTCACACACTCCAAATTTCATTGGAATCGAACATTCATATTGTGTTTGAGGCATCAAATGAACGAAATCGGTCACAAATATATATGGGAGCTGTATCCAAATCTGAACCGATTAAAATATAATTTGGCAAACTTATTTTTGTTCCAAATTCCGTTACGCATTCAAAATTTGGAAACTGTATCTTTAACCGATCAATAGATATGTGCATATAAAATTTAAATTTTTGGGAGGTACCTCCGATTTTGATGCTATATCTCCAGTTCCAAGTGGAAATTCAAAAATGTATATAGCCTATGTTACTTTCAGGCGATTTTGCAGTATATATGGAAATTTTCAGGAAAATCTATTCAGCGGTTTTCGAGTCCATAAATTACAAACAAACAAACAAACAAACAAACAAACAAACATACAAACATTTTCCTCTTTTATAGATATAGATAAGAAGAAGAAGAAGATACCACAACGTGGTCCTACAATATAAAAGTCAGAGGTGGGACTTTCATGTATTTGTGATTTTGGCCATTCTGGTATTTTTTTTTCACAAAAAATTGTAGTCCGTTTCAACAGCTAAATATTATTATATATATATATATACTATATAAATTATTATATAAATACTATTGATCCTTTGTTGAGAACTCTTGGGTGACTGCAAAATCTAGACAACGTTTTGGTTTTTGGTCCATTTTAAAGCCTGCGAATATTTCCCAAAACAATGGCCTCCTATTCTTATACTAAGACTATATAATGCCATGTTTACGTTAGAACTTTTTGTAGGGTTAACCTACTTTGAGAGGATTTATTTGAAGTAAAAGTAATGGATATGACAATTTAAATCCAAAGCCAGTGGGTTAACCTTCATATATATATAAACGTACTGTTAGACTCCCAACACATGGTGTTTGGAAGGTAAAACAATATTACAAAATGTACAGTTCAATATTATAAGTCAAATTGAAAAAAAAGATATGACAAAAAATAAAAAAATTGTTACAAAATATTACAGAAAATATTCACACTTTTATTAGCATATTTTTGTGATTTTTTCTAGATTTTATTCGTTTCTGCCAAAAGGCCATTATGATTTGGTAAGGATTGTCAAAATTCGTCCAGCCGTTCTTGAGTAATAAGCGGTCTAACTATCATCCAATTTTTTTAAAGTATGCGATTGTATATATTTTGCTATATACTTTTTCAACCGCTAAATATTATTCGATGACTATCCAAATTGATAGGCTTCTACCCAGCCCCTAAACTTTAGCCCTATGCAAAACTCCGCGTTCAATTTTTCAGTTTTTTGTCCATTTACACATCCATTGTCCATTACCTAGATCACAATATTTGTATTAACCCAAGGTCTGGTCTGAAGATGGGATATATCAGTCCACTCCTTCTGTATCTCCCCACAAAGGGTCAAAAATTTGAATATCCATGGAGCTCATAAAATGTGGAATTAAAAAATGTTATAAGGATGGTAGAGATCGGACTATTTTTTCTGATGCCTCCCCCACATTTTGAAAACAAAACGCTCAAAGATAGCGAAATTAGCACTCACTTCAGATTTTACACACACACAAACATTTTTGCTAACACAAGATTTGTTGTTAAGGTGATATATATCTGCGATGTCCCGCAAAGGGTCACAATTTTCAATACTTTTATCAAATAAGCGATTCTTTACAACTTGTATGGTGGCTATACGAACACCTGGACCTGCATAGTCAATTTCCCGTCACAGGCTGTAGTACCCGTTACGAAGTGCAAATACGAAATTTAAAAAAAATCAAAACACCGAATGTGGGGAAGTACGGAAACGTGGACCTGCATAATCAATTTTCTGTTATTAGGAACTTCAAATACGAAATTTGAAACAATTCCGGTGAAGAATGTCGCTAAAATCATCAAAATACCGAATAAAGGGAAGTATCATTATATGGGGGGCAGACGGACGGACATCGCTAAATCAATATATAATTTAATGCTGATCAAAAATATATATACTTTGTAGGGTCTACAATGTATATTTCGTGGTGTTACAAACGGGATGACAAACTTAACAATCCCTCCATACTATAGTGGAGGGTACTGTGGCTGAGGGCAAAACCGACTGATACTTCTTAGCTTGTTTTTAAATGGATTTGGCCCAAAGAGATATGGGATCCGAAGTTGCCAGGGAGAGCAAGGAATCATACATGGTTTGCTCTTAGTTTAATGTAAAATCTAGGTTATACGTCAAATAAATTCTCATAAAGCAAATTAACCCCAAAAAAAAAAGTTCTAATGTAAACATACTATTAGGTGGGACAATGTTCTCAGTTTTTATTTTATTTCAATATGTAGGACATGAAAATACTACATATGTATTCACACAATGTAAAACAATTACAACCGTTCGATTTATTTGTTTTCGATTTCATTTAAATCAAAAATTTTTTATATATTTTAAATGCAATTTTTTCCAAAGTTGTGGTCACGTAGAATCTAATTTTAGGAAATTAACTAATCTAATGGGTAAACATAGTCAGCAAAAACAACAAAGGTTATTTAGAGTTCATTTAAGAAATGTAAAAAAGGTTGACATTTTGCTATTTGTTGTTGTTGTTGCCTTTTTTGTTTGCATAAATTATTCTAAAGATTACCTTAACTCCAAAACGACAACATTGAGCGCCACATAATATATTTATTGAAATGCCCCCTGAAAGAGATAAAAACTCTTTAATTTATTATTCATATACATAAGAAAAATAAAATACGATTTTTTAAATTCGCTTTTGTTGAAGCATCGCATATTGAGGAATGCCCACCGCTTTGTTTGTATTGCGTTTTAAGCAAAAAGTTATCTGATATTCCTTTTGCTACAATTCGTGTCCAATTATAACCTCAAACGCATATCTACAAGGGGTATATTCCTTTGATACGAATAAGTTAAAGGTATATTCCTGTGGCCGAAATGTCTTAGGATACTTGACGCGATGTGAGTCCATTTATCTTTCGTCAACGAATTATACTTTTTTTTTAATTGTTTTCTAAAATTCGGGGTCAAGAAACGTGGATTTCTAAAAAATATATAACAAAAACTTAGAATTAGAATTGAAAAATATTGTTCAAAAAAAATTCGGTATATTTTTATACCCCACAACATTATTTCTCCGTTCCCGCACCTACAATAATCTACTAGTTTTGAAATATTTGAATTTGTTATCAATCTTCAGCTCGCAAGTATGACCTGAACGAAATTTTGCAAGGATTTGTCATAATACATTTCATACTCTAAATTTATGCATTGAACATCCTAATTGATGTATTCTCCAACCTGTCGTAAACTGAAGACCGACTGTAAAAGCAGGAAAAAATTGTGTATCTGTTCCATTTCATTTTCGAAAGAAAAAATTAAAAACGTTGACCTTTGACCTCGAATAGCTTGGTTTACACACGTGGGATTACTGGAGTCTCTTAACATTCTTTTCGTAGCGCTAAGCTTTACACTAAAATTAAGGTTTGTTGAATTTGTGTATTTTCAAAAGTCTATTTTGGAATCTAGAACCTGTTTTTCGGGAATTTATATCCAACAGAATTCAAAATGAGATTGTTATTTTGCCACAGGCTAGTAAATTTTAGTTTAAATATTATTAATTGATAGTCATTAATTTATTAAAATAAACATTTTTATTCGTGTCTTTTTTTACAGAATTATTCTCCCGTCTAACCGGCTCTCAACGCATGTGGGGCACGCGTATTGGCATGAATAAAGCCTGGCAGGGTCAAACACCTTATGTCATGTTATTTGATCCAGAAACTGTTGAGGTAAGAGTTATAATTTGAAATTGAGTCTTTGGATTGTCTTTGAATCGCAACAAAAGTCTACTGGAAAAATTTGAACTAAATATTGAGTGAAATATTTGGTATGAGGGAGGACACTTGGACTGCAGAGTAAGGATAAATATAAAAATATGATTTGGTAAAATAATTTGGAAACTTGTACTAAAAAGGTAAATATTCATATTGGGGAGCACTTTTTTTGTGCAAGTTTAGGGTGGATTTTGTTTTTTTTTTTTTTTTTTTGATATTCATATTAATAAGGTATCAAAATTACTAAAAAAAATCTAGATATATTATAATTGATACAGGGTGATAAGACGAGCCAGAGATTTGGTTTTATGTATGTAGGTTTTTCTGTGACGAACATATGGCGTATACAAAAGCGTTTGGAAAGTCTTATTTAAGAGTATGTTGATATTAGGAGAACGAGTACAAATAGAAATCTGGAATTTAATATGAGGCTCACACTTGGATATCAGCATTAAGTCAAATGAATCAAAATAAGGCGCAACAACAGAATCTCATACCAAAAGAATTGGTATGGGGGTATTGTTTTTCTTTCAAATGAATTAAAAAACAAGTAAAAAAGCTGTAAGTTCGGCCGGGGCGAACGTTGAATGCCCTCCACCATGTGGAACGAATTTGAAAATTTTCAAAAAATACATTTGGTTACATATTCTCTTAAAATCTTAAAAATATCTAATGTAGTCGTTATATTAGGGTTTATACGAAGATGTGGACCTATATAGGCAAGTTTTGTCATTATATGGGTGCTATACCAAAACGTGGACCTGCACAGACAACTTTCTGTCATAGCCTGTAGTATTCTTTACGAACTTCAAATACCAAATTTGAAATAAATTCCGGTGAATAATTTCGCTAAGATCATCAAAATACCGATTATCGGGAGGTACTGTTGTATGGGGTGGGTGTTATATGAAGACGTGGACCTGCACACACAATTTTCTTGTCATAAGCTGTAATATCCATTACGAACTTCAAATACAAAATTTGAAACATTTGGGATGAATAATGTCGCTTAAATCACCAAAATACCGAATAAAGGGAGGTACCATTATATGAGGGTTATACCGAAACGTGCACCTACATGACCAAAAGTCTTGCAGACATAATATACATTTGAGTAAAATTTTATCAACCTACTTAATTTCGTTTGGAAGCTAAAGTGATTTCCACAAATCGATATAGAATTTTATGCTGATCGAGCATATATATATACTTTGTGGTGTCTAAAATGTATATTTCGATGTGTTACAAACGGAATTAAAAACTTAATATATACTATGGTGGAGGGTATAATAAACGAAAAGTTCTGAAATATTGCAAGTTTAACAAATATATAATCTAAAATGTACTCCTATATCAAAGGGGAAAAATTATGCAACGCCTCGAATTATTGGTCCTGCACATAGGAAACTACATATGGATCTTTCCATCTCGCCGAGTCGATGAGTCGATCTAGCTATGTATGTCCGTCTGTCCATGTTAATTTGTAATCACGGTACAGGACGCAAATATGGCCCTATTCCCATGAAATTGAAAATTGGGGTGAGGTTAGGGTCAGAATAGAAGACATTTTTTTTGGAGATGGACCAAAAACAGAAAATGTTCTTGATTTTGCTGTAACTCTGCAGGTCACAATTATAGACCAGTCGACGCGGAATTGTACATGGAGTTAGAGTTTAGGGTTAGACATAAGCCTACCAATTTGGACAATCATCGAACAATATTTAGCGGGTAAAATAAATCAAGGTTATGGGAAAATATTTAGAGTGTAAAATAAACCATAACTTTTATGTACAAAAATACGAAAATTTCCACCAAAACGCGAACATTTTAATCGCGGCCAAATCACAAATACATTAAAATGACACGTCTGACCATTACAGTGATGTTGATATCGACAATATCGGATATATAGCAAAATAGGTACAATATATGTAAAAGAAATAGATCTTAGTTATTCTGCTTATAAGCCCAGAACCGATGGACTGATTTTCAAAATTCTCCTCAATTCGGAATGATTTACCATTTTGAATTTTATATTTTCTAAAGTTTTCTACACCCGCAACCCTATGTGTTGAGGGTATAATATACAGGTCGCAATTATCGTCCGATTTTCACAAAATTTTGCATGGGGTAGGGTTAGGGTCAGAATTAAAGCCTATTGTTTTGTAGTTGTTTATTTAGGCGTTCAAGTGGACCAAAAAAATTAAAATTATCCTGATTTTGCAGTCGCTCTACATTTCACAATGGAAAACTAATCGATACGAAATTTAGCATGACCACAGATTTAAGAACAGGGAAGAAGTGTTGCATTTTCGGTGACCATTGGATTATATTTAGCTGTAAATTGGGCCACAACTTTCCCATGACGGAGTGCGTAAATATTGGGCATTTTAGACCCCACAAAGTATATATATTCTTGATTGGTCTGTCCGTCGTTCCGTGTGTGGAAATCACTCTAGCTTCCGAACGAAATGAAGTAGGTTGATAAAATTTTACTCAAATGTATATTATGTCTGCAGGACTTTTGGTATTGAAAATGTAGGTCCACGGCTATACCAACCACATAATGGTACCTCCCTTTTTTGTAATTTTTGTGATTTAAGCGACATTATTCACCGAAAATGTTTAAATTTTAGTATTTGAAGTTCGTAATGGATATTACAGCCTATGACAGACAATTGTCTGTGCAGGTCTACGTCTTCGTAGAGCCCCCATATAATGGTACCTCCCTATATTCAGTATTTTGATGATTTTAGCAACATTATTCACGATTTTTTTCAAGTTTCGCATTTGAATATTGTAATGGCTTATGACAAAAGTTACCTATGCATGCTGACGTCGTCGTATAGACCATAATATAACGGTTACATTCGGTATTTTTAAGATTTTAACAGAATTTTTAACGGATTTTATTTTTGTTTTTAAATTGCCAGCTCCAAATGATGGAGGGTATTCAAAGTTCAGACCGCCGAATTTACAGGTTTTTTACTTGTTATTATTATTATTATTATTATTATTATTATTATTATTATTATTATTATTATTATTATTATTATTATTATTATTATTATTATTATTATTATTATTATTATTATTATTATTATTATAATTATTATTGTTATTATTATTCCTACTCAATAATAAATACTTTAAAATTCATCGCCATTTCTTCTTTTCCAATTCCAGCCCATTCTTAACAGTCAAAAATTCATTGACAAAAGTGGTGATTACGAATACTTGCAACCCTGGTTGGGCACTGGCCTTTTGACAAGTTTCGGTCGTAAATGGCATTCCAGAAGAAAGGTAAATGAAAACACAACATAATTCCCAACACACGTTACCATCATCGTCTTCTTCTTCTCTTCTCCGTCATCAATAGATTTTAACACCAGCTTTCCATTTCAAAATTTTGGATGATTTCATTGATGTTTTCAATGAGCAAAGTGCCATCTTGACAAATAAATTGGAGCGTGAATTGAACAAAGAATCATTTAATATCTTCCCCTATGTAACATTGTGTACCCTGGATATTGTCTGTGGTAGGTATCATAAATAAGAAAAAAATTACAATCATGACTCTAAAAATAATTACGCCTGGCGATGATGATGACCATCAAATGGTCATTGTTGTCATTCGTAATGATGTATTACAGTCTTGCATTTGTAGGGCCTAATTGTTTTATTTTTTTTTTGTGGCCCATTCAAACTTTGTGATGAAAAAGAGTTTTATGATTTCGGTTTTGGTCTATTTCAGAAACCGCTATGGGTCGCAGCATTTATGCCCAGAGTAACAGTGAATCGGATTATGTTAAGGCTGTTTATGGGTAAGTATTTGTGTCATTAAACATTTCTATGCAGCTAATTCGAGCTATAAACAGAAGCTGGCTACTTGGCAGTTATCAGCATCGTTTTTCAACACTTGCATTGTGGTTTAGTGTAGTTTTATTTATTTATTTCCGGTAATTTAGAGGAAATACGTATTTTAAAAATTTGTTTTGTGGGAACTCTTTTGATTTCTAGATATAATCAAGGTTAGGCTATGACACCACTGTTTCAAGGTGAAGGTAGTTAAAATAATTGAAATAAATATAAAGGGCGTAAATACAAAAGACAATTTTGTCACAGGCAAATTTTATATCTCCTATTAAATTAAGGATTTATGTAAAGTTGTAAAAAGAGGCAAAAGTTATTTTACTACGGGAGATATATTCCTCTATTCAAGCGGAACCTTTAGAGTTTCTTAAAATAATTGTTGGACTTTATGAGTTAATCTATTCATAGTGCTTTAGCTTTTGAGGCTTCTAGCTTTAAAATTATTTCTTTGTTTGGTAGATCTTTAAATCTTCTACACGGAAAACTCCCAGAAGTTCTTGTATTCATAAAATATATTCAGAAGGTTATATAATTAAGAAAAGGTCTTCTCTTTACAAAATGATCTATTTTTAAAGACGATGTTTAGAAGTTTTTCCATTTATTAATTAACTTTTTTATCCTCAGAAGTAATAAGACTCCTGGCTGTAGAAGGCTTTCAGTTGTCGTTTAGACATGTAGTAGACTTTCAGAAGGTCATATATACCCAGGACTTTACAGTATCATTATTATATTTAGTCCTTTAAAAGGATCGTACATATATAGGGAATCCTTATAAGGTGTTCTACCCATGGTTAACATTTGGAGTTATTATATATATAAAACCCTTTAGGAGGGCCTACTACCCTTTAGAGATCTCAAGGAATTATCATAAATTTCCCCTAGAAAGACTTCTATTCATAGAAGGACTTTCATCAGGGGTTCCCACCTGAAAAAGTTATAAAAGGCTATATTTCTATACATTGAAGACCTTTAAAATGTCGTATATGCATAGAAGACTATTGAAATATATTTTATCCATGGAAGCCCTTTAAAAAACTTCTGCCAATAGAAAATATTTTAATTGTTTGGTCCATAAAGGACATTTAGAGGTTTTCCGGTCCATAGATATCTCAAAAGAGGTATCTTTTCTCTAGAAGCCCAATTTTTTTCTCAATTTTTTAAAGGATCTATATAATGTCGTCTTATATAAAGTCTTCTGAATATACAGAAAGTCTTCCATCCATAAAAATCTTATAGCCACAGAGGAAAGTCTTCAAGTCATAGGGGAACTATAGAAGGTCTTTCGGTCATAGCAAATATTTTAGCCATAGAATACCTTTAGGATTCCGCCTAACCAGAGAAGGCCTTTGAAAAAGAAAAGGGCATTGGAAGGTCTTTTCCTATAGAAACCCTTAAAAGTACTTGTGACAATAGAAGGAATTCGGTATATAAGAGAACATTTGAAGGTCCTTCGTCCTAGAAGAGCTAAAAGAACTCTTCCTTCTGTAGTAAACACAGTGGGAAGTCTATAACTCATGGATGATTGTTCAAAATCATTCATATCCTGGAAGTCCTATAAAAAGTTGTTTAGCCTGGAAAATTTTTTGGAGACTTTTAATCCATTGAGGGCGTTTGGATGTTTTTATACCCTACACCACAAGGTGGTCAGGGTATTATGTCTTTGTGCATTTGTTTGTAACAGGCAAAAGGAAACGAGATAGACCCATAGTTCCTTTTGATGATCTGCATAGAATCACATTCTGAGTCGATTTATGCATGTCCGTCCGTCCGTCTGTCCATCTGTCCATGTATTTTTGTAAACAAAGTACAGTTCGCATTTATTGTCCTATCCAGATGAAATTTTGCACAAATCATTTGTTTGGCCCAAGGACAAAAATTCAAAAATTTAGATATAGCTCCAATATATATCTTCATCCGATTTGCCTCTTATTGTGCACCAAACGTGTAATATCAGTCCGAATAGTATGGAATTTTGCACGCACGATCAGATTGGACCTCAAATTTGATCGAAATCGGTTCAGATATAGCTATAGCTCCCTTATGTATTGTTCATCCGATTTGTTATTTTTGCCCTCCGCAGCCGTAATATGCACCCTGTAACCACAATATTTGGGGAAATATATCAAATACACCTCAGAAATACATTTGCTAAATTTTATCGAGATCGGTTCAGATTTGGATATAGCTCCCATATATAACTTCGTCCGATTTACCTTTGATTGTGCACCAAACGTCTAATATTTGCCCAAATGGGATGAAATTTGGCACTTACGACCGAAATGAGTCTAGAAGCTAGTATGTCAAATTTTGTAATGATCGGTTCAGATATAGCTATAGCTCCCATATATACTGTTCATCCGATTTGTTACCCACAGCCATAATATGCACTCCGTAACAACGATATTCAGGGAAATATACGAAATACAGCTCAGAAATATCTTTGCCAAATTTTATCGAGATCGGTTCCGATTTGGATATAGCTCCCATATATATTTTTATCCGATTTCAAATTAATTTCGCACCAAATGGGCAATACAAGTCCGAATTTAAAAGATACAAATGCTTCGGCATATTTAGTCCTTTGAACTTTAAATTATAATTATAATCATAGCGTGTATGATTGAATTCTCCCATAAAAACTTTTAATTCTTATGCGTAGCTCTATTAAATTAGCGAAGTGGTGTAGGGTATCATAAAGTCGGCCCCGCCCGACTTTAAGGCTTTCTTTACTGGTTTTATCCATAGGATATTTTTAAAAGTTATTTGATACATACGAGAATTTTTAGGGGTCTTCGGTACGTTGGAGACCTATGGAAGGCCATTTGTCTGATACATGATCTTTAAGACGATTAAATAATGCGGTATTTTTTCTTTAGAAAAAGTCTCTCTTTAGACGATGCCTCTCTTTAAAAGAACTGAAAGAAGTCTTCTCTCTTTAGAAGATCTGAAAGATATCTACTAGCTTTAGATGATCTAAAGGAGGCGGTATTATTTTTTCTATAGAAATTACTCGGTCTCTAGGCAACGTTATGGAGGTCTTCGATCCATTGGAGACCTTTTGAAGGTCTTCCGTATACTTGTCTTCTAAAGAAGAATGTCGTCTTACCTCTTTAGACGGCCAGAAAGAGGTATATTTGTTTGCTTGTATAGGAGACCTTTTGAAGATATTGACCTTTAAGAAGTCTTTAAGAAGGCCGTGTTCTCTCTTTAGAAGAGGTATATTTTTAGTAAAACTGAACCTTCCCTTTTAAAATGACATTAGGTGACTGAAAACTATCTTCTCTTTAGAAAAGCGTTTCCTTTAGAGCTGACGAACTATCGATAATCACATTATTAGAAACATTCGATAGTACTACTTTAAAATAATAATGAACAATAATTAACAATCCCGAAAGGAATTTTCTTCTTAGTATCAAATTCCTCCTCAAAAGTGTTAGACATTTGGAAAGGGAAGAAGGTATAAATCCGGTGTGCTTGTAACATATGAAGTGAATCCAGCCTATGTATCCATATTCTTCCGGGTATTACTACCAATCTGCCAATGGTAGCAAATCCATGTATTTAAAATATCCTTTGAATTCTAATGCCTTTTTTAAAATAACGGGTTTTACATTACCTTCGATTTTTAAAAGCTTTTTTTCCTTTCGAGGAAATATAAAATGTTTTCCTACACAAGAATTGTATAAATGTCCCTATATTATATACGGAAATATGTATAAGGTCTACATAATCTTATTCAGATCAGCTATCTCTAGAAAACTTATAAAATATCGTCCATATATGAGTCAATACAACGCACACATATTCTCTTCATTTATATTAATCAAATGTATTGTTATCTCCCTCCTTCGCAGCATCGGTGAAATTGTCCAATCCCGTCAATCAAAACTGTGGCTACATCCCGATTTCATTTTCCGTATGACCGCCGACGCTAAACGTCACACCAGCTACATTAATACCCTACATGGTTTCTCCAACAAGGTGATTCGTGAACGTAAAGCCGAATTGCGTGAGAATATGAACAACAACAATTACGACAGTGTTGCCGATGCTTATGACGACTTGGGTAAAAAGAAACGTTTGGCTTTCTTGGATCTGTTGATTGAATACTCACAGGAGGGCACAAAATTGTCAAACTCCGATATTCGTGAGGAGGTTGACACGTTTATGTTTGAGGGACACGATACCACATCGGCTGCCATTTCATGGACGTTGTTCCTGTTGGGTTCTCATCCTGAATATCAGGAACGTGTTGTCGAGGAATTGGAGTCGATATTTGGTGATGATCGTGACACACCGGCCACCATGAAGAATCTCATGGATATGCGTTATTTGGAGTGCTGTATCAAGGAATCTTTGCGTTTGTTCCCCTCTGTGCCAATGATGGGTCGTTCCATAAATGAAGATGTTCAGATTGGTAAATATTTACCCTCTTAAAGGGAATAACAATGCGTTTACATTCATGACTTTCAACATGATAATTGGCTAAATCACGATAGCCTACTTCGTCATGATAGAGAGCGGAAAAATATTCTGAATACGATAAATTTTTGGTTTTGTCTTTTCCAGGTGACTATACCGTACCAGCTGGCACCACAGCCATCATTATGACTTACATGCTGCATCGTAATCCTCGTGTCTTCCCCAAACCGGAACAATTCAACCCCGATAATTTCTTGCCTGAGAATTGTGCCGGTCGCCATCCCTTCGCCTATATCCCCTTCAGTGCGGGTCCACGTAATTGCATTGGTCAAAAGTTTGCCATTCTCGAAGAGAAGGCTGTCATCTCCACAGTATTGCGTAAATATAAGGTTGAAACCGTAGATCGTCGTGAAGACTTGACACTTTTGGGTGAATTGATTTTGCGACCCAAGGATGGTTTGCGTGTTAAAATTACCAAACGTGAATGAATGAATGAAGGAATGACGAATTGACTGTAATGTGATTGGTCTATTCTGAGATTATCTTGCCAACTTCGAAAGATGAAAAGAAATTGCAACAAATTATTAGTAGTAGCTATAAGTTTGTAAATAGCTGTCGTCTATCTCTGTAGAATTTTAAGTTTTCCTACCAACCCCCTCCCCCTGCCTTTGATATTTGTATCTCAATTTTTCAGCGGGGCAATTCAGCCGTAGATGTTTATACCAAAATTTATTTTATTCGTTTTAGGCTATAAGTTGAATATTATTTTCGTATATTTGATATTATAAGTAAATATAAAAATAAAAAGAAAATTTTGAAAATTATTTACACTGTTACATCTTGATTAGTCATAGACATTATGGATCCATTTACCTGGTAATGTAAAAAAAAACTACCATTTAATAGGTTGTTCCTTGAAAAATAAAAAAAATATCATATATTCCCCCTATACCAATGAACGGACGAGTACGGGCATCAATCTCGGCAAATCCCCTTGCTGCAAGTTCAATATAAAAACAAGTAAACAAAGGCTATAGTCGTGCGGGGCCGCTTATGTGATACCCTACAACACTACAATATGTTAGAAGCCCTTTTATGTCAAAATCCATTTTAATAGAGTTCGCTTTTGAAATTATGTCACGGAGAACTGCCTAGGTATTAATCTTCGCATTTTGACCAGGGACATTTGCCTAATATTTACGCACTTCTCTTAATATATTGCGGACATCTTTGAAAACAATAGGCCTATCCCTTCTGAGCCTAACCCAACCCTTGTGAAAATGTTCGTTAGGATAACCCCAGCCTGTGTTGTAAGGGGAAAAACATTACAAATGTATACTTCAATATTATGAGCCAAATTAAAAAAATCGCATCTGATAAAAAAAAAAAAAAAAAAAACAAATAACAAAGTCCTATAAAATCTATATTAACAAAATCTATATAACATTGTCATCTTTTTATACGATTTATTTAGATTTTATACTTTTATGCCAAGAGGGCATTCTGAATTGACAAAATTTGTCAAAATCGGTCCAGCCATTTTTGAGATATAAGCATTCTAGCTAACATCCCCTTCCTTTGTATATATACATTGCATACATTTCGCTATATATATCCGTTATATCTACTATCGGCATATACGTAACGGTCAAAATTGACCTGCTCGTCTACTTGTGATTTCCACGGGATTAAAAATAAATTAAATTAAAAATTAATGGAAAAATGACCCTCAAATTGGAAGGCTTCTGCCCAGCCCTAAGTTTTAGCCCCACGCTAACTTCCGCGTCGATTGGTCTATTATTGCGACTTGTAGGGCAACTGCAAAATCAGGAAATTTTTCAGTTTTTGGTCTATTTCAACCTCTAAATATTACGCGATCATCTCCAAAAGCAATAAGCTTCTATTCTGGCCCTAGCCCCACCTCCATTCTAAATTTCGTGAAAATCGGGCAATAATTGCGACCTGTAGAGTTATTACAAATTAACATGAACAGACGGACGAATGGACATACATAGCTAGATTGACTCAACTCGGCGAGATAGAAATTTCCCTGTATACTTTCCTATGTGGGAAACCAATATTTCGAGGTGTTACATAATTTTTGGCCCAATCAAATTTATAATACCCCCAACACATAGTGTTTAGGGTATAATAAAATAAACAAGTAAAAAAGCTGTAAGTTCGGCCGGGCCGAACTTTGAATACCCTCCACCATTTGAAACGAATTTGGCTATTTTCAAAAAAAAAAAAAAAAGAAAAAAAATCCGTTAAAAATTCTTTTCAAATCTTAAAAATACCGAATGTAGCCGTTATATTAGGATCTATACGACGACGTGGACCTGCATAGGCAATTTTTGTCATAAGCCATTACAATATTCAAATGCGAAACTAGAAAAAAATCAGTTAATAATGTGGCAAAAATCATCAAAATACCGAATATAGGGAGGTGCTATTATATGGGGGCAATACGAAGACATAAACCTGCACAGAAAATTTTCTGTCATATTCTATAGTATCCATTACGAACTTCAAATACCAAATTGGAGAACAGTTCTGGTGAATAATGCCGCTAAAATCATCAACATAGCGAATATCAGGAGGTATCGTTATATGGGGGCTATACGAAGACATGGACCTGCACAGATAATTTTCTGTCATAGGCTGAAGTATCCATTACGAACTTTAAATATATGGAGGAGCTATACGATGGCGTAGACCTGCACCGATAATTTTCTGTCATAGGCTGTTATATCCATTACGAACATCCAATACCAAATTTGTAACATTGCCGGTGATCAATGTCGCTAAAATCATTAAAATACCAAATATCGGGAGGTGCCGTTATATGGGGGCTATTCGAAGACGTCGACCTGCATAGACAATTTTCTGTCATGGGCTGTATTATCCATTACGAACTTCAAATACCAAATTTGAAACGATTCCGGTGAAAAATGTTACTTAAATCACCAAAATGTCGAAAATAAGAAGAAGGAGCATTATATGGGGCCTATAACTAAATGAAGACGCATTTCATTCTTCCACTAGCTCAAATTTTAACAAAGTGGGATATTCAAAATTTGCAGTAAATCAGACGTTGAGAGAGGAATTCTTTTCAAATGTGTTGCCCTCAATGATCGCAGTCTGACATCCATGTAAATAGTTTAAACTAAATTGGGTACTCCCCTCGGTTAGTAAAAAATGTGTGTAATTTTTCTGTTATATTTGAATTTTTGTGGAAGTACAAAAAGTGGACCCATACATCTTCGATTTTCACACTTTTTCTAATGTCTGTAAAATATTCGTATATACGAAATTGAAGAAAAATCGAACATTTATATCAAATTTTATATGAGTAATTGTTAACTTAAATGTTGCCTTTTGGTAGTGGAGGTATTTCAAACAGTGGACCAATATCCTATCCTATATGTATGTAACTTTTCGTTTTGCTGTAGACAAAACGGTCTACAACGTTTTACTTAATCACTTTCAATAATATTTTATGTATTAATGTTGAAATTACATTTCTACGTTTACTATTTTTAGCTTTCCTTGGTTTTTAATAGAATTTTTATTTTTTGTTTGTTCCTAAAAGTATGCAAGGAAAAGTGAATAATTATTACTAGTCGAATTTCAAATATACTCATGTGTGTGATTTCGTCGAAAAAGGGTTATCGTTTCTACTAAACAATGTGCCTGCAATGAAAAAATTTCCACCGATAGATGGATATAGTAGTTTGTTGTCATCGAAGACATAAACCGGTACTTGTAGTTTATGTTTCCCTCACCAGGTGCTAATCGTCGTAATATTGTTGTTAATGTATGAATAGTCACGAGCAGTTAGTCAACAGATAGATACAATTAGATGGATGATATTGATGGTTTAAAAAGTTTTAAATAAATAATATTGATTTTTCAATTTCTTCGCTCCGCTTCCCTTATACGAGGTGTTTCGGAGACACCATTAATTATGTATTTTGTTGATAACCATACGATTACAAATGAATTTATCAATGTCTGCCTATTTGGTGCAATTATGGGAAGGACTATATGATTTGTATTACAATGGGCGTTATCGGTCGACGTTTATTAGTAGATGCCAAATATCTTTACTTCCTAACTTTCGATATTCTGTAATCAGATATCTGAAATTTTCTCATCCTCTAAAAACTGACTCATGACCATTTTAAAATATCCAAATCATAACTAAATAATTGATAAAAAAAAAGTAAGCAAAGGCTATAGTCAATTGGAACCTGTAGAGCGACTGCAAAATCAGGAAAATTTTAATTTTTGGTACACAAAATCTTCAAAAACAAAAGGTTTTAATTCTGACACTACCACTAATTCGATACTATTTCGTTTATATATATATCGTACTTATTTTTAATGCATTATGATTTCGCCAGGATTAAAAATTTTCGCGGTTTAGTGAACATTTTCTTATTTTTTGACATAAAAGTTATGGTTTATTTTACCTGCAAAATATTGTCCGATGACCAAACCCAAATGGTAGGGTTCTGCCCAACCTTAAACTCAAACTCCATGCAAAATTCAACGTCGATTGGTTTATAATTGTGGCTTGTAGAGCAGGAAAATTTTCTGTTTTTGGCTTATTTCAACCCCTACATATTTTTCGAACACCTCCAATCTGATCCATCTTAATTTACCATTTTCAATTCCGTGAGGATGTGGCCATTAATTACGACCTGGGCCTCAATTCTTGTTTTATGAAAATGTGAAATGAAAACATTCATAAAGGAAAGAAATGTCAAATGAAAAATTTTATAAAGAAAATATTTTTCATTTCATATTTTCATAGAACAAGAATCCACCCTCTGTAGAGTGATTACAAATTAACATGGACATACGGACGGACGGGTATACATAGCTAAATCGACTCAGCTCGGCGAGATAGAAGATCCATATATTGTTTCCTATGTCGGAGACCAATATTTCGAGCTGTTATATAATTTTACTGATCGCAAATAATAGCCAAAAATTACGAGAGTGAATATTAAAGGAGTTATTGCCATTTTATAACAAAGGGTGTTTTTTACAAAAAAAATTTAAATGTTGATGAAACTTTTTTATTTGTTTCACTATACTCTGACAAATCATCATGAATAGACTCACGCTTGAACAACGCTACGAAATTATCCAAATTTACTTTGAAAATCAGGCTCTAGAGCAGTTGGCAAATGACCCGTGGTTTTATCGCAAAATTGTGTTCAGCGATGAGGCGCATTTTTGGCTTAACGGGTTTGTTAATGAGCAAATTGCCGCATATGGAGTGAGACCAATCCACAAGAGACCCTACAGACTCCATTACATCCAAAAAAATGCACCGTATGGTACGGTTTTCATGCTGGTGGCATCATCGGACCTTATTTCTTTAAAAATGAGGCCGGAGCTTGCGTTACGGTCAATGGAGATCGTTACCGCACCATGATCAACGATTTTTTGTTTACAAATATGGATTCAACAGAATGACGCTACGTGCCATACAGCGAACGCAACCATCGACTTATTGAAATCAAAATTTGGAAAACCAAAAATTGGACGTCCAAAATGCATTTCGTCAAGAACAGACGCGGTGCCCATATGCCTGAAATCATTTTCAAATTTTAATGTCACGTATTGATCTTTCAAAAAAAAAAAAAAAAAAAAAATTGATTAAAATTTATTTTTATACCCTACAACACTATATGTTGGGGGTATTATAAGTTTGATTGGGCCAAAAATATGTAACACCACGAAATATTCGTTTCCCACATAGGAAAGTATATATGGATCTTCCTATCTCGCCGAGCTGAGTCGATCTAGCTATGTATGTCCGTCCGTCCGTCTGTCCATGTTAATTTGTCTCTACACTCTACAGGTCGCAATTATGGCCCGATCTTCACGAAATTTAGAATGGAGGTGGGGCTAGGGTCAGAATAGAAACCTATTTCTTTTGGAGATGATAGCATAATATTTAGGGGTTGAAATGGACCAAATACTGAAAAATTGCCTGATTTTGCAATTGCTCTACTGGTCGCAATTATAGACCAATCGACGCGGAAGTTAGCATGGGGCTAGAGCTTAGGTCTGGGCAGAAGCCTTCCAATTTTGATGGTCATCGGGTAATATTTGGTGGGTGAAATAGACCATAACATTTGTGTTAAATAAAAGTCAAATTTTCCATTAAATCGCGAATATTTTTAATCCCGGTGAAATCAAAAATTTACGAACCGGTCAATTCTGACCGTTACGTAGATGCCGATAGTATATATATCGGTTATATATAGCGAAATATATACAATGTATATATAGAAGGAAGGGGATGTTAGCTAGATTGCTTATATCTCAAAAATGGCTGGACAGATTTTGACAATGTTTTCAATTCAGAATGCCCCCTTGGCATAAAAGAATAAAACCTAGGAAAATCGCATAAAATGATACCAATAATGATGTTAATATAGATTTTGTAGTATTTTGTGACATATTTTTTATCACATGCGAATTTTTCAATTTGATTTATAATATTTCGTAATTTTTTCCCAACTTAAAACACAGGTTGGGGAAATTATATAAGTATTGCAAATATCGTCCGATCCTCACGAAAATTTTGATAAGGGTGGGGTTAGTCTAAGAAGGGCTAGGCCTATTCTTTTCAAAGATGTCCGTAATATATTAGGGGTTGAAATGGACCAACAACTAAAAATTTTCCTGATTTTGAAGCCGTTATAATAGTCACAAATAGAAACCAAAGGACACGAAATCTCACATGGACCACTAATTTTGTGTGAAAAAATACCAGCATTACTTACAGGCTATATCCGAAATACACAAAAGCCGAACTTCTGGCTTTTTTATGCTGATTTCGTTGACGAATATAGCCAAATATCGTAGACTCATCATCGTAGTATAGATGAGTCTAAATTTGGAGATATAGAGGGGCTTCTTGCTTTTGGAGATTATTGCAAAATATTTAGGGGTTCAAATCAACCAAAAAACATAAATGTTTTTCCGATCACACAATTGAAGCCAATCGACACGCCTGTGAAGAGAGTAAGGACAGGGAAGAATTCTAGCATTTTGGATGACCATTGGATTATATTTAGTTGTAAAATGGACAACAACAACAACTAACAGCCCGACGGAGTGCATAAATATCGGGCAACTGTCCCTAGTCAAAATCCTAATTTCAAAAGCGAAATCTTCCAATATAGATTTGGACATAAGGGGGCTTCTAACATATTGTAGTGTTGTAGGGTATAATATAGTCGCCCCGCACGACTATAGCCTTTGCTTACTTGTTTGTGTATTTTTTACAATTTCTGTCGGGCATAAAAAACACCCTTTACTTAACAATTCATGCATAAAATATTCATTTAGAATATTTAAGAAGTTATGGTAATTGTAAAATATTATAATTGAAGCCGTGATAACTCATCACAAATAATAGCTGAATGCGCCGAAAACTCAATATCCAAAGGGTTATTATAATTTTAACATATTCAATAATTCATGCCTAAATAACTGATCACAAATAATAGCTAAAAACGCCGAAAACTCAGTATTTAAGGAGTTATAGCCCTTTTAAAATATTCAATAAATCATGCCTAAATAACGTGTCACAAATAATAACTAAAACGCCGAAAACTCAATATTTAAGGAGTTATGGCCCTTTCAATGCATGCACAAATGATAACTAAAAACGATGAAAAGTAAATATATAAGAAGTTATGGTGATGTAACTTAAATAATAACTTAAAACGCCGAAAAGTAAATATTTAAGGAGCTATGATCACTTTAAAATATTTAATAATTCATACATAAATAAATGATCACAACTATAGCTAAAAAACGCCGAAGAATGAATATTTAAGAAGTTACGGTAATTTTAAAAAAATATTCAATAATTCATACCTAAAGCAATGATCATAAATAATGGGTAAAAACTCCGAAAAGTGAATATTTTACGAGTTATTGACCATTTTAAAATATTCAGTAATTCATGCCTAAATAACACAAATAATAGCTGAAAACGCTATATAATATTCAGTAATTCATGCCTAACTAATGATCACATATAATAGCTAAAACGGCGAAACGTGAATATAAAAGGAGTTATGACCATTTTAAAATATTTTACAATTTATGCTTATATAATATTAAAAAACCCCGAAAACTCAATATTTATGGAGTTATGTTTATTTTATGTCCAAAAGTCAATATTTAAGGAGTTATGGCCATTTTAAAATATTCAATAATTCATTCCTAAATAAATGATCACAAATAATAGCTAAAATGCGAAGCCGAAAACTCATATTTAAGGAGTTATGGCCATTTTAAAATATTAAATAATTCATGCCTAAATAATACATAATTCATGTTCAATAAATATCTGATCACAAATAATAGATAACAAGTAAGCAAAGGCTATAGTCGTGCGAGGCCGACTATGTTATACCCTACAACACTAACAATATGTAAGAGTCCCCTTATATTCAAATCCCTATTGGAAGATTTCGCTTTTGAAATTAGGAAATTTTTGAAATTAGGATTTGGAGTCGATTTACAGCTAAATATAATTCAAAGGTCATCTAAAATGTTAGAATTCTTCCCTGTCGTTAAGTCTTTTCACAGGCGTGTCGATTGTCTTCAATTGTGTGATCGGAAAAACATTTCTGTTTTTGGTTAATTTGAACCCTTAAAATATTTTGCAATCATCTCCAAAAGCAAGAAGCCCCTCTGTATCTCCAAATTTAGGCTCATCTATATGATTTGCTTGTCTACGATATTTGGCTAAAGTCGTCAACGAAATCAGCATAAAAAAGCCAGAAGTTCCCTTTTGTGTATTTCGGATATCGCCTGTAAATAATGCTGGTATTTTTTCACACAAAATTAGTGGTCCATTGTACCCGCTGTCCTAAACTCTAACTTTATTATTGTAACTTTATAACGGCTGCAAAATCAGGAAATGTTAGTTGTTGGTCCATTTCAACTCCTAATATTGCGGACATATTTACAAACAAGTAAGCAAAGGCTACAGTCGAGCGGGGCCGACCGTTGAATACCCGACAACACTATAATAAACGATACAGTTATATAGGCGAGATACTCGAAAGATTGCACAAGATATTGTGACAATAATAAAAGAAAACCATTTCGAATAATAGAACTTTAACTACTTGTCATTTCGAATGTATTGGAAGATATTGCAGGTAAATGTCTTCCTCGATCTGGAACCAATAGTTCCCAAAGACCTATAATCTCTCAGAAGTGGCAAAGATTAACATTATTATTGGTTTTTGACTGAAACGCATCTATATGAGATACAGATATTTGACTATATTCTTCAACGAAATCAGCGTAACGAAATAGTCAGAAGTGGTGTCTTTCCTGTATTTGTGAATTCTCCAAAAAGTCACTGGAATGGACATTTTCGTATTTTGTCTACAAAAGTGGCAAACTCCTTTTACACATTGAATATTTTGTATGGCCATCCAAAACTGCTTGGCTTTTGCAATGTCGGGAACCCCCATGCAAAATTTCGGATGTATCGGACCATAAATGTGATCTGTATATGATATGCTGATATCCTAACTACTTAGTTTTGTTGCTGTAGAAATATAACCAAATGTTTCATTCAAAAAGAAAATGTGCCAAATATGACAACATTGAAGAAAATTAGTAAATGTTAGAAAATCAATATTTCATCTTTAGAGAGATATTTTTATGCGATTTTTTAGAGTTTTTTCTTTCTGTCAAGAGGCCATTCTAATTAATGAGAACTGTCGAAATCAGTTCAGCAGTTCTCGACATATAAGAGATCTTTCAAGCATATCTCTTTGATAGACATATATATCGCACATATTTTGATATATATCCGTTTGGGGTGTTAAACATCAATGTAAAGATCGAAGTACCTTGTCATTGCTCTGTGATTTCGACGGGATTAAAATATCGCGGTTTAATGAAAAATTTTGAGTTTTTCAACACAAAAGATATGGTCTCTTTTACCCGCTAATATTATCCGATGACACCAAATTGGTAGGCTTCTTCCCTCCCTAAACTCTAGCTACAAGCGAAGTTCTGCGTCGATTGGTCTATAATTGCGACCTGTATAGCTACTGCAAAATCCGACATTTTTTTCAGTTTTTGGTCCATTCGACCCCTAAATATTATGCGATCTTCTCCAAAAGAAATAGGGTTCTATTGGCCCTATACCCACCTTCGTGCAAAATTTGTGAAGATCGGGCCATAATTGCGACCTGTAGAGTGATTACAAATAACATGGACAGACGGACGGACGGACATACATAGCTAGATCGACTCAGCTCGGCGAGTTAGGAAGAT